>NW_027512511.1:692500-1385000 GCF_048772815.1 Callospermophilus lateralis | reverse complement strand
TTAAATCCATCAGGTGTTAACAATCTAAGCCACAGCCTCACACAGGGCCAAGGGGCTGATTCAGACAATCCCTTTCCAAAGCAATTAAGCAAAGAGCCACAGGTATACCCATTCATTTCCATTTGAAAACTGTTTTCTTCAGGCTTCACAAAGGGATGGCCTGAGTCAAAGACCTTCCTGACATTCAGTGCAACAGAACAATAGGTAAGCAAAAGGCCCAAAGCAGGGTTTCTCCACTGAGACTTTCCTGGTCACACTGATATCTGAGTTTTCTGAGATGCTTGCCATTCACTTCAGCTATCCAGTTCATGGCCATGTTACAGAGTTTGGAGGGGGTACATATCTTGGACACAAAACCATGGGCTTATTCTGGAGAGTGGCCAGAATTCATGAAGAAAACAGGAACTTAGAAAGATAGTAGGTGTTGCCCATCCATAAGGCAAGCTACAGTCCATTCATCAATTTGGCTGGATAAATGCTGTGAAGCTTTCTACTAGATAGGACACATCCATTGATGCATTTTTTTTTAATGTCTACAACCCCGGACACAATGTGATACACAGACATAGAAACACTCGCCTTGTCAAACGACTTACTAGAAACAGTCCACTCCAAACTAAACAAACCTACTTTTCTACCTATTCTAAGAACATGACAAAAGACCACAAACTCATAACCACAAACAAAAAGGCACCTCCTTCGCCCAGGTAGGTCTGTGACTATCCGGAGTGCCCTCTGACTTGTGGGCCAATAATTTTCCCCCGAAATGGCCTGTCCTGTCTTAGATCTGGTCTCCTTGGCCAACTCCGTGAAGTTGTCAGGAGCCAGCGGAGCCTCTACTTGCTTTCTCAGGAAAAGCTCTGCTTCAGAGCTTTCTTGCATTTGGCCTTCCTCACATCTGTAGGTAACAAGAAAGACGGACTCTGTCTTTGTAAATCCAAACAAGTGAGACCACTGGGACTGGGACTGGGACTGGCTATGGGTGCCTGGCATCCTGGATCCCAAGTTCAGAGAGTTCCATCACCACTGATGTGTGATGGAACTGTTTTTAGTTCCTCCTTCAGGAACTGAATGAGGTCACTCTCTTGGCAACCACTTTGTCAAAACGTTGCTTCCAAGGTTCCCATGAGATGGAGGCTGGCCCTAATTCCTGTGACACTTTAACAAGTTTGAATTGTATATCAACCATAATCTCCCAGGAACAGATCTACACACAGGCCTGGGTTGGGTCATGTTCTCTGCTTTAAGAATAGAAGCTGATTCAGACACAACCCTTTATCCTGACCAAGCCGTTTGCCATGGAAGATGCCTTTTGCTCTCTCAGGTCCTTCATAGCTGCCTACATATTCTCCAGGGATCATTTCGCCATGGACATTTGAGGTTATCACAAGGTGGAAGATCCATTACATTCGAGTATTATAAGACCAACTCTTTCCCTGCTTTTCTGTAAAGTAAGATTGAGGGAATACTGTATGGTTAGGGTTAATAACAGGTTCGATTTGGGTTAGGAATCATTTTGCTGGGTGAATAATGGTATTGGGAACCTGCGATATTTATAACAATATAGAGGTGAAATGTATGCATGAAAACAGAAATCTAAGTATGATTTGAAGCCCAGAAGGGCATTGGGCCCTTGCTTGGGATACTTAGCATTGAATTAACTTCTGAACAGATGTCTCAGATAAATCGATATACAATGGCATATGACCTTGTACCTTGGATGATTGAATGTAGAAAAGAACATCCAGTCAAAAAGGGATAGTCAGTAGGATTAGAAAGATAGTAGTTAGGATTAGGAAGAAGAGTGCATGTAGAATTTGCAACAAAAGTTCTTTAGCAATAGGTTTTCGGTTAGAGAATGAATTTAAATGTCAGCACATGTGAAGAGTCAGTCACAATGATGAAATTGGGAAAATATGTAGGAAAGCAGATATAAATAGAGACATTAGGTAATCAGGCAAAGAATATAGTGAGTGATAGGATTAGACATTTTCAACAGGGTTGAGGTTGAATATATTATCTTAGGAAGAAACAAATATGTATTCACCAATAGGATTTACATTTGAGAGCATTAGGCAACCTGGACATGATATTTTTAGTAATCCATGTTCACTTTCCATTTAGGCTTTGGTACAATCATAAATGTGAACTTTGAATCATTTGACATGAGTATTTCTCCACCATTTTTAGGAGCAATATTTACTGACTACTACTGACTGATAGGTATAGATTCTTTATGTGATTTGGCGTCATGAGAAAACCCAAGCACCTCTTCATGGCTTGAAGAACTCATTTGACCCAAAGAGCCACAAGTGATGCTCATTCATTTCCGTTTGAAAACAGCTTTCTTCAGGCTTCACAAAGGGGTGACCTGAGGCAAAGAACTTCCTGATATTCTGGGCAACAGAACAATAGGTAAGCAAATGGCCCAAAGCAGGGTTTCTCCACTGAGACTTTCCTGATCACACTCTCCCAGCTCACGTGTAAAGTTAGATTGAGGGAAAAGTCCATGGTTAGGGTTAATAACATATTCGATTTTGGTTAGGAATCATTCTGAAGGATGAATAATGGTATTGGTAGACTGGGATATTTACAAGAATATATAGGTGAAATACAAGTATGAAAACAGAAATCTAGGTACAATTTGAAGCCCAGAAGGGCATTGGGCCCTTGAGTGGGTTACTTAGCTTTGAGTTATGTCCTGCCCAGATGTCTCAGATAAATCGATATTCAATGGCATAGGACCTTGTACCTTGGATGATTGAATGTTGAAGAGAACATCCAATTAAAAAAAGAAAGTCCGTAGGATTAGGAAGATAGTTGCTAGGTTTAGAAACAAGAGTGAGTATGGAATTTGGACAAAAAGTTCTCTAGCAATAGGTTTTCAAGTAGAGAGTGAATGTAAATATCAGCACATGTGAAGAGTCAGTCACAATGAGAACTGGGGAAAATATGTAGGAAAGCAGATGTCAATAGAGACTTTAAGAAATCAGGCAAAGTTTAAAGTGAGGGATAGGATGAGATATTTTCAACAGGCTTGAGATTGAATATATAATCTTAGGAAGAAACAAATATATAGTCAACAATAGGATTTACATTTGAGAGCATTAGGCAACCTGGACATGGATGTTTTTAGTAATGCATGCTCACTTTCCTTTTAGGCTTTGGTACAATCATAAGAGTGACCTTTGTTTTCTGTGTCCAGAATGTTACTGTGATAAAATGTATATGTAGATTAGGTGACATGAGTATTTCTTCCACCATTACTGGGAGCAATATTTTGAAGACGTATAAATTCGTATTGGGGGAAAAAAGAGGTGTACCATGTGTCTATGAATATAGAAATAATGCATGAATAGACCATACTGTGAACAAATAATGTAACTGGTTCCAACTTTAAATAATTGATTTAATTAATATCTGAAAATGTAAAGGAAATCTTAAATTGATATGCATACATTCATTATAACCAGTCATAAATCTAATGGTAATATTAGGGTTATGGTTTATCAAGAAGAATGTGTGAGTTTTGCTTCAAAAGTGATTATGGAAATCGAAAATAAGGTGTTTGAAAAGAAGTCTCATGAAAAGACCAGTCAAAAAATCTGGAGGAATATATGTGTTCTGAAGCAGGAAGTGATTGAAATTGAAACAAATGCCTATAAATTTGTGAACTTGTGGATGAAATATATATCCTATGATGTGCATAAACTGAGAAAATAGTAATGTACCACTGTTGAATAAAAATGAACCGGAAAATACACATCATGTCCCATAGGAAACTACTTGCATTGATATTAAACTGGGCATTACTGTAGAAATATTAGGATTTGTATGCACCATCCACTGAAGTTATCTTTCAGTACTAGGTAACAAATATGTATTTCAGGTTGATGAATATTTCTGAGAATTATCTTGTGAAAAGTTGATCATAAATCCACATACATGAATATGAATGATTTTAAGGAGTGTATAATAAGACTCATATATTTCATATTTTGAAAAATTTGTAGAGTGTGTATTCCAATCAAAATTCATCATGAAATATATATGTCATCCACAGATGCAAAAATATTTATTTCACTGAAAATGGATTTATGTATAATGTTGTTCTACTAGGAAGCTCACCCATATTTTGAATTTTCAGTTCCAACAATGTTTAGGAGGAGTGATCTCTTCTCATAATTTGTATCTGCCAAGTCAGCCACCTCACAAAAATGTACATGTGATAACAGATAGGATACTATATGTGCATATAAAAATACATGTGCTGAATAGGCTACAGAGAAATGAGACAGGAATTTGTTGAGAGCCACAGCTGAAGGGGCCCCAGCAAACTTCCAGCTGCCAGCAAATTTCCAGCTGCTGGCTGATTATTGGCTCACAGCGACCTCAGCATCATCTAGCTGATTGGCTCCTCTGTGGTGATGCTCATTGGGCTGTTTCCCTGCCTTTTCTGACCATGGAGCTGCTCCTTGGGGAACTTTTTTGGCTCCACCCAGCCAATCGGCCTCAAGAGCAGTAGGATTGTGGCAGGTGGAGAGGCTTGTGTGTGTGAGAGAGACTTTACAAGGAAGCCAGTAGTGGCAGTTGGGCTCTGAGGGTTTTTCCTGAGGAGTTGTTTTGTTTGCCGTGTGTGGTTCTAAAAATAAAGTTAGTTCTTTTTTTTTTTTTTTTTGACAAGTGGCTCCTGAATCATGCCCAGCCACACTGCAGCATTTGGTGGCTCACATGGGGAACGACTGAGGGTAAGTGATAAGGTAAACTGCTTGCCCCTGTGGGCAAGGTGAAAGGATGGGTAGCCATTTTAAGATGACTCCTTTGTTTTGCTTCACTTTTGTTTTAAGTTGCCTGTTCCTGGAGATGAGTGGGACGGAAGAAAAACCACTCACATCTGAGAAAAAACTATTTACGTCTGAGGAACAGATAGGTATAAAGGACGGATGCACATGTCAGGAGGATAGAAAGGCTATAATGACTTTTTGTTGATCCCTTTTTAATTCATTCTGTCTCAGTTTTGTTTGGCGTCATCTTGATGGGTTGTATTATAATAGAAATACGGGATCAGAAATTAGTAAAAAACAAACTGAAAGAGTGTTAAATAAATTGTTAGAGAAAGGAGGCATCTCAGAAATATCAAGGACAGTCAGGGCATTTGTTGATACAATACAAAAATGTAGCCCATGGCTTTTGAAGGAGGAGTCATTAAATATATCACAATGGAACCATCATGGTGAAGATTTAAAAGGATTAGAAAAGAGCAGCCGAAGGACTATGCCAGTTGGCACATTGCCATTGTGGACGTTCATATCTGGTTTGCTTTGTCCAAAGCCTTCAGTTCAGACAAAGATAGAGGAACCAAGTTTAGAGCATAAAAAGCAATCAGGGGCAAAGTTAAAAAAGGAGACTGCTACTAACACCTTTCTGTCACCAGAGGATGTAAATGTCCAACTAACAAGGCCACCTCCATGTGCTGGGAGGCCCCCAACCCCAACAGTTGATAGTTCGGATCCTGAGACAGGATCTCAAGTATTAACATGCCCTGTATTTGAGGTAGGAGGGCAGCGAATTCACCATGCTTTAAATTTCAAAATAGTGAAGCAGCTAAAAGAGGCTGTAACAACATATGGTCCTCAAGCACACTTCATTGTAAGCTTGGTCGAATCCATTAACACCTTGAACATGACGCCAGCAGATTGGGCTAATATGTGTAAAGCTGTGCTAAATGGAGGTCAATACCTATTATGGAAGGTTGCCAATGAGGAATTTTGCAAAGAGATGTCTAGGCGAAATGCAGCAGCTGGTTATCCTCAGAGAAATCTAGATTTGTTGTTAGAAAAGAGACCTTATGAGGATCAGCAACAACAAATTCCATATGATCCTGGCATATACGCACAAATTGCTGTAGAGGCAGTTAGGGCATGGAAGACTTTACAAGGACATGGAGGTTTACAAGGTCAATTATCTAAGGTAATACAAGGAGCTAATGAATCTTACGCTGGATTTGTAGATAGGCTTATTGAAACAGCTACAGAGTTTTTGGAAATACAGAACAAGCAATGCCATTATTAAAACAACTGGCTTATGACCAAGCGAATCATTGCTGCAGAGGTATCATTAGACCATGGAAACATGAAGATTTAAACACATTTATTAAATTTGGTAGAGACATTAATGAACAAGAGCAAGTCGTGGCAGCTGCAATAAAACAGGCTTTAGATGCCAGAGACATTAATGAAAAAGGGCAAATTGTGGCAGCTTTAGTAAAACAGGCTTTAGAAGACAGGCCAAGAACATGCTACAATTGTGAACAAACAGGACTTTTTAAAAGGAATTGCCCCATAGGAGGAGGGTTTAACAAAACTAGCTATCAAAGGACTAGAATACCGGGTATTTGGCCACGATGACGTAGAGGGAGACATTGGGCTAATGAATACCATTCTCAAACCACCATAGAGGGTACTTCATTATCAAAAAACAAACAAGCACCAGGTGTTTATCCACGATATCATGAAGAAAGGCATCCGGCTCCATTGCCAAAAAATGGAGAGGGGGGCCCAATGCTCTGGGGCCCAAAACCGCAAATATATGTAGCACTGGAGGAAACCAGCAACCCCATCAGTGTAGTGCCCACGACACATTGTTCATCAGATCCCTCATCAGACAAACCAGAGGGAGCGCAGGGTTGGACATCTGTGCCTCCGCCAGATCAATACTAACTCCAGAGATGGGAGTTCAAATCATTCCCACAGGGGTGAAACGACCTCTTCCCAAAAGAACAGTAGGCTTATTATTGGGATGCAGCTCTTCTACTCTAAAAGGACTTATGATGAGTCCTGGGGTAATTGATGCCGATTATGAAGGTGAAATAAAAATTATAGCCAGTTCTCCAAAGGGTATATCAGTAATTTCTCCAGGAGATAGAATAGCACAATTACTAATAATACCCAGCCCACATGATAAATTTTACAGTTATGCTGTAGAAAGAGGTTCCAAGGGATTAGGCTCCACAGGTGTAGATTGGGCTATGCTTTCTTTAAATTTATATTCTCGACCCATGCTAAAACTAAATATTCAAGGACATGAATTCAATGGGCTACTGGATACAGGTGCAGACCTTAGCATCATCTGGCGTCAAGAATGGCCAAAACATTGGCCATTACAACAAGTCACTCAAACGCTTCGAGGCCTAGGAGTGGCGACTAATCCCCATAAAAGTGCAACGGCATTAGATTGGAAGGATCCTGAAGGATGTGAAGGAACTATACAGCCATATGTATTGGAACATCTTCCCGTAAATTTATGGGGATGAGATGTCCTAGATCAATTAGGTTTGACATTAACAAATAACATCAATCAAAATTCACCCACTATTATGGCTAGACAAGATTTTAGGAAAGGAAAAAGATTAGAAAAGCAAGAACAAGGTATAGCAGCACCAATACAAAAAGATCAAGGAACAGATAGATATGGGTTGGATTTTCAGAAAGGGCCACTGAGACAATAAATATTACTTGGAAATCAGAAAGACCAGTATGGGTTCCTCAGTGGCCCCTGACTAAAGAAAAGATACAAGTAGCCCATGACCTGGTCAAACAACAATTAGCGGAAGGACATATAGAACCTTCTGTGTCTCCCCATAATACTCTCATTTTTGTCCTTAAAAAGAAATCTGGTAAATGGAGATTATTGCAAGATTTAAGAGCCATTAATAATGGGATGGTTATTATGGGACCTGCTCAATCAGAGATTCCTCAATTGTGTGCTTTGCCAAAAACTTGATATGTTTTCGTTGTAGATATTAAAGATCGTTTTATTTTCAATTCCAATTTATCCTGAGGCTATTCCAAGTTTTGCATTTACTATACCTGCACTGAATCATGAAGGTCCTGACAAGAGATATGAGTGGAAAGTACTCCCTCAAAGGATGGCTAACAGCCCAACTATGCGTCAAATTTATGTTAACAAAGTAATCCAGCCACTTAGAAATCAAATTCCTGAAATACAAATTTTTCACTATATGGATGATGTATTATTAGCACACAAAGTTAAAAACCCATTGCTAGAATGGTATGCCACACTTACAAACGTATTAAAAAATTATAACCTAGAGATAGCAATAGGTAAAATACAATTAAATTTTCCAATTAATTATTTAGTAGCTCTATTATCCTCAACCATGGTCAGTCAACCAAAAATTCAAATACGAGTAGATCAACTCAAATCAATTAATGACTTTCAAGAGTTATTAGGAGACTTAAATTGGATAAGGCCTCATCTAGGTATACCAACAGGAGAGTTGGGACCTTTATTTGATATCCTAAAAGGACCATGAGATCCAAATTCACTCAGAATGTTAACGCCTGAAGCAAGAAAAGCAATAAAAATCATTGAAACATATATGGGAAATATGCTTTTGGATAGAGTTGATATAATTTTGCATTTATTATTTATTGTACTAACAACAAAAAAAAATATTTCTACAGGAGTATTTTGGGAAGAAGGTCCATTATTATGGATACATTTATCTTATTCTTCTAACACTATTATTACTTGCTATCCTGAGGCTGAGGGAGAATTAATACTCATAGGAATAAAAGCAGCAAAAAGAGTGTGTGTGTAATTTCACCCAATAAAATTATTACTCCATATACTATGAATCAAATTGATGAATTAGCTAATTAGTTAAATACTTGGGCAATAATCGTGTGTAAATCTAATGTTTCATTTGATAACCACTTACCATCTTATCTTTTATTGTCTTTTTGGTCATCGCATCCTGTAATTTTTCCAAAAATGACAAGAAAACACCTATCATGAATGCTCCAAATATATTCACCGATGGGTTAAATAATGGTACAACAGCAATAGTTACACCTGATCCAACTTTTATATTTTTAGTACCAAAACAATCAGCTCACAAGGTAGAGCTTAGTACAGTATTACAAGCTTTTGTGATTTTTAAAGATTCTGTATTTAATTTATTTTCCGATAGTCAGTATATAGTTAATGCTATAGTATCCCTTGAAGATGCTGGTAGGATTTCCCCTTTCTCTACTGTTTTCTCTTTGCTTTCCACTATACAAAGTCTAATCTGGGACAGAAAAGATCCATTCTTTATAGGACATATCAGGGCACATACAGGATTGCCTAAAGCCCTTAGTTTGGGCAATGATTTAGCAGATAAAACTACAATTGACATACACACATATTTTCTTTACACAAGAAGAAGCAATAAATTTTCTTAAAAAGTTCCATGTCAATGCTTATACTTTACAAAAGCATTTCAAAAAAACTAAGGAACATCTAGACAAATTATAAAACAATGTCAAAATCGTGTGACCTTTTTACCACAAGTTAATCTTGGAGTCAATTCTAGAGGATTGATACCTAACCATATTTGGCAGATGGACGTCACACACTTGCCAGAATTTGGAAAATTAAAATATTTGCATGTTACAGTTGATATTTGTTCTGGATTTTTAATGGGCTCCCTTCATGCTGGAGAAAAAAACTAAAGATGTTATAGCTCATTGCTTACAAAATTTTGCCACTGTGGGCATTCCAAAACAGTTAAAAACAGATAATGCCCCCGGTTACACTTCTAACTCTTTTAAACAATTTTGCTCATCATTTGGCATTACTCATATAACAGGAATCCCATAGAATCCACAGGGACAAGGCATAGTTGAAAGAGCACATCAAACAATAAAAATGTACTTATTAAACCACAAAGACGGAATTGAGAAGGGGTATATATTCCCCAAAGATAAACTTAAATTAACGCTTTTTACTCTAAACTTTTTAAACTTGGATTCATCAGGACTTAGTGTTGTGGAAAGGCATATGTTTACAAAAAATGTGCATAAGCCCAAGGTACTTTGGAAGGATATTCTAATAGGACAATGGAAAAGTGTTGACCCAGTAATTGTCTGGAGTTGGGCGTCTGTTTGTGTGTTTCCACAGGAAGAACAGCAGCTGATTTGGATTTTGGAGAGATTAACTAAAGTCCTGACCCAGTGATTGCCTTTAGTCAGGGGTCTGTTTGTGTGTTTCCACAGGAAGAACAGCAGGCAATATGGATTCCAGAGAAATTAACTAAAGTGATTTCTATAGACCAAAAAGAAGATGATTTGGCTCAAATTCATAACAGCTGATATCCAAAACTCCAGTTTGGCTATCCTTACATCTGCAACAGAACCAGGATGCTTTTTTCAATATCTATTTTATTATTTCCCTTTCCCACATCATGAAGTTCTATTTTTTATTTTTTTTTTTTGAGCTCATACAGACCTAGGTTAATGTTTTGCTGATCAGTTCTATTTTTTGACTATAGAGTTTTTAGACATTCCAATGGTGATTTCACCTGTAAAAAGTTATAAGGCATTTACTATTATGTTATGTGTTGTATATATTATATTATTTGTGCACACTTGTGTTTTGTGTTTTATGTTTGAATGTACATATATCCATATATCATATATGATGTGCGCTCATGAAAAAATGGATCCAAATTTTTTTTTTTATTCACGTGATTTAAATAGTTTAATTTAAATTGGGTAAACAACTGTTGAGGATTGTTTTAATATGTGAACAAAAAAAGGAGTTTAGCAGAACTGTTTGTTGACTTTCACCTTTCCTTTTCATTATATTTAATAATTCTCTTCAAGATAATGTAAATTGTTAAGATAATTGGGTTTTTTAGTGCCTTCTGGAATGGTAAGTAATTTTTTCTTTAGCCATTATTGCCAGAATTCCAATCTTCAACCCAGTGCTGGTGAAGACAAAGATAAAACCAATCTACAGCTTCTGCAATAGCCATCACTGAACTGCTTGCAGAACTTGCCTGGAATATGTATCACTTGTATGCATTGTGAACTAACATGTATGCATTGTGAACTATCTGTTGGTGCAGCGACTTGTGGTAGTGTTGGGGTAATTTTGCTGATGCTCTCATTGGTGGAACAATTTTTCCAAAAGGAGACATCAATTGGCTTGGTGTATCTTCCCTATTCTCACTTTATAGAGGTCAGGAACCTTACAGAGGAAGGCAAAAGACTTCATCTGCAATGACTGTACTTTCGGCCATTTTGGTTTTGGATGCACACATGGGATCTTTCTTTAGATCCATAAGGGGCTGAGAATTTAATCAACAGCCTCACACAGAGCTAAGAGGCTGATTCAGACACATCCCTTTCCAAAGCAATTAAGCAAAGAGTCACAGGTGATTTCCATTCATTTCCATTTGAAAACTGTTTTCTTCAGGATTCACAAAGGGGTGGCCTGAGGCAAAGAACTTCCTGACATTCAGGGTAACAGAACAATATGTAAGCAAAAGTCCCAAAGCAGGGTTTATCCACTGAGACTTTTCTGGTCACAGTGATCTGAGTTTTCTGAGCTTCTTGCCATTCACTTCAGCTATCCAGAACATAGCCATGTCACAGAGCTTGGAAGTGATTCATATCTTGGACACAAAACCATGAGCCTCTTCTGGAGAGTGGCCAGAATTCAGGAAGAAAACAGCAACTTAGGAAATAAGCAGGTGTTGCCCATCGATAAGGCAAGCCAAAGTCCATACATAAATCGGGCAGGATGAATGCTGGGAAGCTTTCTACCAGACAGGACACATCCATTGAATCATTCTCTTTTCTAATGTCTACAACCGCGATACACAGACATAGAAACAGTCGCCTTGTCAAATGACTTATTAAAAACAGTTCACTACAAACCAAACAAACCACCTTTCCTACATATTCTCAGAATATGAGACAAACCAAAAAACCACACCCACACAACAAAGGCACCTCCTTCCCTCAAATGGGTCTGTGACTATCCGGAGTGTCCTCTGCCTGGTGGGCCACACTATGTTCCCCTGAGATGGTCTGTCCTGTATGAGATTAGGTCTCCTTGGTCAACTCAGTGAACTTGTCAGAAGCCAGGGGTGAGCCCCTACCTGCTTGCTCAGAAAAGGCCCCTCTTGAGAGCTTTCCTGTTATTTGGCCATTCCCACATCAGTAGGTATCAAGAAAGATTGACTCTATCCTTGGAAAATCAAAACAAGTGAGACCACTGAGACTGGGACTTGGACTGGCTCTGGGTGCCTGGCTTACTGGATCTAAGTTCAGAGAGTTTGATCACCACGGAAGTGAGGTAAGTCACTTCCTTCAGGAATTGAATGAGTTCACTGCCTTGGCAACCACTTTGTCCTAAGAGTTGACTCCAAGGGTCCCATGAGATGGAGGCTGCCCCTGCTTCCTGTGACACTTTCACAAGTTAGAATGGTATATCAACCATAGGCACACAGGAACAGCTCTCCACACAGGCCTGGTTTGGTCCATCTTCTCTACATTAATAAGAGAGAGGCTGATTCATACATATCCCTACATCCTGACCAGGTTGTTTTCCATGGAAGATGACTTTTGCTCTCTCAGGTCTTTCATAGCTGCCTACAACTTATCCAGGTGTCATTTATGTAGGACATTTGAGGTTCTCAACAGGTGGAAGATCGCCTACATTCCTGTATTGAAATACCAACTCCTTCCCTGCTCTTCTGTAAAGTTAGATTGAGGGAAGAGTGTATGATTAGGGTGAATAACAGGTTCGATTTGGGTGAGGAATCATTCTGAGGGTTGAATAACAGTATTGGGAACCTGCGATATTTACAAGAATATATAGGTGAAATATAAGTATGAAAACAGAAATCTAGTTAAGATTTGAAGCCGAGAAGGGCATGGGAACTTGATTGGGATACTTAGCGTTGAATTACGTTCTGAACAGATGTCTCAGATAAATCGATATACAATGGCATAGGACCATGTACCTTGAATGATTGAATGTAGAAGAGAACATCAAGTCAAAAAGGAATACTCGGTAGGAACAGGAGATAGTAGTTTTAGGAAGAAGATTGAGTATAGGATCTGGACCAAAAGTTCTTTAGCAATATGGTTTCAGTTGAGAGTGAATGTAAATGTTAGCACATGTGAAGAGTCAGTCACGATGATGAACTGGGGAAAATATGGAGGAAAGCAGATATTAATAGAGACATTAGGAAATCAGGCAAAGTATAAACTGAGTCATAGGACTAGACATTTTCAACAGGGTTGAGTTTGGATATATAATGTTAGAAAGAAACAAATATGTAGTCACCAATAGGATTGACATTTGAGAGCATTAGGCAACATGGACATGGGTGCATTTAGTAATCCATGCTCATTTTCCATTTAGGCTTTGGTACAATCATAGGAGTGACCTTTGTTTTATGTGTCCGGAATATTACTGTGATAAAATGTATATGTAGATCAGGTGACATGGGTATTTCTTCCACCATTTCTGGGAGCACTATTTTGAAGAAATATAAATTAGTATTGGGGGTACAAAGGGTATACCCTGTGTCATAGAATATATTGATAATGCATCAATTGACCATCATGTGAATAAATAATATAACTGGTTCCACTTTAAATAATGGATTGAATTGATATCTGAAAATATATAAGAAATCTAATATTGATATACAGTCATTCATTCCAACGAGTTATACATCTAATGGTAATATTAGGGTTATGGGTTATCATGAAAGGTGTGTGGGTTTTGCTTCAAAAGTGATTACGGAAATCGAAAATAATGTGTTTGGAAAGAAGTCTCATGAAAATATCGGTCAAGAAACATGGAGAAATACATGTGTTCTGAAGCAGGAAGTGACTGAAAGTGAAACAAATGCCTATCAATTTGCTAACTTGTGGATGAAATATGTATCCTATGATGTGCATAAACTGAAGAAATAGCAATGTACCAGTGTTGAATAAAAATGAACTTCAAAATACACATCATGTCCCATAGTAATCTACTTGAATTGATGTTAAACAGGGTCAGTTACTGTAGAAATGTTAGGATATGTATGCACCATACAACGAAGTTAGTTTTCAGTACTAGGAAACAAGTATGTATTTTAGGTGGATGAGTATTTCTGAGAATAATCTTGTGAAAAGTTGATTATAAAACCACATACATGAATATAAATGAATTTAGGGAGTCTACAATAAGACACATGTTTCATATTTTGAAAAATCTAGACAGAGTGCATATATATATATGTATATATATATATATATATATACATATATATATATATACACACACACACACACAGAGACATTAAAAATTGCAATATATATGCCAATCGAAATTTATCGTGAAATATATATCATCATCAGATCCAAAAATATTAATTTCACTGAACATGGATTTTTGTATAAGGTTGTTCAAATAGGAAGCTCACCCATGGGTTGTATTTTCAGTTCCAACAGCGTTTACGAGGAGTGGTCATTTCTCACAATTTGTATCTGCCAATCAGCCACCTCATGAGACTGTATGTGTGATAACCAGGTAGGATTCTATATGTGCATATAAAAACACATGTTCTGAATAAGCTAGAGAGAATGGGAGACAGTAATTTACATATTTGTTAACTTTAAAAACACATGGAAAACTATTTCAATTAAAAATTGACTAGATTTATTACTCCTACCCTATATAATGCAAAAGGCAAGTCCAACTATACACCATGCCTCCTATGAAATGCTTGTATTTCTATTTTGTTTGAGTTATTTTTCTCCATCATATTAGGATTAGTAGTCAGAGTCTATTAGGATATGGGTTAATGTCAGGGATTCAGTATTTCAAATAAATGCTGAACACAAATTTTTGCACTCTCATACAGAAAAATGCCTTGACATTACCCTCGCCTGAAGTAAGACACAATTAGAGGAGAAGAGTTAAAAATTCTGTGAATACATATCTGGAATGGAATACGCTCAGGAGTTCACAACCTTGGAGGTGGTAGAGGAGTTTCCAAAAGTAAGGGACAGGGTAAACACTCAACAAACATGGAGCTCTGCTGGCCTAAAGACTTCTTGAGATACTGCCTCTGAGGTTGCGCACTTGAAATATAAGTATTTGTCAGGAGCTTCCTTTGTAGTGAGACCATCAAAGCTGGGTGTGCATGTATGTGACCTGGAGGACATAGTTTCTTATTTTCCACTGAACATGAGGCAGCAGTGCTGATTTCTCTCTATGTAGGTTAACAGTGTCCACTGGGGGCTAAGTTTCTCTCTGTTTGGACTGTGAAGCCATTTGGTCATCCTCCACTTTTCGTGGTATTTCTTACTGCTGCACTGGGAGTTTGTTATTTGCTTCACGAAATACAAGTAGTTCACCTGGTACAGTGCTGGAGGGAGTTCTGTCACCTGTGGTGGGTAAGGGTCTGCAAGAGAATGCACCAACCATGCTTCTATCCCACATAGCTTTTCCCTTGACCATAGCATCCTGATTCTGAACATTGCCCTGAAACCTCTCCAAATAACAAGATGCCTTTACATATAAGGGTCTGCTGGCTGCACCATGTCAGTCACAAGCCATTTGGAAGACAATGGAAGATCCCCATTGGCCCACCACAGATGTTTTATCACACACCTGCCCTCCACTGCTCTAGGCCCACTACTCAGAAGGCTCGAACTTACTGGCATCTCTGTTCTACACCATTTGCATGAAACCCAGTGAATCAAGGCACTGTCTGTTATACTCATGATCAGAAACCGGACATCCAAACTTTCTCCAGTGGTACCTGGTCCTGGGAATTTCAAAAATTTCATGGTATTTATCTAGCCATTTTTCAAGGATGAAGTTGGAGGCACTGTGGGTTTCAATTCATTCAGGAACCTTTAAATTTTGAGAAAGCTGATTTCAATGAAATCTCTATAGAACTCTCACAGACAAGGCTTCTCAAAGAGTGGCCAAAAGGTCACATGAAACCAGGCCCATTGAGGTCTACAGTGTGAGGTTCATGTGTGTTTTGACTCTCAACTATGGCTGCCAAGTCATTCAGAATAAAATCATGTGATATCCTGGCTGAAATTTCCAATGCTCTGTGGAAAGCCACCCTGGGCCTAGATCTCAGTTTCCAAGGGCAACTCTCATGTGTGGCCTCTTATAATCCCAACACAATTCATGACACCTCTTCTCTGAGTTCAGTTCCAGAACTCAGTGTCTAAGGGGAATCACACCAGAGTTCACACCCAGGTGGACCCAGTCTGTTAGGGTAAAAGAAATTGAAGTTAAAGTGTAAAATAGCGGGTGTTGTAAAGTTTCTAAGCTGCAAAGCCTGAGTTAAAATGTAAAGGACCAGGTATTGTTAAGTTCCCATGCTAAACCTAAAACCTGAAATTCCTGTAGCTGTTAGGACAATTCCTTTCACTGCCCATTAAATATTCCCCCTGACCATCCAGTTGTTTAATAATCTAGGACCCTGTGCAGCTTGGCACCTAAGCATATCAGGGCCCAAACCAATCAGTTTGAATGTACCCCCCTCCTTAGGATCGACCTATCACCCCCGCCCGACCTGATTCCACCAATGAATGTGCTAATCAAGTTTGAGAGTTGTTGTTCGATTTTCCGGCTGATCAAGATGATATCCTCTGATATATATAAAGCCTCTGCCTACCCAAAAAGTGTACTGAAGCACTGCTTAACCTCTTCTCGGGGATCTGGGCCGCTGTTGCTTGTTGAGTGAGCACAGAGCCCCAGCGAACTGAATTGGATCCTCAATAAATCCCCATTGCTGTTGCATGAGACAGTCTCTTGGTAGTCTCTTCCTCCGACGTCTGCTGGAATCTTACAAGTCATCTCTTCCAACTGCCACACAAATGACCACAATTAAAACCAAAACACTCCCACATGGCCCTCATATTCTTCCATATAGACACTCATCATATCCTCTGGCTAAAGGTTTCCATGAGGGGCGCAGCCCAAGACAGTGTCCAAAATAAGCTCCCTTGCCTCTGGTTTGCCTAAAGTCAGGGTGGCCTGGACAACCTTCCTGTGAAGCAGGAGTGGTCAAATAGGCCTGCCATTAATACTACTTCGGTTCACCAATTTGAGGCCTACTGACTGTGGGGTTTAGATTCTTTATGTGAATTGGAGTAATCAGAAAACCCAAGCACTTATGGGCTAGCCTCTGCAGGGCTTTTAAGAACTCAATTGACCCAAAGGATCCCTATTCTCACTTGATGGAGGTCAGGAACCTTAAAAAGGAAGGTGAGAGACTTTACCCATAATGACTGCTCTTTTGGCCAGTTTGGTTTGAATGCACACATGGGATCATTCTTTAGATCCATCAGGTGCTGATAATCTAAGCCACAGACTCACAAAGGGCCAAAAGGCTGAATCAGACACATCTCCTTCCAAAGAAATTAAGAAAAGAACAACAGGGGATGTCCATTCATTTCCATTTGAAAACTGTTTTCTTCAGGTTTCAAAAAGAGATGGCCTGAGGCAAAGACCTTGCTGACATTCAGGTCAACAGAACAATAGGTAAACAAAAGGCCCAAAGCAGGGTTTCTCCAATGAGACTTAAATGGTCACTCTGATATCTGAGTATTCTGAGATGCTCTCCATTCCCTTCAGCTATCCAGTACATGGCCATGTCACAGAGCTTGGAGGTGGTACATATCTTGGAGAGAAAACCATGAGCCTATTCTGGATATTGGCCAGAATTCAGGAAGAAAACAGGAACTTAGAAAGATAGCAGGTGTTGCCCATCGATAAGGAAAGCCTCAGACCATTAATAAATTTGGCAGGATACATGCTGGGATGCGTTCTACTAGACAACACAAATCCATTGATCCATTCTCTTTTCAACTGTCTACAACCACGGACACAGTGGGATTCAGAGACATAGAAACATTCGCCTTGTCAAATGACTTACTAGAAACAGTTCACTCAAAACCAAACAAACCGCCGCTACTACCTATTCTCAGAACATGAGACAAAACCACACACACACACACACATACAAAGGCACCTCCTTCCCCCAAGTAGGACTGTGACTATCCAGAGTGTCCTATGACTGGTGGGTCATACTACGTTCCACTGAAATGGCCTGTCCTTTCTCAGATCTGGTCTCCTTGTCCAACTCTGTGAAGTTGTCAGGAGCCAGTGGTGAGCCACTACCTGCTTTCTCAGAAAAGGCCCCTCTTCAGAGCTTTCCTGGCATTTGGCCATCCACACATCAGTAGTTACCAAGAAACTCTGACTCTCTCCTTGGTAAATCAAAAAAATTGAGACCCCTGGGACTGGGACTGGGACTGGCTCTGAGTGCCTGGCTTCCTGGATACCAAGTTCAGACAGTTCCATCACCAAAGAAGTGTGATGAGGTCACTTCCTTCAGGAACTGAATGAGGTCACTATCTTGGCAACCTCTTTGCCTTCACAGTTGCTTCCAAAGGTCCCATGATATGGAGGCTGCCCCTACTTCCTGTGATACTTTCACAGGTTAGAATGGTATATCAACCATAGGCACCTAGGGACAGCTCTCCACATAGGCCTGTTTTGGTCCATCTTATCTATATGAAAAAAAGAGAGGCTGATTCAGACACAACCCTTTATCCTGACCAGGTTATTCACCATGGAAGATGTCTTTTGCTCTCTCAGGTCCTTCATAGCTGCCTACATCTTCTCCATGGATCATTTCTGCATGGGCCTTTTAGGTTCTCAGCAGGTGGAGAATACCCTACATGCCTGTATTTTGAGACCAACTCTGTCCCTGCTCTTCTGAAAAGTTAGATTGAGGGATCAGTGTATGGTTAAGGTTAATAACATGTTTGATTTGGGTTAGGAATCATTCCGCTCAATTAATAATGGTATTGGGAACCTGTGACATTTTTAAGAATATATAGGTGAAATATAAGTATGAAAACAGAAATCTAGGTAAGATATGAAGCCCAGAAGGGCATTGGGCCTTTGATTGGGATACTTAGCATTGAATTATGTTATGCACAGATGTCTCAGATAAATCGATATACAATGAAATAGGACCTTGTACCTTGGATGATTGAATGTAGAAGAGAACATCCAATCAAACAGGGATAGTCTGTAGGATCAGGAAGATAGTCGGTAGGTGTTGAAATGAGGGCGAGTATAGACTTTGGACCAAAAGTTCTTTAACAATAGGGTTTCGGTTAGAGAGTGAATGTCAATATCAGCACATGTGTAGGGTCACTCACAATGATGAACTGGGGAAAATATGTAGCAAAGCAGATATCAATAGAGACATTAGGAAATCAGGTATAGTACAAAGTGAGTGATAATATTAGACATTTTCAACAGGGTTGAACTTGACTGTATAATCTTAGGGAAAAATAAATATGGAGTCACAAATAGATTGACATTTGAGAGCATTAGGCAATTTAGACATAGATGTTTTAGTAATCCATGGTCAATTTCCATTTAGGCTTTGGTACAATCATAAAGGTGAACTTTGCATTTTGTGTCCAGATTATTACAGTGATAAAATGTATATGTAGATCAGGTGGAGTATTTCTTCCACTGTTTCTGGGAGAAATATTTTGAAGATGCATAAATTAGTATTGGGGGTACAAATGGGTGTACCATGTGTTTATGAATATTGAGATAATGCATGAAGAGACCATACTGAGGATTAAAAATATAACTGGTTCCAACTTTAAATAATGGAATGAATTGATATCTGAAAATATACATGAAATCTTATATTGATACACATACATTCATTACAACCATTTATACATCTAATGGAAATATTAGGGTTATGGATAATCATGAAAATTGTGTATATTTTACTTCAAAAATCATTATGAAAATCAAAAATAATGTGTTTGGAAAGAAGTTTCATGATAAGACCAGTCAAGTAACCTGCAGGAATACGTGTGTTCTGAAGCAGGAAGTGATTGAAAGTGAAACAAATACCTGTAAATTTGATAACTTTTGGATTAAATATATATCCTATGATTTGCAAAAAAAGAAGAAATAGTAATTTACCAGTGTTGAATAGAAATAAACGTCAAAATACATAACATGTCCCATAGGAATCAACTTGCTTTGATATTAAACTGGGTCAGTTACTATAAAAATATTAGGATTTGTGTGCACCGTTCACTGAAGTTAGCTTTCAGTACTAGGTAACAAATATGAATTTCAGGTGGATGAATATTTCTGGAATAATCTTCTGAAAAGTTGATTATAAATCCAAGTACATGAACATGAATAAATTTATGGAGTGTATAAAAGACACATATATTTCATGTTTTGAAGAACCTGGAGAATATATATATATATATATATATATATATATATATATATATATATATATATATATATATACAAAAAACACACACAGAGACATTAAAAACTGGCAATATATATGCCAATAGAAATTCATCATGAAATATATATCATCCATTGAAGCAAAAATATTTATTTTACTAAACATGGAATTAAGTAAAATGTTGTTTAACTAGGAAGCTCACCCATAGGTTGAATTTTCAGTTCCAACAGTGTTTAGGAGGAGTGATCTCTTCTCACAATTTGTATCTGCCATGTCATCCACCTCACAAAAATATAAGTGTGATACCAGGTAGGATTCAATATGTGCATTAAAAATACATGTTCTGAATAGGCTTCAGAGAAAGGGAAACAAGAATTCACATATTTGTTAACTTTAAAAACACATGGAGAACTTTTTCATTTAAAAATTGACTAGATTTGTAACACCTACCCTTTATCATGCAAAAGGCAAGTCCAACTATACAACAGGCCTCCTCTGAACTGGTTGTATTTCTATTTTGTTTGGGTTATTTTTCTCCATCATATTAGGATTAGTAGTGAGAGTCTAGTAGGGTATGGGTAAGTGTCAGGGATTCAGAATTTCGAATGGAAAATAGGAAAATTAATCTCATGTGTATTCAAATATGTGCTACACAAAAATCTCCCCACTCTGATCCAGAACAATGCCTTGACATTTCCTTCACCACAAGTAAGACACAATTAGAGGAGAAGAGTTAGAAAATTTGTGAATACATATCCGGAATGGAAAATGCTCAGGAGTTCACAACCTTGGAGTTGGGAGAGGAGTATCCAAAAGTAAGGGATAGGGTAAACACTCCACAAACATGAAGTTCTTTTGGCCTAAAGACTTCTTGACAAACTGCCTCTGAGTTTGGGCACTTAAAGTATATGTTGTTGTCAGGAGATTTAGCTTCCTTTGTAGTGAGACCATCAAATCTGGAATGGCATCTATGTGACCTGGAGGACATGGTTTCTTGTTTTCCAATGAACATTAGGCAGCAGTGATGAATTCTATCTTTGTCGGCAAACTTTGGCCACCTGGGTCTAAGTGTCTGCCCGCGTGGACTGTGAAGTCATTTGGTCATCCTCCACTTTTCGTGGTGTTTCTGGCTGCTGCACTCGTAGTTTGGTGTTGCTTCAAAAAATACAAGGAGTTCATCAGGGACACAGTGCTGGAGGGAGTTGTGTCAGGTGTGGTGGGTCAGGGTTTACAGGAGAATGCACCAACCAGGCTTCTATCCCACATAGCTTGCCCCCTTGACAAGAGCAACCTGATTCTGAACATTGCCCTGAAACCCCTCTATATAATAAGATGCCTTTACATATAAGGGTCTGCTGGCAGCAGCATGTCAGTCACAAGCCATTTGGAAGTCAAAGACATATTCACATGGCCCCACCACAGATGTTTATCACACACCTTCACACCACAGCTCTAGGCCCACTACTCAGCAGGCTCCAACTTACAGGCATCTCTGTTCTACTCCATTTTCATGAAACCCAGTCAATCAAGGCATTGTCTGGTACACTCATGATCAGGAACCAGATATCCAAAGGTTCTCCAGTGCCACCTGGTCATGGGAATTTCAAAACTTGCATGGTATTTATCTAGCCATTTTTCAAAAATGAATTTGAGACACTCTGGGTTTCAATTAATTCAGGAACCATTAAATGGTGAGGAAGCTCATTTCAATGAAAGCTCTAGAGAACTCTCATAGGCAAGGCTACAGAAACAGAGGCCAAATGGTAACATAAGCAAGGCCCATTGAGGTCTACAATGTTAGGTCCATGTGTGTTTTGACTCTCAACGATGGCTGCCAAGTCTTTCAGAATAAAATCATGTGATATCCTTGCAAAGATTCCCAGTTTTCTGTGCAAAGCCACCCTGGGCCTAGATCACAGATACCAAGAGCGAATCTCATGCGTGGCCTCCTAAAATCTCAAAACAATTCATGGCAATACTTCACTGAGGTCAGTTCCAGAAAGCAGTCTCTAAGTGGAATCACACAAGAGTTCAAGCCCAGGTGAACACAGTTATCTCTTCCAACTGACACACAAATGACCACAATTAAAACCAAAACACTTCGACATGGCCCTCATTTTCTTCCATATAGACACTCATCATAACCTCTGGCTGGAGGTTTTCATGAGGAGCGCAGTCCAAGACAGTGTCCAAAATAAGCTCCCTTGCCACTCATTTGCTAAAGTCAGGGTGGCCTGGACATACTTTCTGTGAACCAGGCGTGATGAAATAGGCATGCTGTGAAGACTACACCGCTTCTCTACTTTGAGGCCAACTGACTCAGAGGTTAAGATTCTTTATGTGAATTGGAGTCATGAGAAAACCCAAGCACCTCTGCAGGGCTTTGGAGAACTCCTCTGACCCAAAGGATCCCTATTGATGGAAGTCAGGAACCTCACAGAGGAAGGCGAGACGTCATTCACAAGGACTGCTCTTTTGGCCATTTTGGTTTTGGATGCACACATGGGATCTTTCTTTAGATCCATCAGGTGCTGAGAATCTAAGCCACAGCCTCACACAGGGCCAAGAGGCTAAATCACACACATCCCTTTCCAAAGCAATAAAGCAAAGGGCCACAGGTGATGCCCATTCATTTCCATTTGAAAACTGTTTTCCTCAGGCTTCACAAAGGGGTGGCCTGAGGCAAAGAACTTCTTGAAATTAAGGGCAACAGAACATTATGTAAGCAAAAGGCCCAAAGCAGGGTTTCTCCACTGATACTTTACTGGTCACACTGATATCTGAGTTTTCTGAGATGCTCGCCATTCCCTTCAGCTATCCAGTACATGGCCATGTCACAGAGCTTGGAGGTGGTACATATCTTGGACAAAAAAACATGAGCCAATTCTGGAGATTGGAAAGAATTCAGGAAGAAAATTGGTAATTAGGAAGATAGTAGGTGTTGCCCATTCTTAAGGAAAGCCGCAACCCATTCATAAATTGGGCAGGTTGAATGCTGGGAAGCTTTCTACTAGACAGGACAAATACATTGATGCATTCTCGTTTCTAATGTATACAACCACGGACACAGTGGAATACACAGACATAGAAACACTCGCCTTGTCAAACGACTTACTAGAAACAGTACACTCCAAAAAAAAAAAAAAAAAAAAAAAACTAACCGCCTTTCCTACCTATTCTCAGAAGATGAGACAAAATCATAAACCCACAACCACACCCACAAACTCACCTCCTTCCCCCAAGTAGGTCTGTGACTCTACGGAGTGTCCTCTGACTGGTGGGCCATACAATGTTCCCCCGAAATGTCCTGTCCTGTCTCAGATCTGGTCTACTTGGCCAACTCTTTTAAGTTGTCAGAAGAGAATTTTGAGCCACTACCTGCTTTCTCAGGAAAGGCCCCTCTTCAGAGCTCTCCTTGCTTTTGGCATCATAATATCAGTAGGAACAAAGAAAGACTGACTATGTCTTTGGTACATCCAAGCAAGTGAGCCCACTGGGACTGGGACTGGGACTGGCTCTGTGTGCCTGGCTTTCAGGATCCCAAGTTCAGAGAGATCCATCACCAAGGAAGTGAGGTGAGGTCACTTCCTTCAGGAACTGAATGAATTCACTGTCTTGTAAACCATTTTGTCCTAATAGTTGCTTCCAAGGGTCCCATTAGATGGAGGGTTCCCCTACTTCCTCTGAAATGTTCACAAGTTAGAAAGGTACGTCAACCTTAGGAACCCGGGAATAGCTATCCACACAGGCCTGGTTTGGTCCTTCTCCTCTACATTAAGAAGAGAGAGGCTGATTCAGACACATCCCTTAATCCTGACCAGGGTGTTTGACATGGAAGATGACTTTTGCTCTCTCAGGTCCTTCATAGATGACTATATCTTCCCCAGGGTTCATTTCTACATGGATCTTTGAAGTTCTCAGCAGGTGGAAGATCCCCTACATTCCTGTATTGTAAGACCAACTCTGTCCCTGCTTTTCATCAAATTTAGATTGAGGGAACAGTGTATTCTTAGGGTTAATAAAATGTTTGAATTGGGTTAGGAATCATTCTGCGGGATGAATAATGGTATTGGGAACCTGCGATATTTATAAAAATGTAGAGGTTGAATATATGAATAAAAACAGAAATCTAGGTAATCTTGAAGCCTAGAGGGCATTGGGCCCTTGATTGGGATACTTAACTTTGATTTACATTGTGCACAGATGTCTCAGAAAAATAGATATATAATGGCATAGAACCTTGTACCTTGGATGATTGAATGTAGAAGAGAACATCCAGTCAAAAACGGATAGTCGGTAGGATTAGGTAGATAGTAGGTTTAGGAAGAAGTGTCAATATAGGATTTGGAATATATGTTCTATCGCAATAGTGTTTTGGTTAGAGAGTGAAAGTAAACATAACTTCATGTGAAGGGTCAGTCACAATGATGAACTGGGGAAAATATGTAGGAAACCACATATCAATAGAGACATAATGAAATCAGGCAAAGTATAAAGTGAGTGATATGATTAGGCATTTTCAACAGGGTAGAGTTTGAATATATAATCTTTGGAAGAAACAAATATGTAGTCACCAACAGGATTGATAATTGAGAGGATTAGGCAACATGGACAGGAATGTTTTTAGTAATCCATGTTCACTTTCCATTCAGACTCCGGTACAATCATAAGTGTGACATTTACTTTTTGTGTCCCGAATATTACTGTGATAAAATGTGTATGTAGATCTGGTGACATGAGTATTTCTTACACCATTTCTGGCAGTAATATTTAGAAGACATATACATAAGTATTGGTTGTACAAAGAGGTGTGCCCTGTGTCTATGAATATAGAGATAATGCATGAATTGACCACACTGTGAATAAATAATATAGCTGATTCCACTTTAAATAATGGATGGAATTGATATCTGAAAATATTTAAGATATCTTATATTGATATAAAATCATTCATTCCAACCAGTTATACATCTATTGTTAATATTAGTGATATTGTTTATCATGAACGGTGTCTGAGTTTTGCTTCAAAAATGATTATGAAAATTGAAAATAATGTGTTTTGTAAAGAAGTCTCATGAAAAGACCAGTCAAGAAACATGGATGAATACATGTGTTCTGAAGAAGGAATTGATTGAAAGTGAAACAAATGCCTATAAATTTGCGAAACTGTGGATGAAAAATATATCCTATGATGTGCATAAACTGAAGAAATCATAATGTACCAGTGTTGAATAAAAATGAACGTCAAAACACACAGCATGTCCCATTGGAATCTACTCGCATTGATGTTAAACTGGGTCAGTTACTGTAGAAATATTAGGATTTGTATGCAACATTCACTGAAGTTAGTTTTCACTAGTAGGAAAAAATATGTATTTCAGGTGGATGAATATTTCTGAGAATAATCATGTGAAAATTTGATTATAAATCCACATACATGAATATGAATGAATTTAGGAAGTGTGTAATAAGACACATATATTTCATATTTTGAAAAATCTGGAGACTGTATATATATATATATATATATATATATATATATATATATATATATACACACAGACATGAAAAAGTAGCAATATATATGCCAATCGAAATTCACCATGAAATATAAATCATCCACAGATGCAAAAATATTCATTTTACTGAACATGGATTTATGTATAATGTTGTTCATCTAGGAAGCTCACCCATAGGTTGAATTTTCTGTTCCAACAGTGTTTAGGAGCTGTGATGTCTTCTCACAATTTGTATCTGCCAAGTAAGCCACCTCACAAGATTGTACGAGTGGTACCAGGTAGGATTCTGTATGTGCATATAAAAATACATGTGCTGAATATGCTACGGAGAAAGGGAGACACGAATTCATACATTTGTTTACTTTAAAAACACATGGAGAACTCTTTCAATAAAAAAATTAACTAGTTTATACCTTCTACCCAATATAATGCAAAAGACAATTCCAACTACACACCATGCCTTCTCTGAACTGCTTGTATTTCTATTCCGTTTGGGTTATTTTACTCCACCATATTAGGATTAGTAGTCAGAGTCTAATAGGGTATATGTTAGTGTCAGGGATTTAGTATTCTGAATGGAAAATTGGAAAATGAATCCAATGTGTATGCAAATATGTGCTACACAAAATTTTTCCCACTCTCATCCAGAACAATGCCTTGACAATACTTTCACCCCAAGTAAGACACAATTAGGGAAAAAGAGTTAGGAATTCTGAGAATACAAATCTGGAATGGAATATGATCAGGAGTTCACAAACTTGGAGGTGGTAGAGGAGTTTCCAAAAGTAAGGGACAGGGTCAAAACTCTCCATATAACAAGATGCCTTTACAAATAAAGGTCTGCTGGCTGCATCCTGTCAGTCACAAGGCATTTGGAAGCCAATGGCAGATGGAAATGGCCCCAGCGCATATTTTGTGTCACACACCTGCCCAACATTGCTCTAGGCCCACTGCTCAGCAGGCTCCAACTTACTGGCATATCTGATCTACACCATTTTCATGAAACCCAGTCAATCAAGGCACCGTCTGGTATACTCATGATCAGCAACAGGACATCCAAAGTTTCTCCAGTGCCACCTGGTCATGGGAATTTCAAAAATTTCATGGTATTTATCTAGCCATTTTTCAAGGATGAAGTTGGAGGCACTATGGGTTTCAATTAATTCAGGAACCATTAAATGGTGAGGAAGCTCATTTCAATGAATGCTCTGAAGAACTCTCACAGGTAAGTCTTCCCAAAGAGTGGCCAAAAGGTCACATGAAGCCAGACCCATTGAGGTCTACAATGTGAGTTCCATGTGTGTTTTGACTCTCAACTATGGCTGCCAAGTCTTTAAAAATAAAATCATGTTATATCCTGGCTGAGATTCCCAGTGCTCTGTGGAAATCCACACTGGCCTTAGATCTCAGTTTCCAAGGGTCACTCTCATGTGTGGCCTAATAAAATCCAGACAAAATTCATGGCAATACTGCTCTGAGGTCAGTTCCAGAACTCAGTCTCTAATGGGAGTCACACCAGAGTTCAAGCCCAGGTGGACCCAGTCATCTCTTCCAACCACGATACAAATGTCCACAATTAAAACCAAAACACTCCCACATGGCCCTCATCTTCTTCCATATAGACACTAATCATTACCTCTGGTAGCAGGTTTCCATGAGAGGCGCAGCCCACAACAGTGTCCAAAATAAGCTCCCTTTTTCCCTCATTTTCCTAAAGTCTGTGTGGCCTAGACACCCTTCCTGTTAACCAAGAGTGATCAAATAGGCATGCCGTTAATGCTGCTTTGCTTCTCCAATTTGAGGCCTAATTACTGTGCGGTTTAGATTCTTTATGTGAATTGGAATCATGAGAAAACCCATGCACCTATAGGCTAGCCTCTACAGGGCTTTAAATATCTCATTTGACCCAAAGTATCACTATTCTCACTTAATGGAGGTCAGGAACTTTACATAGGAAGGCGAGAGACTTCATCTACAATATCTGCTCTTTTAGCCATTTTTGTATTGGATGCACACATGAGATATTTCTTTGGATCCATCTAGTGCTGAGAATCTAAGCCACAGCCTCACACAGTGCCAAGAGGCTGATTCAGACACATCCCTTTCCAAAGCAATTAAGCACAGAGCCACAGGTGATGCCCATTCATTTCAATTTGAGAACTCTTTTCTTCAGGCTTCACAAAGGGGAGGCCTAAGGCAGAGACCTTCCTGACATTCAGGGCAATAAAACAATAGGTAAGCAAAAGGCACAAAGCAGGCTTTCTCCACTGAGACTTTACTGGTCATACTGATATCTGAGTTTTCTAAGAAGCTCGTCATTCCCTTCAGGTATCCAGTACATGTCCATGTCACAGAGCTTGGAGGTGGTACATATCTTGGGCACAAAAGCATGAGCCTATTCTTTAGAGAGGCCAGAATTCAGGAAGAAAACAGGAACTTTGGAGGATAGCAGATGTTGCCCATCCATAAGTCAAGCAGCAGTCCATTCATAAATTGGGCAGTATGAAGGCTGGCAAGCTTTCTACTAGACAGGACACATCCATTGATGCATTCTCTCTTCTTATGTCCACAACCACGAACACCGTTTTATATACAGACATAAAAACACTTGCCTTGTCAAAGTACTTACCAGAAAGAGTTCACTCAATCCAAACAAACCGCCTTTGATACCTATTCTCAGAACAAGTGAAAACCACAAACCTACACCTACACCCATAAAGGCACCTCCTTTCCCTAAGTAATTCTGAGACTATTTGGAGTGTCCTCTGACTAGTGGGCCACAGTATGTTCCCTTTAAATGGCATGTTCTCTCTCAGATCTGTACTCCTTAGCCAACTCTGTAAAGTTGTCAGGAGCCAGCATTGAGCAACTACCTTTTTCTCAGGAAAGGCCCCTCTTCAGAGCTCTCTTGGCATTTTGCCATCCTCACATCAGTAGGTACCAAGAAAGACTGACTCTGTCTTTGGTAAATCCAAACAAGTGAGACCACTGGGACTGGGACTGGGAATGGCTCTGTGTGCCTGGCTTCCTGGATCCCAAGTTCAGATAGTTCCATCAACAAGGAAGTGAGGTGAGGTCAATTCCTTCAGGAACTGAATGAGGTCACTGCCTTGGCAACCACTTTGTCCTAACATTTGCTTCCAAGGGTCCCATGAGATGCAGGCTGCCCCTACTACCTGTGACAGTTTCACAAGTTAGAATGGTATATCAACCATAGGCACCCGGGAACAACTCTCCAAACAGGCCTGGTTTGGTCCATCTTCTCTACATTAAAATTTGAGAGCCTGATTCAGACACAACCCTTCATACTGACCAGGTTGTTTTCCATGGAAGATGACTTTTGCTCTCTCAGGTCCTTCATAGCTGCCTACATCTTCTCCAGTGATCATATCTGCATGGATCTTTGAGGTTCTCAGTAGTTGAACAATCCCCTACATTCCTGTATTGTAATACCAACTCTGTGCCTGCTCTTCTGTAAAGTTAGATTGAGGGAAGAGTGTATGGTTATGTTTAATAACATGTTTGATATGGGTTAGGAATTATTCTGCTGGATGAATAATGGTATTGGGAACCTGAGATATTTATAAGAATATAGAGTTGGAATATTGTAATGGTCGGGCAGGCATAGGAGGAAGAGACCACCAAGAGACTGTCTCATGCAACAACAAAGGGTTTATTGAGGGTCCAGCATGCTGGGGCTCAGAGCTCACTTGAATAGAGCAGAGAGTCCTGAGAACAGCTTAAACAGAGCTTATATACTTTCCTTGGAGAGGGCAGGGAGGGAAATTTATTGATGCGTCAGGGAGAGTGGGCAGTTTGCTTTCAACGGGATGATGGAGTACATTCTGCAGTTTGGCAGTTGGGGACAGCACATTCTGGCAACAAGATTAGCAAACAGTTCTCAAGATTTCAACAGTGTTTTATTAAGCATACAGAAAAATAGGAAGTGACAAGTACCTATTTTATTAACTTTTTATTCCTCAATTCTTCTTCTGGTTACTTTTAATCATGAAAGTGATCATTGAAGGGTGTCACATTTTATGTCTCCTAGTGGGGTATATTGTTGTCTGATTACCATAAGTTTAAATTGTCCAATTTGAGCTTCGAGAAAGGAAACTACATGGTTGAGCCAACAGGGTCCTACAGTTAGCAATAATATGAGGATTATTAATGGACAGGCCTGGGCTGATGAAAGCATAGTTAACCAGAGGGACTGTGTGAACCAAGACTCAAACCACCCTTTTTGGGCCTCTCTCTCTCGTTGACACTCTTAAAGGCATTTTCTTAATATACTCATAGGTTCTTATACAACTCCAGTATGGTCGGCATAAAAACAACCTTCTTCCCTCAATGCAGCACAAAGTCCCCCTTCTCTCATGAAGAGAAGGTTTAACCTTCGCCTGTTCTGTAAAACAACTTCAGAGAGAGAGGTTAAACATTCCTGTAAAGCTGTGATGGAGGTTTTATTATCTTTAATTTTTGGTCTATTGCTGCTTCTAATTGGGTCATTTGTTGTGTCCCATGGACTAGGGTTCCTGTGCTCACTCCTGCAGCAACTCCTATTCCTAATAGGATGGCTAAAGTGAGAGATACAGGTTCCCGGTGGAAACAGGTTGTATGCCCTCCGATTTGATCTTTAAATGAACATGCGTCATCCTAGAACACTCTGGGAAACATCTGCACCATTACATAATTAATCACATCTGTTGACCATTTCATGAAAACATAAACAATGTTTAAGTATATAGAATTATACTGTTGTAGGTACGGAAAAGGAAAGGAATCTAAGATAGCACCGAAGACAGGGAAACAGCCCTATTTGGTTGCAAACGGATTTAGAGGGTATTGCTTCTGTTGTAATCAATTAATCTTCTGAACCCCAAGTTTAGGTAGTTTCAGAATTTGTACCCAACATGTAAGGGAAGGGGCTCAGAAGTTCACAGTCTGCAGAAGTTCACAAAAAGCAGTTTTTGTTTCTGTTATTTTTTCCTCTGTTCTCGGCAAGTTAACTTTTCAAGGACACTTGGGACAGGGAGAGCTGTTTTTTTTTTCTCTTTTTTTTCTCCCTGCCAGCTGTTACCATGGAGCCTAGTTGGTAACTTCTTTACTTAGAATTGTAGCCATCTCTGTGAATCCCCAGCTCAAGGCCAGAGGCCTTGTTCACTTATTTTGTGAAAAACTCGTAAGGGGGTGTCTAGCTTAGGAGTGCTGATTTTTCCAGCCACTGGCCAAGTAGAACAGGGCGACATGAAAACACGGAGTTTATCTACATTGAATTCTTTTATAGGGACTCTTTTGCTGAAAGTCCTAAAGTCAGCAATGGTGAAGACTTCTGGAGAAGGTCATATAAGACTTTTCTGTGGGCCTGGTAAAGAGGGGCAAGACGTGGAAATCAAGGCTGAGAGCAGCTCCGTTTATCTGAGAATTAGGAAGGAGAGATGTAAAAGAATATTGGGAAAGGGGTTTGTGAGTTTCCAGGCAACAAAAACTTGAGCAGTAGAACAGGTAGAGCAGAGGGGACGACAGGAGTGAGTATCCCAAAAAGCCTGTGAGGGACTTTAAATTCTTAGTCACCTGTTTTCAGTGATGACAAGGCAACTTTAAAGGTCACTTTCATTACATCTTGGATAGTGGTCTGAGGGATCTCCTCAGCTGGTTTGAGCTTTGGGTTAGCTGGGTAAGAGGACCTGATGGGACCTGCTCTGGGCACTAACTGGAGAAAAGAGGACTGAGTGGGTGGAGGGGTACCTCAGTACCTGATAACTCAGCAAGGGCGCAATGGTCTGAGAACCGGCAGAGGTTTGGTTTTTTGATCTAGTAAATGGAGGGGAGAAATCAGGTTGCTGAGGTGGGAGTGAAAGCAGAGAGTCTGGAGCAGAAGGCTGAGGGTTAGGATCTATTGGAGAAGCATAGTTCAGGACGTGAGTGAAGGAGGGAAAAGGTCTTCACATAGGGGAATCTCCTTCCACCCTTTTGATCACTTGTAGAAGTTAAAAATGTCATGCATAATTTGAGGATCTAGAGAGCCTTCTGGGGTCCATCGGTTTTGGTTGTCTAATTGGTAATATGGCCAATGCTGTGTACTGAATTTGATGGGGAGTTTGGGTTCCACCAGGCAGTCCCTGTATGCTAACATCCCCATGACTTACAGAAGAAGTTGGCTTTTTCCCCTCACAGCCGTGGCTCTTTGTGGCTTTGATAGTCTGCCATGCAAACATAGTAATCTGGGCTAGCCAACCTGCATCTTGCTCGCGTGTCCCTACATCCATAATGTTTGTTTCCATTATCGATGATACAGAAGGTATTTAATAGAATTTTAGTGGGATCCACTTTATCAGATATATCCCAATAGGAAAAACCTATAGCCAGCTGACAAATGTCTGGGTGGAGAGATGGCCACCAGGTCCCTATGGGGGCTGTAAGCGAGATAGACCATACTTCTTCTATAGTAGGATTTGTGATCAGCCATCGCTGATGAACAACCTGATGAGGTTTAGGACTACTGGTGGCCAAGGGGAGAGTCTATCGCCTTATTCATATGGTGAATACACAATTTGAAAGGGTTACTAGTCATTTCCAGTTTCCAGCAAGAGTCTAGACAGAGCGCAGGCTTGAGATGAGAGGCATGGATCCAGGAATTGATTCCGTATACATTTACTGATGTAGGTGTTATAAGTAGTACCTGGTATGTTCCTTTCCATCGGGGTTCCAGGAATGAAACCTGATGTCTTCTTATGTAGATGAAGTCTCTTACATTATATTGAAGTGGAGTCCCCTTGTCCCCAGTTTGGTAGGCCGTGGCCAGCTGTTTGAACAGATATCAATGAGTTCTTTCAAGAGCTTTAAGTCTGTCAAGCTAGGGGGTGTGGAAGGGATCCTTAGGTCTTAGAGTTGGGGTTAGGTCCCTTACTGGAGGAAGGGCACCATAGAGAATTTCACAGGTGGTGAGGTTACACAAAGAAACAGAGGGAGTATTTCTTGCATGAAAAAGTGCATAAGGCAGGAGCATAGTCCAATCTTTTATGCACGTCTCTAAGATTAATTTCGTAAAGGTCTATTTAATGGTTCTATTTATTTTTTCTACCTGTCCTGAGTTCTGGGGTCTAAAAGCATAATGTAACTACCAATTAATAACCAGGGTACTGGTTAACCTATTCTCAGAACATGAGACAAAACCAGAATCCCACACCCACACCCACAAAGGCACCTGCTTCCCCCAAGTACATCTGTGACTATCTGGAGTATTCTCTGACTGGTGGGTCATACTATGTTCCCCAAAAATAGCCTGTCTTGTCTCAGATCTGGTCTTCGTGGCCAACTCTGTGAAGATTTCAGGAGCCAGCATGAGCCACTACCTGCTTTCTAAGGAAAGGCCCCTCTTCAGAGCTCTTCTGGCATTTGGCCATCCCCACATCAGTAGGTACCATGAAAGACTGACTCTGTCCCTGGTAAATCCAAAGAAGTGACCCCACTAGGAGTAGGACTGGGACTGGCAATGGGTGCCTGGCTTCCTGGATCCCAAGTTCAGAGAGTTCCAACACCAAGGAAGTGACGTGAGGTCACTTCCTTCAGAAACTGAAAGAGGTCACTCCCTTGGCAACCACTTTGTCCTAACAGTTGCTTCCTATGATCTCTTGAGACGGAGGATGCCCCTACTTCCTGTGACACTTTCACAAGTTAGAATGGTATATAAACCATAGGCACTCAGGAATAGCTCTCCACACAAGCCTGGTTTGATCCATCTTCTCTACATTAATAAGAGAGAGGCTGATTCAGATACAATCCTTTATCCTGACCAGGTTGTATGCCATGGAAGATGACTTTTGCTCTCTCAAGTCCTTCATAGCTGCCTACATCTTCTCCAGGAATGATTTCTGCATGGACCTTTGAGTTTCTAAGCAGGTGGAAGATCCCCTACATTCCTGTATTGTAAGACCAACACTGTCCCCGCTCTTCTGTAAAGTTAGATTGAGGGAACAGTGTATGTTAGGGTTAATAACATGTTCAATTTGGGTTAGGAATCATTCTTCGGGATGAATAATAGTATTGGGAAACTCTCTCAGATCTGGTCTCCTTGGCCAACTCAGTGAAGTTTTCAGGAGCCAGTGGTGAGACACTGCCTGCTTTCTCATGAACTGGCCCTCTTCAGAGCTCTCCTGGCATTTGGCCATCCTCACATCAGTAGGTACCAAGAAAGTCTGACTCTGTCCTTGGTAAATACAAACATGTGAGCCCACTGGGACTGGGACTGGGACTGACTCTGGGTGCCTGGCTTCTTGGATCCCCAGTTCAGAGAGTTCCATCACCAAAGAAGTGAGGTAGGTCACTTCATTCAGAAACTGAATGAGGTCACTGCCTTGGCAAACACTTTGTCCTAAAAGTTGCTTCCTAGGTTCCCATGAGATGGAGCCTGCCCCTACTTACTGTGACACTTCAAGCTAAGAATTGTATATCAAAAATAGGCACCCGGGAACAGCTCTCCACACATGCCTGATTTGGTTCAACTACTCTACATTAAGAAGAGAGAGGCTGATTCAGACACATCCCTTCATTTTGACCTGGTTGTTTTCCATGGAAAATGAATTTTTCTCTCTCAGGTCCTCCATAGCTGTCAACATCTTCTCCAGGGATCATTTCTGTAAGGACCGTTGAGGTTCTCAGCAGGTGGAAGATCCCCTACATTCCTGTATTGTAAGACAAACTGTGTCCCTACTCTTTTGTAAAGTTAGATTGATGGAAGAGTGTATGGTTAGGATTAATAACATATTCGATTTGAGTTAGGAATCATTCTGCAGGATGAATAATGGTATTGGGAATCTGCGATATTTACAAGAATAAATAGGTGAAATGTAAGTATGAAAACAGAAATCTAGGTAAGATTTGAAGCCCAGAAGGGAATTGGGCCTTTGATTGTGACACTTAGCTTTGAATTATGTTCTGCACAGATGTCTCAGATAAATCGATATAAAATGGCATAGGACCTTGTACCTTGGATGATTGAATGTCGAAGAGAATATCCAGTCAAAAGGGGACAGTAGGTGGATTAGGAAGATAGTAAGTAAGTTTAGAAAAAAGAGTGAGTATAGGAATTGGACCAAAAGTTCTTTAGCAACAGGGTTTCGGTTAGTGAGTGAATGTCAATGTCAGCACATGTGAAGAATGAGTCACAATGATGAACTGGGGAAAATATATAGGAAAGCAGATATCTATAGAGACATTATGAAATCAGACAAAGTATAAAGTGAGTGATAGTATTAGATATTTTCAACAGGGTTGAATTTGAATATATAATCTTAGGAAGAAACAAATATGTAATCATTAATAGGATTGATATTTGAGAGCATTAGCCAAATTGGACATGGATTTTTTTAGTAATCCATGTTTACATTCCATTTAGTCTTTGGTACAATCATAAGTGTGAACTTTGCATTTTGTGTCCAGAATATTACTGTGATAAAATGTATATGTAGATCAGTTGACAGAGTATTTCTTCCACCATTTCTGGGAGCAATATTTTGAAGACATATAAATTAATATTGGGGGTACAAAGAGGTGTACCCTGTGTCTATGCATGTAGAGATAATGCATGAAGAGACCATACTGTGAATAAATAATATAACTGATTACACTTTAAATAATCGATTGAATTTATATCTGAAAATATGCAGAAAATCTTATATTGATATACAATCATTAATTCCAACCAATTATACATATAATTGTAATATTACTTTAATGGTTTATCAAGACGGTGTGTGAGATTTGCTTCAAAGCGATAATGGAAATTGAAAATAATGTGTTTGGAAAGAAGTCTCATGAAACGAGCAGTCAAGAAACAATAAGGAATACATGTGTTCTGAATCAGGAAGTGATTGAAAGTGAAACAAATGCCTATCAATTTGATAAATTGTGGATGAAGTATTTATCCTATGATGTGCATTAACTGAAGAAATAGTAATGTACCAGAGTTGAATAAAAATGAACGTCAAAATACACTTCATGTCCCATAGGAATCTATACGCATTGATGTTAAACTGGGTGAGTTACTGTAGAAATATTAGGATTTGTGTGTACCATTCACTGAAGTTTGTTTTCAGTACTAGGAAACAAATATGTATTTCAGGTGGATGAATATTTCTGATAATAATCTTGTGAAAAGTTGATCATAAATCCACATATATGAATATGAATGAATTTAGGGAGTGTATAATAAGACACATATATTTCATATTTTGAAAAATCTGGAGAGTATATATATATATATATATATATATATATATATATATATATATATATAACACACACACACACAGACATTAAAAAGTAGCAATATATATATGGCAATCTAAATTAATCATGAAATTTATATCATCCACAGATCCAAAAATATTCATTTTACTGAACATGGGTTTATGTATAATGTTGTTCAAATAGGAAGCTCACCCATAGGTTGAATTTTCAGTTCCAACAGCGTTTAGAATGAGTGATCTATTCTCACAAATTGTATCTGCCAATTCATCCACCTCACAAGAATGTACGTGTGGTACCAGGTAGGATTTGATTTGTGCATATAAAAATACATGTGCTGAATAGGCTACAGAGAAAGGGAGACAGGAATTCAAATATTTGTTAACTTTCAAAACACATGGAGAACTATTTAAATTGAAAATTTGCTAGATTTATAACTCCTACACTACATAATGCAAAAGGCAAGTCCATCTATGCACCATGCCTCCTCTGAACTGCTTGTATTTCTATTTTGTTGGGGTAATTTATCTCCATCATATTTGCATTAGTAGTCAGAGTCCAGTAGGGTAGGTGTTAGTGTCAGGGATTAAGTATTTCGAATGAAAAATTAGATAATGAATCCAATGTGTATGCAAAAAATCTTCCCATTCTCATCCAGAACAATGCCTTGACATTACATTTGCCCCAAGTAATACACAATTAGAGGAGAAGAGTTAGAAAATCTGTGAATACATATCTGGAATGGAAAATGCTCAGGACTTCACAAGCTTGGATGTGGAAGGGGAGTTTCCAAAAGTAAGGGACAGGGTTGATAGACCCAACCTGATCATTTATTAAAATTGGGAGCCCACTTGCCAGAAAGCCATGAAAAGATAATTTTGGCTTTATTATAAATTACTGCAAATTCTGAACCTGCTTGGAATGTTTGCCCATGCCTTAAACTCACCCATGCCTGGCTCTCTGACCAGATTGCAGCCCTCTCTGAAACTTTAGTGACACCTCATAAATATTTTCTTTCCCTGGCCAGACAACGAGTCTCTGAGGCTCTAATGGTCCTCATAATTTCTGATGTTGGGGTGAGCTTAAAAAAAAATGTAAACTACCGTTAGTGTGATGCTTGTTAAAGTTCTGTTATCTGTAACCCCCTTTTTGTGCATCTTTCTGGGCTATATAGCTGGGCTATAGGAAAGGTGGGTTTGCTGTCTTGCTCCCGCCATTTTGGGAGGGAGAGGTAGCCTTTCCCTTTGAAATAATTAGCTTGCCTTAATTTGATTTTACTAGGAGTCAGTGGTCTTTACATGCGTTCCTGGTCTAATATTTTGGAGTTCCCCAGTGAGATGACCCTGCCGGACAAGATCACAAGACCAGACTGCTGTAAATTCTGAAGTTGGCCTTCCTTCCAGGGCTCCAAGCTTGAGAGCAACTCTAGGGTTTGTGCAACTTGAGATGGTCCAAGGCCTTGGAGTTAGCCTTCAGTTCAGGGAGCACTGCAGTGAACCACCGCATTAAAACTATTAGCAAGCACCTGGTGGAGGAGGCATCCATAGGTAATTGGTGCCTTTATAACATCTGATATCCGGTTAAGGGAGATCTCTTCTGATGACAGAGAGGTGGACTGAGGAGGCTCACATATACTCCTATCTGGGACAGTAACAAGAATCATTCTGTCATCTGTTCTGTTCTCTAGGGAATTCATCTGGAAGGGTAGAGAGGTGCCAACGGGCACGCATGTGCTCCTACGGGGAGCTTTAGGAAGACACTGCATTGCTCCTCTGTTTTCCTGTTTCGGTGCCGGATTTCTGTTTTTTTTTTTTTTTTTGTTGTTGTTGTTTTGTTCTGTGTTCTATATGGTTTTTGTTTGTTTGTTTTTGTGCATTTTGTTGTGTGATTTCTGTGGTGAAAACTTAAGGATATCGGACATGAAAATAAAGCAAGTAAGCCTGACACCCTTTGGACTGAGTTTAAAGGAACTGCAATGAACTTTACACCCGTTTGTTAAGCAGTATGAGAGAAGCCCCTCGCTGGCTGCCTGGAGCACACTCACTGCAGAGGGGGCAGTGCCTGCGGGGGACCTAAGAACTGAGTATCTCTCAGGTTAATAAGTGAAACTCCTTTAAAATCCCTTGTCCCTCCAGATAAAGAGAGTCACAACCTTTTGGCAGAGTCCCTGTGTTTATCTTTGTTAGCAAAGCAATAAATCTTCGTTTTTCTTTTTCTCAAAACCCTGTCCTCATTTTTAAATTGGCATTAATTGGCTTCAAGTTCAGGAACCCAACTTTAAGTTACAAATTTTGATAACCCACCCGCACCCTGGAACTTTTTGAGAGCTGACTACAGAAATGTTAGGAGATGGAGCATGCTTGTGGTGGAACTGAACCAGAGGAGCAAATCCTGTAAGTAAAAGGAGGGACTGAGGGACTCCCAGCAGCTGCTGAAGCCTTATTTTTTCAGAGAATTCCTTAGGTCTTTCCCTGCAATTTAACGATAATGCCACCTCTGTCATCTTAAAAAAGAGGGAAAAAAATGGGACACTAAATGCAGGAAAGTCACTATGGAGACCCTTGATTTTACATTTCAGGATGCTCCTCTGTGAAAACATCTGGTCCCCTTGTGGGGACATCTGTTTTGCAACTGGTGTAGGAGATTTTTCTCTTATCTGCTCTGTTTTAAAGGCTTCTGTCTGTCAGTCATAGTCTGAAGCTCCTTTCTGTCTGTCGTGTGTCTTTGTTTCTGGCACTTTAAGACATGTGCAATAATGTGTTGATATTATATATTGTTTCTTGGGAATGATTTTACCTGAATGTGTGTCTAAATGATGATGTTTTATTGTAACAATCTGGTAGCTGATTGGGTTTTTGAAGCATTGAAGAATCTTGCCGTTAAAAGTCAGATTCAGATAATTTTTTAGTTTATGATTTCATATAATTCATGCCAGAGAACTTAAATACTTAGGATGGAAAACTAAAGAACTCTACTTCCAAGTCGGCAAGAAATTTTCCAATCATTCAGTCTTTTTTTTTTCACCAATTTTTAATTGGGTAGCCTGGGAAAATGTCACTGTGTGTACCAGTGCATTAATTTGGACAATGAGAGTAAATCATAGTATGGTATCTGTTGACAACACAAGATGTAAAGATATAAAATTTTGTAAATTTTGTCTTAAACTTGTATCAAAATTTTCAACATCCTATCTGGAAAATTATGGTTAAAATGCGTTAGGCCTGAGGTGTCTGCTCAGAATAGCAGTTTTTTCCTGCTCCTTCCAGACCTCAGCCAGGACTTAGATTGAAATGCAAATGAAAGAAGCCTGCAAGATCAGTAGGAGACTGATATGAGGCTTAAGGAAAAAAAAAAGTAAATAGTATGGTATTTACTAATTACTGGTCAGTTATTTTTTCTAGGACTCTTATTTTTTTCCTTAGATCCTTTAATTTTTCTAACTCATAATTTTGATCCTACAGACCTAGGTTAATGTTTTTCTGATCTGTTCTATCTTTGACCAACTGTGGAGTTTTTAAAACATGGCAATGGAGATTTCACCTGCTAAAAGCTACAAGGCCTTTACTATTATTATGTGTGCACACTTTTGTTATTTGTTGTATGTCTATATATATATATATATTCTTAATCATATATATGATACAGAAATTAACATATATAAGGAGCGCTCATAATAAAAAAAGCACTCATAAAAACAAATTTTAAGGGATGCCCTCTCTCACCACTTCGGTTCAACATAGTTCTCGAATCACTGGCCAGAGCAATTAGACAGACGAAAGAAATTAAAGGCATAAAAATAGGAAAAGAACTCAAATTGTCACTATTTGGAGATGACATGATTCTATACCTAGCAGACCCAAAAGGGTCTACAAAGAAACTACTAGAGCTAATAAATGAATTCAGCAAAGTGGCAGGATATAATATCAACACACATAAATCAAAGACATTCCTGTATATCAGCCACAAATCCTCTGAAATGGAAATGAGGACAACCACCCCATTCACAATATCCTCAAATAAAATAAAATACTTGGGAATCAACCTAACAAAAGAGGTGAAAGACTTATACAATGAAAACTACAGAAACCTAAAGAGAGAAATAGAAGAAGATCTTAGAAGATGGAAAAATATACCCTGTTCATGGATAGGTAGAACTAACATCATCAAAATGGCGATATTACCAAAAGTTCTCTATAGGTTTAATGCAATGCCAATCAAAATCCCAACGGCATTTCTTGTAGAAATAGAGAAAGCAATCATGAAATTCATATGGAAAAATAAAAGACCCAGAATAGCAAAAACAATGCTAAGCAGGAAGTGTGAATCAGGCGGGATAGCTCTACCAGACTTCAAACTATACTACAGAGCAATAGTAACAAAAACAGCAGGGTACTGGTACCAAAACAGGTGGGTGGACCAATGGTACAGAATAGAGGACACAGAAACCAATCCACAAAACTACAACTATCTTATATTCGATAAAGGGGCTAAAAGCATGCAATTGAAGAAGGATAGCATCTTCAACAAATGGTGTTGGGAAAACTGGAAATCCATATGCAACAAAATGAAACTGAATCCCTTTCTCTTGCCATGCACAAAAGTTAACTCAAAGTGGATCAAGGAACTTGATATCAAATCAGAGACATGGCGTCTGATAGAAGAAAAAGTTGGCTATGATCTACATACTGTGGGGTTGGGCTCCAAATTCCTCAATAGGACACCCATAGCACAAGTGTTAATAACTAGAATCAACAAATGGGACTTACTCAAACTAAAAAGTTTTTTCTCAGCAAAAGAAAGAATAAGAGAGGTAAATAGGGATCCTACGTCCTGGGAACAAATCTTTACTCCTCACACTTCACACAGAGTCCTAATATCCAGAAAATACAAAGAACTCAAAAAATTAGACAATAAGATAACAAATAACCCAATCAACAAATGGGCCAAGGGCCTGAATAGAAATTTCTCAGAGGAGGACATACAATCAATCAACAAGTATATGAAAAAATGCTCACCATCTCTAGCAGACAGAGAAATGCAAATCAAAACCACCCTAAGATACCATCTCATTCAGTAAGATTAGCAGCCATTAGGAAGTCAAACAACAACAAGTGCTGGCGAGGATGTGGGGAAAAGGGTACTCTTGTACATTGCTGGTGGGACTGCAAATTGGTGCGGCCAATTTGGAAAGCAGTATGGAGATTTCTTGGAAAGCTGGGAATAAAACCACCATTTGATCCAGCTATTCCCCTACTCGGTCTATTCCCTAAAGACCTAAAAAGAGCACACTATAGGGACACTGCTACATCCATGTTCATAGCAGCACAATTCACAATAGCAAGACTGTGGAAGCAACCTAGATGCCATTCAATAGACGAATGGATAAAAAATATGTGGCATTTTTACACAATGGAGTATTACTCTGCATTAAGAAATGACAAAATCATAGAATTTGGAGAGAAATGGATGGCATTAGAGCAGATTATGCTAAGTGAAGCTAGCCAATCCCTCAAAAACAAATGCCAAATGTCTTCTTTGATATAAGGAGAGTAACTAAGAACAGAGTAGGGACGAAGAGCATGAGAAGAAGATTAACATTAAACAGGGATGAGAGGTGGGTGGGAAAGGGAGAGAGAAGGGAAATTTCCTGTAAATGGAAGAAGACCCTCAGTGGTATACAAAATTACATACAAGAGGAAGTGAGGGGAAAGGAGGAAAAATATGAGGGGGGAGAAATGAATTACAGTAGAGGGGGTAGAGAGAGAAGAGGGGAGGGGATGGGGTAGTGGGGATAGTAGAGGATAGGAAAGGCAGCAGAATACAACAGACACCAGAATGGCAATATGTAAATCAATGGTTGTGCAACTGATGTGATTCTGCAATCTGTATATGGGGTAAAAACGGGAGTTCATATCCCACTTGAATCAAGTGTGAAATATAATATATCAAGAACTATGTAATGTTTTGAACAACCTACAATAAAAATTAAATTAAAAAAAGTGGATCCAAAGATCTTTAATTCACGTGATTAAAATTGTTCAATTTAAATTGGATAAACAGATAAAAATAAATGTTTTTAAATTTAAGCTTACAAGTTTTTATAGGTGTTCAAAAATCTAGTAAAATATTAATATCTACAAAATGTCTAAAATGCCTTGATTCTAGGACTTTTCCTTCAACAAAAAAATGGTTTACACTGTTCAATACATTTGTCTAATATTTTAATAAATAAGTAAAGTAAATTTGATGTGGAATTTCTCATTCTTGAGTACATTTGTTAGATACCCGATTGATTTACTAAGGTCTGTATCAGATTGTAAAAATCAGTCATGTGTTAAAGAGACAAAAATTTCTGAAAACATAAGTTTACCCATAACATTGTGTTTATTAAGTTTTATTTTTTCTAGAGCAAGCAACCATAAAAATTAAACAACTGATTAAATAAGAACTGTTATTTTAGAGCACTCTACTGCCATTTCTTTAAAAGCTAAACTTGGCTAATCTAGAAATATCAATGTAATATTGATGCTATTAATGTGCTCATATCTTCCAGGTATACAAGTCTGTAAGTTAGAAACATTTAAAGAGCATTATATCAAGCTGGTATTCTGAAGTTGTATGGTAAAAAAAATGTACTGGGGATTTATTTACCTGTTATCAATAAGATATGTAAAGTTTTATGTTACTTTTTTCATTGGGAAACAATTTAAATGTATTTTTAAGTTAATCAGAGCCTAATATATGTAAAGGTTAAAATCTTTCAGCCTTTCTTTAATCCATGTTTTAAATGTGATGTCATATGATGTTAGATAATGTTCATGTGACCTCAAACAATTTATGTAAACTTTGTAAAATGATATTTAAAAAACAATGATCAGCTTTAGAACTAAAACACTTAATATTTATAAAGAGGCCTGCCTTACCTGAGATAAGGCTCTGTGTCCCATCTTACTACATGTGAGAATGACTACAAAAGGAGTAGGTCAGATTTTATTTCATTTAAAGTTATGTTCAAAAGTTCTTTTGTTTTTCTGTGAAGATTACTAGGATCTCAAACAGGGCATATAATGTATAACTCAGCCAAAAAATTCAGGGTAGCTATTACAGAAACTAAGTATTTTTACTCTTGTTAAAAAATTTTATTTTTAATTTGCTTATAAGTGATCTAAAGATTCCCTGTTAGTCTTTTACAGAAGTGTTGCTTTAATAACACAACATGGGTTAATTTAAGATAATAAGTCATCACCTACAAGACAGACAGAATAATACATATCCCAATTAATGAAAAGATAAATAATAATTAAGTTATAGATATTAAAGCCCAGTACTCTCAATATAAGGCTGTTAAAATTTATTTGCTGGATGTTTAAGATTAGGATTTAAAATTAAAGTTAAATGAATCGGCCAAGAAAACAAATATTAATATTTTAAGGTATACACTTTATGTTAGCCTCCCAAAATAAGTAAGACTGGAGGTTACAAATAAGGATTCTCAGACAGGAATGCCTGATAACTATAAAAATAGACTATTAAGAGGAGCTGCCAGAGGCAGAAAATTTAGTTTAGGGCCTACAGATATTCCTAACCTACAGAGGTAGGCTTGGTGTTTGCTAGTACGATTATCCAGCCCTGAGTAACAGAATTAAAGGTTTCACTATTAGATACAGAGGTCATACTAGAAAAAGGATTTTGCAAGATCAGATGACATTAAATTAATAAACTGTATCTTATGGGGAGGGACAACTGTAAAACAAAAAATTAAATATTAAGTTGACAGTCCTGATAACTGAGGATATTAAAGAATGGTGAGGGAACTTCTATACGGTGACATGTTCCAGCTGCTGCAACATTTATTCATTACTCATGGTTTTTGTTACTCTCATAGAAGAACCCATTCCCAGATGACTTTACAACCTGTTCTTCCCCAACCAGACTTCAAACCAAGCTGAAATCTAAAAGGCAACTCATGTCCCTCAACTAAATTCTAAAAGGCAACTCATGTCCCTCATGCCATGACCCTTACGTCACCCTCTCTCAGCGCAGAAGAATCCAAAATGCGTGAGGCCTCCCTTCTTACAACAATGGAGCCAAATATAAATAGACTATCAATATACGTAATTAATTAAGTCAGGTAAAATCAGGGAGACCCGTTTTGGGTGAGTTCTAGAAATTTGGAGACTGTTACCTGAGGGATTTAAATTTCCTCAGTGCACTTCCCTTAATCTATCAAAGATTTGAAAGGAACACATAAGAAAAGGGGGGAATGATTGGCCCAACCTGATCTTTTATTAAAATTGGGAGCCATCTTGCCACAAAGCCATGATAAGATAATTTTGGCTTTACTATAAATTACTGCAAATTCTGAACCTGCTTGGAATGCCTGCCCATGCCTTGAACTCACCCATGTCTGGCTCTCTGACCAGATAGCAGCACTCTGTGAAACATTAGCGACAAATCATAAATATTGGCCTTCCCTGGACAGACAATGACCATATCTGAGGGTCTAATGGTCCTCACAAATTCTGATGTTGGGGCCAGCAAAAAAAAAAAAAAAAAATATATATATATATATATATATATATATATATATATATATATATATATATATATATATATATATATATATAAACTACCATTAGTGTGATGCTTGTCCGAGTTCTGTTATCTCTAACCCCCCTTTTGTGTAACTTTCTGGGCTTTAAAGCTGGGCTGTAGGTAAGTTGGGGTTGCTGTCTTGTTCCGGCCGTTTTGGGAGGGAGAGTTAGCCTGGCTGGTGAAAATAATAAGCTTAGTTTAATTTGATTTTAATTGGAGTCAGTGGTCTTTTCTTGCATCCTTGTCTAACAGGTAAACACTCCACAAACATGGAGCTCTGCTGGCCTAACGACTTTTTGAGAAACTGCCTCTGAGGTTGGGCACTTGAAATATATGTTGTTTTCAGGAGCTTTAGCTTCCTTTGTTGTGAGACCATCAAAGCTGGCTCTGCATCTATGTGACCTGAAGAAATTGGTTTCTTATTTTCCAATGAAAATGAGGCAAAGTGCTGAATTCTCTCTTTGTAGGTAAACTGTGGCCACTGAAGGCTAAGTGTCTCCCTGTGTGGACTGTGTACCCATTTAGTCATCCTCCACTATTCATGGTGTTTCTTGCTGCTGCACTGGGAGTTTGGTATTTGCTCTACGAAATACAAGAAGTTCAACTGGGACACAGTGCTGAAGGTAGTTCTGTCACGTGTGGTCGGTCAGAGTCTGCAGGAGAATGCACCAACCAGGATTCTATCCCACATAGCTTGCCCACTTGAAGATAGCAACCTGATTCGGAACATTGCCCTGAAACCTCTCCATATAACAAGATGCCTTTACATATAAGGGTCTGCTGGCTGCACCATGTCAGTCACAAGCCATTTGGAAGTCAATGGTAGATCCAAATGGCCCCAACACAAATGTTTTATCCCACACCTGCACACCACAGTTCTGGGCCCAATACTCAGCAGGCTCCAACATACTGGCATTTCAGTTCTACACCATTTTCATGAAACCCAGTCAATCAAACCACTGTCTGGAACACTCCTGATCAGCAACAGGACATCCAAATGTTCTCCTCTGACACCTGGTTATGGGAATTTCAAAAATTTCTTGGTATTTATCTAGCATTTTTCACGGATGAAGTTGGAGGCACTGTAGGTTTCAATTCTTTCAAGAACCATTAAATGGTATGGAAGCTCATTTCAGTGAAAGCTCTGGAGAATTCTCACAGTCAAGTCTTCCCAAAGAGTGGCCAAAAGATCACAATGACCCAGGCCCATTGAGGTCTAGAGTGTGAGGTCCATGTTTGTTTTGAATCTCATCTATGGCTGCCAAGTCTTTCATAATAAAATCATGTGATATCCTGGCTGAGATTTCCGATGCTCTGTGGAAAGCCACCCTGGGACTTGATCTCAGTTTCCAAGGGCGACTCTAATGCGTGGCCTCCTAAAATCCCAAGAGAACTCATGGCAATATTTCTCTGAGGTCAGTTTCAGAACTCAGTCTGTAAGGGGAATCACACCAGACTTCAAGCCCAGGTGGACCCAGTCATCTATTTCAACCACCACACAAATGACCACAATTAAAACCAATACACTCCCACATGGCCCTCATCTTCTTCCATATAGACACTCATAACCTCTGGCTGGGGTTTTCCATGAGGGGCAAAGCTCACGACAGTGTCCAAAATAAGCTCCCTTACCCCTCATTTGCCTAAAATCAGGGTGGCCTGGACACCCTTCCTGTGAACCAGTAGTGATCAAATATGCCTGCCATTTCTACTGCCCAGCTTCTCCAATATGAGGCCTACTGACTGTTTGGTATAGATTTTTATGTGAATTGGAGTCATGAGAAAACCCAAGCAATTACGGGCTAGCCTCTGCAGGGTTTTGAAGAACTCATTTGACCCAATGGATCCCTCTTCTCACTTGATGTAGGTCAGAAACCTTACAGAGGAAGGTGAGGGACTTCAACCACAAGGATTGCCCTTTTGGCCATTTTGGTTTTGGAAGCACAAAAGGAATCTTTCTTTAGATCCATCAGGTGCTGAGAATCTAAGCCACAGCCTCACACAGGGCCAAGAGGCTGATTCAGACACATCCCTTTTGGAAGAAATTAAGCAAAGAGCCACAGGTGATGCCCATTCATTTCCATTTGAAAATTGTTTTCTTCAGGCTTCACAAAGGGTTGGCCTGAGGCAAAGAACTTCCTGACATTCAGGGAAACAGATACATAGTAAGAGAATGGCCCATAGCAGGGTTTCTCCACTGAGACTTTCCTGGTCACACTGATATCTGAGTTTTCTGAGATTCTCCCATTCCCTTCAGCTATCCAGTACATGGCCATGTCACAGAGCTTGGAGGTGGTACATATCTTGGACTCAAAACCATGAGCCTGTTGTGGAGAGTGGCCAGAATTCAGGAAGAGTACAGGAACTTAGGAATATTGTAGGTGTTGCCCATCCATAAGGCAAGCCACAGTCCTTTCATAAATTGGGCAGGATGAATGCTGTTATACTTTCTCCTGGAGAGGACAAATCCATTGATCCATTATCTTTTCTAATGTCTACAACCAGAGATACAGTGGGATACACAGATATAGAAACACTTGCCTTGTCAAACAACTTACTAGAAACAGTCCACTCAATACCAAACAAATAGCCTTTCCTACCTATCACGCCTTTCCTACTGTATCAACATACACTAGTTATTCATCACCCCCTGCCCCGGTTATTTTGCTGCAGTGGGACTGCTGCAGATGGTGGCCCATACAGGGAGCCCTGGGACACTTGGGGGTAAGTGACGAATAAAAGCTGCCCATCCATATATAGGATGGGAGCAAATCTGCTCATCCCTAGGCAGATAGGGGGAGAGGAAAAACGTTCTTTTCAAAAAATGGAGAAGATTGATACAGTATGATTGTGTCTTGTTTTATCTCAGTGTATTGTATTGTCTTTGTGATGAAAATAAGGAAGGGGTGAGAAGTAAATTGATAATGGAAAGAGGCACCCCAGTGGAAACAAGAGCAATTAGGGCATGTGTTGATGGAATCCCAGAAAGTCTAATCAGAAAGAAAAAGAAAGTTAAGAAGAAGAAGGATTATCAGGAAAAAAGTTTCAGCAAAAGGCTGTTACTGAATACTTTTCGTTTCCGTAGTGTGTGTGAATAGGCGCCTCGGCTGCCACATGCTCAAGCCAGTCACTGTGCAGCAAGGGCTTTTCAAGCAGTGGCAGCCGGCAATTCCCCGCCCCCAGCCTGGGGAGCGGGGCCCCGTGGCAGTTTGAGTCCTGGAAACTCCCCAGGGCCATCTGTGGCTGCCCAGGATGCTACAGCCAGCCATAGATGCTACTGGCTCCCTGATGTTTGGTCATTTTCAATGCCAATAACTAAGCTACAATGGTTCTCCCACACCCGGAAGATAATAAATAATAAGCACTATTAAGGCTTTTTTCAAATGTAAAAAACCTTGAGATAATGTACTAAATTTTTCAGAAGGTTGTTTTCTTAGCACCTGGTGGAATACTATAGGATTTTCTTTAGCCAGTGGTAGGAGTTCCTGCCTTCATCCCAGTGCCGGTGAGGACAAGGGTGGAAGAATTTCCAGTGTTGCTGAAAACCGGAGGAGACTTCGGCTGAGAAACGGAGGAGACTTTGGATCAAGCTAGCTGCCTTCAGAACTTTCCTGGGCTGTGATTTAAGCTAGCTGCCTGCAGAATTTACATGGACTGTGATTTAAGCTAGCTGCCTGCAGAACTTACCAGGACTGTGATTTAAGCTAGCTGCCTGCAGAACATACCTGGACTGTGGTTTACCTGAACTGTGAGTTAATCTATTGAGACACTGCTTTATCTGGACTGAGACAACAAACTGTAATCTATAACAAATTTTAACTCGGTGTCTTTCTAACAGTGTCATTGCTGGTATTATTTCTCCAAGTGCTTCATCAATTGGCTTGTATTGTGACATTTTGTATCCTCCCTTTCTGTTTGTAGCAGGTTATTTATGGTGTTTCTGTAAAAACCACTGTGGTCTTTATTTAAATTAAATAAAAGGGGGAAATGTTAGAGTCTGTAAACATGTCAAAATAACACCTGGCATTTTGCCAGGGGAATGTTAGAGTGTGTAAACAAGTCTGGATGATGCCTGGCAAAATGCCAGAGGGAGTGGTTTGAGATGTAACAAAAGCGAGCCATTAAGTGTGGAGATTCCTGATTGGTTGACTGCAGTATCTAGTTTATGTTAATTAGATAAGCTGGGTGGAATGTATAAATACCTCTATTGTCCTACAATAAATGGCTTCCACTCCTGCTATATCAACATACACATGTTATTCATAACCCCCACCCCCCGGTTATTTTGCTCCAACCGGACCGCGGCAGTATCTGCCAAGTCAGAAACCTCTCAAGTATGAACATGTGATACCAGGTAGGATTCTATATGTGCATATAAAAATACATGTGCTGAATAGGCTACACAAAAAGGGAGAGAGGAATTCACATATTTGTTAACTTTAAAAACACATGGAGAACTATTTTAATTAAAAATTGACTAGATTTATAACTCCTAACCTATATAATGCAAAAGGCAAGTCCAAATATACAACATGACTCCTCTGAACTGCTTGTATTTCTATTTTGTTTGGGTTATTAATCTCCATCATATTAGGATTAGTAGTCAGAGTCTAGTAGGGTATGGGTTAGTGTCCAAAATAAGCTCCATTGCCCCTCATTTGCCTAAAGTCATGGTGGCCTGGACACCCTGCATGTGAACCAGGAGTGATAAAATAAGACCGCAGTTAATACTGATCTGCTTCTCCAATTTGAGGCCTACTGACTGTCAGGTATAGATTCTTTATGTGAATTGGAGTCATAAGAAAACCCAAGCACTTCTTCAGGGCTTTCAAAAATTTATTTGAACCAAAGGATCCCTATTCTCACTTGATGTAGTTCAGGAACCTAACAAAAAAAGGCAAGAGACTTCATCCATCATAACTGATCTTTTTGAAATTTTGGTTTTGGGTGCACACATCGGATGTTTCTTTAGATCCATCAGGGGCTGAGAATCTAAGCCACAACCGCACACAGGGCCAAAGGGTGATTCAGACACATCCCTTTGAGACTTTCCTGGTCACACTGATATCTGAGTTTTCTGAGATTCTCCCATTCCCTTCAGCTGTCCAGTACATGGCCATTTAACAGAGCTTGAGGTGGTACATATCTTAAACACAAAACTATGTGCCTATTCGGGAGAGTGGCCAGAATTCAGGAAGAAAACAGGAACTTAGGCAGATAGTAGGTGTTGCCCATCCATGAGGCAAGCCGCAGTCCATTCATCAATTGGGCAGGATGAATGCTGCGAAGCTTTCTACTAGACAGAACACATCAACTGATGCATTCTCTTTTCTAATGTCGACAACCACGGACACAGTGGGATACACAGACATAGAAAGACTCGCCTTGTCAAACGACTTACTAGAAACAGTTCACTACAATCCAATCAAACCACCTTTCTTTCGTATTCTCAGAACATGAGACAAAACCACAAACCCACACCCACACCCGCAAAGGCACCTCCTTCCCCCAAGTAGGTCTGTCATATCCGGAGTGTCCTCTGACTTGTGGGCCATACTATGTTCTCCCAAAATGGCCTGTCCTGTCTCAGATCTGCTCTACTTTGCCAACTCTGTGAAGTAGTCAGGAGCCAGCGGTGATCCACTACCTGCTTTCTCAGGATAGGACCCTCTTCAGAGGTTTCCTGGCATTTGGCCATCCTCAAACCAGTAGGTACCAAGAAATATTGACTCTGTCCTTCGTAAATCCAAACAAGTTAGACCACTGGGACTTGGACTGGTTATGGCTCTGGGTGCCTGGCTTCCTGGATCCCAAGTTCAGAGACTTCCATCACCAAGGAAGTGAGGTGAAGTCACTTCCTTGAGGAACTGAATGAGGTCACTGCCTTGGAAACCACGTTGTCCTAACATTTGCCTCCAAGGTTCCCATGAGATGGAGGATGCCCCTACATCCTGTGACACTTTCACAAGTTCGAATCGTATATCAAACATAGGAACCAGGGAACAGCTCTCCACACAGGCATGGTTTGGTCTATCTTCTCTGTATTAAGAAGAATGAGGCTGATTCAGACACATTCCTTAATTCTACCAGGTTGTTTGCCATTGAGATGACTTTTGCTCTCTCAGGTCCTTCATCGCTGCCTACATCTTCTCCAGGGATCATTTCTGCATGTACCTTTGAGGTTCTCAGCAGGTGGAAGATCCCATGCATTCCTGTATTGTAAGACCAACACTGTCACTGCTCTTCTGTAAAGTTAGATTGAGGGAACAGTGTATGGTTAGGGTTAATAACATTTTCATTTTCGGTTAGGAACCATTCTGCTGGATGAATAATGTTATTGGAACCTGTGATATTTATTAGAATACAGACGTGAAATATATGTACATAAACAGAAATCTAAGTAAGATTTGAAGCCCAGAAATCATTGGGCCCTTGATTGGGATACCTATCGTTGAATTACATTCTGCAAAAATGTCTCAGAGAAATCGATATACAATGGCATAAGACCTTGTAACTGGATGATTGAATGTCGAAGAGAACCTCCAGTCAAAAAGTGATAGTCGGTAGGATTAGGAAGATAGTAGGTAGGTTTTAAGAAGAAGAGTGAATATAGGATTTGGACCAAAAGTTCTTTAGCAATAGGATTTCGATTGGAGTGTGAATGTAAGTTTCAGAACATGTGAAGATTTAGTCACAATGATGAACTGTGGAAAAGCAGATACCAATAGAGACATTACAAAAACAGGCAAAGTATAAAGTGAGTGAGAGGATTAGACATTTTCAACAGGGTTGAGTTTGAATATATAATCTTTGGAAGAAACTAATTTGTAGTTACCAATAGGATTTTCATTTGAGAGCATTAGGCAACCTGGACATGGATGTTTTTAGTAATCCATGTTCACTTTTCATTTAGCTTTGATACAATCATAAGTGTGACCTTTGCTTTTTGTGTCCAGAATATTTCAGTGATAAAATGCATATGTAGATCAGGAGACATGGGTATTTCTTCCAACATTTCTGGGAGCAATATTTTGAAGACGTATAAATTAGTGTTGGGGGTACAAAGAGGTGTACCCTGTGTCTATGAATATAGAGATAATGCATGAAAATACCACATTGTGAATAAATAATATAACTGGTTCCACTTTAAATAATGGATTGAATTGATATCTGAAACTAAGTAAGAAATCTTATATTGATATACAATCATTCATTCCAACCAGTTGTACATCTAATGGTAATATTAGGGTTATGGTTTATTATGAGGGGTGTGTGAGTTTTGCTTCAAATGTGATAATGGAAATCGAAAATAATGTGTTTGGAAAGAAGTTTCAAGAAAAGACCAGTCAGAAACGGAGGAATACATGTTTTCTGAAGCAGGAAGTGATTGAAAGTGAAATAAATGCCTATAAATTTGTGAATGTGTGGATGAAATATATATCCTATAATGTGCATAAACTCAAGAAATAGAAATGTACCAGTGTTGAATAAAAATAAACTTCAAAGTACATATCACGTCCCATAGGAATCTACTTGCATTGATGTTAAACTGGGTCAGTTACTGTGGAAATATTAGGATTTTTTTTTTTTTTTGGTGTTATACTACAATTTATTTTAGCACTAGAATGCCACAGAATGTAGAGGAAAGAGCAATGGATTTTTAGTTATAGCACTAATAATCTAACATTTAATTACTCTTTTGGGGAGTCTAGAAATTACATAAGGCTATGTAACATATATTTTATTATTTAACATTCATAAATGCTTGGGATTTTAGTAATATTTCTAGTTTTTTATTTTTTATTTTTTAAGTTGTTGATGGATCTTCATTTTGTTTATTTGTTTATGTGGTGCTGAGAATAGAACCCAGTTCCTCACACATACTAGGCAAACATGTTAACACTGAATCACAAACCCAGCCGCACCACTTTTGTCTTAACATCGAACACGCCTCTCCCTCTTCTTTACTCACTTTCTTCCTCATTTTTCCCCTTCTCTCTCTTCCTTTTTCGTTTTTCCTCCATATCTATTTTTCTCTCATGGCATTACAAACAGTTGTATGCTATGAAATTTAAATTTGAGACTGTTTTTTATAGTCACTATTTTTTTTTTAAATTTAATAATTATAATCACCTGATAGATATATTACAATACATTTATTATACATATGTGTCTATATTCATGCATATGCATTACATATATTATGTATATATATATATATATATATATATATATATATATATATATATATATATATACATATATATTTAAAAGTACTTTGATTAGCCTGTTAGAAATAATATACACCAAGACTTTCTTAATTCTGAAGTCTTCCAGAATTAACAGCTTACAATGAAAATCAAATAAACATATTTAAGAAAAAAGGTATCATTCTTTATTATCAATATTGATAATTTAATGTTTTTTATCACGTTACGCTGTAATATGGCATATTATATCTTATGAATTAGAGAAATTTTTTTGAACAACCTATTATTTAAGGACCATATGCACTGACATTTTAAATGGCTTTCTTATGATTTCAATTTCTATCAATTATATATTAATTGCCAAGTACTTATTTTAGTACTTTTCATATTCATAATTGATATAAAGTGAATTGTATAATTTTTCTGGTAATTAGTTACTTATTACAGTAGGGACATTATTAATAGTTCTAAATTTTTATAAGTAAATGGTACAAAGATATTTTCATGCAAAATTAAGAATAATTGCATGCTCTAAATGTTTGATTGTTGATACATATAATACAGAGCTTTTGATGAGTCTCTTCCCAGTAAAACATAAAATGCAAAGATATCGTTGTGTATGTATGTCCAAATAAAGATAATGAAAAATACACATTATCAGCTAGAAACTATTAAATAAAAGATGAAAAGAACAATCCAACACATTGTACCAACTTATCAGATGAGGCAGTATTCTGAAAGAATAGCCTAAGACTAGACCTGGTCCATGACAAAATATTTACCAAAAAATGAAATATGAAAAATATAGGAAATGCTATGAATTTTTCATGAAGGTAGGTGGATTATCCTTTAATCTCAATTAAGTGTATTTTCAAAAGCCAGTTTTCTGGTAAAATAAATTTGTGATAGATACAACTACACAAAACAAAGTTTCTGCTTAGCAAAATGAATGCATCTCAACACTTTTTTAGCTGATTTCTTGCCTCTCAATTTTAAACCTTTATTTATTTATTTATTTTTATTGATTGTTCAAAACATTACAAAACTCATAATATATTATCTTTCATACATTTGACTCAATTGGGTTATGAACTCCCATTTTTCCCCAAATACGAATTGTAGAAGCACATTGGTTACACATTCACATTTGTACATAATGGCATAATAGTGATGTTGTATTCTGCTACCTTTTCTATCCCCTACTATGCCCCCTCCCCTCCCCTCCCATCTTTCCTCTCTACCTCATCTGCTGTTGTTCAATTCTCTCCTTTGTTTTCCCCCCATTTCCCCTCACAACCTCTTATATGTAATTTTGTGTAACATTGAGGGTCTCCTACCATTTCCATATGCTTTCCCTTCTCTCCCCCTTTCCATCCCCCCACTCGTCTTTGTTTAATGTTAATCTTTTTCTCATGCTCTTCCTCCCTGTTCTGTTCTTAGGTGCTCTCTTTATATCAAAGAAGACATTTGGCATTTTTTTTAAGGATTGGTTAGCTTAGCTTAGCATAATCTGCTCTAATGCCATCCATTTCCTTGCAAAGTCTATGATTTTGCCATTTTTTAGTGCTGAGTAATACTCCATTGTGTATAGATGCCACAGTTTTTTAACCATTCATCTATTGAAGGACATCTAGGTTGGTTCCACAGTCTAGCTATTGTGAATTGTGGCGCTATGATCATTGATGTGGCAGTATCCCTATAGTACGCTCTGTTAAGACCCTCTAGTCCGAGAAGGGTGATAGCTGGGTCAAATGGTGCATTCATTCCCAGCTTTCCAAGAAATCTCCATACTGCTTTACAAATTGGCCTTATCAATTTTCAGTACCACCAGTAGTGTACAAGTGTACCCTTTTCTCCACATCCTCGCCAACCTTATTGTTGTTTGACTTCATAATGGCTGCTAATCTTACTGGAGTGAGATGGTATCTTAGGGTGGTTTTGATTTGCATTTCTCTGACTGATAGAGATGGTGAGCATTTTTTTATGTACTTGTTGATTGATTGTATGTCCTCCTCTCTGAAGTGTCTGTTCAGGTCCTTGGCCCATTTGTTGATTGGGTTATTTGTTATCTTATTGTTTAATTTTTTGAGTTCTTTGTATATTCTGGATATTAGGGCTCTATCTGAATTGTGAGGGGTAAAAAATTGTTCCCAGGATGTAGACTCTCTATTTACCTCTCTTATTGTTTCTCTTGCAGAGAAAAAACTTTTTAGTTTAAGTAAGTCCCATTTGTTTATTGTTGTTATTAACTCTTGGGCTATGGGTGTCCTATTAATGAATTTGGAGCCCGACCCCACAGTATGTAGATCATAGCCATCTTTTTCTTCTATCACATGCAGTGTCTCTGATTTCATCACTAGCTCCTTGATCCATTTTGAGTTAACTTTTGTGCATGGCGAGAGAAAGGGATTCAGTTTCATTTTGGTGCATATGGATTTCCAATTTTCCCAGCACCATTTGTTGAAGATGCTATCCATCTCCCAATATGCTTTTAGCCTCTTTATCATATATAAGAATGTTGTAATTTTGTGGATTGATTTCTGTGTCCTCTATTCTCTACCACTGATCCACCTGCCTGTTTTGGTACCAGTACCACGCTGCTTTTATAACTATTGCTTTGTAGTACAGTTTGAACTCTGGTATCGCTATACCTCCAGATTCAAATTCCTGCTTAGAATTGCTTTTGCTATTCTGGGTCTTTTGTTTTTCCATATGAATTTCATGATTGCTTTATCATTTCTACAAGAAATGCCGTTGGGATTTTGATTGGCATCCATTTTAACCTGTAGAGAACTTTGGGTAATATCACCATTTTGATGATGTTAGTTCTGCCTATCAATGAACAGGGTACATTTTTCCATCTTCTAAGATCTTCTTCTATCTCTCTCTTTAGGGTTCTGTAGTTTTCATTATATAAATCTTTCACCTCTTTTGTTAGGTTGATTTCCAAGTATCTTATTTTCTTTGAGGATATTGTGAATGGAGTGGTTTTCCTCCTTTCCATTTCAGAAGTTTTGCTCCTGATATACATAAATGCCTTTGATTTATGCGTGTTGATTTTATATCCTGCCACTTTGCTTAATTCATTTATTATCTCTAGCAGTTTCTTTGTAGACCCTTTTCGATCTGTTATATATATATTATCATGTCATCCACAAATAGTGATAATTTAAGTTCTTGTTTTCCTATTTTTATGCCTTTAATTTCTATTGTCTAATTGCTCTGGCTAGAATTTCATGAACTAAATTGAATAGAAGTGGTGATAGAGGGCATCCCTGTCTTGTTCCAGATTTTAGAGGCAATCCCTTCAGTTTTTCTCCATTTAGGATGATGCCAGCCTGAGGTTTAGCATATATAGCTTTTACAATGTTGAGGTAAGTTCCTGTTATCCCTAGTTTTTCTAGTGTTTTGAACATAAAGGGATGCTGTACTTTGTCAAATGTTTTTTTCTGCATCTATCGAGATGATCATATGGTTCTTGTCTTTAAGTCTATTGATGTGGTGAATAGTATTTATTGATTTCCGTATATTGAACCAGCCTTGCATCCCAGGGGTGAATCCTACTTGATCATGGTGCACAATTTTTTTTGATATGCTTTTGTATTCGATTCATCAGGATTTTATTGAGAATTTTTGTATCCAAGTTCATTAGAGATATTGGTCTGTAGTTTTGTTTCTTTGAAGTGTCTTAGTCTGATTTCAAGATCAGGGTGATTTTGGCCTCATAGAATGAATTTGAAAGAGCTCCTTCTTTTTCTATTTCTTGAAAGAGCTTGAAAAGAATCAGTATTAATTCTTCTTTGAAGGTTTTGTAGAACTCCGCTGTTTACCCATCCGGTCCAGGGCTTTTTTTCGTTGGTTATCTTTTGATGGCTTCTTCTATTTCTTCCTTTGTCATTGGTCTGTTTAAATTGTGTGTGTCTTCCTGACTCAATCTGGGCAGATCGAATGACTTAAGAAATTTATTGATATCTTCACTATCTTCTATTTTATTGGAATATAGGGTTTCAAAATACTTTCTAATTATCTTCTATATTTCTGTAGTGTCTGTTGTGGTATTGCATTTTTCACCCCCTATGTTAATAATTTGAGTTCTCTCTCTTCTTCTCTTCGTTATCATGGCTAAGGGCCTGTCAATCTTATTTATTTTTTCAAAGAACCAACTTTTAGTTTATCAATTTTTTCAATGATTTTTTGTTTCAATTTCGTTGATTTCTGCTCTTATTTTAATGTCATCTACTACATTTGCTGTTGTTTTGCTCTTCCTTTTCTAGGTTTTTGAGGTGTAGTGTGAGTTCATTTATTTGTTGTTTTTTTTTTCTTTTTTTGAGGAAAGAACTCCAAGAAATGAATTTTCCTCTTAAAACTGCTTTCATTGTGTCCCATAGATTACAGTAGGTTGTGTCTGTATGGTCATTTGTCTCTAAGAATTTTTTTTGTCTCCTCCTTAATGTCTTCTGTAACCCATTGATCATTCAGTAGAATATTGTTCATTTTCCATGTGATGTAGGATTTTTCCTTCCTTCTTTTATCATTGATTTCCAGTTTCATTTCATTATGATCTGATATGGTGCATGGTATTATCTCCACGCCTTTATATTTACTAAGAGTTGCCCTATGACCTAATATATGGTCTATCTTTGAGTAGGATCCATCTGCTTCTGATAAGAAGGTGTATCCACTTGATGATGGTTGATATATTCTATATATGTCGGTTAAGTCTAGGTTATTGATTGTGCTGTTGAGTTCTATAGTTTCTTTATTCAGTTTTTGTCTAGAGGATGTGTCCAATGGTGAGAGCGGTCTGTTGACGTCACCTATAATTATTATGTTGTAGTCTATTTGACTCTTGAACTTGAGAAGAGTTTGTTTCATGAGTGTGTCAGCTCATTTGTTTGCTGCATACAAATTGGTAATTGTTATGTTATGTTGGTGGATGGTTCCTTTTAACGTTATATAGTGTCCTTCTTTATCCCTTTTGATTAACGTAGGTTTGAAGTTGATTGTATTTGATATGAGTTTGGCCACTCCTGCTTGCTTCCGTGTGCCCTGTGAGTGGTATGATTTTTCCCAACCTTTTACTTTCAGCCTGTGTATGTCTTTACCTATCATATGAGTCTCCTGAAGGCAGCATATTGTTGGATTTGTTTTTTTGATCCAGGTTACTACCCTATGTCTCTTGAATGGTGAGTTTAGGCCATTAACATTTAAGGTTAGAATTGAAATATGATTTGTACATCCATTCATGTTAATTTATTTATTTATTTAAGTTTGGCTAGTTTTTACTTTTTGGTTATTTTCCTCCCCCTTTACTGAGATACCTCCCACTGTTAGTTTGGGGCACTATTTTTCAATTCTTCTTCTTGTAGTATTTTGCCCAAAATCCTTTGCAGTGCTGGTGTTATGGGTGTGAATTCTTTTAGTTTTTATTCATTGTGAAAGACTTTAATTTTATTGTCAAATCTGAAGCTTAATTTTGCTGGATACATTATTCTTTGTTGGAATTCATTATTTTTCAGTGTTTGAAATACATTGTTCCAGGATCTTCTCACTTTCAAAGTTTGTGATGAAAAATCAGTCGTTAATCTAATTGGTTTACCCCTGAATGTAATCCGCCTCCTTTCTTTCGTAGCTTTTAATATTCTCTCCTTGTTCTGTATGTTGGCTATCTTCATAATTATATGTCTTGCAGTTGGTCTATTATGGTTTTGAATGTTTGGGGTCCTCTAGGCTTCAAGGATTTGGCAATCCATTCCATCTTTCATCTCTGGGAAGTTTTCTAGAATTATTTCATTTAATATGTTGTCCATTCTTTCGGTTTGAATCTCTATGGCTTCTTCTATCCCGATGACTGTGAAATTTGTTTTTTTTATGACATCCCATATCTTTTGAATAGACTGCTCTTGGGACTTAAGCATCTTTTCTGTGTTGACTATATTCTTTTCAAGTTGATAAACGTTGTCGTCATTATCTGATGTTCTGACTTCTATTTGATCTAGTCTATTTGTAATATTCTCGTTTGAGTTTTAATTAATAGTTTCCTGCATTTCTAGGATTACTGTTTGATTTTTTTTAAGATCTCTAACTCCTGGTAAAGCTTGTTCTTTGCCATTTGAATTTGTTTAATTCATTTTCAAAATATACTTTTATTGCTAGGACTTGCTGATTCATGTATTCTCTAATATCCCTTTCCATCTGAGTTAGGTAAGCCTTGAGTTTTTTTCCCTATCCCTGTTTCTGATGATTCTAGGTCCTCCTGTAGAATTAAGTTGTCCTGCATTGTTTGTACACATTTTTTTCCTTTGTTTTTTCATGATGTTCACGTTGTTTTCCATCTCTATTTGATTGCTGTTTTTCTGCTCTATTCTATAGATTTGTTTTGGTTTAATATATCTGTTGTCTCTCCTTTGTGTTGGTAGACTATGCCTGCTAAAGTGAATTCTGCTTGGAAGGAATTGCGATGGCCGAGCTCCAGTGATGTCACCTGTCTGCTATGGCGGGCCCCAGGCTCCTTGCCAGGGTGTTCAAATGGGAGTGGGCTGGGACTGATCTGTCTCTGTTTGTTTTCAACTCCCGGTCGCCGGCGGGCGGGCGGTCTCCAGCTGTCCAGTCACACAGTCAGCGGGTGGGCTGTCACTGGTGGGCGGGAGATCTCTAGCCACCCAGTTGCACGTGCAGCCAGCGGGCGATTGGTCGCTGGTAGGCAGGCGGGCACCAGCCACCCAGTCGCACCAGCAGCGGGCTGTTTGTGACCAGTGGGCGGGCGTTCTCCAGCCGCCCAGTCATGCGGGCCTGGCCTCTAGTCCCCTGTTATCTCCTGCTAGTCCTGGTTTCTCGTGCTAGACCAGATTTCCCCTGAGTGATGCCTCTCGGCAGCTCATACTGTCCTCTGGGCCTGCCGTTTCTTGGGTGTGGATGGTGTCTATGGGGAACCCCGGCACTCTATTGTTTTGATTTTTTCCTCTTGCCCCTCTCCCAGCTCTGGCTAGACAGGTTTCGTTTTCGCCGCTGATGGGAGGGGAAGTTGAAGGTCAGGTGCCTCTAGTTTTCCCGACGTCTTTATGCAGGCTCTCTCTGATAATCTCTCCAATGGAAAGCCTAAGAGAGATTTTATGTGAATTCCCTGCTGTATGGGAGATGAGCTGAGTAACACAAACCTGTTTTATTGTTGGAATCTGTTGGAGAGTGGTGGTGGTTACTTCTGCTCTCCAAGATGGTGGCCGTTGGTTTCCTTGGTGGAGTTTTTATTGTGGGGGGATAGAACTGTAGCACTTCCTTCCCCGTCTGAAATCCCAAACTCAGCCCGGGGCTCAGTTGGAGGTCAGCCATCAGGATTCCACAGAATCTGCAGCAACGTTTCTCCCTGCCGGCTGGTCGCTTCTAGGTGGTGCCCTGCTGTCTCTAGCCACCGGGCAGGCGACACAGATTTGTCAGCCCGGATCTCCGGTCGCACATTTGGCTCGTGTTTGAGACTCAATTACTGGACCTCATTGGTGGAAATCATTCTTCTAGGTTTCGGTGCACACCCATTTTTCTGTAAGATCCTAACAAGATAATTTTTTGTCCTTCTAACTCGTTATTCACCTGTGAAGTGGCGCAGTTCACAGGGTGTGAGTGGCAGATTCAGAGACATCCCTTCATCCTGACCAGGTTGTTTGCCATGGAAGATGACTTTTGCTGTCTCAGGTCCTTCATAGCTGCCTACATCTTCTCCATGGCTTATTTCTCCATGGACCTTTGAGGTTCTCAGCAGGTGAAAGATCCCCTACATTCCTGTATTATAAGACCAACTCTGTCCGTGCTCTTCTTTAAAGTTAGATTGAGGGAACACTGTAGGGTTAGGGTTAATAACATGTTTGATTTGGGTTAGGAATCATTCTGTTTATGAATAATTCTATTGAGAAGCTGCGATATGTATAAGAATATATAGTTGAAATATATGTAGGAAAACAGAAATCTAAGTAAGATTTGAATCCCAGAATGGCATTGGGCCCTTAATTGGGATACTTAGCGTTGAATTACGTTCTGCACAGATGTCTCAGGTAAATTGATATACAATGTCATAGGACCCTGTACCTTGGAAGATTGAATGTAGATGAGAACATCCATTTAAAAAGGTATAGTTGTTATTGAATGGTTAATTAAATAGGTACTTGTCACTTCCTGTTTTTCTCTATGCTTAACAAAACACTGTTGAAATCTTGAGAACTGTTTGCTAATCTTGTTCCCAGAATGTGCTGTTCCCAGTTTTCAAACTGCAGAATTTACTCTCTCACCTGGTTGCATGCAAACTGCCCACTCCCACTGACCCATCAATAAACTTCCCTCCTTGCCCTCGGCAAGGAAAGTATATAAGCTCTGCTCAAGCTCTTCTCAGGGCTCTCTGCTGTATTCAAGTGAGCTCTGAGCCCCAGCATGCTGGAACTCCAATAAACCCTTTGCTGTTTCATGAGTCAGTTTCTTGGTGGTCTCTTCCTCCAATGCACGCCCGACCTTTACACATGAAGTTTCCACTGATATCTGGCAGCGGCGGATGAGAGACCCCAACGGGCTACTCTTGGGGTAAGTAAGTCTCCTATTCCTGGTTTCAGGTTTCAGGTTAGGACTTGGAAAAATGGCTATTGATGAAGAGTGTGAGCTCTCTCCGACAGTGGCTGACAGACGTGTCACAGAGCCACAGGCCACGTTCCTGGAGGACGCCCCAGAGGACTTGGGAAATTTAGTTATAATAGATTCCTCGACTCAGTGATATTTTGTTTTGGATTCGGTATTGCCAGCCCATTGGTTATTGCCGGCTACTCAGTCCTGATCTCATTGTTGGACCTCCATTGCCTGTCTTTATTGTCTTGTCTTGTCTGTTTCATGTGTCGTTGCTTTCACTGTTTGTGGATCTTTCATTATGGGACAGAGCACTTCAATGCTAGATTTCAGTTTAAAGGGCGACTCTTATGCGTGGTCTCATAAAATCCCAACACAATTAATGGCAATACTTCTCTGAGCTCAGTTCCAGAACTCAGTCTCTAAGGGGAATCACACCAGAGTTCAAGCCCAGGTGGACCCAGTCATCTCTTCCAAATGCCACACAAATGACCACAATTAAAACCAAAACACTCCGCAATGGCCTCATCTTCTTCCATATAGACACTCATCATAACCTCTGGCTGGACGTTTCCATGAGGGGCATAGCCCAAGACAGTGTCCAAAACATGCTCCCTTGCCGCTAATTTGCCTAAAGTCAGGGGGGCCTGGAAACCTTTCCAGTGAACCAGGATTGATCAAATACGCCTGCCATTAATACTGATCTTCTTCTGCAATTTGAGGCCTACTGACTGTCAGGTGTAGATTCTTTATGTGAATTTCAGTCATAAGAAAACCCAACCACATCTGCAGTGCTTTGAAAAACTCATTTGACCCAAAGGATCCCAATTCTCACTTGATGGACGTCAAGAACCTAACAGAGGAAGGAGAGAAACTTCACCCACAATGACTGCTCTTTTGGCCATTTTGGTTTTGGATGCACACATGGGATCTTTCTTTAGATCTATCAGTTGCAGAGAATCTAAGACACAGCCTCACACAGGGCATAGAGTTGGATTCAGACACATCCATTTTCAAAGCAATTAAGCAAAGAGCCACAGGTTATGCCCATTCATTTCCATCTGAAAACTGTTTTCTTCAGGCTTCACAAAGGGGTGGTCCGAAACAAAGAACTTCTTGACATTCAAGGCAACAGAACATTATGTAAGCAAAAGGCTCAAAGAAGGGTTTCTCCACTGAGAGTTTACTGGTCACACTGATATCTGTGTTTTCTGAGATGCTCGCCATTCCCTTCATCTATCCAGTACATGGCCATGTCACAGAGCTTGGAGGTGGTACATATCTTGGACACAAAACCATGAGCCTATTCTGGAGATTGGCCAGAATTCAGAAAAAAAATTGGAAATTACTAAGATCGTTGGTGTTGCCCATCCTTAAGGAAAGCTGCAATCCATTCATTAATTGGGCAGGATGAATGCTGGGAAGCTTTCTACAAGACAGGACAAATCCATTGATGCATTCTCTTTTCTAATGTCTACAACCACGGACATAGTGGGATACACAGACATAGAAACACTCGCCTTGTCAAACGTCTTACTAGAAACAGTTCAACCCAAATAAAGAAACCACCTTTCCTACCTATTCTCAGAACATGAGACAAAATCATAAACACAAAACCACACCCATATTGGCACCTCCTTCCCCCAAGTAGGTCTGTGACTCTAGGGAGTGTCCTCTGACTGGTGGGCCATACAATTTTCCCCTGAAAAGTCCTGTCCTGTCTCAGGTCTCTTCTCCTTGACCAACTCTGTTAAGTTGTCAGAAGCTAGTGTTTAGCCACTACCTGCTTTCTCAGGAAAGGCCCTTCTTCAGAGCTCTCCTTGCTTTTGCCATCCTAACATCAGTAGGTACAAAGAAAGACTGACTCTGTCCTTGGTAAATCCAAACAAGTGAGCCCATTGGGACTGGGACTGGGACTGGCTCTATGTGCCTGGTTTCCAGTATCCCAAGTTCAGAGAGATCCATCACCAAGAAAGTGAGGTGAGGTCACTCCCTTCAGGAACTGAATAAATTCACTGCCTTGTAAACCATTTTGTCCTAATAGTTGCTTCCAAGTGTCCCATTAGATGGAGGCTTCCCCTACTTCCTTTGAAACTTTCACAAGTTAGAATGGTATGTCAACCTTAGGAACCCGGGAATAGCTATCCACACAGGCCTGGTTTGGTCAATCTCCTCTACATTAAGAAGAGAGAGGCTGATTCAGACACATCCCTTCATCCTGACCAGGGTGATTGCCATGGAAGATGACATTTGCTCACGCAGATCCTTCATAGCTGACTATATCTTCTCCAGGATTCATTTCTGCATGGACTTTGGAGGTTCTCAGCAGGTGGAAGATCCCCTACATTCCTGTATTGTAAGACCAACTCTGTCCCTGCTTTTCTTTAAATTTAGGTTGATAGAACAGTGTATTCTTAGGGCTAATAAAATGTTTGATTTGAGTTAGGAATAATCCTGCGGGATGAATAATGGTATTGGGAACCTGAGATATTTATAAAAATATGGAGGTTAAATATATGAATGAAAACCGAAATCTAGGTAATTTTGAAGCCCAGAAGGTCATTGGGCCCTTGATTGGGATACTTAACTTTGATTTACATTGTGTACAGATGTCTCAGATAAATAGATATACAATGGCATCGGACCTTGTAGCTTGGATGATTGAATGTTGAAGAGAACATCCAGTCAAAAACGGATAGTAGGTAGAATTAGGTACAGAGTTGGTTTAGGAAGAAGAGTGAGTATAGGATTTGGAACAAAAGTTCTGGAGCATTAGGGTTGTGGTTAGAGAGTGAAAGTGAACATAAGTTCATGTGAAGGGTCAGTCACAATGGTGAACTGGTGAAAATATGCAGGAAACCACATATCTTTAGAGACATTATGAAATCAGGCAAAGTATAAAGTGAGTGATATGATTATGCATTTTCAACAGGGTTGAGTTTGAATATATAATCTTAGGAAGAAACAAATTTCCCCTTCCTCTCCTGTTTTCTCTTTTCTTTCCACTATACAAAGTCTAATCTGGGACAGAAAAGATCCGTCCTTTATAGGGCATATCAGGACATATACAGGATTGCCTGGAGCCCTTAGTTTGGGTAATGATTTAGCAGATAAAACTACGCATGACATACATATTTTCTCTACAGTAGAAGAAGCTACAAATTTTCATAAAAAATTCCATGTCAATGCTAAAACTATACATAAGCACTTTAAAATAACTAAGGAACAAGCTAGACAAATAATAAAACAATGTCAAAATTGTGTGACCATTTTACCACAAGTTAATCTTGGAGTCAATCCTAGAGGATTGATACCTAACCATATTTGGCAGATGGACGTCACAAACTTGCCAGAATTTGGAAAATTAAAATATTTGCATGTTACAGTTGATACTTCTTCTGAATTTTTGATGGACTCCCTTCATGCCGGAGAAAAAAAACTAAAGATGTTATAGCTCATTGCTTACAAAATTTTGCCACTGTGTGCATTCCAAAACAGTTAAAAACAGATGTTGCCCCTGGTTATACTTTTACCTCTTTTAAAGAATTTTGCTCATCATTTTGCATTACTCATATAACAGGAATCCCATACAATCCGCAGGGACAAGGCATAGTTAAATGAGCTCATCAAACTATTAAAACGTACTAATTAAACGAAAAAAAAGGAATTGGGAAGGGGTATATATTCCCCAAAGATAAACTTAAAATAACCCTTTTTACTCTAAACTTTGGAAATTTGGATTCATCAGGGCTTAGTCCTGTGGAAAGGCATATGTGTCCGAAAAATGTACATAAGCCCAAGGTACTTTGGAAGGATATTCTAACAGGACAATGGAAATGTCCTGACCCAGTAATTGTCTGGAGTTGGAGGTCTGTTTGTGTGTTTCCACAGGGAGAACAGCAGCCGATTTGGATTCCAGAGAGACTAACTAAAGCGATTTCTACAGATTAAAAGAATATGATTTGGCTCAAATCCATAACAGCTGATATCCAGAACTCCAGTTTGGCTATTCTTACATTTGTGACAAATCCAGGATGCTTTTTTCAATATCTTTTTTATTATTACCCTTTCCCATATCATGAAGTTCTATTTTGTTTTTTGAGCTCATACAAACCTAGGTTAATGTTTTGCTGATCAGTTCTATTTTTGGACTATAGAGTTTTTAGACATTGCAATGAAGATTTCACCTGTAAAATGTTATAAGGCCTTTACTCTTATGTTATGTGTTGTATGTATTATATTACGTGTGCACACTTGTGTTTTTTGTTATATGTTTGAATGTACGTATGTCCATATATCATATATGATGAGCGCTCATGAAAAAATGGATCCAAATATATTTTTATACACTTGATGTAAATGTTTTAATTTAAATTGGGTAAACACCTGTTGAGGATTGTTTTAAAATGTGTACAAAAAAGGAGGTTAACAGATCTGTTTGTTTACTTTCACCTTTTCTTTTCATTATATTTAATAATTCTCTTCAAGACAATGTAAATTGTTAAGAAAATTGTTTTCTTTTAGTACCTTCTGGAATGTTACATAATTTGTCTTTGGCCATTATTGCCAAAATTCCTATCTTCATCCCAGTGCCTGTAAAGACAAAGATAAAACCAATCTACAGCTTCTGCAATAGCCATCACTGAACTGCTTGCAGAACTTGCCTGGACTATGTATCACCTGTATGCATTGTGAACACACCTGCATGCATTGTGAACAATATGTTGGTGAATTGACTTGTGGTAGTGTTGGGGTATTTTTGCTGATGATGTCATTGGTGGTACAATTTTTCCAAAAGGAGCCGTCAATTGGCTTGGTGTATCTTCCTCCCTTCTGCTGTCATGGTCGTTCAGCTAAAATTTGGGGGCCAACAGAGGTGAGACAAAGAACCTCACCCCCCGATGGTACAAAGACCTCTCCACAGGTGTGACTGTATACTGGACCTGTAGCTAGTGACGGGTAAGATCCAATTGCAATGGTACCAATCTAAGACTGGAGGCTGATACCTTGAGGTCAGCTCATTCGATAATGGGTAAGCACCATATGTACTATTGGACAACCTAAGGCAGGCATGGTCCCTAAGCCACATGCTTGTTGTTTAAACAGAGAGGGGGAGGTGTTGAGAGGCACAGCCCAAGGGGCCAAACAAACTTTCAGACTGCCAGCTGATGATTGGCTAACAGCGGCCCCAGCAACATCAAGCTAATTGGCTCCTCTGCGGTGATGCTCATTGGAGATGCTCATTGAGCAGTTTCCCCACCCTTTCAGACTGCAAGCTGATGATTGGCTCACAGCAGCCCCAGCAATATCTAGCTGATTGGCTCCTCTGTGGTAATGCCATTGGGCTGTTTCCCCACCCTTTCAGACAACGGAGCTGCTCATTGTGGGACTTTTTGGGCTCTGCCCACACGACCAGGCCAATCGACCTCAAGAGAAGGAGTGTGGAGGTTGAGAGCTTGTGGGAAGCCAGTAGTGGCAGTTGGGCTCTGAGGGTTTTTCCCGAGGAGCTAATTTTTAGTCATGTGTGGTTCTAAAAGTAAGGTTAGTTTCTTTTGACAAGTGGCTCCTGAATTGTGCCCAGCCGGATTGCAGCAATCCTAAAGTGATGGAGAAAAAGAACCCAAACAGAATAGAAATACAAGCAGTTTAGAGAGGCATGGTGTATAGTTGGATTTACCTTTTGCATGATAAAGGGTAGGTGTTATAAATCTAGTCAATTTTAAATTGAAATAGTTCTCCATGTGTTTTATAGTTAACAAATATGTGAATTCCTATCTCCCTTTATCTGTAGCCTATTCAGCACATGTATTTTTGTATGTACATATAGAATCCTACCTGGTATCACATGTACATTTTTGTTAGATGGCTGACTTGGCAGATACAAATTTTTAGAAGAGGTCACTCCTCCTAAACGTTGTTGGAATTTAAAATTAAAACTATGGGTGAGCTTCCTAGTTGAACAATATAATACATTAATCCATGTTCAGTAAAATGAATAGTTTTGGATCTGTGGATGTTATATATTTCATGATGAATTTCGATTGGCATATATATTGCTACCTTTTAATGCCTCTCTCTCTCTCTCTCTCTCTCTCTCTCTCTCTCTCTCTCTCTTTCTATAAATATATATATATATATATATATATATATATATATATATATATATACATACACACACACTCTCTCCAGATTTTTCAGAATGTAAAATATATGTGTCTTATTATACAATCCCTAAATGCATTCATATTCATGAATGTGGATTTATAACCAAATGTTCACAAAGTTATTTTCAGAAATATTCATCCACCTTAAATACATATTGTATCCTAGTACTGAAATCAAAATTCAGTGAATGGTGCATAGAAGTCCTAATTTTTCTACAGTAACTGACCCACTTTAACATCAATGCAAGTAGATTCCTATGGGACATGATGTGTATTTTGACCTTCATTTTTATTCAACACTGTTACATGACTATTTCTTCAGTTTATTCACATCATAGGATATATATTTCATTCACAATTTTGCAAATTGATAGGCTTTTGTTTCACTTTTAATCACTTCTTGCTTCAGTACACAAGTATTCCTCTATGTTTTTTGACTGGTCTTTTCATGATACTTCATTTTATTTTAGATTTCAATAATCACTTTTAAAGCAAAACTCACACACTCTTCATGATAAACCATAAACCTAATATTACCATTAGATGTATAAATGGTTGTAATGAATGTATGTATCTCAATATAAGATTTCCTATAAATTTGTAAATATCAATTCAATCCAATATTTAAAGTTGGAACCAGTAATATTATTTATTCACAGTATGGTCTATTCATTCATTTTATCTATATTCCTAGACACAGGGAACACCTATTTGTACACCCTATACTAATTTATACACCTTCAAAATATTGCCCACAGAAATGGTGGAAGAAATACTCATGTCACCTGATCTACATATGCACTTTATCACAGTAATATTCTGGAAACAAAATGCAAAATTCACACTTATGACTGTGCCAAAGCCTAAATGGAAAGTGTGCATGGATTACTAACAATATCCATGTCCAGATTGCCTAATTCTCTCAAATGTCAATCCTATTGGTGACTAAATATTTGATTCTTTCTAAGATTTTATACTCAACCTCTACCCTGTTGAAAATGTCTAATCCTATCACTCAATTTATACTTTGCCTGATTTCTTAATATCTCCATTGATATCTGCTTCCCCATATATTTTCCCCAGTTCATCATTGTGTCTGACTCTTCACATGTGGTGACATTTACATTCACTCTCTACCGCAAACCCTATTGCTAAAGAACTTTTTGTCCAAATCCTATACTCACTTTTCTTCCTAAACCTACTGACTATCTTCCTAATCCTACCAACTATGCCTATATGAGTGGATGTTTTCTTCTACATTCAATCATCCAATTTTCAAGGTCCTATGCCATTGTATATCGATTTATCTGAGACATCTGTTTAGAAGATATTTAAAAGCTAAGTATCCCAATCAAGGGCGCAATGCTCTTCTGGGCTTCAAATCTTACCTAGATTTCTGTTTTTATACTTATATTTCACCTATATATTCTTGTAAATATCACAGGTTCCCAATACCATTATTCATCCAGCAGAATGATTCCTATCCCAAATAAAACCTGTTATTACCCTAACCATACACTGTTCCCTCAATGTAACTTTACAGAATAGCAGGGAAAAAGTTGGTCTTACACTACAGGAATGTAGGGGATCTTCAACCTGCTGAGATGCTCAAAGGACCATGCAGAAATGATTTCTGGAGAAGTTGTAGGCAGCTATGAAGGACCAGAGAGAGGAAAACTCAACTTCCATGGTAAACAACCTGGTCAGAATGAAGGGATGTGTCTTTATCAGCCTCTTTCATCTTAATGTAGAGAAGATTGACCAAACCAGGCCTGTGTGGAGAGCTGTTCTCGGGTGCCTATGGTTGATATACCATTCCAACGTGTGAAAATGTCACAGGAAGTAGGGGCACCCTCCATCTCATGGGACCCTTGGAAGCAACTCTTAGGACAAAGTGGTTGCCAAGGCAGTGACTTCATTCACTTCCTGATTGAGGTTACCTCACATAACGTCCTGGGTGATGGAACTCTCTAAACGTGGGATTCAGAAAGCCAGGCAAGCACAACCAGTCCCAGTCCCAGTCCCAGTGGTCTCACTTTTTTTGGATTTTCCAAGGACAGAGTCTGTCTTTCTTGGTACCTACTGATGTGAGGATGGCCAAAAGACAGGAAAGCTAAGAAGAGGGGCCTTTCCTGATAAAGCAGGTAGTAGCTCACCACTGGCTTCTGACAACTTCACACAACATTCTTCCCTCAATGCAGCACAAAGGTCTCTTTCACTCATGAAGAGGAGGTCCAACCCTCAACTGTTCTGTAAAAGAACTTCAGAGAGAGAGGTTAAAGATTCCTGCAAAGCTGTTATGGAGTTTTCTAATATATTTAAGTTTTGGTCTATTTCTGCTTCTAACTGGGTCATTTGTTGTGTCCCATGGACCAGGGCAGTGGTTCCTGTGCCCACCCTTGTGGCTACTCCTATTCTTTATAGGATGGCTAAAGTGAGGGACATATGTTCCCAGTGAAACCGGGTTGTATGTCCCACCTATTCGATCTTCAAATGAACCTGCGTCATGATAGAGCATTCTGGGTAACATATGCACCATTACACAATTAATCACATCCGTTTTTCATTTCATGAAAACATCAACAATGTTTTAGTATATAGAATTATACTGTTGTAGGGACGGACAAGGCAAGGCACCTAAGATAGCACCAAAGACAGTGAAACAGTCCTATTTGGTTGCACCCAGATTCAGAGGGCATTGCTTCGGTTGTAATCAATTAATCTTCTGAATTCCAAGTTTAGGTAGTTTCAGAATTTTGTACCCAACATGTAAGAGAAGTGGCTCAGAAGATCACACTCTGCAAAAGTTCACAAAAAGCTGTTTTTGTTTCTGTTTTTTTTTCTCTGTTCTGGGCAAGTTAACTTTTCAAGGACAACTGGGTGGGGGAGAGCTTTTACTTCCCTTTCTTTTTTTCCCCCTGCCAGCTGTTACCATGGAGCCCAGATGGTAACTTCTTTATCTTAGAAATGTTGCCATCTCTGTGAAGCCCCAGTTCAAGGCCAGAGGAATTGTTCACATATTTTGTGAAAAACTAGTAAGGGGGTGTCTAGCTTAGGAGTGCTGATTATTTTTAGCCAGTGGCCAAGTGGAACAGGGAAACATTAAAGAGGAAGGTTATCTACACTGAAATCGTTTATAGGGACTTTTTTGCTGAAAGTCCTAAAGTCAGCCATGGTGAAGACTCCTGGAGAAGGTCAGTGAAAACTTTTCTGTGGGCCTGGTACAGAGGGGGGAGACAGAGAAGTCGGGGCTTAGAGCAGCTTCATGGATCTGAGAATGAGAAAGGAGAGATGTAAAAGAATAATGGGAAAGGGGTTTGGGATATTCCTAGCAACAAAACTTGAACAGTAGAACAGGTAGAGCAGAGGGGAAGAAGGGAGTGAGTATCCACAAAGCCTGTGAGGGACTTTAAATTTTTAGTAACCTGTTTTCAGTGATGAAAGAGCAACTTTAAAGGCCATTTTTCATTACATTTGGATAAGGGTCTGAGGGCTCTCCTCAGCTGGTTTGAGCTATGGGTTAGCTGGAAAGAGGACCTGGTGGGACCCAGTGCGGGCAGTGACAAGAGAAGAGAGGAGTGAGTCGGTGGAGGGGTACCTCAGTACCTGATTCTCAGCCAGGGGGCAATGGTCTGAGAACCGGTGTTGGTTTGGGTTTTTGATCTAGTAATTGAAGGGAAGAAATCAGGTTGCTGAGTTTGGAGTGACAGCAGATAGTCTGGAGAAAAAGGCTGAGGGTGAGGATCTATTGGAGAAGCATAGTTCAGGATGTGAGCGAAGGAGGGAAAAGGCCTCCACATAGGGGAATCTCCTTTTACCCTTTTGAGCACTTGCAGAAGTTAAAAAGGTCACACAGTATTTGAGGATCTAGAGACCCCTCTGGGGGCCATGGGTTTTGGTTATCTAATTGGTCATATGGCCAATGCTGTGTACAGAATTTGATGAGGAGTTCGGGTTCCATCAGGAAGCCCCTGTATGCTCACATCCCCATGACTTACAGAAGAAATTGGCTTTTCCTCCACACAGCTGTTGCTGTTTGTGGCTTTGATTGTCTGCCGGGCAAACATAGTAATCTAGGCTAGCCAACCTGCACCTGGCTTACCTGTCCCGACATCCATAATGTTTGTTTCCATTATTTATGGTACAAAAGGTATTTAATGGAATTTTAGTGGGATCCTCTTCATCAGGGATATCTTAATAGGAAAGACCTATAGCCAGCTAACAAATGTCTGGGTGGAGAAATGGCCACCAGGTCCCAAAGTGGGCTATATGTGAGATAGATTATACTTCTTCTCCAGTAGGATTTGTGATCAGCCATCGCTGCTGAAAGGGCTGATGAGGGTTAGAACTACTGGTGGTCAAGGAGAGACTCTATAGCTTCATCCACCTGGAGAATACACAATTTGAAAGGGTTACCAGTCTCTTCCAGTTTCCAGGCAGAGTCTGGACAGGGTGCAGGCTTGAGATGAGAGGCCAGGATCCAGAATGTGATTCTGTCTACCTTTACCACTGTAGGTGTTAATAAGTAGAACCTGGTATGGTCCTTTCCAGTGGGGTTCCAGGGATGACACCTGATCTTGTCTTACATAGACAAAGTCTCCTACTTGATATTGATGTGGAGTCCCCTCATCTCCAGGTTGGTAGGCAGTGGCCAGCTGTTTTCACAGGTATCGCTGAGTTCTTTCAACAGCTGTAAGTCTGTCAAGCATGGTGGTGTGGAAGGGATCGTTAGGTCTTAGAGTTGGGGTTAGGTCCCTTACTGGAATAGGGGCCCCATAGGGAATTTCATAGTGGGTGAGGTTACACAAAGAAACAGAGAGAGAATTTCTTGCATGAAACATTGCATAAGGCAGAAGCATTGTCCAATCTTTTATGTCGGTCTCTAAGCTTAATTTCATTAAGGTCTCTTTAACGGTTCTATTCATTCATTCTACCTGTCCTGCACTCTGTGGTCTATAAGCACAATGTAATCCCCAGGGTACTGGCTAACCCCTAACGTACCTGGGTAATGAATGCAGGTCCATTATCAGACTCTGTTACTTAGGCAGGTCGTATCTTGGAAAAAAATCTTCCAGGATCTTCTTGACCACCATTTGTGCTGTTTCTTTCTTTCTTTCTTTCTTTCTTTTTTTTTTTTTTTTTGGTGGGGAAGGCTTTAATCCATCCTGAAAATGTATCTACAAAGACTAGGAGATATTTAAGTCCATACCTTGCATGCTTAATTTCAGTAAAGTTCACTTCCCAGAATTGTCCTGGTCTTTTTCCTCCTAGGTGCTTTCCTCCAGGAAGCTTGGAAGGGTAAGCATAAACCAATTGATGGACCCGACAGGCTTTTGTTACCCATTCAGTCCTTTTGCTGTGATTTGGTTAGTGGAAAACTCTGTTCTTGATCCTTCAGGAATGCCTGCAGTTTCTTTGAACAAAGTTGAGTGAGTTGATGTACATTTTCTACTGACATAGTTAGAGCCATGACTATAGGAGTTTTTACTGAAGGATTTAGAAATCCCACTTGGTTGCCTTCAGGGTTAAAAGTTATTTTGGCCCAGAGCTTGGTGAGCAGATCTCTGCCCATCAATGGGGCCAGGCATTCTCTGATTACTAGGAAGGATTGATGGATTTTCCTTTTCCCAGGTCCATGGTCCTCTTAGTTGTCCAAGCCCGATACTTACTGCCATTTGCCCCTTGAACTAGAGACCTTTTATTTGATAGATGGTCCAATGGGGCCTTAAGGGCTGAGTATATTGCCCCTGTATCCACTTCAAAGTTTACTGGGGTCCCCTACACTTCAAAAGTTACCCTGAGCTCCGGGAGGGGATGTTAGCCCCGACTTTTGGAGTCATCCTCAAGAGTCAGAATGGCTGGCAGGAGTGGCTCTCTCTTTCTAGGGAACTCTTTGGCCCAGTGTCCTTTTTTTTACAGTAGGCACAGTGATCTGAGGCAAGGAGTGGCCTCTGGCGTGGGCCCAGGTATCCCTTCCTGTCTCCCTGTTTCTTAATTTCTGGCCTATTTGTTGTTGTGACCAGGACCTTAGTCAGCGCCTTAGTCTGTCTTTTGTTTCTTTTATCCTCCCTTTGTTCCCTTCTCTTCCTCAGTTTCTCTCTTAAAGTATACCTTCTCGGCTTCTCTGACTAAATCTCTCAAAGTCATATCTTGTAATCCATCTAAGCATTTTAACTTTCTTTTAATATCCGGGGCAGGTTGCTCAATAAAGGCCATTGTGACAGATGACTTTTGATCCTCTGCCTGAGGATTGAAAGGAGTATATCTTCTATATGGCTCCATTATTCTCTCTAGAAACATAGAGAGAGGTTCTTCAGGCCCTTGAATAATCTCTCTTACCTTGGCCTAATTAGTTGGTCGCCTAGCGGCCGCACGGAAACCCACTATTAGAGCCCGGTGAGAAGTGAACAGATGCTCCCTACCTTCAAAGATTTGGGGGCCACAGTTGGGTTGGTTCAAAGGAAAGCTGGCTTTGATTATCTTGGGAAGTTGTGTCAGTCACGCATCTGGTCAGAGGATATTTTTTTCCAGCTTCCAGGAGTATTCTATTTTGATCCCCTGTCATGAAGACAGTCCCTATGAGTTGTTGGCAGTCATCTCAAGTAGGCTAGTGTGAAAACATCAATGACTCAACCAGACCTGTGTGCCAGGTGGGGTGCTCAGAAAAAGGGGGATTGTTATATTTCCAATTATGTACGTCTGAAGAGGAGAATGGCCAAAACTGGTAGGCTTGCATTTTTTCCCCCATGGCCGTCGTCAATCTTTGGCCCATAGGGATGGAGGGGGAGCATCATGGGAGTTCCAGTGTTTTCAACTATTCACTGCTGGCGAGTTCCAATAGCCGGGCCAGCTTCCTCAAGGGAAGGAAGGGCTGTGTGTGCCACTGGGGAGCTATCTGGAGGGTGCTGTGCTCCTCCAATTGCAGAGAGGCTGAGTCAGCAGCAGGGGAATCACTTAGAGGGTGTTGGGGTTGGGGGAAGAGGGCAGGGGATAAGGAGGGGGAGGAGAATCCAGTAGAGTCAAATCTTGTGACTCAGGGAGAACAGAGGGTGGAGAAGGAAGAAGAGCAGAGGGTTTGAGAGATCATGGGGGAAGGAGTAGGAGCAGGGGCAGCGGTAAGGAAAGGCTTCACCCATGGAGGAGGAGATTTGCAGAGGTCCTGCAAAGTTAAGATATATGGCGGAATGATCCAGATGGCTATGTGGCCCTGGCTAAAAGACAATATCTCTAACTTTTTAAATTAGTGGGAAGTAGAAAGATCCTTCTAGAGGCCATCCGACTCGAAAGGTGGGTCATTCTGAGGCACAGAGCGTCTTCCAGGTCCAGTGTTTTACTAAATAAAAAAGATTCTGAGCCCTTATGTGGACTTTGGGCCAGTGATCAATGGTCAGGGACAGAGGCATTGAAGTGCTCTGTCCCATAATGAAAGATACACAAATAGTGAAAGCCACGACACATGGGGTCTCACATTCGCCGCTGCTGGATTTCAGTGGAACCTCCATATGAAAAGGTCGGGCAAGCCTTGGAGGAAGAGACCACAAAGAGATTGTCACATGCAACAGCAAAGGGTTTATTGGGGGTCCAGCATGCTGGGGCCCAGAGCTCAATTGAAAAGAGATGAGAGCCCTGAGAACACCTTAAGCAGAGTTTATATAATTTTCTTGGAGAGGGCAGGGAGGAAAGTTTATTGATGGGTCCGGGTGAGTGGGCAGTGTGCGTGCACACGGGTGAGGGAGTACATTCTGCAGTTTGGCAGTTGGGGAGAGCACATTCTGGGAACAAGATTAGCAAAGAGTTCTCAAGATTTCAAAAGTGTTTTGTTAAGCATACAGAGAAACAGGAAGTGACAAGTACCTATTTTATTAACCTTTCACTACCGACTATCCCTTTTTGACTGGATGTTCTCTTCTACATTTAATCATCCAAGGTACAAGGTCCTAGGCCATTGAATATTGATTAATCTGACACATCTGTGCAGAACCTAATTCAAAGCTAAGTATCCCAATCAAGGGCCCAATTCTCTTCTGGGCTTCAAAACTTACCTAGATTTCTGTTTTCATACATGTATTTCACCTATATATTCTCATACATATCACAGGTTCCCAATACCATTATTCATCCAGCAGAATGATTCCTAACCCAAATCGAAAATGTTATTAACACTAACCGTACACTTTCCCCTCAATCTAACATTACAGAGAGGAGGGACAGAGTTAGTCTTACAATACAGGAATGTAGTGGATCTTCCACCTGCTGAGAACCTCAAAGGTCCATGCAGAAATGTCCTCTGGAGAAGACGTAGGCAGCTATGAAGGACCTGGGAGAGTAAAAGTCATCTTACATGACAAACAACCTGGCCAGGATGAAGGGTTGTGTCCAAATCAGCCTCTCTCGTCCTAATGTAGAGAAGATGGACCAAACCAGGCCTCTGTGGAGAGCTGTTCTCAGGTTCCTATGGTTGATATACCAATCTAACTTGTGAAAGTGTCACAGGAAGTTGGGGCAGCCACCATCTCATGTGACCCTTGGAAGCAACTGTTAGGACAAAGTGGTTGCCAAGCCAGTGAACTCATTCAGTTTCTGAAGGAAGTGACCTCACCTCACTTCCGTGGTGATGGAACTCTCTGAACATGGGATCCAGGAAGCCAGGCATCCAAGCCAGTCTCAGTCACAGTCCCTGTGGGCTCACTTGTTTGGATTTACCAAGGACAGAGTCAATCTTTCTTGGTACCTACTGATGTGAGAATGGCCAAATACCAGAAAAGCTCTGAAGACGGGCCATTCCTGAGAAAGCAGGTAGTGGCTCACCACTAGCTCCTGACAACTTCACAGAGTTGACCAAGGAGACCAGATCTGATAAAGGACAGGCCATTTTGGGAGAACATAGTATGGTCCAGAAGTCAGAGGACACTCTGGATAGTCACAGACCTACTTGAGGGAAGCAGGTGCCTTTTTGGGTGTTGGTGTGGGTTTGTGGTTTTGTCTCATGTTCTGAGAATAGGTAGGAAAGACGGTTTTGTGGTTTGGAGTGAAATGTTTCTACTAAGTCGTTTCACAGGGCATGTGTTTCTATGTCTGTGTATCTCACTGTGTCCAGGGTTGTAGACATTAGAAAAAAAGAATGCATCAATGGATGTGTCCTGTCTATTAGAAAGCTTCCGAGCATTCATCCTGCCCAATTAATGAATGGACCAGGGCTTACATAATCAATGGGTAACACCTGCTATCTTCCTAAGTTCCAGTTTTCTGCCTGAATTCTGGCCACTCTCCAGAATAGGCTCAGGGTTTTGTGTCCAAGATATGTTCCACCACCAAGCTCTGTCACATGGCCATATACTGGATAGCTGAAGGGAATGGCGAGCATCTCAGAAAACTCAGATATCAGTGTGCCTACTAACATCTCAGTGGAGAAACCGTGGTTGGGCCTTTTGCTTAACAATTGTTCTTTTCCCCTGAGTCAGGAAGGACTTTGCCTCAGGCCAACCCGTTTGTGAAGCCTGAAGAAAACCGTTTTCAAATGGAAATGAATGGGCATCACCTGTGTCTCTTTGCTTAATTGCTTTGGAAAGGGATGTGTCTGAATCAGGCTCTTGGCCCAGTGTGAGGCTGTGGCTTAGATTGTCAGCACCTGATGGATGTAAAGAAAGATCCCATGTATGCATCCAACAGCAAAATGGCCAAAAGAGCAGTCATTGTGGGTGAATTCTCTTGTCTTTCTCTGTAAGTTTCCTGACCTCCATCAAGTGAGAATAAGGATCCTTTGGGTCTAATGAGTTCTTTATAGCCCTGCAGAGGCTAGCCCATTGGTGCTTGGGTTTTATCATGACTCCAATACACATAAATAATCTAAATCCCACAGTCAGTAGGCCTCAAATTGGAGAAGTGGAGCAGTATTAAATGCAGGCCTATTGGATCACTCCTGTTTCACAGGAAGGGTGTCCAGGCCACTCAAACTTTAGGCAGACGAGGGGCAAGGGAGCTTATTTTGGATACTGTCATGTACTGTGCTCCTCATGGAAACCTCTAGCAAGAGGTTATGTTCAGTGTCTATATGAAATAAAATGAGGGCCATGTGCGATTTTTTTTGGTTTCAATTGTTTTCATTTGTGTGGCGGTTGGAAGAGGTGACTGGGTCCACCTGGGCTTGAACAGTGGCGTGATTCCCCTTAGAGAGTGAGTTCTGAAACTGACCTCAGAGAAGTATTGCCATGACTTGTGTTGGGATTTTAGGAGGACACGCATGAGAGTCGCCCATGGAAACTGACATATAGGCCCAGGGTACCTTTCCACAGAGCACTGGGAATCTCAGCCAGGATATCACATGATTTTATTCTTAAAGGCATGTCAGCCATAGTTGAGAATCAAAACAAACATGGAACTCACATTGTAGACCTCAATGAGCCTGGCTTCATGTGACCTTTTGGCCACTCTTTGGAAAGTCTTGCCTGTGAGAGTTCTCGATAGCGTTCATTGAAATGAGCATCCTCACCATTTAATGGTTCCCGAATGAATTAAAACCCACAGTGCCTCCAACTTCATCCTTGAAAAATGCCTAGATAAATACCATGAAATTTTTGAATTTCCCATGACCTGGTCGCACTGGGAACATTTGGATGTCCTACATCATTCATGAATCTATCAGGCAGTGCCTTGATTGACTGGGATTCATAAAAATGGTGTAGAACAGAGATACCAGTAAGTTGGAGCCTACTGAGTGGTGGGCCTAGAGCAGAGGTGGGAAGGTGTATGATAAAACATCTTTGTGAGGCCATGTCAATCTGCCATTAGCTTCCAAATTGCTTGTGACTGACATGGTGCAGCCAGCAGAATGTTCAATGAAATGGCATATTGTTGTATGGAGAGGTTTCAGGGCAATGTTCAGAACCAGGTTTCTATGGACAAGGGGGCAAGCTATGAGGGATAGAAGCCTGCTTGGTGCATTCTCCTGAGAACCCTGACCCACCGCACAAGACAGAACTCCCTCCACCACTGTGTCCCATTTGAACTCCGTGTATATCGTGAAGCAAATACCAAAGTCCCAGTGCAGCAGCAAGAAACACCATGAAAATTGGAGGATGACCAAATGGCTTCACAGTCCCCCAGGGAGACACTTAGCCCACAATGGCCACAGTTTACCTACAAAGAGAGAATTCAGCACTGCTACATCATGTACATTGGAAAATAAGAATCCATGTCCTCCAGGTCACATAGATGCAGACCCAGCTTTGATGGTCTCACTAGAAAGAAATCAAAAGCTCCTGAAAACAATATATATTTCAAGTGCCCAACCACATAGGCAGTTTCCCAAGAAGTCTTTAGGGCACCAGAGCTCCACATTTGAGAAATGTTTACTGTGTCCCTTACTTTGGGAAACTCCTCTAACACCTCCAAGGTTGTGAACTCCTGAGCATATTCCATTCCAGATATGTATTCACAGATTTTCTAACTCTTCTTCTCTAATTCTGTATTACTTGGGGCGGAGTTAATTACAATAAATTTTTCTGGAAGAGAATAAGAAGATTTTTGTGTAGCACATATTTGCATACACATTGTGTTCATTTTCCAATTTTCCATTCGAAATACTGATTCCCTGACACTAACCCATAGCTTGCTAGACTCTGACTACTAATCCTAATGTGATGGAGAAAAATAACTCAAACAGAATAGAAATACAAGCAGTTCAGAGGAGGGGTGGTGTATAGTTGGGCTTGCCTTTTGCAATATATAGGTTTGGAGTTATAAATCTAGTCAATTTTTAATTGAAGTAGTTCTCCGTGTGTTTTTAAAGTTAACAAATATGTGAATTCCTGTCTCCCTTTCTCTGTAGCCTATTAAGCACATGTATTTGTATATGCACATATTGAATCCTACCTGGTATCACACGTACATACTTGTGAGGTGGCCAACTTGACAGATACAAATTGTGGAACAGAAAATTCAACCTATGGGGGAGCTTCCTAGTTGAACAACATTATATATAAATCCATGTTCAGTAAAATAAATATTTTTGGATATGTGGATCATATAAATTTCACGATGAATTTTGATTGGCATATATATTGCTACTTTTTAATTGCTCTGTGTGGGTTTTGTGTGTGTGTATATATATTCTCCAGATTTTTCAAAATGTAAAATATATGTGTCTTATTATACACTCCTAAATTCATTAATGTTCATATATTTGGATTTCTAATCAACTTTTCACAAGATTATTCTCAGAAATATTCATCCACCTGAACTACATATCTGTTTCCTAGTACTGAAAACTAAATTCAGTGAATGGTATATACAAATGCTAATATTTCTACAGTAACTTACCCAGTTTAACATCGGTGCAAGTAGATTCCTATGTTCCATGATGTCTATTTTGACGTTCATTTTTATTCAACACTGGTATATTAGTTTTCTTCATTTTATGCACATCATACGATATATATTTCTTCCACAATTTAGCAAATTTATAGGCATTTGTTTCACTTTCAATCACTTCCTGCTTCAGAACACATGTATTCCTCCAGCTTTCTTGACTGGTTTTTTCATGAGACTTCTTTCTGAACACATTGCTTTCGATTTCCATAATCACTTTTGGGGCAAACTCACACACCCATCATGATAAACCATAACTCTATTATTACCATTAGATGTATAACTGTTTGGAATGAATGATTGTATATCAACATAAAATTTCTTATGTATTTTCAGATATCAATTCAATCCAATATTAAAAGTGGAACCTGTTATATTATTTATTCACAGTATGGTCTATTAAGGCATCATCTCTATATTCATAGACCCAGGGTCTATGTATTTGTATCCCCAATACTAATTTATAAGTCTTTAAAATATTGCTTTCAGAAATGGTGGAAAAATTACTCTAGTCACCTGATATACATATACATTTCATCACAGTAATATTCCTGACACAAAATGCAAGGGTCACACTTATGACTGTACCAAAGCCTAAATTGAATGTGAGCATGTATTACTAACAACATCCATGTCCTGGTTCCCTAATGCTCTCAAATATAATTCCTATTGGTGACTACATATCTGTTTCTTCCTAAGATTATATATTCAAACTCAACCCTGTTAATAATGTCTTATCCTACCACTCACTTTGTACTTTGCCTGATTTCCTAATGTCTCCATTGATATCTGCTTTCAAATACCTTTTCTCCAGTTCATCATTGGGAATGACCCTTCGAATGTGCTGACATTTACATTTACTCTCTCACCAAAACCTTATTGCTAAAGAACTTTTGGTCCAACTCCTAGACTCACTCAAATGGGTTCTTCAAAGCCCTGCAAAGGGAAGCCCAGAGATTCTTGGGTTTTCTCATGACTCCAATTCACATAAAGTATTTAAACCCCACAGTCAGTAGGCCTCAAATTCGAGAAGCAGAGCAGCATTAATGGCAGGCCTATTTGATCACTCCTGGTTCACAGGAAGGGTGCCCAGGCCACCCTGACTTTAGGCAAATGAGGGGGAAGGGAGCTTATTTTGGACACTGTCTTGGACTGTGTCCCTCATGGAAACCTCTAGCAAGGGATTATGATGAGTGTCTACATGGAAGAAAATGAGGGCCATGTGGGAGTGTTTTGTTTTTAATTGTGGTCACTTGTGTGGCGGTTGGAAGAGATGAATGGGTCCACCTGGGCTTGAACTCTGGTGTGATTCCCCTTAGAAACGGAGTTTTGGAAATGACCTTAGAGATGTATTGCTATGAATTGTGTTGGGATTTTTGGAGGCCAGGCATGAGAGTCGCCCATGCATGACAATATGCCTCAAATTGGAGAAGCAGAACTTAATGTCTAAATCCTTTACTCACCCTTCTTTTTAATCCTACCGTCTATCTTCCTAATCCCAGATAAATACCATGATATATTTGAAATTCCTATGACCAGGTGGCACTGGAGAATCTTTGGATGTCCTGTTTCTGATCATGAGTGTACCAGACAGTGGCTTAATTGACTTGGTTTTATGAAAATGGTGTAGAACAGAGATGCCAGTAAGTTGGAGCCTGCTGAGTAGTGGGCCTAGAGCAGTGGTGTGCAGATGTGTGATAAAATATCTGTGGTGGGGTCATGTGGATCTTCCATTGGCTTCCAAATGGCTTGTGACTGAAATAGTGTAGCCAGCAGACCCTTATATGTAAAGGCATCTCGTTATATCTAGAGGTTTAACGTCAATTTTAAGAAACAGGTTGCTATGGTCAAGGGGAGAAGCTATGTTGGATAGAAGACTTGTTGGTGCATTCTCCTGGAGAACCTGACCCACCACACATGACAGAACTCACTCTAGCATTTTGTCCCAGTTGAACTCATTGTATTTCGTTAAGTAAATACCATACTCCCAGTGCAGCAGCAAGAAACACCACAAAAAGTGGAGGATGACCAAATGGCTTCACAGTCCACATGGGGAGACACTTAGACCCGAGTGGCCACAGTTTACCTACAAAGAGAGAATTCAGCACTGCTCCCTTATGTTCATTAAAAAAAAGAAACCATGTTCTCCAGGTCACATAGATGCAGACCCATCTTTGATGGTCTCACTACAAATGAAGCTAAAGCTCCTGACAACAACATATATTTCAAGTGCCCGAACTCAGAGACAGTTTCTCAAGAAGTTTTTAGGCCAGCAGAGCTCCATGTTTGTGGAGTGTTTACCCTGACCCTAACTTTTGGAAACTCCTCTACCACCTCCAAGGTTGTGAACTCCTGATTATGTTCCATTCCATATATGTATTCACAGATTTTCTAACTCTTCTCCTCTAATTGTGTCTTATTTGGGGTGAAGGTAATGGCAATTCATTGTTCTGGATGAGAGTGGGAATATTTTTGTTTGGCACATATTTGCATACACATTGGATTCATTTTCTTATTTTCCAATCAAAATACTGAAACCATGACACTAACCCATACCCTACTAGACTCTGACTACTAATCCTAATATGATGGAGGAAAAATAACCAAAACAAAATAGAAATACATGCAGTTCAGTGGAGGCATGGTGTATATTTGGACTTGCCTTTTACATGATAAAGGGTAGGTGTTATAAATCTAGTCAATTTTTGGTTAAAATAATTCTCCATGTGTTTTTAAAATTAACTAATATGTGAATTCCTGTCTCCCTTTCTCTATAGACTATTCAGCACATGTATATTTATATGCACATATAGAATCCTACCTGGTATCACAGGTTAATTTTTTTGTGTTGTCTGACTTGGAAGATACAAATTGTGAGAAGAGATCCCTCCTCCTAAACGCTGTTGAAACTGAAAATTCAACCTATGGGTGAGCTTCCAAATAGAAAAACATTATACAAAAATCCATGTTCAGTAAAATAATTATTTTTGCATATGTGAATTATATATATTTAATGATGAATTTCGATTAGCATATGTACTGCTACTTTTTATAGTCTGTGTGTATGTTTTGTGTATATATATATATATATATATATATATATATATATATATACATACTCTCCAGATTTTTCAAAATATGAAATATATGTGTCTTATATATACTCCCTAAATTTATTCATGTTGATGTATTTAGATTTATAATCGATTTTTCACAAGATTATTCTCAGAGTTATTCATCAACTTGAAATATATATTTGTTTCCTAGTACTGAAAACTGACTTCAGTGAAAGCTGCACACAAATCCTAATATTTCTAGAGTAACTGACCCAGTTTAATATCAACGCAAGTAGACTCCTATGGGACATGACATATAATTTGACGTTCATTTTTATTCAACAATGGTACATTACTATTTCTGCAGTTTATGCACATCGTAGGATATATATTTTATCCACAAGTTCACAAATTTTTAGACATTTGTTTCAATGTCAATCACTTCCTGCTTCAGAACACAAGTATTCCTCCATGTTTCTTGACTGGTCTTTTCATGAGACTTCTTTCCAAAAATATTATATTTGATTTCCATAATCAGTTTGAAGCAAAACTCACACACACTTCAGGATAAACCACAACCCTAATATTACCATTAGATGTATTACTGGTTGAAATGAATGTATGTATATCAATATAAGATTTCCTGAATAATTTTAGATATCAATTTAATCCATTATTTAAAGTTGGAACAAGTAATGTTATTTATTCACACTACGCTCTATTCATGCATTATCTCTATATTCATAGACACAGGGTACATCTATTTTTACCCACAATACTAATTTATACATCTTCAAAATATGGCTCCAAGAAATGGTGTAAGAAATACTCATGTTACCTGATCCACATATACATTTTATCACAGTAATATTCTGGTCAGAAAATGCAAAAATCACACTTATGATTGTACCAAAGTCTAAATGGAAAATGAACATGGATAACTAAAAACATCCATGTCCAGGCTGCCTAATGCTCCCACTTGTCAATCTTTTTGGGGACTACATATTTGTTTTTTCCTAAGATTATATATTGAAACTCAATCATATTGAAAATGTCTAATCCAATCACTCACTTTACACTTTGCATGATTTCCTAATGTCTCTATGGATATCTGCTTTCCTACATATTTTCCCCAGTTCATCATTGTGACTGATTCTTCACACGTTCTGACATTCATATTCACTCTCTACCCGAAACCCTATTGCTAAAGAATTTTTGGTCCAAAACTTATACTCACTCTTCTTTTTAAACATACAAACTGTCTTCCTAATACTACCAACTATTCCTTTTATCCTGGATGTTCTCTTCGACATTCAATCATCCAAGGTACAAGGTCCTATAACATTGTATATCGATTTATCTGAGACATCTGTGCAGAACATAATTCAAAGCTAAGTATCCCAATGAAGGTCCCAATGTCCTTCTGGGCTTCAAATCATACCTAGATTTCTGTTTCCATACTTATATTTTACCTATATATTCTTGTAAATATCGCAGGTTCCCAGTACCATTATTCATCAAACAGAATGACTCCTCACCAAAATCGAACCTGTTATTAACCCTAACCATACACTGTTCCCTCAATCTACCTTTACAGAAGAGCAGGGACAGAGTTTGTCTTACAATACAGGAATGTAGGGGATCTTCCACCTGCTTAGAAACTCAATGGTCCAAGCAGAAATGATCCCTGGAGAAGTATTAGGCAGCTATGTAGGACCTGAGAGAGCAAAAGTCATCTTCCATGGCAAACAACCTTGTCAGGATGAAGGGTTGTGTCTGAATCAGCCTCTCTATTCTTAATGGAGAGAATATGGACCAAACCAGGACAATGTGGAGAGCTGTTTCTGGTTCCATATGGTTGATATACCATTCTAACTAGTGAAAGTGTCATAGGAAGTAGGGTATCCTCCATCTCATGGGACCCTTGGAAGCAACTGTTATAACAAAGTGGTTGCCAAGGCAGTGAACTCATTAAATTCTTGAAATAAGTGACCTACCTCACTTCCTTGGTGATGGAACTCTCTGAATTTGGGATCCAGGAAGCCAGGCACACAGAGCCAGTCCCAGTCTCAGTCCCAGTGGGCTCACATGTTTGGATTTACCAAGGACAGAGTCTGTCTTTTTTGGTACCTACTGATGTGAGGATGGCCAAATGCGAGGAGAGTTCTGAAGACGGGCCTTCCCTGAGAAAGCATGTAGTGGTCAGAACAGGCTCCTGACAACTTCACAGTGTTTGACAAGGAGACCAGATCTAAGACAAGACAGGCCTTTTCGGGGGAACATAAAATGGCCCACCAGTCAAAGGACACTCTGGATAGTCACAGACTTACTTGGGGGAAGGTGGTGCCTTTTTGAGTGTGTGTGTGAGTTTGTGGTTTTGTCTCATGTTCTGAGAATAGGTAGGAAAGGTGGTGTGTTTGGTTTGTAGTGGACTATTTCTAGAAAGAACATTGACAAGGCAAGTGTTTCTGTGTCTGTGTCTCCCACTGTGTCCATGGTTGTAGACATTAGAAAAGAGAATGCATCAATGGATGTGTCCTGTCTAGTAGAAAGCTTCCCAGCATTCATCCTGTCCATTTTAGTAATGGACTGCAGGTTGCCTTATCGATGGGCAACACCTACTATCTTACTAAGTTTCTGTTTTCTTCCTGAATTTTGGCCACTCTCCAGAATAGGCTCATGGTTTTGTGTCCAAAATATGTACCACCTCCAAACTCTGTGACATGGCTATGTTCTGGATAGCTGGAGGGAATTGGAGCATCTCAGAAAACTCAGATATCAGTGTGACCAGAAAAGCCTCAGTGGAGAAACCCTGTTTTGGGCCTTTTGCTAACCAATTGATCTTTTGCCCTGAATGTCAGGAAGATCTTTGCCTCAGGCCACCCCTTTGTGAAGCCTGAAGGAAACACTTTTCAAATGGAAATGAATGGGCATCACCTGTGGCTCTTTGCTTAATTGCTTTGGAAAGCCATGTGTCTGAATCAGCCTCTTGGCCCTGTGAGAGGCTATGGCTTAGATTTTCAGCGCCTGATGGATCTAAAGAAACATCCAATGTGTGCATCCAAAACCAAAATGGCAAAAACATAAGTCATTGTGGATGATGTCTCTTGCCTTCCTCTGTTAGATTCCTGACCTTCTTCAAGGGAGTATAGGGATTTTTTGGGTCAAATGAGTTCTTCCAAGCTCTTCAGAGGTGCTTGGGTTTAATCATGAATCCAAATCACATAAGGAATTTATACCTGACAGTCAGTAGGCCTCTAATTGGAGAAGTAGAGCAGTATTAGCGGCAGACCTATGTGATCAATCCTAGTTCACAGGAAGGGTGTCCAGGCCACCCTGAGTTTAGGCAAATGAGGGGCAAGGAAGCTTATTTTGAACACTCTCTTGAGCTGCACCATTCAAGGAATCCTCCAGCCAGAGGTTATGATGAGTGACTCTATGGAAGAAGATGAGGGCCATGTGGGATTGTTTTGGTTTTAATTGTGGTCATTTATGTGGTGGTTGGAAAAGATGACTGGGTGCACCTAGCCTTGAACACTGGTGTGATTCTCCTCAGAGACTGAGTTCTGTAACTGACCTCAGAGTAGTAATTGCTTTGAAAATGGTTGTGTCTTAATTAGCCTCTTGGCCCTGTGTGAGGCTGTGACTTAGATTATCAGCACCAGATGGATCGAAAGAAAGATCCCATGTGTGCATCCAAAACCAAAATGGCCAAAAGAGCAGTCATTGTGGATTAAGTCTCTTGCCTTTCTCTGTAAGGTTCTGAAACAATAAAAGAAATTGAAATTGAAATTGAAATGTAAAGAACCAGGTTTGTAAACTTTCCAAGCTGCACTTTCCTGTGGCAGTTTAGACAATTCCCGGATCTGCCCATTAGATGTGTGTTGAAATCTTCCCTGACTACCTAGTTACTTAACAACCCTTTCCCAGAATCCCTGCAGCTCAGCAAGTATACATCTCAGGTATTCAACCAATCAGTTTAAATGTATACCCCTTCTTAGGGCTGACCAATCACCCCCTGCCCGAATTGTTCCCGCAAATGAAAGTGCTAATCATGCTTTAGAGTTGTTATTTGATTTTCCCATGGTATATGATGAATTGCTAAAGGAGACTATGATGTATGTAAAGTCCCTGCCCTCTCTAAAGAATGTATATAAACTCTGCTCAAGTTGTTCTCAGGGCTCTTTGTTCTTTGCTCCTCTAAAGTGAGCTCTGAGCCCCAGCATGCTGGACCCCCAATAAAACCTTTGCTGTTGCATGAGAAAGCCTCTTGGTGGTCTTTTTCTCTGACGTTCGCCCCACCTATTCATCTGGAGGCCCCAGGTGAGATATCCGGCAGCGGCGGACGAAAGACCCCAATGGACTCCTCTCGGGATAAGTAAGGCACCTCTTTCTGGTTTTGGGTTTCAGGTTATGGATTGGCAAAGTGGCTGTCAGTGAAGAGCATTAGCTCTCTCTGATGGTGGCTGACATATGTGTCACAGAGCTACAGGCCACGTTCCTGGGGGACACTCCAGAGGACTAGAGAAATCAAGGAATACTAATTTCCTCAACTCGTTTATATTTTGCTTCAGGATTCGGTTCGCCAGCCCATCAGGTTTTGCCGGCTACTCAGTTTTGGTCATTGTTCTGAACTCATGTTGAGTTTACGGGCTGTCTTTATTGTCTAACCCATCAGGTTTTGGCAGTTACTCAGTTCTAATCTTTGTCTTGGACTCATGTTAAATGTTTACTGTTTGTCTTTGTCTGTGTTGCGTTTGTGTCTTCACTGTCCCTGTTTGAGTAACTCTCATTATGGGACAAAGCACTTCCACTTCTCTGTCCCTGACACTTGATCATTGGACTGATGTCCGCTCAAGGGCCCAGAATCTTTCTTTTTCAGTAAAATGCCGTACCTGGCAGATTCTCTGTGCTTCAGAATGGCCCATTCTCGGAGTCAGGTGGCCCCCCAGAAGGATCCTTCTACTTCCCTCTAATCCGAAAAGTCAGAGATATTGTCTTTCAGCCGGGGCCACGTGGCCACCCAGATCAACAGCCATATACCCCTTCCCCCAGCATCCTATCATTCAAACCTTCCACTCCTCCCCCTCTTCCTTCCATTCTCCCTGAGTCACAAGACTGGACACTCCTCCCCCTCCTTATCCTCTACCCTCGCTCTCCAACCCCCAACACGTTCCAGATGATATTCTCGCCGCTGACTCAGCCTCTCCGCCGCTAGAGGCAATTGGGCCAGACCCAAGCACTCCAGGGGACTTCTCTGCAGCAGCAGCAACCCCTCCTCCCCTGGAGGAAGCTGGGCCACCTAAAGGAACCCGCCGGTGACGGATAATAGAAAACTCAGAAGCCCCTATGATGCTTCCTCTCCGTCCCTACGGGCCAATGAACCGATCCAACTGGCACCCAAACACCTTTAAATGTAGGTAGCATCTGTCCACTTATCGCCAGACTCTAATAGCGGGTCTCCAAGTGGCCGCCAGAGGGCCGACTAATTTGGCCAAGGTAAGAGAGATTATCCAAGGGCCTAATGAGTCTCCCTCTATGTTTCTGGAGAGAATTATGGAAGCATATAGGAAATATACTCCTTTTGATCCTCAGGCAGAGGATGAACAAGCATCTGTTGCAATGGCCTTTATCGAGCAGGCTGCCCTAGATATTAAGAGAAAGTTACAACGTCTAGATGTATTACAAGATAAGACCTTGAGAGATTTAGTAAGAGATGCTGAGAAAGTATATTATAAGAGAGAAACTGAGGAGGAAAGGGAACAGAGGAGAGAGATGAAAAGGGAACAAAAGGAGGATGAAAGGAGCAAAAGGCAGACTAAAGCATTGACTAAGGTTCTGGTCAGAGCACCAAATATGCCAGAAGTTAAAAAGCAGGGAGACAGAAAGGGATACCTGGGCCCCCGCCAATGGCTGCCCCTGGCCTCAGATCAGTGTGCCTACTGTAAAGAAAACAGGACACTAGGCCAAAGAGTGCCCCCGAAAGAAGCAGAGATGCCAGTCCGCCGTGCTGACTCTAGAAGAGGACTAGGAAAGTCGGGGCTCGGATCCCCTCTCCGAGCTCAGGGTAACATTTAAAGTGGAGGGGACCCCAGTGAACTTTGAAGTGGATACAGGAGCAGTATAATCAACCTTTAAGACCCCACTGGGCCCCCTATCAAATAAATGGTCCCCTGTTAAAGGTACTAATGGCAGTAGATATTGGGCTGGGACAACTAAGAGGACTATGGACCTAGGAAATGGAAAAGTCCACCACGCTTTCCAAGTAATCCAAGAATGCCCAGCCCCATTGATGGGCTGGGATCTGCTTACCAAACTCTGGGCTAGAATAACCTTTAACCCTGATGGTCCCCAAGTGGAGTTTCTAAAGCCTTCAGTAAAAACTCCCATAGTCATGGCTTTGACAACATCCGTAGAAGATGAACATCAACACTTCGCGCCTCCTAGGACTGATCAAACAGGCAAACTATCCCAGAAATGGATAAAAGATTATCCTAATGCCTGGGCAGAAACTGCTGGGTTAGGTCTAGCCATATAACAACCTCCAGTAGTAGTAGAATTAAAAGCCTCTATCTCTCCAATCAGTGTTAAACAATATCCTCTAATCAAAGAAGCTAAGGATGGGATAAGGGCCCATATTCAGAAATACCTGGCTCTTGGTGTCTTAAGGCCTTGTCATTTGTCCTAGAATATCCCCCTGCTACCAGTAAGAAAGCCAGGAACTGGGGACTACCGGACACTTCAATACCTAAGAGAGATCAACAACAGAGTGCAGGACATTCACCCCACTGTACCGAATCCATATAATTTGCTTAGCGCTCTGAATCTGGAGAAGGAATGGTACACTGTGCTAGACTTAAAAGATGCTCACTTTTGCTTGCCCGTACATAAGGACAGTCAGTTGCTGTTTGCTTTTGAGTGGATAGACCCCGAAAAAGGAACATCTGTCCAACTAACCTGGACTAGACTCCCACAGGGGTTCAAAAACTCTCCCACTCTCTTTGATGAACCCCTCCACAAGGACTTCAATGTCTTCAAAACTGCACACCCCGATGTCACCATACTCCAATATGTGGATGGTCTGCTACTGGCAGCCGACACCAAAGAGAACTATGAGTCTGGGACCCAAGCATTATTTTCCAAGCTTGCTCGGCTTGGATATAGGGCTTCTGCCAAAAAGGCCCAAATTTGTCAGCAAGAAGTAATCTTCCTTTGTTATTCTCTTAGGGATGGCAAAGGATGGCTCACTGAGCCCACAAAACGAACCTTTGTGCAGATACTGCCCCCATCTAATAAGAGACAACTCAGGGAGTTTCTTGGGACTGCCGGCTTTTGCAGGTTATGGATTCCTGGGTTCGCGTCTCTGGCTGCCCCTTTATACCCGCTGATAAAGGGGGATGCCCACTTCCAATGGACCCCTGAGCACCAACAAGCTTTTGATAATGTCAGAAAAAAGGTGCTGCTATCTGCTCCGGCCTTAGCACTCCCAGATATAGAAAAACCCTTCAGTCTCTACATCGAGGAAAAGAAAGGAATAGCACGGGTTGTGCTCACTGAGACTTTGGGACCTTGGAAAAGGCCGGTAGAATACTTATCAAATAAACTGGACCCAGTGGCTAGTGGGTCGCCCCATTGCTTAAGAGCTATAGCAGCAGCAGCCCTTCTAATAAAAGATGCTGATAAATTAACGTTGGGACAGAAGCTAACGATTATAGTCCCCCATGCCCTGGAGTGCATCATCTGTCAGCCTCCAGAGATGTGGCTATCAAACTCTAGAATAACCCACTACCAGAACCTCTTGCTTGACAAAGACAGAATCACGCTGGGACCCGCTGCTCCACTCAACCCGGCTACACTGCTGCCAGAAGAATCATCAAGACCCGTCGCTCATGAGTGTCAACACATACTGGCAGAGGAAACCAGTATACGACGAGACTTGAAGGATCAGCCACTGCCTTGCCCTGAAGTTGTATGGTTTATGGATGGCAGCAGCTTCCTCCAAGATGGTAAGCGGTGGGCTGGAGAAGCAGTAGTTAGCAAAATTAATGTCATCTGTTCCTCTGGTCTCCCAGAACTGACATCAGCCCAAAAAGCAGAACTGATTGCCCTTACGAAAGTATTGGAACTAGCAACAGGCAAAAGGGCCACCATATACACTGATAGCCGCTATGCATTTGCCACTGCAAATGTGCACGGGGCTATTTACCAGCAAAGGGGGTTATTAACCTCCACCTGGAAAGAAATAAAGAACAAAGATGAGATCCTCCAACTTCTCTCAGCAGTGCAGGGCCCTAAGGAACTAGCTATAGTGCACTGCCCAGGGCACCAGAAGGGAAACGAACCCGTGGTGGTTGGAAAAAGAAGGGCAGATGAGGAAGCTTAATTGGCATCCCTAAATGGAGTGACTGTGTTAACTTTTTCCACACCAGGGGGAACAACAATCAGGAGACTTGGCCGCACCGGAACATTCAGGCAACTTATCATCTGAGGAGACAGATACAGAACTCTGGGATCCTACAGAGCCAAGTTTACAATTTCAAAAAGCCCACCTTTATGTCAAAGACGTACACCAGCTCACCCACTTAGACTCAGAGAAGATATAGGCACTCTTAAAGGACCGGAGAAAGGACTTATTATTGACTGACTCACAGAGGAAAGAAATAGCTGAGCAGGTGACTAGAGCTTGTCAAGTCTGCCAAGTAGTTAATGCTTACCCATCCAAGCTTCCTGCAGGAAAGCGCTTACAAGGAACCAGACAAGGACAATTCTGGGAATTGAACTTTACTGAAATTAAGCCAGGAAGGTATGAACTTAAATATCTCCTAGTCTTTGTAGATACTTTTTCAGGATGGGTCGAAGCCTTCCCCATGAAGAAAGAAACAGCTCAGATGGTAGTCAAAAAGATCGTAGAAGACATTTTTCCAAGGTTCGGCCTGCCTAAGGTAATAGGGTCCGCTAACAGACCGGCATTCATGCCCCAGGAAAGTAAGGGATTTGCCAGGACCCTGGGGATTAATTGGAAGTTACATTGTGCTTATAGACCCTAGAGCTCAGGACAGGTAGAAAAGATGAATAGAACCATCAAAGAGTACTTAACAAAATTAAGCTTGGATACTGGCATAAAAAATTGGACTATGCTCCAACCTCATGCACTGTTTTGTGAAAGAAATACCCCCTCCGCCTCTTTGTGTAACCTCACCTCTTATGAAATTCTCAATGGTGCCCTTCCTCCAGTAGGGGACCTAATCCCAACTATGAGACTTAATGATTCCTTTCACACCCCCTTGCTTGACAGATTTAAAGCCCTTTAACAAACCCAGCACCCAGCGATACCTGTGGAAACATTTGGCCTCTGCTTATCAGACTGGAGACGAGGGAACCCCACATTGATATCAAGTGGGAGGCTTCGTCTACGTGAGATGGCATCAGGTGTCATCCCTGGAACTCCACTGGAAAGGACCATACCAGGTGCTGCTTATAACACCCACAGTGGTGAAAGTGGATGGGATCACTTCCTGGATCAATGCCTCCCATCTCATGCCTGAGCTCTGTACAGACTCTGGCTGGAAACTTCTACAGACTGGTATCCATCTCAAGTTGCGTGTCCGTCATGTGGGTAGGGCTATGGATTCTTCCCATGACCACCAGCAGCCCTAATCCCCATCAGCGTGCTCAGAAACAAGGGCAAGTAATGAATCCTAATGGGCAAGTAGTGTGATCTATTTCACAAACAGCCACCTTATGGACTTGGTGGCCATCTCTCCACCCGGACATTTGTCAGCTTGCCATAGGCTTCCCTGACTGGGATCTCCCTGACATAGAGGACCCCACACAGATCCCACTCAAACCCTAACCAGGGCAACATAGACCACCTTAACCCATGAATTATGGATATCATCTCCCCCAGCTCAGGTGTAAACTAGCCAGTCTTGACTATTATGTGTGCCCACCTGATTTCCAAAGTCATAAAACAGGCCCAAACCTGTGGAGGACCCAGTGACTTTTATTGTAGATCTTGGGGTTGTGAACAAACGAAAGCTGCATGGTGGAACCCAAACTCCCCAGAAAGGTATGATTCGGGTAGGATGAAATGACACCTGGATTGATCCCAAGAAATGTGCTGCTAGCCCAGTGGTGTAAAAAACTCGCTGTGGAAAGAATACTCTATGTTACCCCCTCAATATAACTTTCACTTCCAAAGGAAGGGGCTACCTCAGAAAAACCTGGCCTATGGGAAATACGTGGGGAATGCGATTCTATATTTATGGCCCAGGTGATGAATTTGGTCTCTGGTTCACCATCTGGCTTAAAAAGAAAGAAAATCCCATAGCAATAGGACCCAATCCCCTCAAGCCAGGAATTAAGCCTCCTAAACCTTCCATGCCTAGATCTACCAGAACCCCTCTACCATCTAATACTTCCTGGATTCCGTCTTTGCCTACTTCCCCAGTCCAGAGTACATCTGACTCCTCCCCCTGGGAACTAATTAAAGGAACCTTTATGGTACTGAACTCCACACAGTCAGAACTCCTTGTATTTCAGCCCAGGTCTTTGACAGCCCTGTAAATTATTGTGTAATGGTGCAGATACTCTCCAGGGTACTCTATCATAATGCCTAATCATTTGAAGGTCTACTAGGGGGACAAACAACCCGATATCAAGGGGAACCATTGTCCCTTACTCTAGCCATCCTATTGGGGATAGGAGCTGCTGCAGGAGAGGGTATGGGAACAGCTTCTATGATGCGTGGTTAACAACAAATGGCCCAATTAGAAACAGCAATAAATCAAGACTTGAAGACGTTAGAGACCTCCATCACAGCTTTGCAGGAATCCTTAACCTCTCTCTCTGAAGTTGTTTTACAGAACAGGTGAGGATTAGACCTCCTCTTGATGAGGGAGAGGGCCTCTGTGTTGCACTGAGATAAGAATGTTGTTTTTATGCTGACCATATTGGAGTTGCAAAATAATTCATGAGTAAATTAAGAAAATACCTTGAAGAGCGCCAGAGAGAATGGGAGATTCAACAAGGGTGCTTTGAGTCATGGTTAACCCAGTACCCCTGGTAACTACACTAATATCAGACTTAGCTGGACCCCTGATCATCCTTATGGTGTTGCTAACTGTGGGACCTTGTTTGCTTAACCACATAGTTTCCTTTCTCCAGGCTCAGATTAGGCAGGTGAAACTCTTGATAATCAGACAGAAATATGCTGCACTGGTAGGAATAGAATGTGAAACCCCACAATAATTTTGATTCATTACTTTTAAGATTAAAAGTAGTCAGAAAAAGGGGTGGGAAATGAAAGAATAAAAGAAATTGAAATTGAAACGTAAAGAACCAGATTTTGTACATTTTCCAAGCTGCACTCAGAACCTGAAATTCCTGTGGCACTTACGACAATTCCCGGATCTTCCCATTAGATGTGTGTTGAAATCTTCCCTGACCACCTCGTTACTTAACCACCCCTTCCCAGAAACCATGCAGATCTGCACGTATACATCTCAGTGCTTCAACCAATCAGTTTAAATGTATACTCCTTCTCACGGCTGACCAATCACCTGCTGCCCAACCTGTTCCCGCCAATGAATGTGCTAATCATGTTTTAGAGTTATTATTTGATTTTCCCGCGGTATATGATGATTTTCTAAAGGAGGCTATGATGTATGTAAAGTCCCTGCCCTCTCTAAAGAATGTATATAAACTCTGCTCAAGTTGTTCTCGGGGCTCTTTGTTCTTTGTTCCTCTGAAGTGAGCTCTGAGCCTCAGCATGCTGGACCCCCAATAAACCCTTTGCTGTGGCATGAGACAGTCTCTTGGTGGTCTTTTCCTCCGAAGTTCGCCCGACCTTTTCAGTTCCTGACTTCCGTCAAGTGAGAATAGGGATCATTTGGGTCAAATGAGTTCTTCAAAGCCCTACAGTGGATAGCCCATAGGTGCTTGGGTTTTCTCATTACTCCAAATCACATAGAAAATCTACACCTGACAGTCATTAGGCCTCAAATTGGAGAAGCAGAGCAGTATTAAAGGCAGGGTTATTTGATCACTCCTGGTTCAAAGGAAGGGTGTTTAGGCCACCCTGACTTTTGGCAAATGAGGGGCAATGGAGCTTATTTTGGACACTGTCTTGGGCTGCACCCCTCATGGAAACTTCCAGCCAGAGGTTATGATGCGTGTCTGTGTAGAAGAAGATGAGGCCCATGTGGGAGTGTTTTGATTTAAATTGTGGTCATATGTGTGGTAGCTGGAAGAGATTACTGGGTCCTCCTGGGCCTGAACTCTGGTGTGACTCCTTTTAGACACTGTGTCCTGGAACTGAGCTTAGTGAAGTATTGCCATGAGTTGTGTTGGGATTTGAGGAGGCCATGCATGAGAGTCGCCCTTGGAACCTGAGATGTAGGCCCAGGGTAGCTTTCCACAGAGCACTGGGAATCTCAGTCAGGATACCACAAGATTTTATTCTGAAAGACTTGGCAGCCATAGTTGAGATCAAAACACTCATGGATCTCAATTGTAGACCTCAATGAGCCTGGCTTCAGGTGACCTTTTGGACACTCTTTGGGAAGCCTTGCCTGTGAGAGTTCTCCAGAGTTTTCATTGAAATGATCATACTCACCATTTAATGGTTCCTGCATGAATTGAAATCCACTGTGCCTCCAACTTCATCCTTGATAAATGGCAAGATAAATAGTTTAAATTTTTGAAATTCCCATGAACAGGTGGCATACAGAACCTTTGGATGTCCTATTTCTGATCATGAGTGTACCAGACAGTGCCTTGATTGATTGGGTTTAATGAAAATGGTGTAGAACCGAGATGCCAGTAATTTGGAGCCTGATGAGTAGAGGGCCTAGAGCAGCGGTAGGCAGGTGTGTGATAAAACATCTGTGATGGGGCCATGTGGATATGCCTTTGGATTCCAAATGTCATGAGACGGACATGGTGCAGCCAGGAGACCATTATAAGTAAACACATCTTGTTATATGGAGAGGTTTTAGAGTAATTTACAGAATCAGGTTGCTATGGTCAAGGGAGCAAGCTATGTGGTATAGAGGCCGGTTTCATGAATGCTCATGTGTGAGCCACCACATGTGATAGAACTCCCTCCAGCACTGTGTCCCAGTTGAACTCCTTGTATTTCATGAAGCAAATACAAAACTCGCAGTGCAGCAGCAAGAAACACCAGGAAAAGTGGAGGATTACTAAATGGCTTCACAGTCCACACGGGCAGACACTTAGACCACTGTGTCCCAGTTGAACTCCATGTATTTCGTGAAGCAAATACCAAAGTCGCAGTGCAGCAGCAAGAAACACAATGAAGAGTGGAAGAGGAACAAATGAATATACAGTCCACGCGGGGACACACTTAGCCCCAAGTGGCCATAGTATACCTACAAAGAGAGAATTCAGCACTGCTCCCTCAAGTTCATTGGAATATTACAATTTATGTCCTCCAGGTCACATAGATGCTGACCCAGCTTTGATCGTCTCACTAGAAGGAAGCAAAAGCTCCTGAAAACAACATATATTTCAAGTGCCCAAACTCAGAGGCAGTTTCTCAAGAAGTCTTTAGGCCAGCAGAGCTCTGTGATTGTGGAGTGCTTACCCTGTCCCTTACTTTTGAAAACTCCTCTACCACCTCCATGGTTGTGAACTCCTCATCAAATTCCATTTCAGATATGTATTCACATATTTTCTATCTCTTTTCCTCTAATTGTGTCTTACTTGGGGCGAAGGTAATGTCAAGGGATTGTTCTGGATGAGAGTGGGAAGATTTTTCTGAAGCACATATTTGCATACACATTGGATTCATTTTCCTATTTTCCATTCAAAATACTGAATCACTGACATTAACACATACCCTACTAGACTCTGACTACTAATCCTAATATGTTGGAGAAAAATACCCCCAAAAGAATAGAACTACAAGCAGTTCAGAGGAGGCATGGTGGATAGTTGGGCTTGCCTTTTGAATTATATAGTGTAGGAGTTTTAAATCTTGTCAATTTTTTTTGAAATAGTTCTCCATGTATTTTAAAAGTTAAGAAATATGTGAATTCCTGTCTCCCTTACTCTGAAGCCTATTCAGCACCTGTATTTTTATATGCACATTTAGAATCCTACCTGTTACCACACGTACGTTCTTGTGTGGTGGCTGAATTGGCAGATACAAATTGTGAAAAGGGATCACTCCTCCTAAACGCTGTTGGAACTGAAAATTCAACCTGTGGGTGAGCTTCCTAGTTGAACAACATTATACAAAAATCGATGTTCAGTAAAATGAATTCATTTGGATCTGTGGATGATATATATTTCATGGTGATTTTAAATTGGCATATAGTGCTACTTTTTAATGTCTGTGAATGTTTGTGTGTGTGTGTGTGTGTATATATATATATATATATATATATATATATATATATATATATATATATATACACACACTCTCCAGATTTTTCAAAATATGAAATATATGTGTATCATTTTACACATCCTAAATTTTTCATATTCATGAATGTGGATTTATAATCATCTTTTCACAAGATTATTCTCAGAAATATTCACATACCCTACTAGACTCTGACTACTAATCCTAATATGATGGAGAAAAGTAACGCAAACAGAATAGAAATACAAGCATTTCAGAGGAGGCATGTTGTATATTTGGACTTGCCTTTTGCATGATAAATGGTAGGTGTTATAAATCTGGTCAATTTTCAATTGAAATAGTTCTCCATGTGTTTTTAAAATTAACAAATATATGAATTCCTGTCCCTTTCTCTGTAGCCTATTCATCACATGTATTTTTATATGCATTTATAGTATCCTACCTGGTATCACATGTACATTTTTGTGAGTTGGCTGACTTGGTAGATACAAATTGTGAGAAGAGATCACTCCTCCAAATCGTTGTTGGAACTGAAAATTCCACCTATAGGGGAGCTTCCTAGTAGAAAAACATTATACATAAACTCATGTTCAGTAAAATAAATATTTTTGCATCTTTGGATGATATATATTTATAGATGAATTTTGAGTGGCATATATATTGCTACATTTTAATGTCTGTGTGTGTGTTTTGTGTATATATATATATATATATATATATATATATATATTTACACTCTCCAGATTTTTGAAAATATGAAATATATGTGTCTTATTTACACTCGCTAAATTTATTCATGTTCATGGACTTGGATTTATAATCAACTTTTCAAAAGATTATTCTCAGAAATATTCATCCACCTGAAATACAGATTTAACTAATATTTCTACAGTAACTGACCAAGTTTAACATCAATGCACCTCGATTCCGATATGACAAGCTGTGCATTTTGACGTTCATTTTTATTAAACCCTGGTACATTAATATTTATTCGCATTATGGACATCATAGGATATATATTTCATCCACAAATTCACAAATTTATGGGCATTTGTTTCACTTTCAATCAATTCCTGCTTCAGAACACATGTATTCCTCCAGGTGTCTTGACTGGTCTTTTCATGTGACTTCTACCCAAACACATTATTTTCGATTTCCATAATCAATTTTGAAGCAAAACTCACACCCTTTATGATAAACCATAACCCTAATATTACAAATAGATGTATAATTGGTTTGAATGAATGTATGTTTATCAATATAAAATTTTCTTTATATTTTCAGATATCACTTCAATCCATTTTTTAAAGTTGAAACCAATTATATTCTTTATTCACACTATTGTCTATTCATATATTTTCTCTATATTCAGAGACACAGGGTGCAAGTATTTGTACCCAAAATACTAATTTATATGTCTTCAACATATTGCTTCCAGAAATGGTGGAAGAAATACTCATGTCACCTGATATAAATATACATTTTTTCAGTGTAATATTCTGGACACAAAACGCAAATGTCACACTTATGATTGTACCAAATCCTAAATAGGAAGTGAGCATGGATTACTAAAACCATCCATGTCCAGGTTGCCTAATGCTCTCAAATGTCTATCCTGTCGGTGACTACATATTTGTTTCTTCCTAAGATTATATATTAAATCTCAACCTGTTGAAAATGTCTAATCCTATCACTCACTTTATACTTTGCCTGATTTCCTAATGTTTCTATTGATAAATGCTTTCCTACATATTTTTTCCAGTTCATCACTGTGACCAACTCTTCACATGTGCTGACATTTACATTCACTCTCTAACCAAAACTCTATTGCTAAAGTACTTTTGGTCCAAACCCTATTCTCACTCTTCTATCTAAACCTACACTATCTTCCTAATCCTACCTACTATCCCTTTTTGACTGGATGTTTTCTTACACATTCAATCAACCAAGGTACATGGTCCTTTGCCATTATATATCGATTTATCTGAGATATCTGTGCAGAACATTGTTCAAAGCTAAGTTTCCCACTCCAGTGCCCAGTGCACTTCTGGGCTTCAAATCTTATCTAGAATTCCATTGTCATACTTATATTTCACCTCTATATTCTTATAAATACCACAGGATCCCAATATTCTTATTCATCCAGCAGAATGATTCCTAACACAAATCGAACCTGTTATTAACCCTAACCATATACTGTTCCCTCAATCTGTCTTTACAAAAGAGCAGGACTGAGTTGGTCTTACAATACAAAAATGTAGGGAGACTTTCACCTGCTGAGAAGCTCAAAGGTCTATGCAGATATAATCCCTGGAGAAGATATAGGGAACTATGAAGTACCTGAGAGAGAAAAAGTCATCTTCAATTGCAAACAACCTGGTCATGACGAAGGGATGTGTCTGAATCAGCCTCTATCTTATTAATGTAGAGAAGATGGACCAAACCAGGCCTATGTAGAGAGCTGTTCCCAGGTGCCTATGGTTGATATAACTTTCTATCTTGTGAAATTGTAACAGGAAATAGGGGCAGCCTCCATCTCATGAGACCCTTGGAAGCAACTGTTAGGACAAAGTGGTTGCAAAGGCAGCAAATTCAATCAGTTCCAGAAAGAAGTGACCTCATCTAATTTTCTTGGTGAAGGAACACTCTAAACTTGGAATCCAGGCACCCAGAGGCAGTCCCAGTTCCAGTCCCAGTGGGCTCACTTGTTTAGATTTACAGAGGACAGAGTCCGTCTTTCTTGGTAAATACTGATGTGAGTATGGCCAAATGCCAGGTGAGCTCTGAAGAGGGGCCTTTCCTGAGAAAGCAGGTAGTGTCTCACTGCTGGTCCCGGACAATTTCACAGAGTTAGCCAAAGAGACCTGATCTGAGACAGGACAGGCCGTTTCGGGGGAACATAAAATGGTCCACCAGTCAGAGGGCTCTCCAGATAGTCACATACCTACTTGGAGGAAGGAGGTGCCTTTGTGGTTGTGGGTGTGAGTTTGTGGTTTTGTCTCATGTTCTGAGAATAGGTAGGAAAGGCAGTTTGTTTGGTTTGGAATGGACTGTGTCTACTGAGTCCTTTGACAAGGCAAGTGTTTCTATGTCTCTGTATCCCACCGTGTCTGTGGTTGTAGACATTAGAAAAGAGAATGCATCAATGGATTTGTCATGTCTAGTAGAAAGCTTCTCAGCATTTATCCTGCCTAATTTATGAATGGACTGTGGATTGCCTTATGGATGTGCAACACCTACTATCTTCCAAAGTTCCTGTTTTCTTCGTAGAATTATGGCCACTCTTCAGAATAGGCTTATGATTTTATGTCCACCATATGAACCACCTCCAAGATCTGTGACATGGCTATGTACTGGATAGCTGAAGGGAATGAGAGCATGTCAGAAAACACAGATATCATTGGGACCAGGAGAGTCTCAATGGAGAAACCCTGCTTTGGGTCTTTTGCTTACCTATTTGTCTGTTGCCCTGAATGTCAGGAAGTTCTTTGACTCAGGCCACCCCTTTTTGAAGCCTGAAGAAAACAGTTTTCAAATGAAAATGAATGGGCATCACCTTGGGCTCTTTGCTTAATTGCTTTAGAATGGGATGTGTCTGAATCAGCCTCTTGGCCCTGTGTGAGGCTGTGGCTTTGATTCTCAGCACCTGATGGGTCTAAAGAAGGATCCCATGTGTGCATCCAAAACCAAAATGGCCAAAAGAGCGGTCATTGTGGATGGAGTCTCTCGTCTTCCTCTGTAATGTTCCTGCCTCCATCAAGTGAGAATAGGGATCCTTTGGGTCAAATGAGTTCTTCAAAGCCCTGCAGAGTCTAGCCCATAGGTGCTTGGGTTTTCTCATGACTCCCATTTACAAAAAGAATCTAAACCCCACAGTCACTAGGCCAGAAATTGCCGAAGTGGAACAGTATTAACGGCAGGCCTATTTGATCACTCCTGGTTCACAGGAAGGGAGTCCGGGCCTTTAGGCATATGAGGGGTAAGGAAGCTTCTTTTGGACATTGTCTTGGGCTGTGCCCCTCATAGAATCCTCCAGCCAGAGGTAATGATGAGTGTCTATATGGAAGAAGATGAGGTCCATGTGGGAGTGTTTTGGTTTTAATTGTGGTCACTTGTGTGGCGGTTGGAAGAGATGAATTTGTCCACGTGGGCTGGAACTCTGGCGTAATTACCCTTAGAGACTGCATTCTGGAACTGATCTTAGAGAAGTATTGCAATGAGTTGTGTTGGGATTTTAGGAGGCCACGCATGAGGGTAGTCCTTGGAAAATGAGTCTTGACCCAGGGTTGCTTTCCACAGAGCACTGGGAATCTCAGCCAGGATATCACATGATTTTATTCTGAAAGACTTGGCAGCAATAGTTGAGAGTCAAAACAAACATGGACCTCATATTGTAGACCTCAATGGGCCTGGCTTCATGTGAACTTTTGGCCACTCTTTTGGAAGCCTTGCCTGTGAGAGTTCTCGAGAGCTTTCATTAAAATGAGTTTCCTCAACATTTAATGGTTCCTGAATGAATTGAAACCCACAGTGCCTCCAACTTCATCCTTTAAAAATGGTTAGATAAATACCATGAAATGTTTAAAATTCCCATGAGCAGGTGGCACTGGACAACCTTTGGATGTCCTGTTTCTGATTATGAATATACCAGAAGGTGCCTTGATTGACTGGTTTTCATGAAAATGGTATAGAAAAGAGATGCAAGTAAGTTCGAGCCTGCTGAGTAGTGGACCTAGAGAAGTTGTGGGCAGGTGTGTGATTAAAAATCTGTGGTTTGGCCATGTGGATCTGCCTTTGGCTTCCAAATGGATTATGACTGATATGGTGCAGCCAGCAGACCCTTCTCTGAAAAGGCATCTTGTTATATGTAGGAGTTTCAGGGCAATGTTCAGAATCAGGTTGCTATGCTCAAGGAGGCAAGCTGGTGGGATAGAAGCATGGTTGGTGCATTTTCCTGCAGACCCTGACCCACCACACGTGACAGAACTCGCTCCAGCACTGTGTCCCAGTTGAACTCCTTGTTTCATGAAGCAAATGCCAAATTGCGAGTGCAGCAGCAAGAAACAGCACGAAAAGTGGAGGATGACCAAATGGGTTCACAGTGCACACGGGGAGACACTTAGCCCCCATTGGTCACAGTTTACCTTCAAAGAGAGAATTTAGCAATGCTGCCTCATGTTCATTGGAAAACAAGAAACCATGTGCTCACAAAGGTCACAAAAATGCAGACCCAGCTTGGATGGTGTCACTGCAATGGAAGCTAAAGCTCCTGACAACAACATATATTTGTTATGTTGTGCCCAACCTCAGAGGCAGTTTCTTAAGAACTCTTTAGGCCAGCAGAGCTCCATGTTTGTGGAGAGTTTACATTGTCCCTTAATTTTGGAAACTCCTCTACCTTCTCCAAATTTGTGAAAATTGAGCAGTTTCCATTGCAGATATGTATTCACAGATTTTCTAACTCTTCTCCTCTAATTGTGTCATACATGGGGCAAAGGTAGTGTCAAGGCATTGCTCTGGATGAGAGTGGGAAGATATTTGTGTAGCACATATTTGCATACACATTGCATTCATTTTCAATTTTCTATTCGAAATACTGAATCCCTGACACTATCCCATACCCTACTATCCTCTGACTACTAATCCTAATATGATGGAGAAAAATACCCAAACAGAATAGAAATACAAGCAGTTCAGAGGAGGCATGCTGCATACTTGGACTTACCTTTTGCATGATAAATGGTAGGTGTTATAAATCTAGTCAATTTTTAATTGAAATAGTTCACCATGTGTTTTTAAATTAAACAAATATATGAATTCCTGTCTCCCTTTCTCTGTAGCCTATTCATCACATGTATTTTCATATGCACTTATAGAATCCTACCTGGTATCACATGTACATTTTTGTGAGGTGGCTGACTTGGCAGATACAAATTGTGAGAAGAGATCACTCCTCCAAATTGCTGTTGGAACTGAAAATTCCACCTATAGGGGAACTTCCTAGTAGAACATCATTATACATAAACTCATGTTCAGTAAAATAAATATTTTTGCATCTGTGGATGATATATATTTAAAGATGAATTTCGATTGGCATATATATTGCTACTTTTAAATGTCTGTGTGTGGTTTTTTTGTGTGTGTGTGTGGGTATGTGTGTATATATATATACACTCTCTAGATTTTTCAAAATATGAAATATATGTGTCTTATATACACTCTCTAAATTCATTCATGTTCATGCATGTGGATTTATAATAAACTTTCCAAAATATTAGTCTCAGAAATATTCATCCACCTTAAATACATATTTGTTTCCTAGTACTGAAAACTAACTTCAGTGAATGGTGCATACAAATGTTAATAATTCTACAGGAACTGATCCAGTCTATCACCAATGCAAGTAGATCCCAATGGGACATGATATATAATATGATGTTCATTTATATTCAACACTGGTACATTATTATTTCTTCAGTTTTTGCTCATCATAAGATATGTATTTCATCCACAAGTTCACAAATTTGTAGGCATTTCTTTAAACTTTAATCACTTCCTACTTCACAACACATGTATTGTCAGGGTTTCTTGACTGGTCTTTTCATGAGACTTCTTTCCAAACACATTATTTTCGATTTCCATAATCACTTTTGAAGTAAAACTCACACACTCTTCATGATAAACCAAAACACTAATATTGACATTAGATGAATAACTGGTTGGAATGAATGATTGTATATGCATATAAGATTTCCAGTAATTTTTCAGATATCAGTTCATCCCATTATATTAAGTTGGAACAAGTTATATTACTTATTCACAGTATGGTCTATTCATGCTTTATCTCTATATTCATAGACATAGGGTACACCTCTTTGTACGCCCAATACTAATTTTATGTCTTCAGTATATTGCTACCAAAAATGGTGGAAGAAATACTTATGTCACCTGATCTACATATACATATTATCACAATAATATTCTGGACAAAAATGTAAATGTTACACTTATGATTGAACCAAGCAAAGCCTAAATGAAAAGTGAACATATTACTAAAAACATCCATGTCCAGGGTGCCTAATGCTCTCAAATGTCAATATTATTGGTGACTTCATATTTGTTTCTTTCTAAGATTCAACCTCAAGCCTGTTGAAAATGTCTAATCCTCTCACTCACTTTATACTTTCCCTGATTTCGTAATATCTTTATTGATATCTTCTTTTCTACATGTTTTCCCCACTTCATCATCGTGACTGGCTCTTCATATGTGCTGACATATACATTCACTCTCTAACTGAAATCCTATTGCTAAAGAACTTTTGTTCCAAATCATATACTCACTCTTCTTCCTAAAACGACCGACTATCTTCCTAATCCTACCGACTATCCCTTTTTGAAGGGATGTTCTCTTCTACATTCAATCTTCCAAGGTACAAGGTCCTATGCCATTGTATATCAAATTATCTGAGACATCTGTGCAGAACATAATTCAAAGCTAAGTATCCCAATCAAGGGCCCAATGCCCTAATGGGTTTAAAATCATACCTGGATTTCTGTTTTCATACTTATGTTTCACCTCTACATTCTTGTAAATATACCAGGTTCCCAATACCATTATTCATCCAGAAGAATGATTCCTAACACAAATCGAAATCAAACCTGTTATTAACCCTAAACATACACTGTTCCCTCAATCTCATTTTACAGAAGAGCAGGGACAAAGTTGTTCTTACAATACAGAAAAGTAGGGGACCTTCCACCTGCTGAGATCCTCAAAGGTCCGTGCAGAAATGATACCTGGAGAAGTTGTAGACAGGTATGAAGGACCTGAAAGAGCAAAAGTCATCTTCGATGACAAACCACCTGGTCAGGATGAAGGGATGTGTCTGAATCAGCCTCTCTCTTCTTATTGTGGAGAAGATGGACCAAACCAGGCCTGTGTGTGTGCCTATGGTTGATATACCATTCTAAATTGTGAAAGTGTCAGAGGAAGAAGGGGCAGCCTCCATCTCATGGGGCCCTTGGAAGCAACTGTTAGGACCAAGTGGTTGCCAAGGCTGTGACCACATTCAGTTCCAAAGAAAGTGTCATACCTCATTTCCTTGGTGATGGAACTCTCTGAACTTGGTATCCAAGAAGCCAGGCACCCAGATGCAGTTCCAGTCCCAGTCCCAGTGGGCTCACTTGTTTGGATTTACCAAGGACAGAGTCAGTCTTTCTTGGTACCTACTGATGTGAGGATGGCCAAATGCCAGGAGAGCTCTGAAGAGGGACCTTTCCTGAGAAAGCAGGTAGTGGCTCACCACTTTTTCCTGACAACTTCACATAGTTGGCCAAGGAAACCAGATCTGAGAGAATACAGGCCATTTCGGGGGAACATAGTATTGCCCACCAGTCAGAGGACACTCCGGATAGTCACAGACCTACTTAGGGGAAGGAGGTGCCATTGTGAGTGTGGGTGTGTGGTTTTGTCTCTTGTTCTGAGAATAGGTAGGAAAGGCGGTTTGTTTGGTTTTCAGTGAACTATTTCTAGTAAGTCATTTGACAAGGTGAGTGTTTCTATGTCTGTGTATCCCACTGTGTCCGTGGTTGTAGACATGAGAAAAGACAATGCAACAATGGATGTGTCCTGTGTAGTAGAAAGATTCCCAGCATTCATCCTGCCCAATTTATGAATGGACTGCAGCTTGCCTTATGGATTGGCAAAACCTACTACCTTCCTAAGTCCCTGTTTTCTTCCTGAATTCTGGCAACTCTCCAGAATAGTCTCATTGTTTTGTGTCCAAGATATGTACCAACTCCAAGGTCTTTGACATGTCCATGTACTGGATACCTGAAGGGAATGGCCAGTATCTCAGAAAACTCAGATATGAGTGTGACCAGAAAAGTCTCAGTGGAGATACCATGCTTTGGGCCTTTTGCTTACCTATTGTTCTGTTGCCCTGAATGTCAGGAAGATGTTGGGCTCAGGCTACCCCTTTGTGAAGCCTGAAGAAAACAGTTTTCAAATGGAAATGAATGAGCATCACCTGTGGCTCTTGCTAAATTGCTTCGGAAAGGGATGTGTCTGAATCAGGCTCTTGGCCCTGTGTGAGGCTGTGGCTTAGATTCTCAGCACCTGATGGATCTAAAGAAAGATCTCATGTGTGAAACCAAAACCAAATTCGCAAAAAATTTCAGTCATTGTGAATGAATTCTATTGCCTTTCTCTGTTAGGTTCCTGAAATCAATCAAGTGAGAATAGCGATCCTTTTGGTCAAATGAGTTCTTCAAATCTCTGCAGAGGTGCTTGTCTTTTCTCATGACTCCAGTTCACATAAAGAATCTAAACCCCACAGTCAGAAGGCCTCAAATTGGAAAAGCGGAGCAGTATTAATGACAGGCCTATTTGATCACTCCTGGTTCACAGGAAGGGTGTCCTTCCCACCCTGACTTGAGCCAAATGAGGGGCAAGGGAGCTTATTTTGGACACTCTTTTGGAATGTGCCCCTCATGGAAAGCTCCAACCAGAGGTTATGATGAGTGTCTATAAGGAAGAAGATGGGGCCATGTGATAGTGTTTTGTTTTTAATTGTGTTCATTTGATTGGCAGTGTGAAGAGATGACTGGGTCAACCTGGGCTTGAACTCTGCTTTGATTCCCCTTAGAGACTGCGTTCTGGAATTGACCTCAGAGAAGTATTGCCATGAAAAGTGTTGGGATTTTAGGAGGCCACGCATGAAAGTCACCCTTGGAAACTGAGATCTAGGCCCAGGGTGGTTTTCCAAAGAGTACTGGGAATCTCAGCCAGTATATCACATGATTTTATTCTGAAAGACTTGGCAGGGATAGTTTTGAGTCAAAACACACATGGACCTCACATTGGAGACCTCAATGCGCCTGGCTTCATGTGACCTTTTGGCCACTCTTTTGGAAGCCTTGCCTGTGAGAGTTCTCCAGAGCTTTCTTTGAAATGAACTTCCTCAACATTTAATGGTTCCTGAATGAATTGAAACCCACAGTGCCTCCAACTTCATCCTTGAAAAATGGCCAGATAAATACCATGAAATTTTTAAAATTGCCATGACCAGGTGGCACTGGAGAACCTTTGGATGTCCTGTTGCTGATCTTGAGTGTACCAGACCCTGCCTTAATTCACTGGGTTTCATGAAAATGGTGTAGAACAGAGATGCCATTGAGTTATAGCCTGCAGAGTTGTGGGCCTAGAGAAATGGTGTGCAGTTTTGTGATAATACATCTGTGTTGTGACCATGTGTTTCTGCCATTGGCTTCCAAATTCATTGTGACTGCCATGGTGCAGCCAGGAGACCCGTATATGTAAAAGCATGTTTTTATATTGAAAGATTTCAGGGCCATGTTCAGAATCAAGTTGCTATGGACATGGGGGCAAGCAAGTTAGAGCCTGCAGAGTATTGGGCCTAGAGAAGTGGTCTGCAGTTGTGTGATAATACATCTGTGTTATGGCCATGTGGATTTCTCATTGGCTTCCAAATTTTTTGTGACTAACATGGTGCAGCCAGGAGACCCGAATATGTAAAAGCATGTTTTTATATGGAGAGGATTCAGGGCCATGTTCAGAATCAAGTTGCTATGGACAAGGGGGCAAGGTATGTGGGAAAGAAGCCTGGTTGTTGCATTCTCCTGCAGACCCTGACCCACAACACGTGACAGAACTCCCTCCAGCACTGTGTCCCTGTTGAACTTCTTGTATTTTGTGAAGCAAATACCAAACTCCCAGTGCAACAGCAGGAAACACCACGAAAAGTGGAGGATGACCAAATGGCTCCACAGTCCACATGGGGAGACAATTAGACCCCAGTGGCCACTGTTTACCTACAAAGAGAGAATTCAGCACTGCTGCCTCATGTTCACTGGAAAATAAGAAACCATATCCTCCAGGTCACATAGATGCAGACCCAGATTTTATTGTCTCACTACAAAGGAAGCTAAAGCTCCTGAAAATAACGTATGTTTCAAGTGCCCAACCTCAGAGGCAGTTTCTCAAGATGTCTTTACGCCAGCAGACCTCCATGTTAGAGGAGTGTTTACCATGTCCCTTACTTTTGGAAACTCCTCTACCACCTCCAAGGTTCTGAACTCTGAGCATTTTCCACTCAAGATATGTATTCACAGATTTTCTAACTCTTCTATTCTAATTGTTACTTACTTCAGGCGAAGGTAATGTCAAGGATTTGTTCTGGATGAGAGTGGGAAGATTTTTGTGTAGCATATATTTGCATACACATTTGATTCATTATTCTATTTTCCATTTGAAATACTGATCCCTCACAATAACTCATAACCTACTGGACTCTGACTACTACTCCTAATATGATGGAGAAAAATAACCCAAACAGAATAGAAATCCAAGCAGTTCAGAGGAGGCATGGTGTATAGTTGGACTTGCCTTTTGCATAAAAAAGGGTAGGTGTTATAAATCTAGTCAATTTTCTGTTGAAATAGTTATCCATGTGTTTTTAAAGTTAACAAATATGTGAAATTCCTGTCTCCCTCTCTCTGTAGCCTATTCAGCACATGTATTTTTATATGCACATATAGAATCCTACCTGGTATCACACGTACATTCTTGTGAGGTGGCTGACTTGGCAGATACAAAATGTGAGAAGAGATTACTCCTCCTAAATGCTGTTGGAACTGAAAATTCAATGTATGGGTAAACTTCCTAGTTAAACAACATTATACATAAATCTATGTTCAGTAACATGAATATTTTTGAATTTGTGGATGATGTATATTTCATGGTGAATTTCAATTGGCATATATATTGCTATTTTTATAGTCTCAGTTTGTGTGTGTGTGTGTGTGTATATATATATATATATATATATATATATATATATATATATACTCTCCAGATTTTTCAAAATATGAAATGTATGAGTCTTATTATACACTCCCTGAATTCATTCATGTTCATGTATGTGGATTTATAATCAACTTTTCACAAGATTATTCTCAGAAATACTCATCTACCTGAAATACATATTTGTTTCCTAGTACTGAAAACTAACTTCAGTGAATGGTGCATACAAATTCTAATATTTTTACATTAACGGACGCAGTTTAACATCAATTCAAGTAGATTCCAATGGGACATGATGTGTATTTTAACGTTCATTTTTATTCAACACTGGTACATTACTATTTCTTCAATTTCTGCACATTATCGTATATATTTATCATCCACAAGTTAGCAAATATATAGGCGTTTGTTTCACTTTAAATCACTTTCTGCTTCAGAAGACATGCATACCTCCAGGTTTCTGGACTGGTCTTTTCATGAGACTTCTTTCCAAACACATTATTTTCAATTTCCATAATCACTTTTGAAGCAAAACTCAAACACTCTTCATGAAAATCCATAACCCTAATATTTCATTCAGATGTATAACGGGTAGGATTAAATGTAGTATATCAATATAAGGTTTCCTGTATATTTTCAGATATCAATTCAATCCATTATTTAAAGTTGGAACCAGTAATATTATTAATTCACAGAATTGTCTATTCATGCATTATCTCTATATTCATAGACAAATGGTACACCTATTTCTACCCAAAATACTAATTCATATATCTTCAAAATATTGCTCCCAGAAATGGTGGAAGAAAAACTCCTATTACCTGATCTACATATATTATTTATTATAGTAATATTCTGGACACACATAGGAATGTTCACACTTATGATTGTACCAATGTAAAGGTCGGGCGAGCATCGGAAAAGAGACCACGAAGAGACTGTCTCATGCAACAGCAAAGGGTTTATTGGGGGTCCAGCATGCTGGGGCTCAGAGCTCACTTGAATAGAGAAGAGAGCCCTAAGAACAGCTTAAGCAGAGCTTATGCACTTTACGTGGTGAAAGCAGGGAGGGAAATTTATTGATGGGTCAGGTCGAGTGAGTGGTTTGCATGCCAATGGGAGAGGGAGTACATTCAACAGTTTGGCAATTGGGGACGGCACATTCTGGGAACAAGATTAGCAAACAGTTTTCAAGATTTCATCAGTATTTTGTTAAGCATACAGAAAAACAAGAAGTTAAAAGTACATATTTTATTAACCTTTCATTCCCCACTTCTTATTCTGGTTAATTTTAATCATAAAAATGAGCATTGCGGGGTCTCACATTTTATGTCTTCTAGTGAGGTATATTGTTGTCTGATTACCATAAGTTTAACTTATCCAATTTAAGCTTGTAGAAAGGAAACTAGATGGTTGAGCAAACAGGGTCCTACAATTAGCAATGAAATGAGGATTATTAATGGACTGGCCAGGGCTGATAAAAGCGTAGTTAACCAGGGGGACTGTGTGAACAAAGACTCAAACCACCCTTTTTGTGCATCTCTCTCTTGTTGATGCTCTTCTACGCGTCTTCTTAATTTACTCATAGATTTTTTTACAACTCCAGTATGGTCGGCATAAAATCAACTTTTTCCCTCAATGCAGCACGAAAGCCCCCTTCTCTCACGAAGAGGAGGTCCAACCCTCGCATGTTCTGTAAAACAATTTCAGAGAGAGAGGTTAAAGATTCCTATAAAACTGTGATGGAGGTTTTTAATATCTTTAAATTTTGGTCTATTGCTGCTTCTCATCGGGTCATTTGTTGTGTCACATGGACTAGGACAGTGATTCCTGTGCCCACACCTGCAGCAGCTCCTTTTCCTAATAGGATGGCTAAAGTGAGGGATACAGGTTCCCAGAGGAACCGGGCTGTATGCTCCCCTATTTGATATTTAAATTAACCTTCCTCATGATAGAGCACTCTGGGAAACATCTGAACATTACATAATTAATCACATCTGTTGACCATTTTATGAAAACATAAACAATGTTTAAGTATATAGAATTATACTGTTGTAAGGACGGACAAGTCAAGGCACCTAAGATAGCACCGAAGACAGCAAAACATACCTATTTGGTTGCAACGGATTTAGAGGGCATTGCTTCTGTTGTAATCAATTAGTCACCTGATCTCCAAATATAGGTAGTTTCCGAATTTTGTACCAAACATGTAAGGGAAGGGGCTCAGAAGTTCACAGTCTGCATAAGTTCACAAAAAGAAGTTTTCGTTTCTATTGTTTTTTTCATCTGTTCTGGGCAAGTTAACATTTTAAGGACACCTGGAGTGGGAGAGCTTTTTTCTTCTTTTTTTTTTTTTCTCACTGCCAGCTGTAACAATGGAGCTCATTTGGTAACTTATTTATCTTAGAAATGTAACCGTGTCTGTGAAGCCCCAGCTCAACGCCAGAGGCCTTGTTCACATGTTTTGTGAAAAACTAGTAAGGGGGAGTCTAGCTTAGGAGTGCTGATTTTTCCAGCCAGTGGCCAAATAGAACAGGGAAACACGAAAAGGGGAAGTTTATCTACATTGAACTCTTTTATAGGGACTCTTTGGCTGAAAGTCCTAAAGTCAGCAATGGTGAAGACTGCTGGAGAAGGTCAGTTAAGACTTTTGTGTGGGCCTGGTATAGACGGGGAAGACAGGGAAGGCGGGTCTGAGAGCAGCACCTTGGGTCTGAGCATGAGGAAGGAGAGATGTAAAAGAATAATGGGAAAGGGGTTTGGAATTTTCCAGGCAACAAAACTTGAGCAGTAGAACAGATAGAGCAGAGGGGAAGATGGGACTTTGTATCCCAAAAAGCCTGTGAGGGACTTTAAATTCTTAGTAACCTGTTTTCAGTGATGACAGAGCAACTTTAAAGGCCATTTTCATTACATCTTGGATAGGGGTCTGAGGGCTCTCCTTAGCTGGTTTGAGCTTTGGGTTAGCTGGTAAGAGGACCTGGTGGGACCTGGTGCGGGCACTGACAGGAGAAGAGAGTAGTGAGTGGGTGGATGGGTACCTCAGTACCTGATACCTCAGCAAGGGGGCAATAATCTGAGAACCGGCGGTTTGGGTTTTTGATCTAGTAATTGGAGGGAAGAAATCAGGTTGCTGAGGTGGGAGTGACACCCGAGAGTCTGGAGCAGAAAGGTGAGGGTGAGGATCTATTGGATAAGCATAGTTCAGGATGTGAGTGAAGGAGGGAAAATGCCTCCACTTAGGGGAATTTCCTTCCACCCTTTGAGCACTTGCCGAAGTTAAAAAGGTCACGGAGAATTTTAGGATCTAGAGACCCCTCTGGGGGTCATCGGTATTGGTTGTGTAATTGGTAATATGGCCAATGCTGTGTATTGAATTTGATGAGGAGTTTGGGTTCCACCAGGCACCCCTGTATGCTCACATTCCCATGACTTACAGAAGAAGTCGGCATTTCCCCCACACAGCCATGTCTGTTTGTGGCTTTGATAGTCCGCTGGGCAAACATAGTAATCTAGGCTAGCCAACCTGCATCTGGCTCTCGTGTCCCTACATCCATAATGTTTGTTTCTATTACCTATGATACGGAAAGGATTTATTGGAATTTTAGTTGGATCCCCTTCATCAGGGATATCCCAATAGGAAAGACCTACAGCCAGCTGACAAATGTCTGGGTGGAGAGATGGCCACCATGTCCCTAAAGGGGCTGTATGCAAGATAGACCATACTTCTTGTACAGTAGGATTTGTGATCAGCCATTACTGCTGAACAGGCTGATGAGGGTTAGGACTACTCTTGGCCAAGGGGAGAGTCTGTAGCTTTATCCACATGGCGAATACGCAATTTGAAAGTGTTACCAGTCTTTTCCAGTTTCCAGTCAGATTTTGGACAGGGCGCAGGCCAGAGATGAGAGACATGGATCCATGAAGTGATTCCGTCTACATTTACCACTGTAGGTGTTATATGTAGCACCTTATGTGGTCCTTTCCAGTGGGGTTCCAGGGATGACACCTGATGTCGTCTAATGTAGACGAAGTCTCCTACTTGGTATCGATATGGAGTCCCCTCGTCCCCAGGTTGGTTGGCAGTGGCCAGATGTTTCCACAGATATTGCTGATTTCTTTCAAGAGCTTTAAGTCTGTCAAGCAAGGGGGTGTGGAAGGGATCGTTAGGTCTTAGAGTTTGGGTTAGGTCCCTTACTGGAGGAGGGACCATAGAGAATTTCATAGGGGGTGAGGTTACACAAGGAAACAGAGGAGTATGAGTATTTCTTGCATGAAACAGTGCATAAAGCAGGAGAATAGATCGATCTTTTATGCCGATCTCTAAGCTTGATTTTGTTAAGTCTCTTTAATGGTTCTATTATTTTTTTTTTACCTGTACTGAGCTCTGGGGTCTATAAGCACAATGTAATTTCCAATTAATCCCCAGGGTCCTGGCTAATCCCTGACTTACCAGGACAATTAACGCCAGTCCATTATCAGACCCTATTGCCTTAGCCAGTCCGTATCTTAGAAAAATATCTTTCAGGATCTTCTTGACCACCATTTGTGCCATTTATTTTGTTGTTGTTGTTTTTTTTTGTGTGTGTGTGTGTGTGGGGGGGGAAGGCTTCAATTAATTCATCCTGAAAATGTATCTACAAAGACTAGGAGATATTTAAGTCCATAACTTCCTGGCTTAATTTCAGTAATGTCCACTTCCAAGAATTGTCCTGGTCTGGTTTCTTGTAGGTGCTTTCCTGCAGGAAAGTTGGAAGGGTAAGCATTAACCAATTGACAGACCCGGCAGGCTTTTGTTACCCATTCAGTTATTTCTTTCGCTCTGAGTCGGTTAGTGGAAAACTCTGTTCTTGATCCTTCAGGAATGCCTGCAGTTTCTTTGAACCAAGGTGAGTGAGTTGATGTACATTTTTAACTTAGTTTAGGGCTTTCTGAAAATGCAAGCTGGGCTCAGTGAAGTTGAGGGTTTCAGTGTCAGTGTCCTTAGATGTTATCAAAAGCTTGCTGGTGCTCAGGGGTCCATTAGAATTGGGCATCTCTCTTTAACAGCGGGTATAAAGGAGCAGCTAAGGACGCAAACCCAGGTATCCATAAGCTGCATAAGCCAGCAGTCCCAAGAAACTCTCTGAGTTGTCTGCTGTTAGATGGGGGTGGTATCTGCTCAATGGATTGTTTTCTGGTCTCAGTGAGCCATCACTTACTGCCCCTAAGGGAATAGTCCAGGAAGATTACTTCTTGCTGGCAAATTTGGACTTTTTTGGCAGAAGCACTATACCAGAGTTGAGCAAGCTCGTATAATAATAATTGGGTTCCAGACTCACAGTTTTTCTTGGTGTTGGCTGCCAGTTGCAGGTCATCGACATATTGAAGCAGGGTGACGTCAGGGTGCATAGTTCTGAAGTTGTTGGGGTCTCTGTGGAGGGCTTCATCAAAGAGAGTGGGGGAGTTTTTGAACCCCTGTGGGAGTCTAGTCCATGTTAGTTGACCAGACGTCCCGGTTTCTGGGTCTACCCACTCGAAATCAAATAGCAACTGACTATCTTTATGCAGAGGCAAGCAAAAGAAAGCATCTTTTAAGTCCAGAACAGTATACCATTTCCGCTCATGGTTCAGAGTGCTAAGCAGATTGTACAGATTATGTACTGTGGGGTGAATGTCCTGCACTCTGTTGTAGATCTCTCTTTGGTCTTGAACGGTACGATAGTCCCCGGTTCCTGGATTTTTATACTGGTAACAGGGCAGTGTTCCAGTTCAAATGACAGGGCCTTAGGACCCTTAAGGCCAGATATTTCTGAATATGGGGCCTTATCCCATCTTTAGCTTTTTTGCTCAGAGGATATTTTTTGACATTGATGGGGGGGCTGAAGTTTTTAACTCCACTGTTATTGGAGGATGTTTCACGGCTACGTGTAACCAAGCAGTTTTTTTCCTAGGCATCTGCGTAATCTGTTATCCATTTCCGGGGTAGCTTCCCTGTTTGATCAGTCTTGGGGGGTTTGACAAGTTGATGTTCATCTTCTACTGACATAGTAAAAGCCGTGACTATAGGAGTTTTTACTGAGAAATTTAGAAATTTCACTTGGGGGCCTTCAGGGTTAAAAGTTATTCTGGCCTGGAGCTTTTTGAGCAGATGTGTGCCCATCAATGGGGTCGGGCATTCTGGGATTACTAGGAACGAGTGATGGATTTTTTCTTTCCCCAGGTCCATGGTCCTCTTAGTTGTCTAAGCTCCATATTTACTGCCATTAGCCCCTTGAACTAGAGTCCTTTTTGTTTGATAGATGGCCTAATGGGGCCTTAAGGGCTGAGTATACTTACCCTGTATCCACTTCAAAGTTTAACCCCCCTGGCGAGTACTTTGTGTTCTTTTGGCCGGGCCAGCTACCTCCAAGGAAGGAGGGGCTGTGTGTGCCATGGGGTAGTAACCTGGAGGGCGCTGGGCTGGCCTATATTCCTCCAATGGTGGAGAGTCTGAGTCAGCAGCAGGGGAATCACTTAGAGGGTGTTTGGGGTTGGGCAGGGCATAAGGAGGGGGAAGAGAGTCCAGTAGAGTCTTGAGACTCAGGGACAACAGAGGGTGGAGGAGGGGGAGCAGAGGGTTTGAGAGATAGAAAAGTGGGAGAACCAGTAGGAGCGGGGACAGGGACAAGGAAAGGCTTCAACCATGGAAGAGGAGATTTGCAGAGGTCCTGCAAACTAAAGATATATTGCTGTTGATCTGGATGGCTATGTGGCCCCGGCTGAAAGACAATATCTCTGAGTTTTTGAATTAGTGTGAAGTAGAAAGATCCTTCTGGGGGCCATCCGACTCCAAAGGTGGGTCATTCTGAGACACATAGAGTCTTCCAGATCTGACGTTTTACTGAAAAAAAGAAGATTCTGAGCCTTTAAGCAGACTTTTGTCCAGTGATCAAGGTTCAGGGACAGAGGCATTGAAGTGCTCTGTCCCATATGAAAGATACACAAATAGTGAAAGCAATGACACATGACACAGACAAGACAAGACAATAAAGACAGGCAATGGACGTCCAATAGTGAGAACAGGACTGAGTAGCCAGGAAAACCTGATGGGCTGACAATACCGAATCCAAAACAAAATATCACTGAGTTTAGGAGACTATTGTTACTCGGTTTCCCGAGTTCTCTGGGGCGTCCCCCAGAGACGTGACCTGTGGCTCTGTGACACTTCTGTCAGCCACCGTCAGAGAGAGCTCATGCTCATCACCAATAGCCATTTTGCCCATCCCTAACCTGAAACCTGAAACAAGAAAGTGGCACCTTACTTAACCTGAGATGAGCCTATTGGGGGTCTTTCGTCCAACGCTGCTGGAACTCGCTGGGGCCCTCAGATGTAATGGTCAGGCGACCATTGGAGGAAGAGACCACCAAGACACTGTCTCATGCAACAGCAAAGCGTCCAAAATTCTGGGGCTCAGACCTCACTTGAATAGAGCAGAGAGCACTGAGAACAGCTTAAGCAGAGCTTATATACTTTTCTTGAAGAGGGCAGGGAGGGAAGTTTATTGATGGGTCAGGGCAAGTGGGCGGTTTGCATGTAAATGGGTGAGGGTGTACATTCTGCAGTTTGGCAGTTGGGGACAGCACATTCTGGGAACAAGATTAGCAAAAAGTTTTCAAGATTTCAAGAGTGTTTTCTTAAGCATACAGAAAAACAGGAAGAGACAAGTACCTATTTTATTTATTTTCAACAAAGCCTAAATGGAAAGTGAGCATGAATTACTAAAAACATTCATGTCCAGGTTGCCTAATGCTCTCAAATGTCAATTCTATTGGTGACTACATATTTCTTTCTTCCTAAGGTTATATATTCAACCTCAACCCTGTTGAAAATGCCTAATCCTATGACTCACTTAATAATTTGCCTGATTTCCTAAGGTCTCTATTGATACCTCCTTTCCTACATATTTTCCCAAATTCATTATTGTGACTGACACTTAACATGGGCTGACATTAATATTCACTCTCTAACCGAAACCCTATTGGTAAAGAACTTTTTTCCAAATCTTATTCTCACCCTTCTTTCTAAACCTACTGACTATCTTCCTAATTCCAACGACTATCCCTTTTTGACTGGAGGTTCTCTTCGACATTCAATCATCCAAGGTACAACGTCCTATGCCATTGTGTATGGATTTATCTGAGACATTTGTGCAGAAAGTATAACATTGCTAAGTATCCCAATCAAGGTCTCAATGCCCTTCTGGGATGCAAATCTTACCTAGATTTCTGTTTCCATACTTTTAACTCACGTCTATATTCTTATAAATATCACAGATTCCCAATACCATTATTCATCCTGCAGAATGATTCCTAACCCAAATCGAAACTGTTATTAACCGTAACCACACAGTGACCTCTCAATCTAACTTTAGAGAAGAGCAGGGACAGAGTTGGCCTTAAAATATAGGGATGTAGGGGATCTTCCACTTGCTGAGAACCTCAAAGGTCCATGCAGAAATGATCCATGAAGAAGATGTAGGCAGCTATGAAGGACCTGAGAGAGCAAAAGTCATCTTCCATTGCCAAAAAACCTGGTCAGGATGAAGGGATGTGGCTGAATCAGCCTCTCTCTTAATGTACAGGAGACGGACCAAACCAGGCCTTTGTGGAGCGCTGTTTCTTGGTGCCTTTGATTTATATATCATTCTAACTTGTGAAAATGTCACAGGAAGTAGGGGCAGCCTCCATCTCATGGAACCCTTGGAAGCAACTGTTAGGACAATGTGTTTGCCAAGGCAGTGACCTCATTAAATTCCTGAAGGAAGTAACCTACCTCACTTCCTTGGTGATGGAACACTTTAAACTTGGGATCCAGGAAGCCAGGCACTGAGAGCCAATCCAAGTCCCAGTCCCAGTGGGCTCACTTGTTTGGTGTTACTAAGGACAGAGTCAGTCTTTCTTGGTACCTACTGATGTGAGGATGGCCACATGCCAGGGACCTTTCCTGAGAAAGTAGGTAGTGGCTCTCCACATGCTCCTGACAACGTCACAGAGTTGGCCAAGGAGACCAGATCTGAGAATGGATAGGCCATATCAGGGGAACATAGTATGACCCACCAGTCAAAGGACACTCTGGATAGTTACAAACCTACTTGGGGGAAGGAGGTGCCTTTGTGGGTTTGGGTGTGAGTTTGTGGTTTTGTCTCATGTTCTGAGAATAGGTAGGAAAGGTGGTTTGTTTGGATTGGAATGGACTTTTTCTAGTAAATTGTTTGGCAAGGCGAGTGTTTCTATGTCTGTTTCTCCCACTGTGTCCGTGGTTGTAGACATTAGAAAAGAAAATGCATCAATGGATGTTTCCTGTATTGTAGAAAGCTTCCCAGCATTCATCCTGCCCAATTAACGCATGGACTGTGACTTGCCTTATGAATGGGCAACACCTACTATCTTACTACGTTTCTGTTTTCTTCCTGAATTCTGGCCACTCTCAAGAATTGGCTCATGGTTTTGTGTCCAAGATATGTACCACCTCCAAGCACTGTGACATGGCCATGTACATGATAACTGAAGGGAATGGGAGGATCTCAGAAAACTCAGATATCAATGTGACCAGTAAAGTCTCAGTGGAGAATCCTTGCTTTGGGCCATTTGCTTACCTATTGCTTCATTGCCCTGAATGTCAGGAAGGTCTTTGCCTCAGGACACCCCTTTGTGAAGCCTTAAGAAAACAGTTTTCAAGTGGAAATGATTGGGCATCACCTGTGGCTCTTTGCTTAATTGCTTCCAAAAGGGATGTGTCTGAATCAGCCTCGTGAACCTGTGTGAGGCTGCTGGTTAGATTCTTAACACCTGATGGATCTAAGGTAAGATTCCATGTGTGCTACAAATACAAAATGGTCAAAATAGCAGTCATTGTGTATGAAGTCTCTCGCCATCTTCTGTAAGGTTCCTGACCTCCATCCTGGCCTGCAAAGGCTAGACCATAGATGCTTGGGTTTTTTCATGACTTCCATTCATATAAAGAATTTATACCTGGCAGTCAGTAGGCCTCAAATTGGAGACGTGGAGCAGTAATAAGGTCAGGCCTATTTGATCACTCCTGGTTCACAGGAAAGGTGTTTAGGCCACACTGACCTTAGGCAAAATAGGGGCGAGGGAGCATATTTTGGAAAGGGTCTTGGACTTCACCCCTTTTGGAAATGTCCAGCCAGAGGATTTGATGAGTGTCTACATGGAAGAAGACGAGGGCTATGTGAAAGTGTTTTGGTTTTAATTGTGGTCATTTGTGTGGCAGTTGGAAGACATAACTGTGTCCACCATGGCTTGAACTTTGGTGTGATTCCCCTTAGAGACTGCGTTCTGGACCTGACCTCAGAGAAGAATTGCCATGAATTGTGCTGGGATTTCAGGAGGCCGCGCATGAGAGTCCCCATTAGAAACTGAGATATAGGCCCAGGTGGCTCTCCACAGAACACTGGGAATCTCAGCTACGATATCACATGATTTTATTCTGAAAGACTTGGCAACCATAGTTGAGATTCAAAACACACATGGACCTAGCATTGTAGACCTCAATGGGCCTGGATTCATGTGACCTTTTGGCCACTCCATGGGAAGCCTTGCCTGTGAGAGTCCTCCAGAGCTTTCATTGAAATGAAATTCCTCACCATTTAATGGTTCCTGAAAGAATTGAAACTCACAGTGCCTCCAACTTCATCCTTGAAAAATGGCTAGATAAATACCATGAAATTTTTGAAATTCTTATGACCAAGTGGCACTGAAGAACATTTGGATGTCCAGTTGCTGATCATGAGTGTACCAGAGAGTGCCTTGATTGACTGGGTTTCATGAAAATGGTGTAGAAGAAAGAATCCTGTATGTTGGCGCCTGCTGAGTAGTGACCCAGAGCTGTGGTGTGCAGTTGTGTCATAAAATATCTCTGGTGGGGCCATTTGGATCTGCCATTGACTTCCAAATGTCTTGTGGCAGACAAGGTGCAGCCAGTAATTTCTATATGTCTGATCTCTTCATATAAAGGCATCTTGTTATATGGAGAGTTTTCAGGGCCGTGTTCAGAATCAGGTTGCAATGGTTGAGGGGGCAAGCTATGTGGGATATAAGCCTCATTGGTGGATTCTCCTGGAGACCCTGACCCACCACACGTGTGAGAAATCCCTCCAGCACTGAGTCCCTGTTGATCTCCTTGTATTTCATGAAGCAAATACTAAACCCCCAGTGCAGCAGCAAGAAACACCATGAAATGTGGAAGATGCGCAAATGGCTTCACATACCACATGGGGAGACACTTAGCCTTCAGTGACAACAGTTTCCCTACAAAGAGAGAATTCTGCACTCCTGTCTCATGTTCATTGGAAAATAAGAAACCATGTCCTCCAGGTCACATAGATGCAGACCCAGCTCTGATGGTCTCACTACAAAGAAGCTAAAGCTCCTGACAACTACATATATTTCAAGTGCCCAAGGTCAGGGAGAGTTTCTCAATAAGTTTTAGGCCGGCAGAGCTCCATGTTTGTGGAGTGTTTACCTGTTTGACCAGGACAGGAGAAAAGACCACTGACTCCAATTAAAATCAAATTAAAGCAAGCTTATTATTTTTCCACTGGCTGAGCTGCCTATCCCTCTCAAAATGGCAGAAACAAGACAGCAACCCCACCTTTCCTACAGCCCAGCTTTATAGTCCAGTAAGTTACACAAAAGGGGGGTTACAGATAACAGAACTCGGAGAAGCATCACGCTATTGCTAGTTTACAATTTTTTTTTTTTTTTTTGCTGGCCCCATGATCAGAATTTATGAGGACCATTAGAGACTCACGAGAGTCGTTGTCTGGCCAGAGAAGGCCAATATTTATGAGGTGTCACTAAATTTTCAGAGAGGGCTGCTATCTGGTCAGAGAGCCAGGCATGGGTGAGTTCAAGGCACGGACAGGCATTCCAAGCAGATTCAGAATTTGCAGTAATTTATAGGAATGCAAAATTATCTTTTCATGACTTTGTGGCAAGATGGCTCCCAATTTTAATAAATGATCAGGTTGGGTTTATCATTCCCCCCCATTTTTTTTTTGCTTTTTAATATTTTTTAAATTAATTTTTATTGTAGGTTGTTCAAAACATCACATAGTTCTTGATATATCATATTTCACACTTTGATTCAAGTGGGATATGAGCTCCCATTTTTACCCCATATACAGATTGCAAAATCACATCAGTTGCAGAACCATTGATTTACATATTGCCATTATGGTGTCTGTTGTATTCTGCTGCCTTTCCTATCCTCTACTATCCCCCTCCCCCCTCCCCTCCCCTCTTCTCTCTCTACCCCCTCTACTGTAGTTCATTTCTCCCCCTTATATTTTTCTCCTTTCCCCTCACTTCCTCTTTTATGTAATTTTGTAAACCCCTGAGGGTCTCCTTCCATTTACATGCAATTTCCCTTCTCTCTCCCTTTCCCTTTCACCTCTCATCCCTGTTTAATGTTAATCTTCTTCTCATGCTCTTCGTCCCTACTCTGTTCTTAGTTACTCTCCTTATATCAAAGAAGACATTTGGCATTTGTTTTTAAGGGATTGGCTAGCTTCACTTAGCATAATCTGCTCTAATGCCATCCATTTCCCTCCAAATTCTATGATTTTGTCATTTCTTAATGCAGAGTAATACTCCATTGTGTATAAATGCCACATTTTTTTTATCCATTCGTCTATTGAAGGGCATCTAGGTTGCTTCCACAGTCTTGCTACTGTGAATTGTGCTGCTATGAACATGGATGTAGCAGTGTCCCTATTGTGTGCTCTTTTTAGGTCTTTAGGGAATAGACCGAGTAGGGGAATAGCTGGATCAAATGGTGGTTCCATTCCGAGCTTTCCAAGAAATCTCCATACTGCTTTCCAAATTGGCCACACCAATTTTCAGTCCCACCAGCAATGTACAAGAGTACCCTTTTCCCCACATCCTGGCCAGCACTTGTTGCTGTTTGACTTCCTAATGGCTGCCAATCTTACTGGAGTGAGATTTGCAACAAAATGAAACTGAATCCCTTACTCTCGCCATGCACAAAAGTTAACTCAAAGTGGATCAAGGAACTTGATATCAAATCAGAGACATGGCGTTTGATAGAAGAAAAAGTTGGCTATGATCTACATACTGTGGGGTCGGGCTCCAAATTCCTCAATAGGACACCCATAGCACAACAGTTAATAACTAGAATCAACAAATGGGACTTACTCAAACTAAAAAGTTTTTTCTCAGCAAAAGAAACAATAAGAGAGGTAAATAGGGAGCCTACGTCCTGGGAACAAATCTTTACTCCTCACACTTCAGACAGAGCGCTAATATTCAGAATATACAAAGAACTAAAAAAATTAGACAATGAGATAACGAATAACCCAATCAACAAATGGGCCAAGGACCTGAACAGAAATTTCTCAGAGGAGGACATACAATCAATCAACAAGTATATGAAAAAATGTTCACCATCTCTAGCAGTCAGAGAAATGCAAATCATTCCCCCTTTTTTAATGTGTCCCTTCCAAATTTTTGATAGGGTAGGGAAAGAGCAATGAGGGAATTTTAATCCCTCAGGTAACAGTCTCCAAATTTTTAGAACTCACCCAAAATTGGATTCCTGGTTTTCCCTGACTTAATTAATTACTTATATTGATATTCTATTTATTTTTGGCTCCATAGTTGTAAGACGAGAGGCGTCACTCATTTTGGCTTCTTCTGAGCTGAGAGAGAGTGACGTGAGTGGGCACAGTATCAGGGACATGAGTTGCCTTTTAGAAGTCAGTTGAGGGACATGAGTTGCCTTTTAGAAATCAGTTCGTTTTGAAGTCTGGTTGGGGAAGAACAGGTTGTAAATTCATCTGGGGATGGGTTCTTCTGTGTGAGAAACAAGAACCATGAGTACTGAAACAATGTTGCAGCAGCTGGAACATGTCACTGTATAGAAGTTACCTAAGCAGGCTTTAATATTCCCAGTTATCAGGACTGTCAACTTAATATTTAACATTTAGTGTTACAGTTATCCCTCTCCATAAGATACAGTTTAATGATTTAATATCATCTGATCTTGCAAAATCATTTTACTAGTATGACCTCTGTGTGTAATAGAGAAACCTTTAATTCTGTTACTCAGGGCTGGATAATAGTACTAGCAAACACCAACCCTACCTGTAGGTTAGGAATATCTGTAGGCCTTAAACTAAAAATTTCTGCCTCTGGCAGCTCCTCTGGATAGTCTCTTTTTATAGTTATCAGGCATTCCTTTCTGGGAATCCTTCTTTGTAGCCTCCAGTCTTACTTATTTTCCGAGGCTAACATAATGTGTATAAAAGATTATTATTATTATTATTAATATTATTATTTAAAATGCCCAGGAATGGCTGTATTTTGGTTTTAACTGTCTTTCCTAAGTGTTTATCATGAAACAGTCAAACTGACTTTTGTTTCTATCTATTGTTAACAGTCAGCTGAGCTTTTATGGGAGTCATTCCTGGGGAAACTTGAGAGCAGCTTCTCAGTTCTGCTAGTGCCATTTGCGCTAGGTGGGTCCAGGTCTTGCTTGACCATGTGGCTACCCTTGGAAGCATCAGGGATGTCTCCCTTCTCTGATGACTCTCCTCTTCTTAGCAAATGCACTGATTGGCTTTCTGTTCTCCAGGGGTCTCATTAATCTCCCTAATTGAAAAGATATGAGGCCCAGAGTTGCAAAGCTCTTTGAGAAGTCCCTTGTTCCCTGGATTCAGACTGACTCAGAGGGCAAGAGCCAAATATTGGTTTTCTTGTCCCTTTTCATGTAACTTTAATATAAATCCTAATCTTAATCATCCAGCAAATAAATTTTAACAGCCTTATATTAAGAGTACTGGGCTTTAATGTCTATAACTTTATAATTATTTATCTTTTTTATTAACTGGGATCTGTAATATTCTGTCTGTCTTGTAGGTGATGACTTATTATCTTAAATTAACCCATGTTGTGTTCTTAAAGCAACACTTCTGTAAAACACTAACAAGGAATCTTTAGATCACTTATAAGGAAATTACAAAATAAAATTTTTTAACAAGAGTAAAAATACTTAGTTCGTGTAATAGCTACCCTGAAGTTTTAAGCTGAGTTATACATTATATCTCCTGTTTGAGATCCTAGAAATCTTGACAGAAAAAAAACAACTTTTGAACATAACTTTAAATGAAATAATATCTGACCTACTGCTTTCGTAGTCATTCTCACATATAGTAAGATGGGACACAGAGCCTTATCTCAGGTAAGGCAGGGCTCTTTATAAAACTTAAGTGTTTTACTTCTAAAGATGATCTTTGTTTTTTTAAATATCATTTTACAAAGATTACATATATTATTTGAGGTCACATGAAAATTAGTTAACACCATATGATATCACATTTAAAACATGAATTTAAGAAAGGCTGAAAGTTTTTAACCTTTATATAGATTAGACTCTCATTAACATAAAAATACATTTAAATTGTTCCCCAATGTAAAAAGTAACATACAACTTTACATATCTTATTGATGAGAAGTAAATGAATGCCCAATGTATTTTTTTACCATACAACTTCAGAACACCAGCTTGAAATAATGCTCTTTTAAAGTTTCTACCTTACAGATTCGTATACCTGAAAGATATGAGCACATTAATAGCATCACAATTACATTGAAGTTTCTACATTAACCAAGTTTAGCTTTTAAATAAATGGCAGTACAGTGCTCTAAAATAACAGTTCTTATTTAATCAGTTGTTTAATTTTTATGGTTGCTTGCTCTAGAAAAAATAAAACTTAATAAACACAATGTTATGGGTAAACTTATGTTTTAAGAAATTTTTGTCTCTTTAACACATGACTGATTATTACAATCTTATACAGACATTAGTACAAACTTATACAGACCTTAGTAAATCAATCAGATAGCTAACAAAAGTACTCATGAATGAGTAATCCCATATCAAATTTACTTTACTTATTTATCAATATATTAGACAAATATATTGAACAGTGTAAACCATTTTTTTGTTGAAGGAAAAGTCTTAGAACCAAGGCATATTAGAACATTTGTAGATATTAATATTTTATTAGATTTTTGAACACCTAGAAAAACTTGTAAGCTTAAATTTAAAGACATTTATTTTTATCTCTTTATCCAATTTAAATTCAACTATTTAAATCACTTGAATTAAAGATCTTTGGATCCACTTTTTAAAATTTGTTTTTATGAGCGTTTTTGTTTTAATGAGTGCTCTTTATAAATGTTAATTTGTGTATCATATATATGATATACGGACATATGAATAAATAGACATACAACACATAACAAAATTGTGCACACATAATAATAGTAAAGGCCTTGTAGCTTTTCCAGGTGAAATATCCATTGCAATGTTTCAAAAACTACACAGTTAGTCAAAGATAGAACTGGTCAGAAAAACATCATCCTAGGTCTTTAGGATCAAAATCATGAGCTCAAAAAAAAAAATAAAGAATCTAAGGAAAAAATAAGAGTCCTAGAAAAATTGACTGGCCATTAATTAGTAAATACCATACAGTTTAATTTTATTTAGGCCTCAGATCACTCTCCTACTGAGCTTGCAGGCCTCTTTCATTTGCCATTCAACATAAGTCCTGGCTGAGGTCTGGAAGGAGCAGGAAAAAGCTGCTATTCTGAGCAGACACTCAGGCCTAAGGCATTTCAACCATAATTTTCAGGTTCAGATGTTGAAAATTATAATACAATTTTAAGACAAAATTAACAAAATTTTATGATACAAGTTTAAGACACAGTTTACAAAATTTTACATCTTTATATCTTGTTTTGTCAACAGATACCATACTATGATTTACTATCCTTGTCCAAATTAATGCACTGGTAGACACAGTGACATTTTCCCAGGCTACCCAATTAAAAATTGGTGAAAAAAAAGCCTGAATGATTGGGAAGTTACTTGCCAACTTGGAAGTAGAGTTCTCTCGTTTTCCATCCTAAGTATTTAAGTTCTCTGGCATGAATTATCTGAAATCATAAACTAAACAATTTCCTAAACCCGACTTTTAACTGCAAGATTGTGCAATGCTTCAAAAACCCATTCAGATGCCAGATTGTTACAATAAAACATCATCATTTAGATACACATTCAGCTAAGATCATTCCCAAGAAATGATTTATCATATCAACACATTATTGCACATGTCTTAAAGGGCCAGAAACAAAGACACAAGACAGACTGAAAGGAGCTCCAGACTATGGCTTACAGACAGAAGCCTTTAAACCAGAGCAGATAAGAGAAAAATCTCCTACACCAGTGGCACCATAGATTTTCCCAGAAGGGAACCAGATGTTTTCACAGAGGGACAACCTGAAATGTAAAATCAAGGGTCTCCATGGTGACTTTACTGTATTTAGTGTCCCCTTTTTCTTTTTCTCTTTTTTAAGAAAACAGAGATGGCAAAATCCTTACAGTGCAGGGAAGGAAGTAGGTAATTCTCTGAAGCAACAGGGCTTGGGCAGCTGCTGGAAGTCCCTCAGTCCCTCCTTTCACTTACAGGATTAGCTCCTCTTGTTCGGTTCCACCCCAAGCACGCTCCGTCTCCTAACATTTCAGTAGTCAGCTCTCAAAGAGTTCCGGGGTGTGGGGGGTACCAAAAATTGTAACTTAAAGTTTGGTTCCTGATTTTGAAGCCAATTAATACCAATTTAATAATGAGGACAGGGTTTGAGAAAAAGAAAAAGGGAGATTTACTGCTTTGCTAACAAAGGAGAAAAACATGGGTCTCTGCCCAATGGTTGTGATTCTATCGATCTGAAGGGACAAGGGGTTTTAAAGAGTTTCACGTGTTAACCTGGGAGATACTCAGTTCTTAGGTCCCCAGCAGGCATTGCCCTCTGCAGTGGGTGCGCTCCAGTCAGCCAGCTAGGGCCTTCTCTCATCCTGCTTAACAAAGGGTATTAAAGTTCATCACAGTTCTTTAAAACACAGCCCAAATGGGTGTCAGTTTACTTGCTTTATTACCCATTTTCAGTTAAGTTTTATCACACAAATCACACAACAAAACACACTAAAACAAACCAAAAAAAAAAAAAAACATATGAAACACAGAACAAAACACACAAAAAAACAGAAAACCAGCACAGAAACAGAAAAACAGAGGAACTATGCAACGTCTTGCTGAAGCTCTGGGATAGGAGCTCCTGCGTGCCCATTGGCACCTCTCTATGCTTTCAGAGGAATTCCCTACAGAACATAACAGAGGACAGAATGATTCTCGTTACTGTACCAGACAGGAGAATATGTGTGTCTCCCCAGGACACCACTCTGTCATCAGAAGAGATCTCCCTTAACCGGATATCAGATGTTATATAGGCACCACTTACCTATGGAGGCCTCCTCCACCATGTGCTTGCTAATAGTTTTAGGGCGGTGGTTCACTGCAGTGCTCCCTGGACCAAAATCTCACACCAAGGCCTTGGAAATTGCCTCTCCATGCCAGAGCCCTGGAGGGAAGGCCAGCTTCAGAATTTCCAGTAGTCTGGTCTTGTGATCTATTGGGGCAGGGTCATCTCGATGGGAAACTACAAAATATTACACCAGGATGCAAGAAAAGACCACTGACTCCAGTTAAAATCAAATTAAGGCAAGCTTACTATTTCAAAGTGGATCCAAAGACCTTTAATTCACGTGATTTAAATGGTTCAATTTAAATTGGATAAACAGATAAATATAAATGTCTTTAAATTCAAACTTACAAATTTTTCTAGGTGTTTAAAAATCTTATAAAATATTAATGTCTACAAAAGGTCTAATATACCTTTGTTCTAGGAATTTTTCTTCAACAACAACAAAAAAAAATGGTTTAAACAGTCTCCTACTCTAAGCCATTTTCTACCATCAATGGACCCTTCAGGGGGAAACCATGGACACAATTCTCCTATGTATGAAAAGAATAATTTTAAGTCCTTTTTCTTAACATGTGCCCCCTATGTCTTGAGGGCCTCCTTGAGGCCTGACAAAAACAAATCATGTGACGAAACTGCTTGTCCCATGGTGGGTCACTCACCATGTGTCATCCCCACTCTCCTCCTGGATCTGTCTTTCCGTGGTGTCTGCTGAGGCAATCGCAAGCTCCGCTTTTTTAAGTCTTCCCTGAGGACAGGTTTCCCCCTCAGTCAAAGGCTCGAGCCCCAGTAGGTAGGTGCCAGATATCCCGGCCGGCAGGACACATCAACGGGGGTGGTGAACCTAGATGGGGAGTAATGAAGGGACAAGAGACACGAGAGATGACAGCAAGACAGGAGATTTAATCAAGCTGCAAATTTTTATTGTTCACACAGGGGTATTTATATACTGGGTATGGGAAAGCTCTCTTATTGGCAGTTCCTGGATGTCTTCACAAGGTGAGATAACCTCAGGATGTTTCAGTAAGACAGATGGCCCCATGATGTCTCAGGGAGACAGATGGTTACAGGATATTTCCTAGGCAGGATGTCTCCCAGGGGGCTGTTTCTTGTAAGTGTCAGGCTATTCTATGAAGGAGAAATTCCTTCTACCCCTGACAGTCAGGGATTTAGTATTTTAAACGGAAATTTGGAAAATGAACCCGAAGTGTATGCAAATATGTGCTACACAAAAATCTTCCCACTCTCATTCAGAACAATTCCTTGACATTACCTTCGCACCAAGTAAGACACAATTAGAGAAGAAAAGTTAGAAAATCTGTGAATACATATCTGCAATGGAAAATGTTCAGGAGTTCACGTCTTTGGAGGTTGTAGAGGAGATTCCAAAAGTAAGAAACAGGGTAAAAATACCACAAACATGGAACTCTGCAATCCTAAAGACTGCTTGAGAAACTTCCTCTGAGGTTGGCACTTGAAATATATGTTGTTGTCAGGAGCTTTAGCTTCCTTTGTCGTGAGACCATCAGACCTGGGACTGCATATATGTGACCTGGAGGACATGGTTTTTTTATTTTCCAGTGGAAATGAGGCAGAAGTGCTGAAATCTCTCTTTGTAGGTAAACTGTTGCCACTGGGGGCTAAAAGTCTCCCAGTGTATACTGTGAAGCCATTTGGTCATCCTCAAATTTTCGTCGTGTTTCTAGCTGCTGCACTAGGAGTTTGGTATTTGCTTCATGAAATACAAGGAGTTCAACTGGGACACAGTGCTGGAGGGAGTTCTGTCACGTGTTGTGAGTCAGGGTCTGCAGGAGAATGCACCAACCAGACTTCTATCCTACATAGCTTGCCCGCTTGACCAAAGCAACCTGATTATGAACATTGCCCTGAATACTCTCCAGGTAACAAGATGCCTTTACATGCAAGGGTCTGCTGGCTGCACCATGTCAGTCACAAGCCATTTGGAAGCCAATGGCAGATTTACATGGCCCCACCACACATGTTTCATCACACACCTGCACACCACAGCTCTGGCCCCACTACTCAGCAGGCTCCAACTAACTAGCATCTCTGTTATACACCATTTTTATGAAACCCAGTCAATCAAGGCACTGTCTGGTACACTTTTGATCAGCAACAGGACATCAAAAGTTTCTCCCATGCCACATGGTCATGGGAATTAAAAAAATTTCATGGTATTTATCTAGTCATTTTTCAACGATGAAGTTGGAGGCACTGTGGGTTTCAATTCTTTCAGGAACCATTAAATGGTGAGGAAGTTCATTTCAATGAAATCTCTGGAGAACTCTCACTGGCAAGGCATCCAAAAGAATGGCCAAAAGGTCCCATGAAGCAAGGCCCATTGAGATCTACAATGTGAGGTCCATGTGTGTTTTGACTCTCAACTATGACTGCCAAGTCTTTCAGAATAAAATCATGTGATATCCTGGCTGAGATTCCCAGTGCTCTCTAGAAAACCAACCAGTGCTTAGATCTCAGTTTCCAAGGGGGAGTCTCTTGTGTGGCCTCCTAAAATTCCAACACAATTCATGGCAATACTTCTCTGAGGTCACTTCCAGAAATCAGTCTCTAAGAGGAATCACACCAGAGTTCAAGCCCAGGTGGACACAGTCATTTCTTCCAACCGCCAAACAAATGACCACAATTAAAACCAAAACACTCCCACATGGTCTTCAACTTCTTCCATAAAGACACTCATCATAACTTCTGAATGGAGGTTTCAATGAGGGGCGCAGCCCAAGAGAGCATCCAAATAAGCTCCCTTGCCCCTCATTTGCCTAAAGTCAGGGTGGCCTGCACACCCTTTCTGTGAACCAGGAGTGATCAAATAGACATACCGTTAATACTGCTCTGCTTCTCCAATTTGAGGCCTATGACAGTCAGGTATAGATTCTTTATGTGAATTGGAGTCATGAGAAACCCCAAGCACCTATTAGCTAGCCTCTGCAGGGCTTTTAAGAACTAATTTGACACAAAGTATCCCTATTCTCACTTGATGGAAGTCAGGAACCTTACAGAGGAAGGTGAGAGACTTCATCCACTATGACTGCTCTTTTGGCCATTTTGGTTTTGGATGCACACATGGGATCTTTCTTTAGATCCATCAGATGCTGAGAATCTAAGCTGCAGCCACTCACATGGCTAAGAGACTTATTAAGACATATTCCTTTCCCAAGCAATTAACCAAAGAGCCACAGGTGATGCCCATTCATTTCCATTTGAAAACTGTTTTCTTCAGGCTTCACTAAGGTGTCGCCTGAGGTAAATACCTTCCTGACATTCAGGGCAACAGAACCATAGGTAAGCAAATAGCCAAAAAAGGGTTTCTCCACTGAGACTTTCCTGGTCACACTGATATCTGAGTTTTCTGAGATGCTCGCCCTTTCCTTCAGCTATCCAGTACAAGGCCATTTCACAGAGCTTGGAGGTGGTACATACCTTGGACACAAAACCATGAACTTATTCTGGTGAGTGGCCAGAATTCAGGAAGAAAACAGGAACCTTGGAGTAAGAGGTGTTGCCCATCCATAAGTTAAGCCGATGTCCATTCATAAATTGGGCAGGTTGAATGCTGGGAAGCTTTGTACTAGACAGGACACATCTATTGATGTATTCTCTTTTCCAATGTCTAGAACCACGGACACAGTGGGATACACAGACATAGAAACACTTGCCTTGTGAAATGACGTACAAGAAACTGTTCACTCCAAACCAAACAAACTGCCTTTCTTACAAATACTCAGAACATGAGACAAAACCACAAACCCACACCCACACCCAAAAAGGCACCTCCTTCCCCCAAGTAGGTCTGTGACTATTTGGAGTGTGCTCTGACTGGTGGGCCATACTATGTTCCCTCGTAGTAGCCTGTCCTGTCTCAGATCTGGTCTCCTTGGCCAACTCTGTGAATTTGTCAGGAGACTGCAGTGAGCAACTGACTTTTTCTCAGGAAAGGCCTGTCTTCAGAGCTCTCCTAGCATTAGGCCAACCTCACATCAGTAGGCACCAAGAAAGACTGACTCTGTCCTTGGTAAATCCAAACAAGTGAGCCTACAGGGACTGGTACTGGGACTGGCTCTGGGTGCCTGGCTTCTGGGATCCCAATTTCAGAGAGTTCCATCACCAAGGAAGAGAGGTGAGGTGTCTTCCTTCAGTAAGTGAATGAGGTCACTGCCGGGGCAACCACTTTGTCCTAACAGCTGCTTCCAAGAGTCCCATGAGATGGAGGCTGCCCCTACTACCTGGGACAGTTTCACAAGTTAGAATGGTATATCAACCATTGGCACCCTGGAACAGCTCTCCACACAGGCCTCCTTTGGTCCATCTTCTCTACATTAAGAAGAGAGAGGCTGATTCAGACACAACCCTTCATCCTGATCAGGTTGTTTGCAATGGAAGAAGACTTTTGCTCTCTCAGGTCATTCATAGACGCCTACATCTTCTCCAGGGATCATTTCTGCATGGACCTTTGAGGTTCTCAACAGGTGGAAGATACCCTACATTCCTGTATTTTAAGAACACTCTGTCCCTGTTCTTCTGTAAAGTTAGATTGAGGGAACAGTGTATGGTTAGGGTTAATAACATGTTCGATTTTGGTTAGGAATCATTCTGAAAGATGAATGTCGAAGAGAACATCCATTCAAAGTAGGATAGTCGGTAGGATTTTGAAGAAAGATGGTAGCTTCAGAAAGAAGAGTGAGTATAGGATTTGTAGGAAAAGTTCTTTAGCAATAGGGTTTCGGCTAGAGTGAATGTAAATGTCAGCACATGTGAAGAGTCAGTCACAATATTGAACTGGGGTAAATATGTAGGAAAGCAGATATCAGTAGAGACATTAGGAAATCAGGCAAAGTATAAATTGAGTGATAGGATTAGACATTTTCAACAGGGTTGAGGTTGAATATATAATCTTAGGAAGAAACAAATATGTAGTCACTAATAGGATTGACATTTGAGAGCATTAGGCAACCTGGACATGGATGTTTTTAGTAATGCATGCTCATTTCCGTTTAGGCTTTGGTACAATCAGAAGAGTGACCTTTGCATTTTGTGTCCTGAATATTACTGTGACAAAATGTATATGTAGATCAAATGACATGAGTATTTCTTCCACCATTTCTGAGAGCAGTATTTTGAAGACGTATAAATTAGTATTGGGGGTACAAAGAGGTGTACCCTGTGTCTATGAATATAGAGATAATGTATGAATAGACCATTGTGTGAATAAATAATATAACTGGTTCCCCTTTAAATAATAGATGGAATTGATATCTGAAAATATATAAGGAATCTTATATTGATATACAATCATTCATTGTAATCAGTTATACATCTATTGGTTATATTAGGATTATTGTTTATCATGAATGATGTGTGAGTTTTGCTTCAAAAGTGATTATGGAATTTGAAAATAATATGTATGGAAAGAGTTCTTATGAAAATACCAGGCAAGAAACATGGAGGAATTCATGGGTTCTAAAGCAGGACGTGATTGAAAGTGAAACAAATGCCTATAAATTTGCTAACTTGTGAATAAAATATACATCCTATGATGTGCATAAACTGCAGAAATAGTAATGTACCCGTGTTGAATAAAAATGAACATCAAAATACACATCATGTCCCATAGGAATCTACTTGCATTGATGTTAAACTGGGTCAGTTATGATAGAAATATTAGGATTTGTATGCACCATTCACTGAAGTTAGTTTTCAGTACTAAGAAACAAATATGTACTTCAGGTGGATGAATATTTCTGAGAATAACCATGTGAAAGTTGATTATAAATCCATATACATGAATATGAATGAATTTATGGATTGTATAATAAGACACATATATTTCATATTTTGAAAAATCTGTAGAGTGTATATTTATACACACACACACACACACACACACACACACACACACAGAGACATTAAAAAGCAGCAATATATACACCAATCGAAATTCATCATGAAATATATATAATCCACAGATCCAAAAGTATTCATTTTTGTGAAAATGGATTTACGTATAATGTTGTTCAACTAGGAAGCTAACCCATAGGCTGAATATTCAATTCCAACAGCGTTTTGTAGGAGTGGTCTCTTATCACAATTTGTATCTGCCAAGTCAGCCACCTCACCAGAATGTACGTGTGGCACCAGGTAGGATTCTATATGTTCATATTAAAATACATGTGCTGAATAGGCTACAGAGAAAGGGAGACAGGTATTCACATATTTGTTAAGTTTAAAAACACATGGAAATGTATTTCAAGAAATACTTGAGTAGATTTTTAACTCCTACGCTATATCATGAAAAAGGCAACTCCAACTATACAACATGCCTCCTCTGAACTGCTTGTATTTCTATTTTGTTTGGTTTATTTTTCTCCATCATATTATGATTTGTAGTTGGAACCCTGGGCTTGTTCTGCCGGTCGGTCGCAGGTCTGGCTACCTTGCAGGCATGTTCGGCCTCTCTGCTCTGCCCTTACTTTAATTGGGTTGACGTGTCTACCACGCCAGCGGGTCGCTGGGCCTGTTCCGGGCGTGGGCGACGACTCTGCTCTGCCACTACTCCAATTGGGGTGACGTGTCTACCATGCCGGCAGGCCGCCTGGCCTGTTCTGCCAGTCAGTCGCAGGTCTGCCTACCTTGCGGGCACGGGCAGCGGCTCTGCTCTGCCCCTACTCCAATTGGGGTGATGTGTCTACCATGCCGGCAGGCTGCTGGGCCTGTTCCGCAGGTCCGTTGCAGGTCTGACTACTTCGCGGGCTCGGGCTGTGGCTCTGCTCTGCCCCTACTCCAATTGGGGTGACGTGACAACCACGCCTGCGGGTCACTGGGCCTGTTCCGGGCACAGGCAGCGGCAATGCTCTGCCCCTACGAGAATTGTGGTGACGTGACTACCACGCTGGTGGGTCGCTGGGCCTCTTCCAGGCGCAGGCGACAGCTCTGCTCTGCCCCTCTGGCTTGATGACAAAGTGAGAGAGACTTGGGTGTTTGTGAGTCACTTTCTTTACCAACAGACCAACTGTTTCTGTCGTCACTGGTATTGATGAAGTTATCTCCTCCACCGCTTTGTGATGACATCAGATCTCTGCCATGTTGGTATCCCATGCGAACGGCAGCATTTAGTTCCATTTGCCGGGTGACCAAAGCAACGGGTGAGTCCTGACTGGCCCTCACAAGCCCCATCTCAATCCTGTTGCCACTGCCTATGAAGGATTGGTTGGTATTTACCTCCACAGTATTCAGCAGGACCCGGACCGAGAAGCAGTTTCTGCGGGTTCTTTAGCCCTGGGCCAGAGCAGTTCCAGGAGCCGGAATTTGGCCGCTCCATGCTCGGTGTATGTTTTGATAGGAGCAGGCTCTAAGAAGAAATTTCTGTGGGTTCTTTAGCACTGAGCCTGAGTAATTTGTCTGCGAGATGCAGGTGAATGGCAGCCTGAAATTACCTGTTCTATAGCTGAATGAGATGCGATCAGTCGAAAACAGCGATGGTGATGTCAGCTCTCCAAGATGGTGGCCGCTGGCTTCCTCTGTGGTATGACTGGTGTGTAGAACCCAATTGGACTGCTTCCTTCCCCCGTCTCAAACCCAGAATTCAGCACTGACCACAGTGATTGCACAGCTGGCAGGAGCCCACAGAATTTTCAGTGCTGTATCTTTGCGTTGCTATCTGGTCGTTTCCCGGTGCGCACAGCAGATTCTAGCCGCAGGGTGATTTGCTGAATAAGCAGCGTGACCCTCCCTGTGGACAAATCACTCAAGTTTGAGCGCCCGTAGCTGATTGGCCAGTGATGGAAATCCTTCCTCTAGGTTTTGGAGCACCTCAATTTTGCTGAAAATTCCTAACAAGATAGCTTTTAGCCTTTCTAACTCGTCATTCTCCACACAGTGATGTGGTACACGGGGATGATGAACTCCCATTGGGGCCATCATATGATCCCCTGAAGTTAGTTGTCAGTACTAGGAAAAAACAAATGTGTATTTCAGGTGGATGAATATTTCTGAGAATAATCTTTTGAAAAGATGATTATAAATCCACATACGTGAATATGAATGAATTTAGGGAGTGTATAATAAGACACATATACTTCATATTTCGAAAAATCTGGAGAGTGAATACATATATATATATATATATATATATATATATATATATATATATATATACACACACACAGAGACATTAAAAAGTAGCATTATGTATGCCAATCGAAATTCACCATGAAATATATATCATCCACAGATGCAAAAATATTCATTTTACTGAACATGGATTTATGTTGTTCAAATAGGAAGCTCACCCATAGTTTGAATTTTCAGTTCGAACAGCATTTAGGAGGAGTGATCTCGTCTAACAGTTTGCATCTGCCAAGTCAGCCAACTCACAAATATGTACGTGTGATACCAGGAAGGATTCTATATGTGCATATAAAAATACATGTGCTGAATAGGCTACAGAGAAAGGAAGACAGGAATTCACATATTTGTTAAATTTAAAAACACATAGAGAACTATTTCAATAAAAAATTGACTAGATTTATAACACCAAGCCTTCATCACGCAAAAGGCAAGTCCAACTATACACCATGCCTGCTCTGAACTGCATGTATTTCTATTCTGTTTGGGTTATTTTTCTCCATCATATTAGGATTAGTAGTCAGAGTCTAGTAGGGTATGGTTTAGTGTCAGGGATTCAGTATTACGAATAGAAAATAGGAAAATGAATTCAATGTGTATGCATATATGTGCTACACAAGAAACTTCCCACTCTCATACAGAACAATGCCTTCACATTACCTTGTCCCAAAGTAAGACATAATTAGAGGAGAAGAATTAGAAAATCTGTGAATACATATCTGGAATGGAAAATGCTCAGGAGTTCAAAACCTTGGGGGTGGTAGAGGAGTTTCCAAAAGTAAGGGACAGGGTAAACCCTCCACAAACATGGAGTTCTGCTGGCCTAAAGACTTCTTGAGTAACTGCCTCTGAGGTTGGGCACTTGAAATATATGTTGTTGTCAGGAGCTTTAGTTTCCTTTGTAGTGAGACCATCAAAGCTGGATCTACATCTATGTGACCTGGAGGACATGTTTTCTTATTTTCCAATGAACATGGCACAGCAGAGATTAATTCTCTTTTTGTAGGTAAACTAAGGCCATTGGGGCTAAATGTCTCCCCGTGTGCACTGTGAAGCCCTTTGGTCATCCTCCACTTTTCATGGTCTTTCTTGCTGATACACTGGGAGTTTGGTATTTGTTTCATGAAATAGAAGGAGTTGAAATCGTCCCCGTGTTGGAGGGAATTCTGTTACGTTTGGTGGATCAGTGTCTACAGGAGAATGCACCAGTCAGGCTTCTATCCCACATAGCTTGCCCCCTTGTCCAGAGCAACCTGATTCTCAACATTGCCCAGAATTGTCTCCATATAACAAGATGCCTTTTCATATAAAGGTCTGCTGGCTGCACCATGTCAGTCACAAGCCATTTGAAAGCCAATGGCAGATCCAGATGGCCACAACACAGATGTATTATCACACACCCGCACACCACTGCTCTTGGCCCACTACTCAGAAGGCTCCAACTCACTGGCATCTCTGTTCTACACCATTTTCTTGAAACCCAGTCAATCAAGGCACTGTCTGGTACACTCATGATCAGCAATAGAACATCGAAAGGTTTTCTAGTGCCCCCTGGTCATGGGAATGTCCAAAATTTCATGATATTTATCTAGCCATTTTCAAGGATGAAGTTGGAGCCACTGTGGGTTTCCCATTCATCCAGGAACCATAAAATTTTGAGAAAGCTCATTTGAAAGAAAGCTCTGGAGAACTCTCACAGGCAAGGATTCCCAAATAGGGGCCAAAAGGTCACATGAAGCCAGGCCCATTGAGGTCTACAATGTGAGATCCATGTGTGTTTTCTCTCTTAACTATGGCTGCCAACTATTTAGGAATAAAATCATATGATATCCTGGATGAGATTCCAAGTGTGATTTTGAAATCCATCATGGGCCTAGAACTCATTTTACAAGGGTGACTCTCATGTGTGGCCTCCTAAAATCCCAACACAATTCATGGAAATACTAGTGTGAAGTCAGTTTCAGAACTCAGACTTATGGGGAATCACACCAGAGTCCAAGCCCAGTTGGAACAAGTCATCTTTTCCAACCACCACACAAATGACCACAATTAAAACCAAAACACTCCCACATGGCACTGAACTTCTTCCATATAGACATTCATCATAACCTTTGGCTGGAGTATTCCATGAGGGGCACAGCCCAAGACAGTGTCCAAAATGAGCTCCCATGCACCTCATTTGCCAAACTTCAGGGTGGCCTGGACCTACTTCCTGTGAACCAGGAGTGGTCAAATAGGCCTGCCCTTAATACTGATCTGCTTCTCAAATTTGAGGCCTTCTGACTGTGGGGTTTAGATTCTTTATGTGAATTGGAGTCATGAGAAAACCCCAGCAGCTCTGCAGGGCTTTGAATAACACATTTGACCCATAGGATCCCTATTCTCACTTGATGGAGGTCAGGAACCTAACAGAGGAAAGCAAGAGACTTCATCCACAATGACCGATATTTTTACCATTTTGGTTTTAGATACACACGTGGGAACTTTCTTTAGATCCATCAGGTGCTGAGAATCTAAGCCATAGCCTGACAGAGGGTCAAGAGGCTTATTCAGACACATCCCTTTCCAAAGCAATTAAGCAAAGAACCACAGGTGATGCCCATTCATTTCCAATTGAAAATGGTTTTCTTCAGGTTTCACAAAGGGTTGGCCTGAGGCAAAGACCTTCCTACCATTCAGGGCAATAGAACAATAGGTAAGCAAAAGGTCCAAAGTAGGGTTTCTCCACTGAGACTTTCCTGGTCACACTGATATCTGCGTTTTCTGTGATGCTCGCCATTCCATTCTGCTATCCATTACATGGCCATGTCAAAGAGCTTGGAGGTGGTACATATATTGGACACAAAACCATAAGCCTATTCTGAATAGGCCAGAATGCGGGAAGAAAACCAAAACTTAGGAAGATAGTAGGGGTTGCTCATCTATAGGGCAAGCTGCAATCCATTCACAAATTGGGTAGGATGAATGCTGGGAAGCTTTCTACTAGATAGGACAAATCCATTGTTGCATTCTCTTTCACATGTCTACAACCACGGACAGTGTTGGATACATTTACATAGAAAGACTCGCCTTGTCAAATGACTTTCTAGAAACAGTCCACTCCAAACCAAACAAACCGCCTTTCCTACCTATTCTCAAAACATGAGATAAAACCACAAACCCACACCCACACACACAAAGGCACCTCCTTCCCCAAGTAGGTCTCTGACGATCCAGAGTGTCTTCTGACTGGTGGGCCATTCTATGTTTCAATGAAATGCCCTGTCCTGTCTCAGATCTGGTCTCCTTGGCCATCTCTGTGAAGTTGTGAGGATCCAGTAGTGAACCACTTCCTGCTTTCTCAGGATAGGCCCCCTCTTCATAGCTCTCTTGGCATTTGGCCTTCCTCACATCTGTAGGTACCAAGAAAGATTGACTCTGTCCTTGGTAAATCAAAACAAGTGAGCCCACTGGGACTGGGACTTGGAATGGCTCTGGGTGCCTGGTTTCCTGGATTCCAAGTTCAGAGAGTTTCCTCACCAAAGAAGTGGGGTAGGTCACTTCTTTATGGAACTGAATGAGGTCACTGCCTTGACAACCACTTTGTCTTAACAGTTGCTTCCAAGGGTCCCATGAGATGGAGGCTGCCCCTACTTCTCTGACACTTTCACAAGTTAGAATGGTATATCAAACATAGGCTCCTGGGAACAGCTCTCCACACAGGACTGGTTTTGACCATCCTCTCTACATTAAGAAGAGAGAGGCTGATTCAGACACATCCTTTCATCCTGACATCTTTGTTTGCCATAGAAGATAACTTTTGCTCTCTCAGGTCCTTCATAGCTGCCTACGTCTTCTCCAGGGATCATTTCTGCTTGGACATTTGAGATTTTCAGCAGGTGGTAGATACCCTACATTGCTGTATTGTAAGATAAACTCTGTCCCTGCTCATCTGTAAAATTAGATTGAGTGAACAGTGTATTGTTAGGGTTAATAACATTTTCCATTTGTGTTAGGAATCATTCTGTGGGATGAATAATGGTATTTGGACCCTGGTATATTTATAAGAGTATGTAGTCGAAATATAAATATGAAAACAGAAGTCTAGGTAAGATTTGAATCCCAGAAGGGCATTGGGCCCTTGATTTAAATACTTAGCTTTGAATTAAGTCCTGCACAGTTGTTTCAGATCAATTGGTATACAATGGCATAGGACCATGTACCTTGAATGATTGAATGTTGAAGAGAACATCCATTCAACAAGGGATAGTAGGTAGGATTAGGAAGATAGTCATTAGGTTTAGAATCAAGAGTGAGTATAGGATTTGGACTAAAATTTCTTTAGCAATAGGGTTTCAGGTAGAGAATGAATGTAAATGTCAGCACATGTGAAGAGTCAGTCACAGTGATGAACTGGGGAAAATATGTAGGAAAGCAGATATCAATAGAGATATTAGGAAATCAGGCAAAGTATAAAGTGAGTGATAGGATTAGATATTTTCAACAGGGTTGAGGTTGAATATTTAATCTTCAGGAGAAACAAATATTTAGTCACCAATAAGATTGACATTTGAGAGCATTAGTCAACCTGGACATGGATGTTTTTAGAAATACATGCTCACTTTCCATTTAGACTTTGGTACAATTATGTGTACACGGTGTCTATGAATATAGAGATAATGAATGAATAGATCATAATGTGAATATATAATATAACTGGTTTCAACTTTCAATAATGGACTGAATTGATATCTGAAAATATACAGGAAATCTTATATTGATATACAATAATTCATTTCATCCAGTTATACTTCTAATGGTAATATTAGGGTAATGAGTTTTCATGAAGAGTGTGTGAGTTTTGCTTCAAAAGTGATTATGTAAATCGAAAATAATGTGTTTGGAAAGAAATCTCATTAAAAGCCCAGTCACGAAACCTGGAGGTCTACATGTGTTTTGAAGCAGGAATTGATTGAAAATGAAACAAATTCCTATAAATTTGTGAACTTGTGGATGAAATATATATCCTATGATGTGCAAAAACTGAATAAAATAGTAATGTACCAGTGTTGAATAAAAATAAACGTCAGAATACACATCATGTCCCATAGAAATCTACTTGCATTGAAGCTAAACTGGGTCAGTTACTGTAGAATTATTAGGATTTCTATGCACCATTCACTGAAGTTAATTTTCAGTACTAGAAAACAAATATGTATTTCAGGTGGATGAATCTTTCTGAGAATAATCTTGTGAAAAGTTGATTATTAATCCACATACATGAACATGAATGAATTTAGGGAGTGTATAATAAGACAAATATATTTCATATTTTTAATAATCTGTAGAGTATATATATACATATATATATATATATATATATATATATATACACACACACACAAAACACACACAGACATTAAAAAGTAGCAATATATATGCCAATTGAAATTCACTATGAAATATATATTATCCACAGATCCAAAAATATTCATTTTACTGAACATGGATTTATGTATAATGTTTTGCAACTAGGAAGGTAACCCATATGTTGACATTTCAGTTCCAAAATCGTTTAGGAGGAGGGATCTCTTCTCACAATTTTTATCTGCCAATTCAGCCAAACTCACAAGAATGTACGTGTGATACCATGTAGGATTCTATATGTGCTTATAAAAATACATGTTCTGAATAGGCTACAGAAAAATGGAGACAGGAATTCACATATTTGTTAACTTTAAAAACACATTGAGAGGGTGAGGGGCAGAGCCACCGCCCATGCCTCCAAGGCAGATGGACCTCTGACCCACTCATAGAACAGGCCCAGCACCCGCAGAGTGGCAGAGCCACCGCCCACACCTGTAAGGTCGGCGGACCTGCTACTGACCTTCAGAACAAGCCCAGTGGCCTGCTGGGTTGGTAGGCACATTGCCCCTATTGTAGGAGGGGCAGACCCTCAACTGCACCTGCAAGGGAGACTTTGCAAGGATACAAGAGCAATATAAATATATGGGGGAATTTTCAATAACACAACAGTTTCAACAAGCAGAAAGAAATGCGAACAGTATGAAAAGACAAGGAAAGACAGGACCACAAGCAATGCAGCTCAACTCAAGGTTAGAAGAGGTTATATCTGCAGCATATGGAATGTCTTGAGTGGTCAACAGGTCACATGAAGCCAGGCCCATTGGGGTATGCAGTATGAGGTCCATGTGTGTTTTGACTGCCAACTATGGCTGCCAAGTCTTTCAGAATAAAATCATGTGATATCCTGGCTGGATTCCCAGCACTCTGGGGAAAGCCACCCTGGGGCTAGCTCTCAGTTTCCAAGGCGACTCTCAGGCATGGCCTCCTAAAATCCTAACAAAATTCATGGCAATACTTCTCTGAGATCAGAATCAGAAATCAGTTTCAAAGGGGAATCACACCAGAGTTCAAGCCCAGGTGGACCCAGTCATCTCTTCCAACCACCACCCAAATGAACACAATTAAATCCAAAACACTCCCACATGTCACTCATCTTCTTCCATATACACACTCATCATTACCTCTGGCTGGAGGTGTCCATGAGGGGCCCAGCCCAAGACAGTGTGCAAAATAACCTCCCTTGACCCTCATTGGCCTAAAGTCAGGGTGGCCTGGACACTCTTCCTGTGAACCAGGATGGATCAAATAGGCCTGCATTTAATACTGCTCCACTTCTCCAATTTGAGGCCTTCTGACTCTGGGGTTTAGAGTCTTTATGTGAATTGGCATCATGACAATATCCAAGCACCTATGGGCCAGGCTCTGCAGGGATTAGAAGAACTCATTTGATGCAAAGATCCCTATTCTCACTTGATAGAAGTCAAGAACCTTACAGAGGAAGGTGAGAGACTTCATCAACAATAACTGCTCTTTTGGCCATTATGGTTTAGGATGCACACATGGGATCTTTCTTTAGATCAATCAGGTGGTGGGAATATAAGCCAAAGCCTCACACAGGGCCAAGAGGCTGATTCAGACCCATCCCTTACCAAAGCAATTAAGCAAAGAGCCACAGGTGATGCCCATTCATTTCCATTTGAAAACTGTTTTCTTCAGGCTTCACAAAGTTTGGCCTGAGGCAAAGACCTACCTGACTTTCAGGACAACAGCAGGCCCAAAGCTGGGTTTCTCAATTGAGACTTTACTGGTCACACTGATATCTGAGTTTTCTGAGATACTCCCAATTAAATTCAGCTATCCAGTACATGGCCATGTCACAGAGCTTGAAGGTGGTACATATCTTGGACACAAAACCATGAGCCTATTCTGGAGAGTGGCCAGAATTCATGAAGAAAACAGGAACTTAAGAAGATAGCAGGTTTGGCCCAACCATAAGGCAAGCCACAGTCCATTATCAACTGGGCATGATGAATGCTGGGAAGCTTTCTACTAGACAGGAGACATCCATTGATGCATTCTCTTTTCTAATGTCTACAACCACGGACACAGTGAGATACACAGACATAGAAACACTCGTCTTGTCAAACGACTTACTAGACACAGTCCACTCCAAACCAAACAAACTGCCTTACCTACCTATTCTCAGAACATGAGGCAAAACCTCAAACTCACACCCACACCCACAAAGGCACCTCCTTACCCCAAGTAGAACTGTAACTATCCGGAGAGGTCTCTGACTGGTGGGCCATACTATGTTCCCACAAAATTGCCTGTCCTGTCTCACATCTGGTCTCCTCAGATAATTTGATGAAGTTGTCATGAGCCAGCAGTGAGACACAACCTGATTTCTCAAGAAAGGCCCCTCTTGAGAGCTCTCCTGGCATGTAGTCATCCTGAAATCAGTAGGTTCCAAGAAAGACTGACTCTGTCTGTGGTAAATCCAAACAAGTGAGCCCACTTGGACTGGGACTGCGTCTGGCTCTGGGTGCCTGGTTTCTTGGATTCAAAGTTCAGAGAGTTCCATCACCAAGGAAATGAGGTAGGACACTTCCTTCAGGAACTGAATGAGGTCACTGCCTTGGCAACAACTTGGTTCTAACTGTTGCTTCCAAGGGTCCCATGAACTGGAGGCTCCCCCTACTACCTGTGACACTTTCACAAGTTAGAATGGTATATCAACCATAAGCACCCGGGAACAGCTCTCCACACAGGCCTGGTTTTGTCCATCTTGTCTACATTAAGAAGAGAGAGGCTGATTCAGACGCATCCCTTCTTCCTGACCAGGTTGTTTACCATGGAAGTTGACTTTTGCTCTCTCAGGTTCTTCATAGCGGCCTACATCTTTTCCAAGGATCATATCTGCATGGACATTTGTGGTTCTCAGCAGGTGATAGATCCCCCACATTCCTGTATTCTAATACCAACTCTGTGCCTGCTCCTCTGTAAAGTTAGATTAAGGAAACAGTTTATGGTTAGGGTAAATAAGAGGTTTGATTTTGGTTAAGAAACAATCTGTGGGATGAATAATGATATGGGAACTTGTGATATTTATAAGAATATAGAAGGGAAATATATGTATGAAAACAGAAATCTAGGTAAGATTTGAAGCCCAGAAGGGCATTCGGCCCTTGATTGGGATACTTAGCTTTGATTTACGTTCTGTACAGATATCTCAGATAAATCGATATACAATGACATAGGACATTGTACCTTGGATGATTGAATGTAGAAGAGAACATCCAGTAAAAAAGGGATAGTCAGTAGGATTAGGAAGAGTGTCAGTAGGTTTAGGAAGAAGAATGAGTATAGAATTTGGAACAAAAGTTCTTTAGTCATAGGATTTCGCTAAGAGATTGAATGTAAGTATCAGCACATGTGAAGAGTCTGTCACAATGATGAACTGGGAAAAATATGTAGGAAAGCAGATATCAATAGAGACCTTACAAAATCAGGCAAAGTATAAAGTGAGTGATAGGATTAGACATTTTCAACAGGGTTGAGTTTGAATATATAATCTTAAAAAGAAACAAATATGTGGTCACAAATAGGATTGAAATTTGAGAGCATTAGACAACCTGGACATGGATGTTTTTATTAAACCATGTTCACTTTCCATTTAGGGTTTTGTACAATCAAAAGTGTGTAGTTTGCATTTTGTGTCCAGGATATTACTGTAATAAAATGTATATGTAGATCAGGTGATATAAGTATATCTTCCAGCATTTCTGAGAGCAATATTTTGAAGATGTATAAATTATTATTTGTGGTACAAAGAGGTGTACCCTCTGTCTATAAATATTGAGATAATGCATGAATAGTCAATTCTGTGAATAAATAATATAACTAGTTCCACTTTTAATAATGGATTGAATTGATATCTGAAAATATCTTAAAAATCTTATAATGATATACAATCATTCATTCCAACCACTTATACTTCTAATGTAATGTTAGGGTTATGGTTTATCATGAAGGGTGTGTGAGTTTTGCTTCAAAAGTGATTTTGGAATTCGAAAATAATGTGTTTAGAAAGAAGTCTCATGAAAAAACCAGTCAAGAAACATGGAGGAATACATTTGTTCTGAATCAGGAAGTGATGGAAAGTGAAACAAATGCCTATAAATTTGCGAACTTGTGGATGAAATATATATCCTAAGATGTGAATAAAGTGAAGAAATAATAATGTACCAGTGTTGAATAAAAATGAATGCCAAAATACACTTCACGTCCCATTGGAATCTACTTGCATTGATGTTCAACTGAGAAAGTTACTGTAGAAATATTAGCATTTGTAAGCACCAGTCTCTGAAGATAGTTGTCAGTACTAAGAAACAAATATGCAGTTTATGTGGATGAATATTTCTGAGAATAATCTTGTGAAAGTTTATTATAAATCCACATAGGGGAATATAATGAATTTTAGGAGTGAACAATAAGACACATATATTTCATATTTTGAAAAATCTGGAGACTGTATATATATATATATATATATATATATATATATATATATATATATATATATATATATATACAAACACACACAGAGACATTATAAAGCAGCAATATTATGCCAATCGAAATTCACCATGAAATATATATCATCCACTGATCCAAAAATATTCATTTTACTGAATATGGATTTATGTATAATGTTGTTCAAGTAGGAAGCTAACCCATAGGTTGAATTTAAAGTTCCAAAAGCGTTTAGGAGGAGTGATCTCTTCTCACAATTTGTATCTGCCAAGTAAGCCACCTCACATGAATGTAAGTGTGGTACCAGGTATGATTCTATATGTGCATATAAAAATACATTTGCTGAATAGGCTACAAAGTAAGGGAGACAGGAATTCATATATGTGTTAACTTTAAAAACACACGGAGAACTATTTCAACAAAAAATTGACTAGATTTATAACTCCTACCCTATATAATGCAAAAGGCAATCCAACTATACACCATGCCTCCTCTGAACTGCTTGTATTTAATTCTGTTTGGGTTATTTTTCTCCATCATATTAGGATTAGTAGTCAGAGTCTAGTAGGCTATCGGTTAGTGTCAGAGATTCAGTATTTCGAATGGAAAATTGGTAAATGAATCAAATGTGTATGTAAATATGTGCTACACAAAAAACCTTTCCACGCTCCTTGAGAACATTACCTTCGCCTCAAGTAAGACACACTTAGAGGAGAAGAGTGAGAAAATCTGTGAATACATATCTGGAATGGAATATGCTCAGGAGTACACTTTAGAAGAGGTAGAGGAGTTTCCAAAAGTAAGGGACAGGGTAAATACTCCACAAACATGGAGCTCTTTGGCCTAAAGACTTCTTGAGAAACTGCCTCTGTGATTGAGCACTTGAAATATATGTAGTTGTCAGGATCTTTAGCTTCCTTTGTAGTTACATCATCAAAGCTGGGTCTGCATCTACGTGACCTGGACGACATGGTTTATTATTTTCCAATGAACATGAGGCAGCAGTGCTGAATTTTCTCTTTGTAGGTAAACTGTGGCCACTGGGGGCTAATTTTCTCCCCGTGTGGACTGTGAAGCCATATGGTCGTCCACCACTTTTCATGGTGTTTTTTGCTGCTGAACTGGAGTTTTGTATTTGCTTCATGAAATAAAAGGAGTTCAACTGGGATACAGTGCTGGAGGGAGTTCTGTCACGTGTAGTGGGTCAGGGTCTGCAGGAGAATGCACCAAGCAGGCTTCTATCCCACATAGCTTGCCCCCTTGACCATAGCAACCTGATTCTGAACATTGCCCTGAAACATCTCCATATAACAAGATGCCTTTACATATAAGGGTCTGCTGACTGCACCATGTCAGTAACATGCCTTTTGGAAGCCAATGGCAGATCCACATGGGCCCACCACAGACGTTTTATCACACACCTGCCCACCATTGCTCTAGACCCACTACTCAGGCTCCAACTTACTGGCATCTCTTTTCTACACCATTTTCATGAAACCCAGTCAATCAAGGCACTGTCTGGCATACTCATGATCAGCAACAGGACAACCAAAGGTTCTCCAGTGCTACCTGGTCATGAGAATTTCAAACATTTCATGGTATTTATCTAGCTATTTTTCAAGTATGAAGTTGGAGTCATTGTGGGCTTCAGTTCATTCAGAAACCATTAAATGATTAGGAGGCTCATTTCAATAAACGCTCTGGAGAACTCTCACAGGTAAGTCTCCCCAAAGGGTGGCCAAAAGGTCACATGAAGCCAGGCCCATTGAGGTCTACAATGTGAGGTCCATGTGTGTTTAGACTCTCAACTATTTCTGCCAAGTTTTTCAGAATAAAATCATGTGATATGCTGGCAGATATTCCCAGTGCTCTGTGGAAAGCCAACCTGGGCATAGATCTCAGATTTCAAGGGCGACTCTCATGTGTGGCCTCCTAATATCCCAACACAATTCATGGCCATGCTTCTCTGAGGTCAGTTCCAGAACGCACTCTCTAAGGGGAATCACACCAGAGTTTAAGCCCAGGTGGACCCAGTCATCTCTTCCAACTGCCACAAAAATGACCACAATTAAAACTAAAACACTTCCACATGACCCTCATCTTCTTGCATATATACACTCATCATCACCTCTGGCTGGAGGTTTCCTTGAGTGGTGCAGCTCAAGACAGTGTCAAAAATAAGCTCCCTTGCCCCTCATTGGCCTAATGTCAGGGTGGCCTGGACACCCTTCCTGTGAACCAGGAGTGATCAAATAGGCCTGCCATTAATACTGCTCTGCTTCAACAATTTGGGGCCTACTGACTGTCGGGTATATATTCTTAATGTGATTTGGAGTCATGATAAAACTCAAGCACCTCTGCATGGCTTTGAATATCTTATTTGACCCAAAGGATCCCTATTCTCACTTGATGGAAGTCAGGAACCTTACAAAGGAAGGCGAGAGACTTCATCCAAAATGAGTGCTGTTTTGGCAATTTTAATTTTAGATGCACACATGGGAACTTTTCTAGATCCATCAGGTGCTGAGAATCTAAGCCACATCCTCAAACAGGGCCAGAGGCTGATTGAGACACATCTGTTTCCAATGCAATTAAGCAATTAGCAACAGGTGATGGCCATTCAATTCCATTTGAAAACTGTTTTCTTCAGGCATCACAAATGGGTGGCCTGAGGCCAAGACATTCCTGACATTTGGGCAACAGAATAATAGGTAAGAAAAAGGCCAAAAGCAGGGTTTCTCCACTGAGATTTTACTTGTCACACTGATATCTGTGTTTTGTGAGATGTTCGCCATTCCCTTCAGCTATGCAGTACATGGCCATGTCACAGAGCTTGGATGTGGTACATATCATAGACACAAAACCATAAGCCTTTTCTGGAGAGTGGCCAGAATTCAGGAAGAAAACAGGAACTTAGGAAGATAGCAGGTGTTACCATTCAATAAGGCAACCCACAGTCCATTCATAAATTAGGCAGGATGAATGATGGGAAGCTTTCTACTAGACAGGACACATCCAATGATGCATTCTCTTTTTTAAAGTCTAAAACAATGGAAACAGTGGGAAACACAGACTTAGAAACACTCGCCTTGTCAAACGACTTACTAGAAACAGTTTACTCCAAACCAAACAATCCGCCTTTCCTACCTATTCTCAGAACATCAGACAAAACCAAAAAAACACACCCAAACCCACAAAGGCACCTCCTTCCCCCAAGTAGGTCTGTGACTTTCCGGACTGTCCTCTGACTGGTGGGCCATATTATGTTCCCACATCATGGCCTGTCCTGTCTCAGATCTGGTCTCCTTGGCCAACTCTGTGAAGTTGTCAGGAGCCAGCGGTGAGCCACTACCTACTTTCTCAGGAATGGCCTCTCTTCAGAGCTTTCCTGGCATTTGGCCATCCTCACATCAGTAGGTAATAAGAAAAACAGATTCTGTCCTTGGTAAATCCAAACAAGGGAGACAACTGGGTTGGGAGTGGGACTGCCTTTGTGTGCCTGGCTTCCTAAATCCCAAGTTCAGAGAGTTCCATTACCAAGGAAGTGAGGTAGGTCACTTCCTTCAGGAACTGAATGAGGTCACTGCCTTTTCAATGACTTTGTCCTAAGAGTTGCTTCAAAGGGTATCATTAGATGGAGGCTGCCTCTACTTCCTGTGACACTTTCACAAGTTAGAATGGTATATCAACATTAGGAACCCAGGAACAGCTCTCCACAAATGTCTGGTTTGGTCCATCTTCTCTACAATAAGAAGAGAGAGGCTGATTCAGACACAACCCTTGATCCTGACATGGTTGTTTGCTATTGAAGATGACTTTTGCTCTTTCAGGTCCTTCATAGCTGCCTCCATCTTCTCCAGATATAATTTCTGAACGGATCTTTGAGGTTCTCAGCAGGTGGAAGATCCCCTACATTCCTGTATTATAAGACCAACTCTGTCCCTGTGCTTCAGTAAAGTTAGATTGAGGGAACAGTGTAGGGTTAGAGTTAATAACATGATAGATTTGGGTTAGGAATCATTCTGCTGGATGAATAATGGTATTGGGAACCTGCGATATTTATAAGAATATAGAGGTGAAATATATGTATGAAAACAGAAATCTATTTAAGATTTGAAGCCCAGAAGGGAATCGGGCCATTGATTGTGATACTTAGCATTGAATTATGTTCCTCATAGATGTCTCAGATAAATCGATATACAATGGCATAGGACCTTGTACCTTGGTTGATTGAATGTAGAAGATAACATCCAGTCAAAAACGATAGTCTACAGGATTAGGATGATAGTCGGTAGGATTAGGAAGAAGAGTGAGTTTAGGATTTGGACCAAAAGTTCTTTAGCAATAGGGTTTCGGGTAGAGAATGAAGGTAAATGTCAACACATGTGAAGAGTCAGTCGAATTATGACCTGAGAAAAATATATAGGAAAGCAGATATCAATAGCGACATTACGAAATCAGGCAAAGTATAAAGTGAGTGATAGGATTATTCATTTTCAACCGGGTTGAGTTTCAATATATAATCTTAGGAAGAAACAAATATGTAGTCACCAATAGCATTGACATTTGAGAGCATTAGTCAACCTGGAAATGGATGTTTTTATCAATCCATATTCACTTTCCATTTAGGCTTTGGTACAATCATAAGTATGACCTTTGCACATTTTGTCCAGAATATTACTGTGATAAAATATATATGTAGATCAGGTGACATGAGTATTTCTTCCAACACTTCTGGGAGCAATATTTTGAAGATGAATAAATTAGTGGGAGTACAAATAGGTGGACCATGTGTATATGAATATAGAGATAATGCATGAATAGAACGTACTGTGAATAAATAATATAACTGGTTCCAACTTTAAATAATGGTTTGAATTGATATCTGAAAATAAACAGGAAATCTTATATTGATATACAAACATTCATTCCAACCAGATATTCATCTAATGGTAATATTTGAGTTATGGTTTATCATGAAGAGTGTGTGTGTTTTGCTTCAATACCGATTATGGAAATCAAAATAAGGTGTTTGAAACAAAATCTCATGAAAAGACCAGTCAAGAATCATGAAGGAATACATGTGTTCTGAATCAGGAAGTGATTGAAAGTGAAACAAATGCCTATCAATTTGTGAACTTGTGGATGAAATATATATCCTCTCATGTGCAATCCTGAAGAAATAGTAATGCACCAGTGTTGAATAAAAATGAACGTCAAAAGACACATCATGTCCCATAGGAATCTACTTGCATTGATGTTAATCTGGGTCAGGTACTGTAGCATTATTAGGATTTGTATGCACCATTCACTGAAGTTAGTTTTCAGTACTAGGAAAATAATATAAATTTCAGGTGGATGAATATTTCTGAGAATAATCGAGTGAAAAGTTGATTATAAATCCACATAAATGAATATGAATGAATTTAGGGAGTGTATATAAGACACATATATAAAATATTTTGAGAAATCTGGAGAATATATATATATATATATACAAAACGCAAACACAGGCATTGAAAAGTAGCAATATATGTGCCAAACGAAATTCATTATGAAATATATATCGTCCACAGATGCAAAAATATTTATTTTACTCAACATGGATATGAATAATACTGTATTACTAGGAAGTTAAAACATTGGTTGAATTTTCAGTTCCAACAGCGTTTAGGAGGAGTTTTCTCTTCTCACAATTTTTATCTGCCAAGTCAGCCATCTCACAATAGTATACGTGTGATGCCAGGTAGGATTCTATATGTGCATATAAAAATACATGTGCTGAATAGGCTACAGAGAAAGGGAGACAGGAATTCACATATTTGTTAACTTTAAAAACACATGGAGATCTATTTCAATTAAAAATTAAGTACATTTATAACACCTACCCTTTATCATGCAAAAGGCAAGTTCAACTATACACCATGCCCCCTCTGAACTGCTTGTATTTCTATTCAGCTTGGTTTATTTTTCTCCATCATATTAGGATTAGTAGTCAGAATCTAGTAGGTTTTGGGTTAGTATCAGGAATTCAGTATTTCTAATGGAAAATAAAAAAAAATGTATCCAATGTTTATGGAAATATGTTCCACACAAATATCTTCCCACTCTCATTCAGAGCCATGCATTGACATTACCTTCACCCCAAGAAAGACACAATTAGAGGAGAAGAGATAGAAAATCTGTGAATACATATCTGGAATGGAATATGCTCAGGAGTTCAAAACCTTGGAGTTGGTAGATGAGTTTCCAAAAGTAAGGGACAGTGTAAACACTCCACAAACATGGAGCTCTGCTGGCCTAAAGACTTCTGCAGAAAATGCCTCTGAGGTTGGGCACTTGAAATATACGTTGTTTTCAGGAGCTTTAGTTTCCTTTGTAGTGAGACCATCAAAGCTAGATCTGCATCTACGTGACCTGGAGGACATGGTTTCTTATTTACCAATGAACATGAGGCAGCAGTGTTGAATTCCCTCTTGGTTGGTAAACTGTGGCAGCTGGGGCCTAAGTGTCTCCCCATTTGGACTGTGAAGCCTCTTGGTCATCCTATACTTTTCGTGGTGTTTCTTGTTGTTGCACTAGGAGTTTGGTATTTGCTCCATGAAATAAAAGGAGTTGAACTGGGACAAAGTGCTGGAGGGAGTTCTGTCACGTGTTGTGGGTCAGGGTCTGCAGGAGAATGCACTAACCAGGCTTATATCCCACAATGCTTTGCCCCTTGACCATAGCAAACTTATTCTGAATATTGCCCTGAAACCTCTCCATATAACAAGATGCCTTTTCATACAAGCGTCTGCTACCTGCACCATGTCACTCACAAGCAATTTGGTAGGCAATGGCAGATTCACATAGCCACAACACAGATGTTTTATCACACACCTGCACACCACTACTCTAGGGCCACTACTCAGCAGGCTCCAACTTACTGGCATCTCTGTGCTACATAATTTTCACCAAACCCAGTCAAACAAGACACTGTCTGGTATGCTCATGATCAGCAACAGGACATCCAAATTTTCTCCAGTGCCAACTGGTCATGGGAATTTAAAAAATTTATGATATTTATGTATCCACTTTTCAAGGTTGAAGTTGGAGGCACTGTGGGTTTCAATTCATTCAGGAAACATGAAATGCTGAGTAAGCTCATTTCAATGAAAGATCTGAAGAACTCTCACAGGCAAGGCTTCCCAAAGAGTGGCCAAAAGGTCACAAGAAGCCAGGCCTATTGAGTTCTACAATGTGAGGTGTATGTGTGTTTTGACTCTAAACTATGGCTGCCAAGTCTTTCAGAATAAAATCATGTGATATGCTGGCTGAGATTTCCAGTGCTCTGTGGAAAGCCATCCTGGGCCTATATCTCAGTTTCCAAGGGAGACTCTCATGCGTGGTCTCCTAAAATTGCAACAAAATTCATGGCAGTACTTCTCTGAGGTCAGTTCCAGAACTCAGTCTCTAAGGGGAATCACACCAGAGTTCAAGCCTATGTTGACCCACACATCTCTTCCAACACCCACACAAATGACCACATTTAAAACCAAAACACTCCAACATGACCCTCATCTTATTCCATCTAGACACTCATTTTTATCTCTGGCTGGAGTTTTCCATGAAGGACGCAGGCCAAGGCAGTGTCCAAAATAAGCTTCCTTGCCCCTCATTTACCTAAAGTCAGGGTGCCCTGGACATCCTTCTTGTAATCCAGGAGTGAACAAAAGACCTGCTGTTAATACTGCTCTGCTTCTCCAAATTGAGGACTACTGACTCTGGGGTTTAGGTTTTTTATGTGAATTGGAGTCATGAGAAAACCCAAGCACCTATGGGCTAGCCTCTGCAGGGATTTGAAGAACTAATTTGAAACAAAGGATCCCTATTCTCACTTGATGGAGGTCAGGAGCCTTACAGAGGAAGGCGAAAGACTTCATCCACAATGACTACTCTTTTGCCCATTTTGGTTTTAGATGCACACATGAGATCTTTCTTTAGATATATCAGGTGCTGAGAATCTAAGCCACAGCCTCACACAGCGCCAAGAGGCTGATTCAGACACATCCCTTTCCAATGCAATTAAGCAAAGAGCCACAGGTGAGGCCCATTAATTTCTATTTAAAAAATGTTTTCTTCAGGCTTCACAAAGCTGTGGTCTGAGGCAAAGACTTTGCTGACATACATGGGAAGAGAACAAAAGGTAAGCAAAAGGCCCAAAGCAGGGTTTCTCCACTGAAACTTACTGGTCACACTGATATCTGAGTTTTCTGAGATGCTCGCCATTCCTTCAGCTATCCAGTACATGGCCATGTCACAGAGCTTGGACGTAGTACATATCTTGGACACACAACCATGAGCCTATTCTGGAAGGTGGCCAGTATTCAGGAAGAAAACAGCAACTTAGGAATATAGCAGGTGTTGCCCATTGATAAGGCAAGCTGCATTGCATTCATAAATTTGGCAGGATGAATGCTGGAACGCTTTCTACTAGACAGGACACATCCATTGATGCATTCTCTTTTCTAATGTCTACAACCACGGACACATTGGGATACACAGAAATAGAAACAGTCACCTTGTCAAATCACTTATTAGAAACAGTTCACTCCAAACCACACAAACCACCTTTCCTACCTATTCTCAGAACATGAGACAAAACCACAAACACACACCCACACCCACAAAGGCACCTCTTTTCCCCAAGTAGGTTTCTGACTATCAGGTGTGTCCTCTGACTGGTGGGCCATACAATGTTTTCCCAAAATGGCCTGTCCTTTCTCAGATCTGGTCTCCTTGGTGAACTTCATGAAGTTGTCAGGAGACAACAGTGAGCCAATACATGCTTTCTCAGGAAAGGCCACTCTTCAGAGCTTTCCTGGCATTTGGCCATGCACACATCAGTAGGTAATAAGAAAGACTGACTCTGTCCTTGGTAAATCCAAAGAAGTGAGAACACAGGGACAGGGACTGGGACTGGATTTAGGTGCCTGGCTTCCTGAATCCCAAGTTCAGAGATTTTCATCACCAAGGATGTGAGGTGAGGTCACTTCCATCAGGAACTGAATGAGGTCACTGCCTTGGCAACCATGTTGTCCTAACAGTTGCTTCCAAGGATACCATGAAATGGAGGCTACCCCTACTTCCTGTGACACTTTCACAAGTTAGAATGGTATATCAACCACAGGCAACTGGAAACAGCTCTCCACACAGGCCTGGTTTGGTCCTTCTTCTCTACATTAAGAAGAGAGTGGCTGATTCAGACACATCCCTTCATCCTGACCAGGTTGTTTGCAATGGAAGATGACTTTTGCTCTCTCAGTTCCTTCATAGTTACCCAGTTAGCCACTACTTCTTCAGGGATCATTTTTGCATGGACCTTTGAGTTTCTAGGCAGTTAGAACATGCCCTACATTCCTGTATTGTAAGACCAACTCTGTCTCTGCTCTTCTGTAAATTTAGATTGTGGGAACAGTGTATGGTTACGGTTAATAACAGGTTTGATTTGGATTAGGAATCATTCTGCTGGATGTATAATGGTATTGGGAACCTGCAATATTTACAAGAATATATAGGTAAAATATAAGTATGAAAACAGAAATCGAGGTAAGATTTGAAGCCCAGAAGGGCATTGGGCCCTTGATTGTGATACTTAGCTTTGTTTTATTTTCTGCACTGATGTCTCAGATAAATCGATATACAATTGCATAGGACCTTGTACCTTGGATGATTGATTGTCAAAAAGAACTTTCAGTTAAACAGGGATAGTCGGTAGGATTAGAAAGATAGTCGGTAGGTTTTGAAAGGAGAGTGAGTATAGTATTTGGACCAAAAGTTATTTAGCTATAGGGTTTTTTGTATAGAGTGAATGTAAATGTCCACACATGTGAAGAGTCAGTCACAATGATGAACTGTTGAAAATATGTAGGAAATATATCAGATATCAATAGAGACATTAGGAAATCTGGTAAAGTATATTCGGTAGTGAGTGTTTAACAAAATAGGTACTTGTCACTCCCTGTTATCCTGTATGCTTAATAAAACACTGTTGAAATCTTGAGAACTGTTTCCTAATCTTGTTTCCCGAATGTGCTGACCCCAACTGCCAAACTGCAGAATGTACTCCCTCGCTCGTTTGCACGCAAACATCTCACTCACCCAGACCCATCAATAAACTTCCCTCCCTGCCCTCTCCAATTAAAATATATAAGCTCTGCTTAAGCTGTTCTCAGGGCTCTCTGCTCTATTCAAGTGAGCTCTGAGCCCCAGCATGCTGCACCCCCAATAAACCCTTTGCTTTTGCATGAGACAGTCTCTTGGTGGTCTCTTCCCGTGACACTCACCCGACCTTTACATATGGATGTTCCACCGAGATCCGGCAGCGGCGGACGAGAGACCCCAACAGGCTTCTCTTGGGGTATGTAAGGTGCCTCTTTCTGGTTTCAGGTTTCAGGTTATGGCTTGGCAAAATGGCTGTCAATGAAGAGTGTGAGCTCTCTCCGATGGTGGCTGACAGACGTGTCACAGAGCCACAGGCCACGTACCTGGGGGACGCCGCTGAGGATTCTGGAATCGAGGAACAATAGTCTCTTCGAATCAGTGATATTTAGTTTCAGATTCGGTATTGCCAGCCCATCGGGTTTTGCCGGCTACTCAGTCCTGGTCTCAGTGTTGGACGTCCATTGCGTGTCTTTATTTTCTTGTCTTGTCTGTGTCGTGTGTCATTGCTTTTACTGTTTGTGTACCTTTCATTATGGGACAGAGCACTTCAATGCCTCTGTCCCTGACCCTTGATCACTGGACCAAAGTACACTTAAGGGCTCAGAGTCTTTCTTTTTCAGTAAAACCCTGGACCTAGCAGACTCTCTGTGACTCAGAATGGCCCACCTTTAGATTCGGATGGCCCCTAGAAGGATCTTTCTACTTCCCACTAATTTAAAAAGTAAGAGATATTGTCTTTCAGCCAGGGAAACATAGCCATCCAGATCAACAGCCACATATCTTTACTTGGAAGGACCTCTGCAAATCTCCTCCTCCATGAGTGAGGCCTTTCCTTGCCGCTACCCCTGCTCCTACTCCTTCCCCCATGATCTCTCAAACCCTCTGCTCCTCCTCCTCCTCCACCCTGTGTTCTCCCTGAGTCAAAGATTTGACTCTACTGGACTCTCCTCCCCCTCCTTATCTCCTGCCCACATCCCCCAACTCCCAACACCCTCTAAGTGATTCCTCTGCTGCTGACTCAACCTCTCCACCATTGGAGGAAGCTAAGCCAGCCCAGCGCCCGCCAGATAACTCCCCCGCTGCACACACAGCCCCTCCTCCGCTGAAGGAAACTGGTCCAGCAAAAGGAACTCGCCGGCGGTGAGTATTTGAAAATGCTGGAACTCCCGTGATGCTCCCCCTCTATCCCTACGGGCCAGTGACTGTCGACGTCCTTGGGGGAAAAATGCAAGACTATCAATATTGGCCTTTCTCCTCTTCAGACCTATATAACTGGAAAAATAACAATCCCCCTTTTACCGAGGACCCAACCCGGCTATCAGGTGTGGTTGAGTCATTGATGTTTTCACACCAGCCTAATTGGGATGACTGCCAACAACACCTAGGGACTCTCTTCATGACAGAGGAACAAAAGAGAATCCTCCTGGAAGCTAGAAAAAAATATTCTCGGACCAGATGGGTGACCGACACAACTTCCCAAAATATTCAACACGGCTTTCCCTTGAACCAACCCAACTGGGCCCCCAACACCTTTGAAGGTAGGGAGCATTTGTCCACTTATCACCGGGTTCTAATTGCGGGTATTTTAGTGGCCGCTAGGTGACCAACAAATTTGGCCAAGGTAAGAGAGATTATTCAAGGGCCTGATGATTCCCCCTCTATGTGTCTAGAGAGAATTATGGAGGCATATAGGAGATATACTCCTTTCAATCATCAGGCAGAGGATCAAAATGCATACGCATGATGGCCTTTATTGGGCAAGCTGCCCTGGATATTAAAAGAAAGTTACAATGCTTAGATGGATTACAAGATATGACTTTGAGAGATTTAGTCTGAGAAGCCAAGAAGGTATACTATAAGGTAGAAACTGAGGAAGAGTAGGGAGCAAAGGGAGGATAAAAGAAAGACAGACTAAGGCATTGACTAAGGTCTTGGTCTCAAAAACAAATAGGCCAGAAATAAGAAACATGGAGACAGGAAGGAATACCTGGGCCCACACTACAGGCCACCCCTGGCCTCAGATCCATGTGCCTACTGTAAAGAAAATGGACTCTGGGTCAAAGAGGGCCCTAGAAAGAGACAGCCATGCCAGCCAGCCATTCTGACTCTGGAGGATGACTAAGAACGTCGGGGTTCAGATCTCCTCACAGAGGTCAGGGTAACTTTTGAAGTAGAGGGTACCCCAGTAAACTATGAAGTAGATACAGGGGCAATATACTCAGCCCTTAAGGCCCCATTGGGCTCTCTTTCAAATAAAAGGTCTCTAATTCAAGGGGCTAATTACAGTAAATATCGAGCTTGGACAACTAAGAGGACCATGGACCAGGGGGAAAAAATATCCATCACTCCTTTTTAGTAATCCAAGAATGCCCTGCCCCATTGATGGGCAGAGATCTGCTCACCAAGCTCCGGGCCAAAATAACTTTTAACCCTGAAGGTCCCCAATTGGAATTTCTAAATCCTTCAGTAAAAACTCCTATAGTCACGGCTCTAAATATGACAGTAGAAAATGTACACCAACTCACTCACCTTGGTTCAAAGAAATTGCATTCATTCCTGAAGGATCAAGAACAGAGTTTTCCACTAACCGACTCACAGTGAAAGAAAATAACTAAACGGGTTACAAAAGCCTTTCGGGTCCATCAATTGGTTAATGCTTACCCTTCCAAGCTTCCTGCAGGAAAGCACCTACGAGGAGCCAGACCAGGACAATTCTGGGAAGTGGACTTAACTAAAATTAAGCCAGCAAGGGATGGACTGAAATATCTCCTAGTCTTTGTAGATACATTTTCAGGATGGATTGAAGCCCTCCCCAGGAAAAAAAAAAAGAAAAAAGAAAAAAAAAGAAACAACACAAATGGTGGTCAAATGATCCTGGAAGATATTTTTTCAAGAAACGGCCTCCCTAAAGTAATAGGGTCTGATAATGCACCGGCGTTTGTGGCTCAGGTAAGTCAGGGGTTTGCCAGGACCCTGGGGAATAATTGGAAGTTACATTGTGCTTATAGACCACCGAGTTCAGGACAGGTAGAAAGAATGAATAGAACCATTAAAGAGACCATAACAAAATTAAGCTTAGAGACCGGCATAAAAGATTCGACTATGCTCCTGCCTTATGCACTGTTTAATGCAAGAAATACTCCCTCTGTTTCTTTGTGTAACCTCACCCCCTATGAAATTCTCTACGGTGCCTCTCCTCCAGGACGGGGCCTAACCCCAACTCTAAGACCTAACGATCCCTTCCACACCCCCTTGCTTGAAAGACTTAAAGTTCTTAAAAGAACTCAGGGATACCTGCGAAAACAGATGGCCACTGCCTACCAAACTGGGGACGAGGGAACTGCACATCGACATCAAGTAAGAGACTTCGTCTAGGTAACATGACATCAGGTGTCATCCCTGGAACCCCGCTGGAAAGAACCATAGTAGGTGCTACTTATAACACCTACAGCAGTAAAGGTAGACAGAATCTCTTCCTGTATCCATATCTCTCATCTCAAGCCTGCGGCCTGTCCAGACTCTGACTGGAAACTGGAAAAGACTGGTAACACTTTCAAATTGTGTATTCGCCATGTGGATAAGGCTATAGACTCTCCCCTTCACCACCAGTAGTACTAACCCTCATCAGCCCGTTCAGCAGCGATGGCTGATCACAATCCTACTGGAAAAGAAGTATGGTCTATCTTGCATACAGCCCATTTAGGGACCTGGTGGCCATCTCTCCCCCCAGATATTTGTCAGCTGGGTATAGGTCTTTCCTATTGGGATATCCCTGATGAAGAGGATCCCACTAAAATTCCATTAAATCCCTTCTACACAATAGATAATGGAAACAATCATTATGGATGTAGCGACACTTGAGCCAGATGCAGGTTGGCTTGCCTAGATTACTGTTTGCCCGGCGGTCTATCAAAGACACAAAACTCACGGCTGTGTTGGGGGATAGCCGACTTCTTCTGTAAGTCATGGGGATGTGAGAATACAGGAAGTGCCTGATGGAACCCAAACTCCTAATCAATTTCTGTACAAAGCATTGGCCATATTACCAATTAGATAACCAAGACCGATGGCCCACAGAGGGGTCTCTTGATCCTCAAATCTGCATGACCTTTTTAACTTCTGCAAATGATCAAAAAGGTGAAAGGTGATTCCCCTATGTGGAGGCCTTTTCCCTCCTTTGCTCACATCCTGAACTATGCTTCTCCAATAGATCCTCACACACAGCCTTCTGCTCCAGACCTGCAGCGGTCACTCCCACCTCAGCAACATGATTTCTCCCCTCCAATTTCTAGATCAAAAACCCAAACCTCCGCCAATTCTCAGACCATTACTCTCTTGCTGAGGTAGCAGGTACATAGGTACCCCTCCACCCACTCACTAATCTCTTCTCCTGTCAGAGCCCGCACCGGGTCCCAGCAGGTCCTCTTACCAATTAAGACAAAGCTCAAATCAGCTGAGGAGAGCCCTTAGACCCCTATCCAAAATGAAATGAAAATGGCCTTTAAAATTTCTTTGTCATCACTGAAAACAGGTTACTAAGAATTTAAAGTCCCTCACAGTTTTTTAGGGATACTAACTCCCGTCTTCCCCTTTGCTCTACCTGTTCTACTGCTCAACTTTTTGTTTCTAGGAAAATCCCAGACCCCTTTCCCATTATTCTTTTACATCTCTCCTACCTCATTCAGATCAATGGAGCTGCTCACAGCCACACCTTCCCAGTCTTCCCCCTCTGTACCAGGCCCTCAGAAAAGTCTTAACTGACCTTCTCCAGAAGTCTTCACCATGGCTGACTTTAGGGCTTTCAGCAAAAGAGTCCCTATAAAAGAGTTCAGAGTAGATAAACTTCCTCTTTTAGTGTTGCCCTCTTCTACTTGGCCACTGGCTAAAACAATCAGCACTCCTACGCTAGACACCTCATTACTAGTTTTTCACAAAATATGTGAACAAGGCCTCTGGCCTTGAGCTGGGGCTTCACAGAGATGGCTAGATTTTTATGATAAAGATGTTACCAACTGGGCTCCATGGTAACAGCTGGCAGGGGAAAAATATAAAGGGAAGAAAAAGCTCTCCCTCACCCAGGTGTCCTTGAAAAGTTAACTTGCCCAGAACAGAGGAAAAAGCAGGAAAAAAACTGCCTTTTGTGAACTTCTGCAGACTGTGAACTTCTGAGCCCATTCCCTTACATGTTGGGTACAAAATTCTGAAACTACCGAAACTTGGGTTTCAGGGGATTAGTTGATTACAACAGAAGTAATGCCCTCTGAAACCGTTTGCAACAAACAGGACTGTCTCCCTGTCTTTGGTACTATCTTAGGTGCCTTGCCTTGTCCGTGCCTAAAACAGTATAATTCTATATACTTAAACATTGTTTATGTTTTCATCAAATGGTCAACAGCTGGGATTAATTGTGTAATGGTGCAGATGTTTCCCAGAGTGCTTTATTATGACGGAGGCTCATTTGAAGATCAAATAGGTGGCCATAAAACCCGGTTCCACTGGGAACATATATCCCTCACTTTAGCCATCCTATTAGGAATAGGAGTTGCTGCAGGGGTGGGCACAAGAACTACTGCCTTGGTCCATGAGACACATCAAATGACCCAATAAGAAGCAACAATACACCAAAACTTAAAGATATTAGAAACCTCTATCACAGCTTTTCAGGAATTTTTAACCTCTCTCTCTGAAGTTGTTTTACAGAACAGTCGAGTGTTGATTCTCCTCTTCATGAGAGAAGGGGTCCTTTGTTCTGCATCGATGGAAGAATGTTGTGTTTATGCTGACCATAGTGGAGTTGTTAAAAAATCTATGAGTAAATTAAAAAATTCCTTGAAGAGTGTCAACGAGAGAGGGAGGCCCATAAAGGGTGGTTTGAGTCTTGGTTCACACAGTCCCCTCGTTAACTATGAATTTATCAACCCTGGCCAGTCCAATAATAATCCTCATATTATTGCTAACTATAAAATCCTGTTTGCTAAACCGTGTAATTTCTTTTCTCCCAGCTCAAATTGGACAAGTTGAACTTATGGTAATACCCCACTGGCAGACATAGAATGTGACACCCGGCAATGATCACTTTTATGATTAAAAGTAGCCAGAAGAAGAATTGGGGGATGAAAGGTTAATAAAATAGGCACTTGTTACTTCCTTTTTTTCTGTACGCTTAACAAAACACTGTTGAATTCTTGAGAAATGTTTCCTAATCTTGTTCCCATAATGTGCTGTCCCCAACTGACAAACTGCAGAATGTACTCCCTCACCCTGTTGCACGCAAACTGCCCACTTGCCCTGACCCATCAATAAACTTCCCTCCGTGCCATCACAAAGGAAAGTATATAAGCTCTGCTTAAGCTTTTCTCAGGGCTCTCTACTCTATTCAAGTGAGCTCTGAGCCCCAGCATGCTGGACCCCCAATAAACCCTTTGCTGTTTCATGAGATAGTCTCTTGGTGGACTCTTCCTCCAACGCTCGCCTGACCTTTACTTGGATGATTGAATGTTGAAGAGAACATCCATTCAAAAAGGGATAGTTGGTAGGATTAGAAATATAGCTGGTAGGATTAGGACGAAGAGTGAGTATAGGATGAACTGGAGAAAATACGTAGGAAAGCAGATATCAATAGAGACATTATGAAATCAGGCAACGTATAAAGTGAGTGATAGGATTAGACATTATCAGCAGTGTTGACTTTCAATATATAAACTTAGGAAGAAACAAATATGTACTAACCAATATCATTGACATTTGAGAGCAATAGGCAACCTGGACACGAATGTTTTTAGTAATCCAGGATTGCTTTCCATTTAGGCTTTGGTAGAATCATAAGTGTGACCTTTGCATTTTGTGATCTGAATATTACTGGGATAAAATGTATATGTAGATCAGGTGACATGAGTATTTCTTCTAACATTTTGGGAGCAATATTTTGAAGACGTATAAATTAGTATTGGGGGTACAAAAGTTGTACCATGTGTCTATGAATATAGAAGTAATGCATGAATTGACAATACTGTGAATAAATAATATAACTGTTTCAACTTTAAATAATGGATTGAATTGATATCTGAAAATATATAAGAAATCTTATATTGATATACAATCATTCATTCCATCGAGTTATACATCAAATGGTAATATTAGGGTTATGTTTTATCATGAAGGGTGTGTGAGTTTTGCTTCAAAAGTGATTATGGAAATGGAAAATAATGTATTTGGAATGAAGTCTCATGAAAAGACGAGTCAAGAAACATAGAGGAATACATGTGTTCTGAAGCAGGAAGTGATTGTAAGTATAACAAAAGCCTATAAATTTACTAACTTGTGGATGAAATATATATCCTATGATGTGCAAAAACCGAAGAAATAGTATGTAACAGGGTTAATTAAAATGAACGTCAAAATACACATCATGTCCCATTGGAATCTACTTGCATTGATGTTAAACTGGGTCAGTTACTGAAGAAACAATAGGATTTGTAAGGACCATTTAATAAAGTTAGTTTTCAGTACTAGGAAACAAAAATATATTCCAGGTGGATGAATATATCTGAGCATAAACTTGTGAAAATTTGATTATAAATCCACATTAATTAACATGAATGAATTTAGGGAGTGTATATATGACACAAATATTACATATTTTGAAAAGTCAGGAGAGTGTATATATATATATATATATATATATATATACAAAAAACACACACAGACACATTAAAAAGTAGCAATATATATGCCAAACAAAATTCATCATGAAATATACATAATCCACAGGTTCAAATATATTCATTTTACTGAACATGGATTTATGTATAATGTTGTTCAACTAGGAAGCTCACCCATAAGTTGAATTTTCAGTTCCAAAAGCATTTAGGAGGAGTGATCTCTTCTCAGAATTTCTTTCTGCCAAGTCAGCCACTTCACAAAAATGTATGAGTGATACTAAGTAGGATTCTATTTGTGCATATAAAAATACATGTGCTGAATAGGCTCCAGAGAAATGGAGACAGGAATTCACACATAAGTGAACTTTAAAATCAATGGAGAACTATTTCAATTAAAAATTCACTAGATTTGTATCACCTACGAAAAATCATGCAAAAAGGCAGTCCAACTATTCATGATGCCTCCCCTGAACTGCTTGTATTTCTCTAGTGTTTGGGATATTTGCCTCCATCATATTAGGATTAGTATTCAGAGTCTAGAAGGGTGTGGGTTAGTGTCAGGGATTCAGTATTTCGTATAAAAAATAGGAAAATGAATGCAATGTGTATGCAAATATGTGCTACACAAAATCTTCCCACTCTCATCCAGAACAATGCCTAGACATCACCTTCGCCCCAAGTAAGACACAATTAGAGGAGAAGAGTTAGAAAATCTTTGAATACATATCTGCAATGGAAAATTATCAGGAGTTCACAACCTTGGATATGGTAGAGGAATTTCCAAAAGTAAGAGACAGGGTAAACCACTCCACAAACATGGACCTTTGCCTGCCTAAAAACTTCTTGATAAACTGCCTCTAAGGATGGGCACTTGAAATATATGTTGTTGTCAGGAGCTTTAGCTTCCTTTCTAGTGAGACCATCAAAGCTAGGTCTGATTCTCTGTGACCTGGAGGATATGCTTTCTTATTTTCCAATGAACATGAGGCAGTAGTGCTGAATTCTCTCTTTGTAGGCAAATTGTTGCCACGGGGGCTAAGTGTATCCACATGTTGACTGTGAGTCCATTTGGTCATCCTCCACATTTCGTGGAGTTTCTTGGTGCTGCACTGGGAATTTGGTATTTGCTTCACGGAATACAAGGAGCTCAACTGGGACTCAGAGCTGGAGGGAGTTCTGTCAGGTATGGTGGGTCAGGATCTGCAGGAGAATGCACCAACCAGGCTTCTATCCCACATAGTTTGCCCCCTTGACCATAATAACCTGATTGTGCACATTTTGGTTAAACCTCTCCTTATAAAAAGATGCCTTTACATATAAGAGTCTGCAGGATGCACCATGTCAGCCACAAGCCATTTGGAAGTCAAAGGCAGATCCACAAGGCCCCAGGACAGAAATTTTATCACAAAACTGCACAACACTGCTCTTGGTCAACTACTCAGTAGGCTCCAAGTTACTGGCATCTCTGTTCTACACCATTTTCATGAAACCCAGTCAATCAAGGCATTGTCTGGTACACTCAGGATCAGCAACAGTACATCCAAAGGTTCTCCTGTACCACCTGGTCAAGGGAATTTCAAAAATGTCATGGTATTTATCTAGCCATTTTTCAAGGATGATATTGGAGACACTGTGAGTTCCAATTATTTTAGGAACCATTCAATGGTGAGGAAGCTCATTTCAATGAATGCTCTGGAGAACTCTCACAGGCAAGTCATCCAAAAAAGTGGCAAAATGGTCACGTGAATCCAGGCCCATTGAGGTCTACAAAGTGAGGTCCATGTTTGTTTTGACTCTCAACTATGTCTGCCAAGACTTTCAGAAAAAAATCATGTGATATCCTGGCTGAGATTCCCAGTGCTGTGTGGAAAGCCACCCTGAGCCTAGATCTCAGTTTCCAATGGTGACTCTCATGCGTGGCCTCCTAAAATCCCAACGCAATTCATGGCAATACTTGTATGAGTTCAGTTCCAGAACTCAGTCTCTTAGGGAAAACACACCAGAGTTCCAGCTGAGGTGGGCCAAGTAATCTCTTCCAACCACAATTAAAACCAAAACACTCCCACATGGCCCACATCTTCTTCCATTGAGACACTCATCAAAACCTCTGGCTGAAGGTTTACATGATGGGTGCAGCCCAAGACAGTGTCCAAAATATGCTCCCTTGCCCCTCTTTTGCCTAAAGTAAGGGTGGACTGGACCCCTTTCCTCTGAACCTGGAGTGATCAAATAAGCCTGCCGTTAATATTGCTCTGATTCTCCAATTTGAGGCCTACTGACTGTCAGGTATAGATTCTTTGTGTGATTTGGAGTAATGAGGAAACACAAGCACCTATTGTCTACCATCTGCAGGCCTTTGAAGAACTCATTTTAACCAAAGGATCCCTATTCTCACTTGATGGAGGTCAGGAACCTAACAGAGAAAGGCAAGAGACTTCTTCCAGAATGACTGATATTTTTACATTTCGGTTTTCGATACACACATGGGAACGTACTTTAGATCCATCAGGTGCTGAGAATCTAACTCATAGCCTGACACAGGGACAAGAGGCTTATTCAGACACATCCCTTTCCAAAGCAATTAACCAAAGAGCTACAGGTGATGCCCATTAATTTCCATTTGAAAACTGTTTTCTTCAGGCTTCAAAAAGGGGTGGCCTGAGGCAAGAAACATTCTTACACTCAGGGCAACAGAACAATAGGTAAGCAAAAGGCCCAAAGCAGGGTTTCTCCACTGAGACTTTCCTGGTCACATTGATATCTGCATTTTCTGCGATGCTCGCCACTCCATTCTGCTATCCAGTACATGGCCATGTCACAGAGCTTGGAGGTGGCACATATCTTGGACACAAAAACATGAGCCTATTCTGGATAGTGGCCAGAATTCGGGAAGAAAACAGGAACATAGGAGGATAGTAGGGGTTGCTCATCCATAAGTCAAGCTACAATCCACTCATAAATTGGGTAGGATGAATGCTGGGAAGCTTTCTACTAGACAGGACGTATTCATTGATGCATTCTCTTTTCTCATGTCTACAAACACGGACACAGTGGGATACACAGACACTAGCCTTGCCAAACGGCTTTCTAGAAGTACTCCACTCCATACCAAACAAACTGCCTTTCCTACCTATTCTGAGAACATGAATAAAAACCACAAACTTACACCAACAACCACAAAGGCACTTCCTACCCCCAATAAGTCTTTGACTATCCAGAGTGTCCTCGGACTGGTCGACCATAGTATGTTACCCTGAATTGGCCTGTCCTGTCTCAGATCTGGTCTCCTCGGCCAACTCTGTGAAGTTGTCAGGAACCAACTGTGAGCGACTACCTGCTTTCTTAGGAAAGGTCCCTCTACAGAGCTCTCCTGGCATTTGTCCATCTTCACATCAGTAGATACCAAAAAAGACTGTCTGTCCTTGGTAAATCGAAACAAGTTATCCCACTGGGACAGCGACTGGAACTATCTCTGGGTGCCTGGCTTTCTGGATCCCAAGTTCAGAGAGTTCCATCACCAAGTAAGTGAGGTGAAGTCACTTTCTTCAAAAATGAATGAGGTCACTGCCCTGGCAACCACTTTGTTCTAACAGTTGCTTCAAATGGTCCCATGAGATGGAGGGTGCTCCTACTTCCTGTGACACTTTCACAAGTCAGAATGGTATATCAACCATAGTCAACGGGGAACTTCTCTCCACACAGGCCTGCTTTGGTCCATCTTCTCTACATTAAGAAGAGAGAGGCTGATTCAGACACATCCTTTCATCCTCTCCAGGTTGTTTGCCATGTAAAATAAGTTTTGCTCTCTCAGGTCCTTCATAGCTGCCTACAACTTTTCCAAGGATCATATCTGCATGGAACTCTGAGGTTCTCAGCAGGTGGAAGATCACCTACATTCCTCTATTGTAAGACCAACTCTGTCCATGCTCTTCTGTAGTTAGATTGAGGGAAGAGTGTATGCTTAGGATTAACAACAGGTTCGATTTGGGTTAGAAATAATTTGGGGGATGAATAATGGTATTTGGAACCTGCAATATTTAAAAGAATATACAGGTGAAAGGTAAGTATGAAAACCGAAATGTATGTAAGATTTGAAGCCCGGACGGCTATTGAGCCCTTGATTGGGATACTTAGCTTTGAATTATGTTCTGCACAGATGTCTCTGATAAATCGATATACAATGGCATAGGACCTTGTGCCTTTGATGACTGAATGTGGAAGACAACATCCAGTCAAAAAGTGAGAGTCGGTAGGATTAGGAAGATAGTCGGAAGGTTTAGAAAGAAGAGTGAATATAGGATCTGGACCAAAAGTTCTTCAGCAATAGGGTTTCGGGTAGAGAGTGAATGTAAATATCAGCACATGTGAAGAGTCAGTCACATTGATGAACTGGGGAAAATATGTAGGAAAGCAGATATCAATAGAGACATTAGGAAATCAGACAAATTATAAAGTGAGTAATAGGATTAAACATTTTCACAGGGTTGAGGTTGAATATATAATCTAAGGAAGAAACAAACATGTAGTCACCAATAGGATTGACATTTGAGAGCATTAAGTAACCTGGACATGGATGTTTTTAGTAATTCATGCTCACTTTCCAATTAGGCTTTGTTACAATCATCAGTGTGATCTTTGCATTTTGTGTCCAGAATATCACTGTGATAAAATGTATATGTAGATCAGGTGACATGAGTATTTCTTCCACCATTTCTGGGAGCAATATTTTGAACATGTATCAATTAGTATTGGGAGTACAAATAGGTGTACTTTGTGTACTTCTAATGGTAACATTAGGGTTACGGTTTATCATGAAGTGTGTGTGAGTTTTGCTTCAAAAATGATTAAAGAATCAAAAATAATATGTTTAGAAAGAAGTCTAGTGAAAAGACCACTAAATAATCATAAAGGAATACATGTTTTCTGAAAGAGGAAGTGATTGAAAGTGAACCAAATGCCTATAAATTTGTGAACTTGTGGATGAAAGTATATATCCTATGATGTCCATAAACTGAAGAAAAAGTAATGTACCAGTGTTGAATAAAAACAAACTTCAAAATACATATCATGTCCCATAGGAATCTAACTGCATTGATGTTAATCCTGGTCAGTTACTATAGAAATATTAGGATATATAAGGACCATTCACTAAAGTTAGTTTTCAGTACTAGGAAACAAATATGTATTTCAGGTGGTTGAATATTTCTGAGAATAATCTTGTGAAATGTGAAATGTTGATTATAAATCCACATACACGAACTAGAATGAATTTACGGAGTGTATAATAAGACACATATATTTCATATTTTGGAAAATCTGGAGAGTATATATATATATATATATATATATATATATATATATATATATATACACACACACACACACACACACACACACACACACACACACATTAAAATGTAGCAATATATATGCCAATCGAAATTTATCATGAAATATATATCATCCACATACCTAAAAATATTAATTTTACTGAACATGGTTTTATGTTTAATGTTGTTCACTAGGAAGCTCACCCATAGGTTGAATTTTCAGTTCCATCAGTATTTAGGGGCAGTGATGTATTCTCATAATTTGTAAATTCCAAAGTCAGTTTGCTCACAAGAATGTACGTGTGATACCAGGTAGAAGTCTATATATGCATGAAAATATACATGTTCTGAATAGGCTACACAGAAAAGGAGACAGGAATTTACATATGTGTTAACTTTAAAAACTCATGGAGAAATATTCCAATGAAAGGTTGACAAGAATGATAACACATACCCTTGATAAAGCAGAAGGAAAATCCAAGTATACACCATGCCTCCTATGAAAGGCCTGTATTTCTATCCTGTTAGGTTTCTTTTTCTCCATCATTTTAGGATAAGTAGTCAGAGTCTATTAGGGTATGGGTTAGTGTCAGGGATTCAGTATTTCAAATGGTAAATAGGATAATGAATCCAATGTGAATGCAAATATGTGCTACACAATAAACTTCCAACTCTCATCCAGAACAATGCCTTGACATTACCTTTGGCCCAGTGAGACACAATTAGAGGGGAAGAGTTTGAAAATCTGTGAATACAAATCTGGAATGGAAAATGCTCAGGAGTTCCCAACCTGGGAGCTGGTAGAGGAGTTTCCAAAAGTACGGGACAGTGTAAACACTACACAACCATGGAGCTCTGCTGGCCAAAAGAATTCTGGAGAAACTGCCTCTGAGGTGTGGCACTTGAAATATATGTTGTTGTCAGGAGCTTTATCTTCATTTGTCATGAAACCATCAAAGCTGGGTCTGCATCTATGTTACCTGGAGAACATGGTTTCTTATTTTCCAATGATCATGAGGCAGCGGTGCTGAATTCTCTCTTTGTAGGTAAACTGAGGCCACTGGGCCGAAGTGTCTCCCATGTGGACTGTGAAGCCATTTGGTCATCCTCCAATTTTCGTTGTGTTTCTTGCTGCTGCACTGGGAGATTGGTATTTGCTTCACGAAATACAAGGAGTTCAACTGGGACACAGTGTTGGAGGGAGTTTTGTGACATGTGGTGGTTCAGAGTCTGCAGGAGAACGCACCAACCATGCTTCTATCCCATATGCTTGCCCCCTTGACGATAGCAAACTGATTCTAAACATTGCCCTCAAACATCTCCATATAACAAGACGCCTTTACATATAAGGGTCTGCTTGGTGCACCATATCAGCTAAAAGCCATTTGGAAGTCAATGGCAGATCCACATGGCACCACCACAAATATTTTATCACACACCTGCACATCACTGCTCTGGGCCAACTACTCTGCAGTTTTCAACTAACCGGCATCTCAGTTCTAAACCATTTTCATTATACCCATCAATCAAGGCACTGTCTGGTATAATAATGATCAGCAACAGGACATCCAAATGTTCTTCATTGCCACCTCGTCATGCGAATTTCAAAAATTTCATGGTATTCATCTATCCATTTTACAAGGTTGAAGTTGGAGCCATTGTGGCTTACAATTCATTCAGGGACCATTAAATGGTGAGGAAGCTCATTTAAATGAAAGCTCTGGTACAATCATAAGTGTAAACTTTGCTTTTTGTGTCCAGAATATTACTGTGATAAAATGTATAAGGAGATCAGGTGACATGAGTATTTCTTCCACCATTTCTTTGAGCAATATTTTGAAGACGTATAAATTAGTATTGGGGGTACAATAGGTGTACGCTGTGTCTTTGGATATAGAGATAATGCATGAATAGACCATACTGAGAATAAATAATATAACTGGTTCCAATTTTAAATAATTTTTTGAATTGATACATGAAAATATACAGAAAATCTTATATTGATATACAATCATTCATTCCAACCAGTTCCACAATTAATGGTAATATTAGGGTTATGGTTTATCATGAACAGTGTGTGAGTTTTGCTTCAAAAGTGATTATGGAAATCAATAATAATGTGTTTGGCAAGAAGTCTCATGAAAAGACCAGTCAAGAGACCTGGAGGAATACATGTGTTCTGAAGAAGGAATTGATTGAACGTGAAACAAATGCCTGTAAATTTGTGAAATCGTGGATGAAATATATATACTATGATATATATATATATATAAAACATAGGTGAAATATATGTATGAAAACAGAAATCTAAATAAGATTTGAAGCCCAGAAGGGCATTGGGCCCCTGATTGATATCCATATCTTTGAATTACTTTCTGCAAAGTTGTCTCAGATAAATCAATATACAGGGGCATAGGACCTTGTACCTTGGATGATTGAATGTAGAAGAGAACATCCAGTAAAAAAGGGATAGTCAGTAGTGAAAGCTTAATAAAATAGGTACTTGTCACTTCCTGTTTTTCTGTATGCTTAACAAAACACTTTTGAAATTTTGAGAATATTTGCTAATCTTGTTCCCAGAATGTGCCGTTCCCTACTGCAAAACTGCAGAATGTACTCCCTCACCTGGTTGCACGCAAACCGCCCAGTCGCCCAGACACATCAAAAAACTTCTCTCTCTGCCCTCTCCAAGGAAAGTATATAAGCTCTACTTAAGCTGTTCTCAGGGCTGTCTGCTCTGTTCAAGTGAGTTCTGAGCTCAAACATGCTGGACCCCCAGTAAATCCTTTGCTGTTGCATGATAAAGTCTCTTGGTTGTCCCTTCTTCTGACGCTAGCCCGACCTTTACATATGGAGGTTCCACCTAGATCGAGCAGTTGTGGATGAGAGATCCCAAAGGACCCCTCTCAGGTAAGTAAGGCGCCTCTTTCTGGTTTCAGGTTTCATGTTAGGGCTTGGCAAATTGACTGTCAATGAAGAGTGTGAGCTCTCTCTGACGATGCCTGACAGTGGTGTTACAGAACTCAAGCCATGTCTCTGGAGGACACCACAGAGGACTCCGGAAATTGAGGAACAATAGTCTCCTCGACTCAGTGATATTTTGATTCGGATTCGGTATTGCCAGCCCATCGGGTTTTGCTGGCAACTCAGTCCTGGTCTCAGTGTTGGACGTCCATTGCCTGTCTTTATTGTCTTGTCTTGTCTGTGTCATGTGTCATTGCTTTCACTGTTTGTGTATCTTTCATTATGGGACAGCGCACTTCAATGCCTTTTTCCCTGACCCTTGATCACTGCACCAAAGTCCGCTTAAGGGCTCAGAATCTTTCTTTTTCAGTAAAGTGCCGGATGTTGCAGATTCTCTGTACCTCAGAATGGCCAACATTTGGAGTTGAATGGCCCCTAGAAGGATCTTTCTACTTCCCACTAATTTAAAAAGTCAGAGATATTGGCTTTTAGCCAGGGCCACATAGCCATCTGGATCAACAGCCATGTATCTTAACTCAGCAGGACCTGTGCAAAGCTCCTCCTCCATTGGTGAAGCCTATCCTTGCCGCTGCCCCTGCTCCAACTTCTTCCCCCAGGAACTCTCAAACACTCTTCTTCTTCTTCTCCTCCACCCTCTGTTCTCCCTGAGTCACCAGATTTGACTCTACTGGACTCTCCTCCCCCTCCTTATCCCCTGCCCTGGTTCCCCAGCCCCCAACACACTCTAAGTGATTCCCCTGCTGCTGACTCAGCCTCTCGTCCATTGCAGGAAGCTAAGCCGGCCCAGTGCCCTCCAGATAATTTCCCTGTGGCACACACAGCACCTTCTCCCATGGAGGAAGCTGGCCCAGCTAAAGGAATGCGCTGGTGGCAAAAGATTGAAAACCCTGGAACTCTCGGGATGCTCCCCCTCCTTCCCTAGAGGCCAATGGTTATCGATGGCCATGGGGGAAAAATGCAAGCCTACCAGTATTGGCCTCTCTCCAGACCTATATAACTTAAAAAATTACAATCCCCCTTTTCCGAGTACCCAACACAGCTCTCAGGTGTGGTTGAGTCATTAATGTTTTCCCAACAGCCTACTTCAGAAGACTGCCAACAACTCCTAGGAACTCTCTTCAAGACAGAGGAACAAAAGGGAATCCTCCAGGAACCTAGAAAAAAATATCCTCGGACCAGATGTTCATCCGACACAACTACCCAACATAATCAAAGCCGGCTTTCCCTTTAACCGACCCAACTGTGACCCCAAAACCTTTGAAAGTAGGGAGCTTCTGTCCACTTATAGCTGGGCTCTAATACTGGGTCTCCAAACAGCTGCTAGTGACCAACTAATTTGGCCAAGGTAAGAGAGATTATTCAAGGGCCAGATGAATCTCCCTCTATGTTTCTAGAGAGAATTATGGAGTCATATAGGACATATATTCCTTTCGATCCTCAGGCAGAGAATCAGAAGGCATCTGTCATGATGGGCAAACTGCAATCGATATTAAAACAAATTTACAAAGCTTAGATTGATTACAAGATATCACTTTGAGAGATTTCATCAGAGAATCTGAGAAGATATACTATAAGAGAGAAACTGAGGAAGAGAAGGGAGCAAAGTGAGGTTAATGAAGCAAAAGGCAGACTAAGGTGTTGACTAAGGTCCTGGTCACAACAACAAATAGGCCAGAAATTAAGAAACAGCGAGACAAGAAGGGATAAGTTGGCCCACGACAGAGGCCACCCCTGGCCTCAGATCAATGTGCCTACTCTAAAGAAAAAGGACACTGGGTCAAAATTGCCTTAGAAAGTGACAGCCAGGCCAGCCAGCCATTCTGACTCTGGAGGATGACTAAGAAAGTCGGGTCTCATATCCCTTCCCCGAGCTCAGGGAAACTTTTGAAGTGGAGGAGACCCCAGTAAACTGGATACAGGGGCAATATACTCAGCCCTTAAAGCCACAATAGGCGCTCTATCTAATAAAAGGTCTCTAGTTCAAAAAACTAATGGCAGTAAATATCGGACTTGGACAACTAAGAGGACCATTGACTTAGGGAAAGGAAAAATCCATCATTTCTCCCTAGTAATCCCAGAATGCCTGGCCCCATTGATGGGCAGAGATCTGCTCACCAAGCTCTGGGCCAAAATAACTTTTAACCCTGAAGGCCCCCAAGTGGAATTTCAAAATCCTTCAGTAGAAATTCCAAGAGTCACGGCTCTAACTATGTCAGTAGAAAATGTACATCAACTCACTCACCATGGTTCAAAGAATCTGCAGGCATTCCTGAAGGATCAAGAACAGAGTTTTCCACTAACTGACTCACAGTGAAAGAAATAACTGAATGGGTAACAAAAGCCTGTCGGGTCCATCAATTAGTTAATGCTTACCCTTCCAAGCTTCCTGCAGGAAAGCACCTACGAGGTACCAAACCAGGACAATTCTGGGAAGTGAACTTTACTTAAATTAAGCCAGCAAGGTATAGACTTAAATATCTCCTAGTCTTTGTAGGTACATTTTAAGGATGGATTGAAGCCTTCCCCTCAAAATAAAAGAAAAAAGAAAAGAAAAGAAATAGCGCAAATTTTGGTCAAGAAGATCCTAGAAGATATTTTTTCCAAGATATGGCCTGCCTAAGTTAAAAGTGTCTGATACTGGACCAGCGTTCGTGGGCCAGATAAGTAAGGGGTTAGCCAGGACCCTGGGGATTAATTGGAAGTTACATTGTGCTTATATACCCCAGAGTTTAGGACAGGTGGAAAGAATGAATATAATCATTAAACAGACCTTAAAAAATTAAGCTTAGAGACCGGAATAAAAGATTGTACTATGCTACTGCCTTATGCACTGTTTCATGAAGGAAATACTCACTCTGTTTTTTTTGTAACCTCACCCCCTATGAAATTCTCTATGGTGCCCCTCCTCCAGGAAGGGACCTAACCCCAACTCTAAGACCTAACGATCCCTTTCACACCCCTTGCTTGACAGATTTAAAGCTCTTGAAAGAACTCAGGGATACCTGTGAAAACGGCTGACCACTGCCTACCAACCTGGGGACAAGGGGACTCCACATCGATATCAAGTAAGAGACTTTGTCTACGTTAGATGACATCAGGTGTCATCCCTGGAACCCCACTGGAAAGGACCATACCAGGTGGTACTTATAACACCTACAGAAATAACAAAAAGAAAAAAAATTGAAAATAAAGAAAGGAAGAAATTAAAAAAAATAATAATGATAATAAAAAAATGAAAATTAAAATTTAAAGAAATAATACTACTAATAATAAAATAAAAAAATTGAAAACATAAAATAAGTTAAAGAACAACTACACCAACAAAAAATAAAAATGAAAGAAAAAGAAAAAAAAAACATAAATGCAGTCATAGATTTCGATTAACTTCTCTTAAAGTAGGTGGTGCTGTGCCCACTGGGCCAAGCTTCTCCTCTCAAAGGTGGGAACCATTAACTGTGCAGCAGCTCTAAGTCCCAGACTGGGTGGGTCTCCAATCCTGAGTGCCTAGGGCCTTCTCTTGTGTTTCCTCAAACCAGGCCCCGCTCACCGCAATACTGGCTACACGCCAGTTCTGCTGCTCCTGGGAGCCCTGTTTTCATGAATACCTGGGCACACTCTCCCTGTTTGCCTCCCTCAGCCCCTAAGTTTGTAGAGCTTGGGCCTGAGAACCCTCAGCAAATTTGCTTGCCCTCCAGGAGCCACGCCCCTGGTAGCTGGTGCAAGAGACCTCAGTTGTCTGCACTGGTGGGAGCGGTAGCCGAGAGCTCCTGAACGCAAGTCCAATGCCACTCCTGATTCCCTCGGTCTGGCTATGGAGCTCACAGGAGAGCTAGGAGGGGCCCTTATGAAAGAGCTGGGAGGGGCTCTTAAGGTTTCTCCACTGTGTGGAGAGAGATGGCTAGGGGATTAAACACCTGTCACAAAGGTTTCAATGAAGATATCTCCTCCACTCGTGATGTCAGTTCTCTGCCATGGTGGTATCTCGTGCAAATGGTGACCGTTCTTTCCCTTTGCCGGGTGACCAATGCAACGGGTGAGTCCTGACTGACTTTCCCAAGCCCCATTTCAGTCCTTTGGCCACTGCCTATGAAGGCTCAGTTGGCTTTTACCTCTGTAAATTCAGAAGGGCCGACCAATTATTTCAGCGGGATATTTAGTGCTGAGTCATGAGAAGCAGGCGAACTGGAGGTTGAATGCAGCATATCCGGACTCGGTGTGTGTGTTCTGAGGGGCCCAGATTGTACGCCCCAGATCCACATCAGCTGAGCATTGCCTAGTGATCCTGAGCAAACAGCATTTAGACAGTTTACGGCTCCCTATGCCCGCACATTTGAAGATGTCAGAGACTTGATCTCTCTGCACCTGCCACCATGTTAGATCTCCTCAATGATATTCATGTTACCCTTACAGCTTCCTGGCATAAGCAAGTTCTTGGGATTGTAACACTACTGCTTCTGTTTCCAGTCCAGATTTCTAGAAATGAATCCTTGCCGCCATTGCCTCTGCCTCTGGACCATGCTCACGTTAGCCGCGCTCATGGGTGCTGCGCTCGACTGTGACTATAGCGGAACCACCACGGCCTCCATTGCTCCTCAGCCCGGTGCCCATCCCCTGGGGCCCAAGCAGCTGCCACCATGGCTCTCCGGACCCCTCCTCCAGAGCACAGGTCCCTTAGCAGGGGAATGCAGAATGACCCCAGAGACAGGCTCTGCCCGAAGGTGCAGCGGCGAACAGGCGACCTAGGCGCTCGAGGCCACGGTCCAGCCTTCAGAGGACAGGACTCGGCCCTTAGCCCAGCTCCAACCTCTAGATGCGGCAGCCGGACAATTTAGACAGAGTCATCAAGACAGCCAGCAGAAAGCAAATGGTGGCTCCTGAGGAGTGGATTTTTGGCACAGAAACCACAGCCCAGCGAACAATCCCAGTCCATAAACTCTCCCTGTATATAAAAATATTTTAAAAAAGCGGGCGGAAGTAACTGAACTTTCTTTGCATCAGGTACTTACAATCCACTGCTGATTACACATTCAGGTTCTCTGCCTGGAGCGAAGCGAAAGAGGAAGCAGATGCGTGCAAAGCGCCCATGGCTTTGAGCAGCCAAGCGTCTCTTTTTCCATCTCTTTGTTCTTCCTGCTGCTTGGCAAGTGGTCTACTACAGATTAACGGTAAAAGGAGCTCTAACCAACTGCACGAAATCTCAATTAAAGCCGCTGCACTGAGCACCACACTCAGCATTTCAGCAACCCCCGTACGCAGCGGCCATCTTCCCTACCAGGTTTGGTTTTTCGGTTTTCGGTTTTGTTGGCAGAGTGGCTGCCAGCAGAGAGCGTAAGTTCCCACTGGCGGTGGTGGACAGACGTGTCCTGAAGCCACAGACCACGTCCTTGCAAGGGACTCCTTGGACCATTCGGGGAGGGACGGATGTGTCCTAATTAGGTGACTCTGCTGCCAACCTGACAGGTCTTGCTGGCTACTTATGTCTCTCAGGTTGAATTCACTGTCTGTCTTTGTGGTCTAACCCATCAGGTTTTGCCAGTTACTAGGTTCTAATCTCTCCTTCTGAACTCGTGTTAAATGTTAACTGTGTGTCCGTGTTTGTGTCACGTTTGTATTGTCGTTGTCTCTGTTTGAGTAACTCTCATTACGGGCCAAAGCCATTTCATGCCTCTGTCCTTGAAGCCTTTTCTGGTCCCTGGCTCCAACCTGACCCCTTTGCCCACGATCCTATCACTCAAACCTTCTGCACCTCCCCCTCTTCCCTCCATTCTCACTGAGTCACAAGTTTGAAGATCTTAGGGTTGTGAACAAACGGGAGCTGCATGATGGTCTTTGTGTGTCTTTTTGTCTGTGTTTCTGTTAAATGTGATGGCATTGTGTGGACCGATGCAGAGTCCCATGTTCCAACCTGCCTTAGATGTGTGGAAGTAACTTTAGCTAAATTTTAACCTAATGCTTCTCCTGTGAGGGACCAAAAGTCAATAGAACCGCCAGCTTTTCTGTTCTCACCTTTTACACCTCTCTTAGCTGTGTTTTAAAGAACTTTGATGTACTTTACTCCCCTTTGTTAAGCGAGATTAGGGAAGCACTGTTTTCTTTTCTTTCCATAGTTGGGTTGAGCACGCCAACTGCAGAGGGAAATGCCTGGGGTCTAAGAACTTTGATATCTCGCATAAATTTTTCTCAAAACCCTGTCCTCATTATTAAATTGGCATTAATTGGATTTGGGGATGGGATCCAAACCTTCAGTCATAAATTTTGACACCCCAGAGTGGACTTTAAAGGAGTCCCCACTCTGCCCTCTTGGGGAAGCCTAGAACTCAAAAAACTGCAAGCAGAAAATGAACTATTTGGGAGCTGACTACTGAAAAGTTGGGAGATATAGAATATGCCTGGTGCCTGGGGTCAAATCAAACCAGAGGAACTAATCCTGTAAGTAAAAAGTGAGGCTAAGGGACTCCCAGCAGCTGCCCGAGCCATTTTGCTGTGGGGAACTCCCTTATTCCTTACCTGCACTTTAAGGATTACTCCACCTCTGTTTGCTTAACAAAAGGGAGAATGAATGCAGTAATATGTTGATATTATAGATTGTTTCTTGGAGATGATCTTGGCTGAATGTGTATCTAAAAGATGATTTATTATTGTAACAATCTGGTATCTAAATGGGTTTCTAAAGCATTGCACTATCTTACAGTATAAAGTTGGGTTTAAACAATTGTTTAGTTTGATTTCAGATAGTTCATGCTAGAAACCTTAAATACTTAGGATTAAAAAAAATATTAAAGAGTTTAAATTTTTAACTAGGTAGCCTGAGAAAATTCCACTAGATATACCAGTGCATTAACTTGGGCAAAGAAAATAAATTATGATATGGTATCTGTTCCCCTCAGTGTGTAAGATTTAAAAAAAATGGTGCTAAATTAAAAGGTTCGTCTGGCTTATTGAAATGGCATTAATTAGCAACAATCTTGGAAATATTTAAAGCTTAATTTCGGATACCCATGGCAGTGTGTGGTTTTTTAAAAAATTTTTCAGCCAATTTAATGTAACTTAATACTACTTTTGAAATTTCAGAACAAAGAAAGTGGGTTATTATCTTATAGAAACTTTTTTGTGATGGTGCCATTTATATTATCAAAAAATGATCCAATTTTCAGTTTTGTGTGAGCAAATTTTTCTAGTGTAGAAAAATCTAAAGATATAAAATTTTGAGAATTACATCTTGAACTTGCATCATAATTTTCAACATTCAAACCTGGAAATTATGACATAGCTATAATGCATTAGGCATGAGGTTTCTGCTCAAAATTCACATCTTTCCAGTTTTCGAGACCTCAGTCAGGACTTAAGTTGATATGCAATCAGGAAGAGACAGATAAAAAGGAGTAAAAGTTTATGTTTACCTGAACTCAAACTAGACTCAACGAATAAGTACATTATATGGTATTTACTAATTACTGAATAGTCATCTTTTTTAGGACTCTTGCTTTTTCTTAGATTCTGTATTTTTTTTTTCTTTTTTTGAGCTCATAATCTTTATCCTGCAGATCTGTAAATGTTTTCAGATCAGATCTATTTTTGATCAACTGTGGAGTTTTTAAACATTGCAATGGAGATTTCACCTGAAAAAGCTACAAGGCCTTTACTATTGTCTTATGTGCTACATTTGTGTTATGTGTTGTATGTCGGTATGCCTGTATGTGTGTAAGTCAATATATAATGCAGTGATATGACAATTGATAGATGAGGAGCGCTAAAGAGAAATTTAAAAATGGATTCAAATATCTTTGATTCACGTGATTCAAATGGTTCAATTCAAATTGGGTAAAAAGATAAAAATAAAGATGTCTTTAAAAATAGGCCTATAAGTTTTCTAGGTGTTCAAAAATGCCCTAGTATAATGTTGATGTCTATAAAATAATCTGCTTAAATTCAGAAATTTACATGTATTGTTTCAAAATGTGAACAGAAAGAGGTTAACAAATGGAAAAGAGAAACTAAAAGGTTCTAGATATAGATTTAATAAAGGGAAAATGTGTTTCTGGATAAGAGAGTCTATATGATTAAGTAATTAAAAGGTTTAATAATAAAAAAGTTTTGTGTAAGTTGGTTATATGTGTAAGTTTTGAGCAAGTAATCTTAAAAAATTAAACAGCTGGTTAAACTAGTACTGTTTTTATAAAATTGTGCCATGTTATTTCTTTAAAAAGCTAAACTTGGTTAATACAAAAACATCAATGTAATTGTGGTGTTAATGTGTTCATATCTTCCAGGTATACAAGTCTGTAAGGTAGAAGCTTCAAAAGAGCATTGTATCAAGCTGGTGTTCTAAGGTTGTATGGTAATTCTAGGCTTAAAAGTAAAACATGTTGGAGATTTATGTCTGTCATTTGTGTTCTATAATTGGACTTCTTTTCAATAAGATATTTACAGTTCCATCATACTTTCTACACTGAGATACAATCTAAATGTATTTTTAAGTTTATGAGAGCCTAAACTCTGAAGGTATTATTGTAAAACACAAAGGTAATTCCCATTCATTTCCATGTGAAAACTGTTTTCTTCTGGCTTCACAAAGGGGTGGCCTGAGGCAAAGACTTTCCTGATATTCAGGGCAACATAACAATAGGTAATCAAAAGGACCAAAGCAGGGTTTCTCCACTGAGACTTTACTGGTCACATTGATATCTGAGTTTTCTGAGATGCTTGCCATTCCCTTCAGGTATCCAAAACATGGCCATGTCACAGAGCTTGGAAGGGGTCCATATCTTGGACACAAAACCATGAGCCTATTCTGGAGAGTGGCCAGAATTCAGGAAGAATACAGGAACGTAGGAAGATAGTAGGTGTTTCCCAGTGATAAGGCAAGCCACAGTCCATTCATGAATTGGGCAGGATGAATGTTGGGAAGTTTTCTCCTTGACAGGACACACCCACTGAGACATTCTCTTTTTTAATGTCTACAACTACGGACACACTGGGATACACAGACATAGAAACACTCACCTTTTCAAAGGACTAACTAGAAACAGTTCACTAGAAACCAAACAAACCACCTTTTCTAATTATTCTCAGGACATGAGAAAAAAACACAAACCCACACCCACACCCACAAAGGCACCTCCTTCCCCATGTTCGTTTGGAGCTATCCAGAGTGTCCTCTAACTGGAGCACCATACTATGTTCCCCAGAAATGGCCTGTCCTGTCTCAGATCTGGTCTCCTTGGACAACTCTGTGAAGTTGTCAGGAGCCAGCAGTGAGCCTCTACATGCTTTCTCCGAAAGGGCCCCCCTTCAGAACTTTCCTGACATTTGGCCATCCTCACATAAGTAGGTACCACGAAAGACTGATTCTGTCCTTGGTAAATCCAAACAATTGGGATCACTGGGACTGGGTCTGGGACTGGGTCTGGGTGCCTGGCTTCCTGGAACCCAAATTCGGAGAGTTCCATCAACAAGGATGTGAAGTGAGGTTACTTCCTTCAGGAACTGAATGACGTCACTGCCTTGGCAACCACTTTTTCCTAACATTTGCTTCCTAGGGTCTCATAAGATGGAGGATGCCCCATCTTCCTGTGACACTTTCACAAGTTAGAATGGTTTAAAAACCATAGGCACCTGGGAACACCTGTCTGCACAGGCCTAGTTTGGTCAATCTTCCCTACATTAAGAAGAGAGAGGATGATTCAGACACATCCTTTCATCCTGACTGGGTTGTTTGCCATGGAAGAATACTTTTGCTCTCTCAGGTCTTTTATTGCTGCCTACATCTTCTCCAGGAATCATTTTTGCATGGACCTTTGATGTTCTCAGCAGTTGGAAGGTCCCCTACATTCCTGTATTGTAAGATCAACTCTGTCCCTGCTCTTCTGTAAAGTGAGATTGAGGGAATTGTGTATAGTTAGCATTAATAACATGTTCGATTTGTATTAGGAATCATTCTGCTGGATGAATAATGGTATTGGAAACCTGCAATATTTATAAGAATATATAGGTGAATATAAGTATGAAAACAGAAATCTAGGTAAGATTTGAAGCGCTGAGAGGTATTGGGCCCTTGATTGGGATACTTAGCTTTGAATTACATTCTGCACTGAGGTCTGAGATAAATTGATATAGAATGGAATAAAACACTATACCTCAGATGATTGAATGTAGAAGAGAACATCCAGTCAAGAAGTGGTAGTCGGGAGGATTAGGAAGATAGTAAGTTTTTGAAGAAGAGTGAGTCTAGGAGTTGGACCAAGACTTTTTTAGTAATAGGGTTTTTGTTAGAGAATGAATGTAAATGTCAGCAAATGTGAAGAATCAGTCACTATGATGAACAGGGCAAAATATGTAGGAAAATAGATATCAATAGTGACATTAAGAAATAAGGCAAAGTATAAAGTGAGTGAGAGGATTAGACATTTTCAACAGGGTTGAGGTTGAATATATAATCTTAGCATGAAACAAATATCTCCTCACCAATAGGATTGACATTTGAGAGCCTTAGGCATCCTGGACATGGATGTTTTTAGTAATTCTTACTCACATTCAATTTAGGCGTTGGTACAAACATAAGTGTGACCTTTGAATTTTTTATCCAGAATATTACTATGATAAAATATATATGTAGATCTGGTGACATGAGTATTTCTCCCACCATTAAAGGGAGCTATATTCTGAAAACTCATAAATTAGTATTTGGAATAAAAAGTTGTACCCTGTGTCTATGAATATAGAGATAATGGATGAATAGTCCATACTGTGAATAAATAATATAACTGGTTTCAACTTTAGAAATTGGAATAAATTGATATCTGAAAATATACAGGAAATCTTATATTGATATACAATCATTCATTCCAAACAATTATACATCTAATGGTAATATTAGTGTTATGGTTTATCATAAAGAGTGTGTGAGTTTTGCTTCAAAATAATTATGGAAATCAAATATAATGCGTTAGGAAGAAGTATCATGAAAAGACCAGTCAAAAAAAAAAAAGGAGAAATACGTGAGATCTGAAGCAGGAAGTGATTGAAAGTGTACCAAATGCCTTTAAATTTGTGAAATGTGGATGAAATGTATTTTCTAAGTTGTCCATAAATTGAAGAAATAGTAATGTACCAGTGTTGAATAAAAATGAACATTAAAATACACAACATTTCCCATAGGAATCTACTTGCATTGATGTTAAACTGGGTCAGTTACTTTAGAACTATAAGGATTTGTATGCACCTTTCACTGAAGTGGGTGTTCAGTACTAGAAAAAAAATATGTACTTGAGGTGGATGAATATTTCTGAATATAATCTTGTGAAAATTTGATTATAAAACCACATACATGAACATGAATGAATTTAGGGAGTGTATAATAAGAGACATATATTTCATATTTTGAAAAATCTACAGAGTGTAGATTTTTCACAAAACACACACAGAGATATTAAAAAGCAGCAATATATATGACAATCGAAATTCATCATGAAATACATATCATACACAGATCCAAAAATATTTATTTTACTGAACATGGATTTATGTACAATGTTGTTCAACTAGGAAGCTCACCCATAGGTTGACTTCTCAGTTCCAACAGCGTTTAGGAGGAGTGATCTCTTCTCACAATCTTTATCTGCCACGTCAGCCATCTCACAAGAATTTACGTGTGGTACCAGGTAGGATTCTATATGTGCATATAAAAATACATGTGCTAAATAGGCAACAGATAAAGGGAGACAGGAATTCACATATTTGATACCTTTCAAAACACATGGAGAAATATTTCAATTAAAAATTTACCAGATTTATAACACCTACACTTTATCATGCAAAATGCAAGTCCAACAATACACCATGCCTCCTCTGAACTGCTTGTATTTCTATTCTGCTTGGGTTATTTTTCTCCATCATATTAGGATTAGTGGGCAGACTCTAGTAGGGTATGGGTTGGTGTCAGATTTCACTAATTCGAATGGAAAATAGGAAAATAAATCCATTGTGTATGCAAATATGTGCTACAAAAAAATCTACCCATTCTCATTCAGAACAATGCCTTGACATTACCTTCACCCCAAGTAAGACATAGTTAGAGGAGAAGAATTAGTAAATCGGTGAATACATATCTGGAATAGAAAATGCTCAGGAGATCACAACCTTGGGGCTTGTAGAGGAGTTTTCAAAAGTAAGGGACAGGATGAACACTCCACAATCGTGGAACTTTGTTGGCCTAAAGACTTCTTGAGAAACTGCCCCTGAGGTTGGGCACTTGAAATATATGTTGTTGTCAGGAGCTTTAGCTTCCTTTGTAGTGATACCATCAAAGATGGGTCTGCATTTATGTGACCTGGAGGACTTGGTTTCTTATTATCCAAAGAACATGAGGCAGCAGTGCTGTATTCTCTCTTTGTAGGTAAACTGTGGACACTGGGGGCTAGGTGTCTCCCTTTCTTGACTGTGAAGCCAATTGTTCCTCCTACAATTTTCGTGATGTTTCTTGTTTCTGCACTGGTATTTTGGTATTTGCTTCATGAAATACAAGGAGTTCAACTGGGAAACAGTGCTGGAGGGAGTTATGTCATGTGTAGAGGGTCAGGGTCTGCAGACGAATTCACCAACCAGCCTTCTATCCCACATAGCTTGGCCCCTTGTGCATAACAAACTGATTCTGATCATTGCCCTAAAACCTCTCCATATAACAAGATGCCTTTACATATAAGGGTCTGCTGGCTGCACCATGTCAGCCAAAATCCATTTGAAAGTCAATGGCAGAACCACATGGCCCCACCACAGATGTTTTATCATACACCTGCTCATCACAGCTCTGGGCCCACTTCTCAGCAGGATACAACTTACTGGCATCTTTGTTCTACACAATTTTTAAGAAAACAAGTCAAACAAGGCACTGTCTGGTACACTCATGATCAGCAAGAAGACTTCCAAAGGTTCTCCAGTGACACCTGGTCATGGGAATTTCAAACATTTTATGGTATTTACTGAGCCATTTTTCAAGGATGACGTTGGAGGCACTGTGGGTTACAATTCATTCAGGAACCATTAAATGTTGAGGAAGCTCATTTCAATGAAAGCTCTACAGAACTCTCACAGGTAAGGCTTCCAAAAGAGTGGCCAAAAGACACATATATTTCATATTTAGTAAAATCTGGACAATGTGTGTGTATACACACACACACACACACACACACACAGAGACATTAAAAACTAGCAATATATATGCCAATCGAAATTAATCGTGAAATATATATCATCCACGTATCCAAAAGTATTCATTCATTTTACTGAACATGGGTTTATGTATAACTTGTTCAACTAGGAAGCCCACCCATAGGTTGAATTTTCAGTTCCAACAGCATTTAGGAGGAGTGATCTCTTCTCACAATTTGTATCTGCCAAGTCAGCCACCTCACAAGAAAATACGTGTGATACAAGGTATGATTCAATATGTGCATTTAAAAATACATGTACTGAATAGGATACAGAGAAATGGGGGAGACAGGAATTCACATATTTGATAAGTGTAAAAACACATGGAGAACTCTTTCAACAAAAAATTGACTAGATTTATAACTCCTACGCTATATAATAGAAAAGGCAAGTTCAACTATACAACACGACTCTTTGATTTGCTTTATTTCTATTCTGTTTGGGTTATTTTTCTCCATCATGTTAGGATTAGTAGTCAGAGTCTAGTAGGGTATGGGATAGTATCAGGGATTGAGTATTTCGAATGGAAAATTGGAAAATGAATCCAATGTGTATGCAAATATGTGCTACACAAAAATCTTCCCACTCTCATCCAGAACAATGCCTTGATATTACCTTCGCCCCAAATACCACATTTAGAGGAGATGAGTTAGAAAATCTGTGAATACATATCTGGAATTGAAAATGCTCCGGAGTTCACAACCTTAGAGGTGGAAGAGGAGTTTCCAAAAGTAAGTGACATGGTAAACACTCCACAAACATGGAGCTCTGCTGGCCCAAAGACTTCTGGAGAAAATGCCTCTGAGGTTGGGCACTTGAAATATACGTTGTCAGGAGATTTAGCTTCCTTTGTAGTGAGACCATCAAAGCTGTATCTACATCTATGTGACCTGGAGGTCATGGTATCTTATTTTCCAATGAACATGAGGCAGCAGTGCTGAATTCTCTCTTTGTAGGTCAACTGTGGCCACTGGTGTCTAAGTGTCTCCTCGTGTGGACTGTGAAGCCATTTGGTCATCCTCCAATTTTCGTGGTTTTTCTTCCTGATGCACTGGGAGTTCGGTAATTGCTTCACGAAATACAAGGATTTCAACTGGGACACAGTGCTGGATGGAGTTTTGTCACGTGTGGTGGGACAGGGTCTGTAGGATTATGCACCAACCAGGCTTCTGTCCAACATAGCTTGCCCCCTTTACCAAAGCAACCTGATTCTGAACATTGCCCTGAAACCTATCCATACAACATGATGCCTTTACATATAAGGGTCTGCTGACTGCACAATGTTAGTCGAAGTCATTTGGAAGCCAATGGTAGATCCACATGAAACTACCATAGCTGTTTTATTTCACACCTGGCCACCTTTGTTCTAGGCCCACTAATCAGCAGTGTCCAACTAACTGGCATCTCTGATCTTCACAATTTTCGTGAAACCCAGTCAATCAAGGCACTGTCTGGTACACTCATGATGAGCAACAGGATATCCAATGGTTCTCCAGTGACACCTGGTCATGGGAATTACAAAAAGTTCATGTTATATATTGAGCCATATTTCAAGAATGAAGTTGGAGGCACTGAGTTTTTCAATTAATTCAATGACCATCAAAAGGTGAGGAAGCTAATTTCAATGAAAGCTCTGGAGGACTATCACAGGAGAGGCTTCACAAAGAGTGGCCAAAAGTTCACATGAACCCTGGCCCATTGAGGTCTACAATGTGAAGTCCATGTGTGTTTTGACTCTCAACTATGGCTGTCAAATCTTTCACAATAAAATCATGTGATATCCTGGCTGAGATTCCCAGTGCTCTGTGGAAAGCCACTCTGGGCGTAGATCTCAGTTTCCAAGGGCCAATCTTATGTGTGGCCTCCTAATATGCCAACACAATTCATGGCAATACTTCTTTGAGGTCAATTCCAGAACTCAGTCTTTATGGGGAATCACACCAGAGTTCAAGCCCAGGTGGACCCAGTCATCTCTTCCTACCACCACACAAAAGACCACAATTAAAACCAAAAAACTCCCACATTGCCCTCATCTTCTTATATATAGACACTCATCATAACCTCTGGCTGGAGGTTTCCTTGAGGGGTGCAGCCCAAGGCAGTGTACAAAATAAGCTCCCGTGCCCCTCATTTGCCTAAAGTCATGGTGGCCTGGACATGCTTCCTGTGAACCAGGAGTGATCAAATAGGCCTGCCATTAATACTGCTCCGCTTCTCCAATTTGAGGCCTACTGACTGTGCGTTTTAGATTCTTTATGTGAATTAATGTCATGAGAAAACCCAAGCAACTATGAGCTAGCCTCTGTAGGATTTAAAGAATTCACTTGACCCAAAGGATCTCTATTCTCACTTAATTGAGATCAGGAACCTTACAGAGGAAGTCAAGAGACTCTATCCACAATGACTGTTCTTTTAGCCATTTTGGTTTTGGATGCACACATAGCAGGAGTTGGCCATCCATAAGGCAAGCGGCAGTCCATTCCTAAATTTGGTAGAATGAATGCTGGGGAGCTTTCTCTTAGACAGGACACATCCACTGATGCATTATCTTTTCTAATGTCTACAACCACGGACAGTGAATTACAGACATAGAAACACTCACATTGTCAAAAGACTTACTAGAAATAGTTCACTCCAAACCAAACAAACCGCCTTTCCTACCTATTCTCAGAACATGAGACAAAACCCCAAACTCATACCCAAACCCACAAAGGCACCTCCTTCCCACGAGTAGGTCTGTGACTATTCGGAGTGTCCTCTGACTGGAGGGCCATACAATGTTCCTCCAAAATAGCCTGTCCTGTCTCAGATCTTGTGTCTTTGGCCAACTTTCTGAAGTTTTCAGGAGTCAGCGGTGAGGTACTAACTTCTTTCTCAGGAAAGGCCCCTCTTCAGAGCTTTTCTGCCATTTAGACATCCTAACATCAGTAGTTAGCAAGAAAGAATGACCCTGTCCTAGGGAAATCCAAAAAGTGAGAACACTGGGACTGGGACTAGGACTGGCACTGTTTAACTGGCTTCCTGGATCCCAAGATCAGAGAGTTCCATCACAAAGGAAGTGAGGTGAGGTCACTTCCTTCAGGAACAGAATGAGTTCACTGCCTTGGCAACCATTTTGTCTTAACAGTTGCTTCCAAGGGTCCCATGAGATGGAGGATGCCCCTGGTTCCTGTGACACATTCACAAGTTAGAATCGTATATCAACCATAGGCACCTGGGAACAACTCTCCACACAGGTCTCATTTGGTCCATCTTCTCTACATTAAGAATAGAGAGGCTGATTCAGACACAACCCTTCATCCTGACCAGGTTGTTCGCCATGGAAGATGACTTTTGCTCAATCAGGTCCTTCAAAGCTGCCTACATCTTCTTCAGGGATCATTTTTGCATGGATCTTTGAGGTTCTCAGCAGGTGGAAGATCCCCTACATTCCTGGATTGTAAGACCAACTCTGTCCGTGCTCTTCTGAAAAGTTAGATTGAGGTAACAGTATATGGTTAGGGTTGATAACATGTTCGATTTGGGTTAGGAATCATTCTGCTGCATGAATAATGGTATTGGGGGATGCCACCGAGGACTCGAGAAATCGAGGAACAATTGTCTCCTTGACTCAGTGATTTTTTGTTTCAGATTCGGTATTGCCAGCCCATAGGGTTTTGCCTGCTATGCAGTCCTGGTCTCAGTTTTGGACGTCCATTGCCTGTGTTTATTGTCTTGTCTTGTCTGTGTTGTGTGTTGTTGCATTCACTGTTTGTGTATCTTTCAATATGGGAAAGAGCACTTCAATGTCTCTGTCCCTGACCCTTGATCACTGGACCAAAGTTCGCTTAAGGGCTCAGAATCTTTCTTTTTCAGTAAAACTCCAGACTTGCCAGACTGTCTGTGCCTCAGAATGTTTCACCTTTCAAGTCGGATTGCCCCTAGAAGCATCTTTCTTCTTCCCACTAATTTAAAAAGTCAGAGATATTGTCTTTCAGCTGCGCACACTTAGCCATCCTGATCAACAGCCATGTATCTTAACTTTGCAGGACCTCTACAAGTCTCCTCCTCCATGCGTGAAGCCTTTCCTTGTCCCTTTCCCTGCTCGTACTGCTTCCCCCATGATCTCTCAAACCCTCTGCTTCTCCTCCTCCACCACCCTCTGTTCTCCCTGAGTCACAAGATTTGACTCTACTGGACTCTCATCCCCCTCCTTATACCCTGCCCTCATCCCCCAACCACCAACCTCCTCTAAGTTATTCCCCTGCAGCTGACTCAGCCTCTCCGCCATTGGAGGAAGCTAAGCTGGCCCTACGCCCTCCAGATTACTCCCCCACAGCACACACAGCCCCACCTCCCCAGGAGGAAGCTGGCCCGGCTAAGGGAACTCGCTGGCTTCGAATGATTGAAAACCCTGGAACTCCTGTGATGCTTTTCAGAACATGAGAGAAAACCACAAACTCACACCCACACCCACAAAGACACCTCCTTCCCACAAGTAGGTCTGTGACTATCCGGAGTGTCCTGTGACTGGAGGGCCATACAATGTTCCCCCAAAATGGCCTGTGTGTCTCAGATCTTGTGTCTTTGGTCACCTCTCTGAAGTTGTCAGGAGCCAGCAGTGAGGCACTACCTTCTTTCTCTGGAAAGGCCCTTCTTCAGAGCTTTCCTGTTATTTGGCCATCCTAACATCAGTAGTTAGCAGGAAAGAATGACTCTGTCCTCGGGAAATCCAAAAAGTGAAAACACTGAGACTGGGACTAGGACTGGCACTGTTTAAGTGGCTTCCTGGATCCCAAGTTCAGAGAGTTCCATCACCAAGGAAGTGAGGTTAGGTCACTTCCTTCAGGAACAGAATGATTTCACTGCCTTGGCAACCATTTTGTCCTAACAGTTGCTTCCAAGAATCCCATGAGATGGAGGCCATGCGTGTTTTGAATCTTAATTATGGCTGCCAAGTCTTTAAGAATAAAAGCATATAATATCCTGGCTGAGATTCCCAGTGTCCTGTGGAAAGCCACCCTCGAACTAGATCTCAGTTTCCTAGGGCGACTCTCATGCGTGGCCTCTTAAATCCCAACACAATTCATGGCAATACTCCTCTGAGGTCAGTTCCAGAACTCAGTCTCTAAGGGGAATCACAGCAAGTTCAAGCCCAGGCGGACCCAGTCATCTCTTCCAACTGCCACACAAATGACCTCAAATAAAATCAAAACACTCCCACATGGCCCTCATGTTCTGCCATATAGACACTCATCATAAACTCTGGCTGGAGGTTTCCATGAGGGGCGCAGCCCAAGTCAGTATCCAAAATAAGCTCCCCAGCCCCTCATTTGCCTAAAGTCTGGGTGGCCGGGACACCCTTTTTGTGAACCAGGAATGATCAAATAGGCCTGTCGTTAATACTGCTCTGCTTCTCCAAATTGAGGACTACCTACCTTGGGGATTAGATTGTTAATGTCAATTGGTGTCATGAGAAAGCCCTAGCAGCTATGGGCTGGCCTCTGCAGGGCTTGGAAGAACTCATTTGACCCAAAGATTCCTATTCTCACTTGATGGAAGTCAGGAACCTTACAGAGGAATGCGAGATACTTCACCCACAGTGACTGCTCTTTTGGCCATTTTGGTTTTGGATGCGCACATAAAATCTTTCTTTAGATCCATCAGGTGCTGAGAATCTAAGCCATAGCCTCACACAGGCCAAGAGGCTGATTCAGAAACATCCCTCTCCAAAGCAATTAAGCAAAGAGCCACAGATGTTGCCCATTCATTTCCATTTGAAAACTCTTTCTTCAGGCTTTCAAAGGGTTGGCCTGAGGCAAAGACCTTACTGAAATTCAGGGCAACAGAACAATAGGTAATTAGAAGGAACAAACCAGGGTTTCTTCACTGAGAAATGTAAAATCCATTGGTGTGCCACTACCTGCTTTCTCAGGAAAGGCCCCTATTCAGAGCATCCCTGGCATTTGGCCATCCTCACATCTGTAGGTACCAAGAGAGCTTGACTCTGTCCTTGGTAAATCCAACAAGTGAGACCAATTGGAGTGGAACTTGGACTGGCTCTGTGTGCCTGGCTTCCTGGATCCCACATTCCATCACCAAGGAAGTGAGGTCAGGTCACTTCCTTCAGGAACTGAATGAGGTCACTGCCTTGGCAACCATTTTGTCCTAACAGTTGCTTCCAAGGGTCCCTTTAGATGGAGGCTGCCCCTGCTTACTGTGACACATTCACAAGTTAGAATGGTATATCAAACATAGGCACCTGGGAACAGCTTTCCACACAGGTCTCATTTTTCCATCTTTTCTACATTAAGAATAGAGAGGCTGATTCAGACACAACCCTTCATCATGACCAGGTTGTTCGCCATGGAAGATGACTTTTTCTCAATCCGGTCCTTCAGAGGTGCCTACATCTTTTTCAGGGATCATTACTGCATATACCTTTGAGGTTCTCAGCACGTGGAAGATCCCCTACATCCCTGTATTGTAAGACCAACTCTGTCCCTGCTCTTCTCTAAAGTTAGATTGAGGTAACAGTGTATGGTTAGGATTGATAACATATTCGATTCGGGGTTAGGAATCATTCTGCTGAATGAATAATGGTATTGGGAACCTGCAATATGTATAAGAATGTACAGGGGAAATATATGTATGAAAACAGAAATCTAAGTAACATTTGAAGCCCAGAAAAACATTGGGCCCTTGATTGGGATACTTAGCTTTGAATAAATCGATATACAATGACATAGAACCTTGTACCTTGGATAATTGAATGTAGAAGAGAACATCCAGTCCAAAAGGATAGTCGGTAGTGAAAGGTTATTAAAATAGTTAATTGTCACTTCCTGTTTTTCTGTATGCTTAACAAAACACTGTTGAAATCTTGAGAACTGTTTGCTAATCTTGTTCCCAGAATGTACTGTCCCCAACTGCCAAACTGTAGAATATGCTCCCTCACCAGGTTGCATGTAAACCGCCCACTCGCCCTTACCCATCAGTATACTTCCTCCCTGCCCTCTCAAGGAAAGTAAATAATCCCTGCTTAAACTGTTGTCAGGGCTCTCTGCTCTATTCAAGTGAGCTCTGAGCCCCAGCATGCTGGACCCCAAATAAACCCTTTGCTGTTGCATGAGACAGTCTCTTGGTGGTCTCTTCCTCTGACACTCGCCAGACCTTTACATATTGACGTTCCACCGAGTTCCGTCACTGGCGGACGAGAGACCCCCAAAGGGCTCCTCTCGGAGCAAGTAAGGCACCTCTTTCTGGTTTCAGGATTCATGTTAGGGCTTGGCAATTTCGCTTGCGATGAAGAGCCTGAGTTTTCTCCGACTTTGGCTGAGAGACCTCTCACAGAGACACAGGGCACCTCCCTGGGGGACGCCGCAGAGGACTCAGAAAATCAAGGAACAATTGTCTCCTCGATTCAGTGATATTTTGTTTCGGATTCGGTATTGCCATTCCATCGGGTTTTGCTGTCTACTGATTCGTGGTCTCAGTGATGTATGTCCATTGCCTGTCTTTATGGTCTTGTTATATCTGTGTCGTGTGTCGTTGCATTTAGTTTGTGTATCGTTCATCATGGGACAGAGCACTTCAATGCCTCTGTCCCTGACCCTTGATCACTGGACCAAAATTTGCTTAAGGGCTCAGAATCTTTCTTTTTTTAGTAAAACGCTAGACCTGGCAGACTCTCTGTGCCTCAGAATGGCCCACCTTTAGAGTCGTATGGCCCCTAGAAGGATCTTTCTACTTACCACTAATTTAAGAAGTCAGAGATATTGTCTTTCAGCAGGGGCCACATAGTCATCCAGATCAACAGCCATATATCTTAACTTTTCAGGACCTCTGCAAATCTCCTCCTCCATGGGTGAAACCTTTTTTTGCCCTTGCCTCTGCTCCTACTCCTTCCCCCATGATCTCTCAAACCCTCTACTCCTCCTCCTCCTGCAAACTCTTTTCTTCCTGAGTCACAAGATTTGACTCTACTGGACTCTTCTCCCCCTCCTTATCCGCTGCACTCGTCCTCTAACCCACAACACCCTCTAAGTGATTCCCGTGCTGCTGACTCAGCCTCTCTACCATTGGAGGAAGCTAAGCGGGTAATAGGGTCTGATAATGAACCCGTGTTCATGGTCCAGGTAAGTCAGGGGTTAGCCAGGAAACAGGGGATTAATTGGAAGTTATATTGTGCTTATAGACCCCAGAGTTCAGGACAGGTAGAAAGAATGAATAGAACCACTAAAGAGATTTAACGAAATTAAGCATAGAGACCAACATAAAAGATTGTATTATGCTCTTGCCTTATGCAATGTTTCATGCAAGAAATACTCCCTCTCTTTCTTTGAGTAACCTTACCCCCTGTGAAATTCTCTATGGTGGCCCTCCTCCAATAAGGGACCTAATCCCAACTCTAAGACCTAACCATCACTTTTATACCCCCTTGCTTGACAGACTTAAAGCTCTTAAAAGAACTCAGTGATACCTGTGAAAAAAGCTGGCCACTGCCTACCAAACTGGAAATGAGGGGACTCCACATCGATATCAAATAAGAGGGTTCATCTACTTAAGACGACATCAGGTGTCATCCCCGGAACCCCGCTGGAAAGGACCATACCAGGTGCTACTTATAACACCTACAGTGGTAAAGGTAGACAGAATCACTTCCTGGATCCATGCCTCTCATCCCAAGCCTGCGCCCTGTCCAGACTCTGGCTGGAAACTGGAAAAGACTGGTAATACTTTCAAATTGCATATTCGCCATGTGGATAAGGTTGTAGATTCTCCCCTTGACCACAAGTAGTCTTAACCCTCATCAGCCCATTCAGCAGCGATGGCTGATCACAAATTCTACTGGAAAAGAAGTATAATCAATCTCACAAAGAGTCAACTTAGGGACCTGGTGGCCATCTCTCCACCCAGACATTTGTCAGCTGGCTATATGTCATTCCTATTGAGATAACCCTGATGAAGAGGATCCCAATAAAATTTCATTAAATCCCTTCTGTATCATAGATAATGGAAACAAACATTATGGATGTAGGGACACGCGAACCAGATGCAGGTTGGCTAGGCTAGATTACTATGGTTGCCTGGCAGACTATCAAAAACACAAAACGTCACAGATGGGTGGGGAAAAAGCCGACTTCTTCTGTATGTCATCGGGATGTGAGCATACAGGGGCTGCCTGATGGAATCCAAACTCCTCATCAAACTCAGTACACAGCATTGGCCAGAGTACCAATTAGATAACCAAAACCGATGGCCCCCAGAGGGGTCTCTAGATCCTCAAATTCTGGGTGACCTTTTTAACTTCTGCAAGTGCTCAAAAGTGTGAAAGGAGATTCCCCTATGTGGAAGCCTTTTCCCTCCTTCACTCACATCCTGAACTATGCTTCTCCAATAGATCCTCACTCTCAGCCTTCTGCTCCAGACTCTCTGCTGTCACTCCCACCTCAGAAACCTGATTTCTCTCCTCGAATTACTAGATCAAAACCCCCTAACTTCGCCGGTTCTCAGGTAGCAGGTACTAAGGCACCCCTGTACCCACTCACTCCTCTCTTCTCCTGTCAGTGCCTGCACCGGGTCCCACCAGGACCTCTTACTAGCTAACCCAAAGCTCAAACCAGCTGAGGAGAGCCCTCAGACCCCTATCCAAGATGTAATAAAAATGGCCTTTAAAGTTGCTTTGTCATCACTGAAAACAGTTTACTAAGAATTTGAAGTGTCTCACAGGGTTTTGGGATACTCACTCCCATCTTCCCGTCTACTCTACCTGTTCTACTGCTCATGTTTTTGTTGCTAAGAAATCCCAAACCCCTTTCCCATTATTCTTTTACATCTCTCCTTCCTCATTCTCAGATCCTCGGAGCTGCTCTCAGCCCCACCTTCCCCGTGTTTCCCCTCTGTGCCACGCCCACAGAAAAGTATTAACTGACCTTCTCCAGAAGTCTTCACTATGGCTGACTTTAGAACTTTCAGCAAAAGGCTCCATATAAAAGAGTTCAATGTAGATAAACTTTCACTTTTTGTATTGCCCTGTTCTACTTGGCCACTGGCTAAAAAACTCAGCACTTCTAAGCTAGACAATCCCTTACTAGTTTTTCCCAAAATATGTGAACAATGCCTCTGGCCTTGAGCTGGCGCTTCACAGAGATGCCTACATTTGTAAGATTAAGAAGTTACCAACTAGGCTCCTTGGTAACAGCTGGCAGGGGGGAAAAAGAAAGGGAAGAAAAAGCTCTCACCCTCCCAGGCGTCCTTTAAAAGTAAACTTGCACAGAATAGAGAAAAAAAACAGAAACAAAATTTGCTTTTTGTTAACATCTGCAAACTGTGAACTTCTGAGCCCCTTCCCTTACATGTTGGGTACAAAATTCTGAAACTATCTAAACTTGGGGTTCAGGGGATGAATTGATTACAACAGAAGCAATGCCCTCTGAATCCGGTTGCACCCAATTAGGACTGTTTCCCTGTTTTTGATGCTATCTTAGGTTGCCTTGCCTCGTCCGTCCCTACAACAGTATTATTCTATATACTTAAATATTGTTTATGTTTTCATGAAATGGTCAACAGATATGATTAATTATGTAATGGTGCAGATGTTTCCCAGAGTGCACTATCATAACACAGGTTCATTTGAAATCAAATAGGGGGGGCATAGAACCCGGTTCCCCTGGGAACATATACCCTCACTTTAGCCATCCTATTAGGAATAGGAGTTGCTGCAGGGGTGCGCACAGGAACCACTGCCCTGGTCCATGGGACACAACAAATGACCCAATTAGAAGCAGCAATAGACCAAAACTAAGATATTAGAAACCTCCATCAGAGCTTTGCAGGAATCTTTTACCTGTCTCTCTGAACTTATTTTACAGAACAGTCAAGGGTTGGACCTCCACTTCATGAGAGAAGGAGGCCTTTGTGCTGCATTGAGGGAAGAATGTTGTTTCTATGCCGACAATACTGGAGTTGTAAAAAAATCTATGAGTAAATTAAAAAGACAACTTGAAGAGAAACAACCAGAGATAGAGGCCCAAAAATGGTTGTTTGAGTCTTGGTTCACACAGTCTTCATGGTTAACTATGCTTTTATCAACCCTGGCCGGTCCAATAATACTCTTCATATTGTTGCTAACTATAAAACCATGTTTGCTTAACCGTGTAATTTCTTTTCTCCAAGCTCAAATTGGACAAGTTAAACTTATGGCAATACCCCACTAGCATACATATAATGTACACCCAAAAATGATCACTTTTATGACTAAAAGTAGCCAGAAGAAGAAGTGGAGAATAAAAGGTTAATAAAATTAGTACTTGTCAGTTCCTGTTTTTCTGTATGCTTAACAAAACACTATTGAAATATTGACAACTGTTTGCTAATCTTGTTCCCAGAATGTGCTGTCCCCAACTGCCAAATTGTAGAATGTACTCCCTCACCAGTTGCATGAAAACTGCCCACTCGCCCTGACCCATCAATAAACTTTCCTCCCTGCCCTCTCCAAGGAAAGTATATAAGATTTGCTTAAGCTGTTCTCAGGGCTCTCTGCTCTATTCAAGTGAGCACTGAGCCCCAGCATGCTGGACCCCCAATAAACCCTTAGCTGTTGCATGAGACAGTCTCTTGGTGGTATCTTTCTCTGCCGCTCACCAGACATTTATTGGATGATTGAATGTAGAAGAGAACATCCTGTGAAAAAGGTATAGTTCGTAGGATTAGGAAGATAGTTGGTAGGTTTAGGAAGAAGCGTGAGTATAGGATTTGGAAAAAACGTTCTTTAGCAATAGGGTTACAGTTAGAGAGTGAAGTTAAATGTCAGCACACGTGAAGAGTCAGTCACAATGACAAACTGGACAAAATATGTAGGAAAGCAGATATCAATGGAAACATTACAAAATCAGGCAAAGTATAAAGTGATTGACAGGATTAGAGATTTTCAAGAGGGTTGAGTTTGAATATATAATCTTGGGAAGAAACAAATATGTAGTCACCAATAGGATTGACATTTGAGAGCACTAGGCAACCTAGACATGGAAGTTTTTAGTAATACATGTTCACTTTACATTGTGGCTTTGGTACAATCATAAGCATGACATTTGCATTTTGTGTCCAGAATATTACTGTGATTAAATGTATATTTAGATCAGGGGCCATGAGTATTTCTTCCACCATATCTGGGAGCAATATTTGAAGACGTATAAATTCATATTGGGGAAACAAAGAGGTGTACCCTGTGACTATGAATATAGAGATAATGCATGAGTAGACATTACTGTGAATATATAATGAAACTGGTTCCCCTTTTAATAATGATTTGAATTGATATCTGAAAACTTATAAGAAATCTTATATTGATATACAATCATTCATTCCAACCTGTTACACAAATAATGGTAATATTAGGTTTATGGTTTATCATGAAGAATGTGTGAGTTTTGCTACAAAAGTGATTATGGAAATCAAAAATAATATGTGTGGAAATAAGTCTCATGAAAAGACAAGCCAAGAAATATGGAGGAATACATGTGTTCTGAAGCAGGAAGTGATTGAAAGTGAAAAAAATTGTCAATAAATTTTCTAACTTGTGCTTGAAATATATATATCCTATGATATGTATGAACTGAAGAAATAGTAATGTACCAGTGTTGAATAAAAATGAATGTTAAACTACACATCATGTCCCATCAGAATCTACTTGCATTGATGTTAAACTTACTGTAGAAATATTAGGATTTGTATGCACCATTCACTGAAATTAGTTTTCAGTAATAGGAAACAAATATGTATTTCAGGTGGATGAATATTTCTGAGAATAATTTTGTGAAAAGTTGATTATAAATCCACATACAAGAATATGAATGAATTTAGGGAGTGTATAGTAAAACCCATTTTTCATAATTTGAAAAATCTGGAGAGTATTATATATATATATATATATATATATATATATATACAGAGAGACATTAAAAATAGCAATATATATTCCAATGGACAATCACCATGAAATATACATCATCCACAGATGCAAAAATATTCATTTTGCTGAACATGGATTTATGTATAATGTTGTTAAACCAGGAAGCTCACCCATAGTTTGAATTTTCAGTTCAAACAGCATTTAGGAGGAGTGATCTCTTCTCACAATTTGTACCTGCAAAGTCAGCCAGCTGAAAAGAATGTACATGTGATACCAGGTAGGATTCTATATGTGCATATAAAATTGCATGTGCTTAACAGGCTACAGAGAAATGGAGACAGGAATTCACATATTTTTTAACTTTACATACACATGGTGAACTATTTCAACAAATAATTGACTAGATTTATAACTCCTACCCTATATAACACAAAAGGCAAGTGCAAAAATACAACATGCCTCCTCTGAACTGCTTGCATTTCTATTCTGTTTTGGTTAATTTTCTCCATCATAATAGAATTAGTAGTCAGAGACTATTAGGTAATGGGTTTGTGTCAGGGTTTCAGTATTTAGAATGGAAAATTGGAAAATGAATCCAACGTGTATGTTAATATGTGCTACCAAAAATCTTCCCACTCTCATCCAGAACAACGCCTTGACATTACCATCAATCCCAAGTAAGACACAATTAGAGAAAAGTTAGAAAATCTGTGAATATATTTATGGAATGGAAAATGCTGAGGATTTCACAACCTTGGAGGTGGTAGAGGAGTCTCCAAAAGTAAGGGACAGGGTAAACACTCCACAAACATGGAGTGCTGCTGGCCTAAAGTCTTCTAGAGAAACTGCATCTGAGGGTGGGTACTTGAAATATATGTTGTTGTCAGGAGCTTTAGCTTCCTTTGTAGTGAGACCAACAAAGCTGTGTCTGCATCTATGTGACCTGGAGGACATGGTATGTTATTTTCCAATGAACCTGAGGCAGCAGTGCTGAATTCTCTCTTTGTGGCCAGTGGGGGCTAAGTGTTTCCCCGTGTGGACTATGAAGCCATTTGGTCATCCTCCACTTTTCCTGGTTTTTTTTTTTTTTGCTGCTGTACTGGGAGTTAAGTATTTTCTTCATGAAATACAAGGAGTTCAACTGGCACACAGTGCTGGAGGGAGTTCTGTCACTTGTGGTGGAACAGGGTATGCAGGAGAAAGCACAAACCAGGCTTCTATCTCACATAGCAACCTGAACCACCTTGAACATAGCAACCTGATTCTGAACATTGCCCTGAAAACTCTCCATATAACAAGATGCCTTTGCATAGAAGGGTCTGCTAGCTGCACCATGTCAGTCAAAAGCCATTTGGAAGCCAATGGCAGATCCACATGGCCCCACCACAGATGTTTTACCACACTCCTGCCCACCAATTCTCTAGGCCCACTGTCAACAGGCTCCAAGTTACTGACATCTCTCTTCTTCACCATTTTCATGAAACCCAGTCAATCTAGGCACTGTCTGGTATACTCATGATTAGAAACAGGACATCCAAAGTTTCTCCAGTGCCACCTGGGTATGGGAATTTCAAAAATTTCAAGGTATTTATCTAACCATTTTTCAAGGTTGAAGTTGGAGGCACTGTGGGTTTCAATTCATTCAGGAACCATTAAATGGTGAGGAAGCTCATTTCAATGAAATCTCTGGAGAACTCTCACAGGCAAGGCTTCCCAAAGAGTTCCAAAAGGTCACATGAAGCCAGGCACATTGAGGTCTACTATGTGAGGTCCATGTGTGTTTTGGGGTGTGTTTAAGGCTGCCAAGTCTTTAAGAATAAAATCATATATTATCCTGGCAGAGATTCCCATTGTCCTGTGGAAAGCTACCCTCGAACTAGATCTCAGTTTCCAAGGCCGACTCTCATGCGTGGCCTCTTAAATCCCAACACAATTCATGGCAATACTCCTCTGAGGTCAGTTCCAGAACTCAGTCTCTAAGGGGAATCAGAGCAAGCCCAGGTGGACGCAGTCATCTCTTCCAACTGCCACACAAATGACCACAAATAAAATCAAAACACTCCCACATGGCCCTCATGTTCTGCCATATAGACACTCATCATAAACTCTGGCTGGAGGTTTCCATGAGGGGCGCAGCCCAAGTCAGTATCAAAAATAAGCTCCCCAGCCCCTCATTTGCCTAACATCTAGGTGGCCTGGACACCCTTCCTGTGAACCAGGAATGATCAAATAGGCCTGCCGTTAATACTGCTCTGCTTCTCCAAATTGAGGACTACCTACCGTGGGGATTAGATTCTGTATGTGAATTGTTGTCATGAGAAAACCCTAGCAGCTATGGGCTAGCCTCTGCAGGGCTTGGAAGAACTCATTTGACCCAAAGATCCCTAATCTCACTTGATGAAAGTCAGGAACCTTACAGAGAAATGCGAGATACTTCATCCACAGTGACTGCTCTTTTGGCCATTTTGGTTTCGGATGCGCACATGGGATCTTTCTTTAGATCCATCAGGTGCTGAGAATCTAAGCCACAGCCTCACACAGGGCCAAGAGGCTGATTCAGACACATCCCTTTCCAAAGAAATTAAGCAAAGAGCCACAGATGATGCCCATTCATTTTCTTTTTTTTTAATTAATTTTTATTGTAGGTTGCTCAAAACATTACATAGTTCTTGATATATCATATTTCACACTTTGATTCAAGTCGGATATGAGCTCCCATTTTTACCCCATATACAGATTGCAGAATCACTTCAGTTGCACAACCATTGATTTACATATTGCCATTCTGGAGCCCATTCATTTTCATTTGAAAACTTTTTCATCAGGCTTCATAAAGGGTTGGCCTGAGGCAAAGACCTTACTGACATTCAGGGCAACAGAACAATAGGTAATTAGAAGGCACAAACCAGGGTTTCTTCACTGAGACTTTTCAAAATCCAGTGGTGTGCCACTACCTGCTTTCTCAGAAAAGGCCCCTCTTCAGAGCTTTCCTTCCGTTTGGCCATCCTCACATCTGTAGGTACCAAGATAGCCTGACTCAGCCTTTGGTAAATCCAAACAAGTGAGACCACTGGGAGTGGAACTGGGACTGGCTCTGTGTGCCTGACTTCCTGGTTCCCACATTCCATCACCAAGGAAGTGAGGTCAGGTCACTTCCTTCAGGAACTGAATGAGGTCACTGCCTTGGCAACACTTTGTCCTCACAGTTGCTTCCAAGGGTCCCATGAGATGGAGGCTTCCCCTACGTCCTGTGACACTTTCACAAGTTAGAATGGTATATCAACCATAGGCAACCGGAATCAGCTCTACACACAGGCCTCCTTTGGTCCATCTTCTCTACATTAAGAAGAGAGAGGCTGATTCAGACACAACCCTTCATCCTGACCAGGTTGTTTGCCATGGAAGATGACTTTTGGTCTCTCAGGTCCTTCATAGCTGCCTACATCTTGGACCTTTGAGGTTCTCAGCAGGTAGAAGATCGCCTACATTCCAGTATTATAAGACCAACTCTGTCCCTGCTCTTCTGTAAAGTAAGATTGAGGGAACACTGTATGATTAGGGTTAATAACAGGTTCGATTTGGGTTAGGAATCATTTTGCTGGATGAATAATGGTATTGGGAACCTGCAATATTGATAAGAATATAGAGGTGAAATGTACTTATGAAAACAGAAGTCTAAGTAAGATTTGATGCCCAGAAGGGTATTGGGCCCTTGATTGGGTTACTTACCATTGAATTACGTTCTCCACAGATGTCTCAGATAAATCCATATACAATGGCATAGGACCTTGTACCTTGGATGACTAAATGTCGAAGAGAACATCCAGTCAAAAAGAGATAGTCGGTAGGATTAGGAAGATAGTAGGTAGGTTTAGGAAGAAGAGTGAGTGTAGGATTTGGAACACATGTTATTTAGCAATAGTTACAGAATGAATTTAAATGTCAGCACATGTGAAGAGTCAATCACAATGATGAACTTGGGAAAATATTTAGGTAAGCAGATATCAATAGAGACATTATGAAATGAAGCAAAGTATAAAGTGAGAGATAGGCTTAGATATTTTCAACAGGGTTGAGTTTGAATATATAATCTTAGGAAGAAACAAATATGTAGTCACCAATAGGTTTGTCATTTGAGAGCATTAGGCAACTTGGACATGGATGTTTTTAGTAATCTATGTTCACTTTCCATTTAGGCTTTGGTACAATAAAAAATGTGAACTTTGAATTTTGTGTCCAGAATATTTTTGTGATTAAATGTACATGTAGATCTGGTGACATGAGTATTTCTTCCACCATTTCTGGGAGCAATATTGACTGACTACTACTGACTGATAGGTATAGATTCTTTATGTGATTTGGAGTCATGAGAAAACCCAAGCACCTCTTCAGGGTTTCAAGAACTCATTTGACCCAAATGATCCCTATTCTCTCTTGATGGAGGTCAGGAACCTAACAGAGGAAGGAAAGAGACTTCATTCACAATTACTGAACTTTTTGCCATTTTGGTTTTGGATGTACACATGGAATCTTTCTTTAGATCCATCAGGTGCTGAGAATCTAAGTCACACAGGGCCAAGAGGCTGATTCAGACACATCCTGTTCCAAAGCAATTAAGCAAAGAGCCACAGGTGATGCTCATTCATTTCCATTTGAAAACTGTTTTGTTCAGGCTTCACAAAGGGGTGGCCTGAGGCAAAGACCTTCCTGACATTCAGGACAACAGAACAATAGGTAAGCAAAAGGTCCAAAGCAGGGTTTCTCCACTGAGACTTTCCTGGTCACACTGTCCCTGCTCTTCTGTAAAGTTAGATTGAGGGAACATTGTATGGTTAGAATTAATAGCACATTCGATTTGGGTTAGGAATCATTCTGCAGGATGAATAATGGTATCAGGAACCTGCAATATTTACAAGAATATATAGATGAAATATGAGTATGAAAACAAAAATCTACGTAACATTTGAATCCCAGAAGGACATTGGGGCCTTTAGTGGGTTACTTAGCTTTGAATTATGTTCTTCACAGATGTCTCAGATAAATCGATACACAATGGCATAATACCTTGTACCTTGGATGACTGAATGTAGAAGAGAACATCCAGACAAAAAGGGAAAGTCAGTAGAATTAGGAAGATAGTTGCTAGGTTTAGAAACAACAGTGTGTATAGAATTTGGACCAAAAGTTCTTTAGCAATAGCTTTTCAATAAGAGAGTGAATGTAAATGTCAGGACATGTGAAGAGTCAGTTACAATGATGAACTGGGGAAAACATGTAGGTTAGCAGATATCAATAGAGACATTAAAAATCAGGCAAAGTATAAAGTGAGGGATAGAATTAGACATTTTCAACAGGCTTGAGGTTGAATACATAATCTTAGGAAGAAACAAATATATAGCGACCAATAGGAATTACATTTGAGACAATTTGGCAACCTGGACATGGATGTTTTTAGTAATCCATGCTCACTTTTCATTAAGGCTTTGGTACAAACATAAGAGTGACCTTTGCTTTCTGTGTCCAGAGTATTACTGTGGTATAATGTATATGTAGATCAGGTGACATAAGTATTTCTTTCACCATTACTGGGAGCAATATTTTGAAGACATATAAATTCATATTGGGGGAACAAAGCGGTGTACTCTGTGTCAATGAATATAGAAATAATTCATGAAGAGACCATACTGTGAATAAATAATAAAAATGATTCCAACATTAAATAATGAATTGATTTGATATCTGAAAATATACAGAAAATCTTTAATTGATATACATACATTCATTACAACCAGTTATACATCTAACAGTAATATGAGGGTTATGGTTTATCATGAAGAGTGTGTGAGTTTTGCTTCAAAAATGATTATGGAAATCGAAAATAATGTGTTTTGAAAGAAGTCTCATGAAAAGACCAGTCAAGAAACCTGGAGGAATATATGAGTTCTGAAGCAGGAGGTGATTGAAATTGAAACAAATGTCTATAAATTTGTGAACTTGTGGAAGAAATATATATGCTATGATGTGCATAAACTGAAGAAATATTAATATACCACTGTTTAATAAAAATGAACTGCAAAATACACATCATGTCCCATAGGAAACTGCATGCATTGATGTTAAACTGGGTATTACTGTAGAAATATTAGGATTTGTATGCACCATTCTCTCAAGTTAGTTTTCAGTACTAGGAAACAAATATGTATTTCAGGTGCATGTATATTTCTGAGAATAATCTTGTGAATAGTTGATGATAAATTCACATACATGAATATGAATGATTTTAAGGAATGTATAATAAGACTCATATATTTGATAATTAGAAAAATTTGGAGAGTGTGTGTATACACACACACACACACACACATATACATATATATACACACACACAGACACACACACAGAGAAATTAAAATCTAGCAATATATATGCCAATCGAAATTCATCATAAAATATATACCATCCACAGATGCAAAAATAATTATTTCACTAAAAATGTTTTTATGTATAATGGTGTTCTACTAGGAAGCTCACCCATAGGTTGAATTTTCAGTTCCAACAGCGTTTAGGAAGAGTGATCTCTTCTCATAACTTCTATTGGCCAAGTCACAAACCTCACTAAAACGTACGTGTGATAACAGGTAGGATTCTACATGTGCATATAAAAATACATGTGTTGAATAGGCTACAGAGAAAGGAGACAGGAATTTGTTGAGAGCCACATATGAAGGGGCCCCAGCAAACTTCCAGCTGGCAGCAAATTTCCAGCTGTTGGATGATTATTGGCTAACAGTGGCCCCAGCAACATCTAGCTCATTGGAGATTCTCATTGAACTGTTTCTCCGCCCTTTCAGACTGCAAGCTGATGATTGGCTCACAGCGGCCCCAGCAACATCTAGCTGATTGGCTCCTCTGTGGTGATGCTCATTGGACAGTTTCCCTGCCCTTTCAGACCACGGAGCTGCTCATTGGGGGACTTTTTTGGCTCCACCCACGCAACCCAACCAATCGGCCTCAAGAGCAGGAGAATTGTGGAAGGTGGAGAGACTTGTGGGAGTGACAGAGACTTTATAAGGAAGCCAGTTGTGGCAGTTGGGCTCTGAGGGTTTTTCCTGAGGAGCTGTTTTGTATGGCGTGTGTTTTTCTAAAAATAAAGCTCATTTCTTTTGACAAGTGGCTCCTAACTCTTCCCAGCCAGACTGCAGCATTTCCTCGCTTGCACAGGGAACGACTGAGGGTAAGTGATAAGGTAAACTGCTCGCCCCTGAGGGCAGGGCAAGAGGATGGGTAGCCATTTTAAGATTCCTCTTTAGTTTTGCTTCACTTTTGTTTTAAGCTGCCTGTCCATGGAGATGATTGAGACGGAAGAAAAACCACTCACATATGAGGAAAAACTATTCACGTCTGAGGAACAGATAGGGAGAAAGTACGGACACACATGTCAGGAGGAAAGAAAGGCTATAATGACTTTTTGTTGTTCCCTTTTTATTTCAGTCTGTCTCTGTTTTGTTTGGAGTCATCTTGTTGGGTTTTATTATAGTAGAAATACGGGATCAGAAATTAGTAAAAAACAAACTGAAAGAGTGTTAAGTAAATTGTTAGAGGAAGGAGGTGTATCAGTAAAATCAAGAACAGTCAGGGCATACAGTGATAAAATACAAAAATGTACCCCATGGCCTTTTAAGGAGGAGTTGTTAAGTATATCATAATGGAACCATCATGGTGAAGATTTCAAAAGAGTAGAAAAGAACAGCCCAGGGACTCAGCCAGTTGGCACATTGCCATTGTGGACGTTCATATCTGCTTTGCTTAGTCCAAAGCATTCAGTTAAGACACAGATAGAGGAATAAAGCTTAGAGCAGAAAAAGCCATCAGGGGCAAAGTTACAAAAGGAGACTGCTACTAACATCTTTCTATCACCAGAGGGCATAAGTGTCCAACAACAGCGCCACCTCTACAGGAAACTGTTACTAACACCTTTCTATCACCAGAGGATGTAAATGTCCAACTAACAAGGCCACCTCCATATGCTTGGAGGCCCCCAACCCCCGCAGTTGATAGTTCGGTTCCTGAGACAGGATCTCAAGTATTTACATGCCCGGTATTTTAGGTAGGAGGGGAGAGAATTCACCTTGCTTTAAATTTTAAAATAGTTAAGCAGCTAAAAGAGGCTGTAACAACCTATGGTCCTCAAGCACCCTTCATTGTAAGCTTGGTCCAATCTATTAACAACTTAAATGTGATGCCAGTAGATTGGGCTAATATGTGTAAAGCTGTGCTAAAGGGAGGACAATACCTGTTATGGAAGGTTGCCAATGAGAAATTTTGCAAGGAGACGGCTAGGCGAAATGCAGCAGCTGGTTATCCTCAGAGAAATCTAGATATGATGTTAGGAAAGGGACCTAATGAGGATCAGCAGCAACAAATTCCATATGATCATGGTATATACGAATTAATTGCTGTAGAAGTGGTTAGGGCATGGAAGACTTCACAAGGACTTGGAGGATTACAAGGTCAATTATCTAAGGTAATACAAGGAGCTAATGAATCTTATGCTGAATTTGTAGATAGGCTTATTAAAACAGCTACCAGAGTTTTTGGGAATACAGAACAAGCAATTCCATTAATAAAACAACTGGCTTATGACCAAGGGAATTGTTGGTGCAGAGATATCATTAGACCATGGAAACATGAAGATTTAAACACATATATTAAATTATGTAGAGACATTAATGAATAAGAGCAAGTCGTTGCAGCTACAGTAAAACAGGCTTTAGATGCCAGGCCAAGAACATGCTAGAATTGTGAAGAAAAGGACATTTTAAAAGGAATTGCCCCATAGGAGGAGGGTTTAACAAAACTAGGAATCAAAGGAGTAGAATACCGTGTATTTGCCCACGATGCCATAGAGGAAGACATTGGGCTAATGAATGTCATTCTCAAACAAACATAGAAGGTACTTCATTATCAAAAAATGAACAAAGACTAGGTGTTTATCCACAATATTATGGAGAAAGGCATCCGGCTCCACTGCCAAAAAATGGAGAGGTGGGCCCAATGCTCTGGGTCCCAAAACCACAAATATACGGAGCACTGGAGGAACCCAGCAACCCCATCAGGATAGTGCACAGGATACATTTTTATCAGATCACTCGTCAGACAAACCAGAGGGAGTACAGGGTTGGACATCAGCGCCTCCGCCAGATCAGTACTAATTCCAGAGATGAGAGTTCAAATAATTCCCACAGGGCTGAAAGTACCTCTTCCCAAAGGAACAGAAGGCTTATTATTAGGATGCAGCTCTTCTACTCTAAAAGGACTTAGGATAATTCCTTGGGTAATTGTTTCCGATTATGAAGGTGAAATAAAAATTATAGCCAGTTCTCCAAAGGATTTATCAGTAATTTCACCAGGAGATAGAATAGCACAGTTATTAATAATACTCAGCCTACATAATAAATTTTCTAGTCATTCTGTAGAAAGAGGTTCCATGGGATTAGACTACACAGGTGTAGATTGGGCTATGATTTCTTTAAATTTAGATTCTCGCCCCATGCTAAAACTAAATATTCAAGGACATGAATTTAATGGGCTACTGGATACAGGTGCAAACTCTAGCATCATCTCTCATCAAGAATGGCCAAAACATTGGCCATTACAACAAGCCACTCAAATGCTTTGAGGCCTAGGAGTGGCGACTAATCCCCTTAAAGGTGCAAATGTATTAGATTGGAAGGATCCTGAAGGATGTGAAGGAACTATACAGCCATATGTATTGCATCATCTTCCCGTTAATTAATGGGGATGAGATGTCCTTGATCAATTAGGTTTGACATTAACAAATAAGGTCAACCAAAATGCACCCACTACTATGGCTAGACAAGGTTTTAGGAAAAGAAAAATATTAGAAAAACAAGAAGAAGGTATAGGAGCACCAACACAAATAGATCAAGGAACAGACAAAAATGTGTTGGATTTTCAGAAAGGGCCACTGAGACAATAAAAATTACTTGGAAATCAGAAAGACCAGAATGGGTTCCTCAATGGCCCCTGACTAAAGAAAAGATACAAGCAGCCCATGACCTGATCAAACAACAATTAGCGGAAGGAAATATACAACCTTCTGTATCTCCCCATAATACTCCCATTTTTGTCACCAAAAAGAAATCTGGTAAATGGAGATTATTGCAAGATTTAAGAACCATTAATAATGAGATGGTTATTACGGGACCTGCTCAATCAGGGATTCCTCAATTGTCTGCTTTGCCAAGAACTTGGTATGTTTTAGTTATACATATTAAAGATTTTTTTTTTCATTTCCAATTCATCCTGAGGATAGTCCACGTTTTGCATTTACTATCCCTGCACTGAATCATGAAGCTCCTTATCAGAGGTAAGAGTGGAAACTACTCCCTCAAGGGATGGCTAACAGCCCAACTACATGTCAAATTTATGTTAACAAAGTAATCCTGCCATTTAGAAATCAAAATCCTTAACTACAAATATTTCACTATATGGATGATGTATCATTTGCACACAAAGCTAAAAACACATTGCTAGAATGTTATGTCACACTTACAAACTGATTAAAAAAATTATAATCTAGAGATAGCAATAGATAAAGTATAATTAAAATTTCCAATAAATTATTTAGGAGTTCTATTATCCTCAACCATGGTCAGTCCACCAAAAATTCAAATAGGAGTAGATCAACTCCAATCAACTAATGACTTTCAAAGTTATTAGGAGACATAAATTGGATAAGTCCTTAACTAATTATACCAACAGGAGAGTTGGGACATTTATTTGATATCCTAAAAGGTCTATTAGATCCAAATTCACCCAGAATGTTAACAGCTGAAGCAAGAAAGGCATTAAAAATCATTGAAACATAAATGGGAAATATGCATTTGGATAGAGTTGATATAATTTTGCCTTTATTATTTATTGTACTACCAACAAAAAAAAGTATTTCTACAGGAGTATTTTTGAAAGAAGGTCCATTATTATGGATTCATTTATCTTATTCTTCTCACACTATTATTACTAGGTATCCTGAGACTGAGGGACAATTAATACTCATAGGAATAAAAGCAACAAAGTGAGTGTGTGGAATTTCACCCAATAAAATTATTACTCCATATTCTTTGAATCAAATTGATAAATTAGCTAATGAGTTAAATACTTGTGCAGTAATCATGTGTAAATCAAATGTTTCATTTGATAACCACTTACCATCTAATCTTTTATTGTCTTTTTGGTCATCGCATCCTGTAATTTTTCCAAAAATGACAAGAAAACAAGTATCATGAATGCTCCAAGTATATTCACTGATGAGACAAATCATGGCACAGCAGCAATAGTTACACCTGATCAAACTTTTACATTTTTACTACCCAAACAATTAGCTCAAAAGGTAGAGCTTAATGCAGTATTACAAGCTTTTGTGATGTTTAAAGATTCTGTATTTAATTTATTTTCCCTTAGTCAGTATATAGTTAATGCTATAGTATCCCTAGATGATGCTGGTAGTATTTCCCCTTCTGCTACTGTTTTCTCTTTGCTTTCCAGTATACAATGTCTAATCTGGGACAGAAAAGATTCATTCTTTATAGGACATATCAGGGCACATACAGGATTGCCTGGAGCCCTTAGTTTTGGCAATGATTTAGCAGATTAAACTACACATGACTTACATACATATTTTCTCTACACTAGAAGAAGCTACAAATTTTCATAAAAAGTTTCATGTCAATGCTAATACTTTACAAAAGTGTTTTAAAATAACTAAGGAAAAAGATAGAAAAATAATAAAACAATGTCAAAATTGTGTGACCTTTTTACCACAAGTTAATCTTGGAGTCAATCCTAGAGGATTGATACCTAACCATATTTGGCAGATGAATGTCACACACTTGCCAGAATTTGGAAAATTAAAATATTTGCATGTTACAGTTGATACTTCTTCTAGATTTTTGATGGGCTCCCTTCATGCGGGGGAAAAAACTAAAGATGTTATAGCTCATTACTTACAAAATTTGCCACTTTGGACATTCCAAAACAGTTAAAAACAGATAATGCCCCTGATTATACTCCTACCTCTTTTAAACAATTTTTCTCATCATTTGGCATTACTCATATAACAGGAATCCCATACAATCCACAGGGACAATGCATAGTGAAAGAGCACATGAAACTATTAAAATGTACTTATTAAAGCAAAAAGACGCAATTGGGAAGGGGTATGAATTCCCCAAAGATAAACTTAAAATAACCCTTTTTACTCTAAACTTTTTAAATTTGGATTCATCAGGACTTAGTGCTGCGGAAAAGCATATGTGTCCAAAAAATGTGCATAAGTTCAAGGTACTTTGGAAGGATATTCTAACAGGACAACAGAAATGTCCTGACCCAATTATTGTCTGGACTCGGGGGTCTTTTTCTGTGTTTCTACAGGGAGAACAGCAGCCGATTTAAATAACAGAGAGATTAACTAAGGTCCTGACCCAGAGATTGCCTGGAGTCGGGAGTCTCTTTATGTGTTTCCACAGGGAGAACAGCAGCCAAATTGGATTCCAGAGAGATTAACTAAAGTACTGACCCAGTGATTGTCTGGAGTCAGGGGTCTGTTTGTGTGTTTCCACAGGAAGAACAACAGCCGATTTGGATTTCAGATAGATTAACTAAAGCGATTTCTATAGACCAAAATAAGATGATTTGGCTCAAATCCATAACAGCTGATATCCAAAACTCCAGTTTCACTATCCTTACATCTGTGACAGAACAGGGATGCTTTTTTCAATATCTACTTTATTATTGCCCTTTCCCGTATCATGAAGTTTTATTTGTTTTTTTGAGCTCATTGAGACCTAGGTTAATGTTTTGCTGATCAGTTCTATATTTTGACTATAGAGTTTTTAAACATTGCACTGGTGATTTCACCTGTGAAAGTTATAAGGCCTTTACTATTATGTTATGTGTTGTATGTATTATATTATGTGTGCACACTTGTGTTTTGTGTTATATGTTTGAATGTACGTATGTCCATATATCATATATGATGAGTGCTCATAAAAAAATGTATGCAAATATTTTTTTATTCACGTGATCTAAATGGTTTAATTTAAATTGGGTAAACAACTGTTGAGCATTGTCTTAATATGTGAACAAAAAAGGAAGTTAACAGACCTGTTTGTTTACTTCATCTTTTCATTTCATTATATTTAATAATTCTCTTCAAAATAATGTAAATTTTTAAGAAAATTATTTTCTTTTAGTGCCTTCTGGAATGTTAAATAATTTTCCTTTACCCATTATTGCCAGAATTTCTATCTTCATACCAGTGCCGTTGAAGTCAAAGATAAAACCAATCTACAGCTTCTACAATAGCCATCCCTGAAATTCTTGCAGAACTTGTCAGGACTATGTATCACTTTTATGCATTGTGAACTCTCTCTTGGTGAAGCCACTTGTGGTAGTGTTGGGGTATATATGCTGACGCTATCAGCAGTGGTACAATTTTTCCAAAAGTAGCCATCAATTGGCTTGGTGTGTCTTCCTTATTCTCACTTGATAGAGGTCAGAAACCTTACAGAGGAAGGGGAAAGACTTCATCCACAATGACTGCTCTTTTAGCCATTTTGGTTTTGGATGCACACATGATATCTTTCTTTAGATCCATCCATCTAAGAATGTAAGCAACAGCCTCACACAGGGCCAAGAGGCTGATTCAGACACATCCCTTTCCAAAGCAATTAAGCAAAGAGCCACAGGTGATGCCCATTCATTTGCATTTGAAAACTGTTTTCTTCAGGTTTCACAAAGGGGTGGCATGTGGGAAAGACCTTCCTGACATTCAGGGCAACAGAACAATTGTTAAGCAAAAGGCCCAAACAGGGTTTCTCCACTGAGACATTAGTAGTCACACTGATATCTGAGTTTTCTGAGATGCTCGCCATTCCCTTCAGCTATCCACTACATGGCCATGTCACAGAGCTTGGAGGTGCCACATATCTTGGATACAAAACCATGAGCCTCTTCTGGAGAGTGGCCAGATTTCAGGAAGAAAACAGGAACTTAGGAAGATAGCAGGTGTTGCCCATCAATAAGGCAAGCTGCATTCCATTTATAAATTGGGCAGGATGAATGCTGGGAAGCTTTCTACTAGTCAGGACACATCCATTGATGCATTCTCTTTTCTAATATCTACAACCACGGACACAGTGGGGTACACAGACACAGAAACACTCGCATTGTCAAACGACTTACTAGAAACAGTTCACTCCAAACAAAACAAACCGCATTTCCTACCTATTCTCAGAACATGAGACAAAACCACAAACCCTCACCCACACCAACAAAGCCCCCTTCTTCCCCCAAGTAGGTCTGTGAATATCTGGAGTGTTCTCTGACTGTGGGGCATTCTAGGTTGCCCCAAAATGGCCTGTCCTGTCTCAGATCTGGTGTCCTTAACCAACTCTCTGAAGTTGTCAGGAGCCAGCGGTGAGTCACTACCTTCTTTCTCAGGAAAGGCCCCTCTTCAGAGCTTTCCTTCCATTTGGCCATGCAAACAGGATGGTCCACAGTAGGTACCAAGAAAGACTGACTCTGTTATCTAGAATTCCAAAAATTGAGACCACTGGGACTGGGACATGGACTGGCACTGTTTGACTGGCTTTTTGTATCCCAAGATCAGAGAGTTTCTTCCCCAAGGAAGTGAAGTGAGGTTACTTCCATGAGGAACTGAATGAGTTCACTGCCTTGGCAACCACTTTGTACTAAGAGTTGCTTCCAAGGGTCCCATGAGATGGATGCTGTCCCTGCTTCCTGTGACACTTTCACAAGTTAGAATGGTATATCAACCATAGGCACCCGGGAACAGCTCTCCACACTGGTCTCATTTGGTCCATCTTCTCTACATTAACAATAGAAAGGCTGATTCAGATACAACCCTTCATCCTGACCAGGTTGTTTGCCATGGAAGATGAATTTTGCTGTCTCAGGTTTTTCAGAGGTGCCTATATCTTCTTCAGTGATAATTTCTGCATGGAGCTTTGAGGTTCTCTGCAGGTGGAAGATCCCCAGCATTCCTGTATTGTAAGACAAACTCTGTCCCTGCTCTTCTCTAAAGTTAGATTGAGGTAACAGTGTATGGTTAGGGTTAATAACAGGTTTGATTTGGGTTAGGAATCGTTCTGCTGAATGAATAATGGTATTGGGAACCTGTGATGTGTATAAGAATACATAGGTGAAATATATGTATGAAAACAGAAATCTAAGTAACATTTGAAGCCCAGAAGGGCATTGGGCCCTTGATTGGGATACTTAGGTTTGAATAAATCGATATACAATGACATAGGACCTTGTACCTTGGAAAATTGAATGTAGAAGAGAACATCCAGTCCAAAAGGATAGTCGGTAGTGAAAGGTTATTAAAATAGTTAATTGTCACTTCCTGTTTTTCTGTATGCTTAACAAAACACTGTTGAAATCTTGAGAACTGTTTGCTAATCTTGTTCCCAGAATGTACTGTCCCCAACTGCCAAACTGTAGAATATGCTCCCTCACCAGGTTGCATGTAAACCGCCCACTCGCCCTTACCCATCAGTATACTTCCTCCCTGCCCTCTCAAGGAAAGTAAATAATCCCTGCTTAAACTGTTGTCAGGGCTCTCTGCTCTATTCAAGTGAGCTCTGAGCCCCAGCATGCTGGACCCCAAATAAACCCTTTGGTGTTGCATGAGACAGTCTCTTGGTGGTCTCTTCCTCTGACACTCGCCGGACCTTTACATATTGACGTTCCACCGAGTTCCGTCACTGGCGGACGAGAGACCCCAAAGGGCTCCTCTCGGAGCAAGTAAGGCACCTCTTTCTGGTTTCAGGATTCATGTTAGGGCTTGGCAATATCGCTTGCGATGAAGAGCCTGAGTTCTCTCCGACTTTGGCTGAGAGACCTCTCACAGAGACACAGGGCACCTCCCTGGGGGACGACGCAGAGGACTCAGGAAATCAAGGAACAATTGTCTCCTCGATTCAGTGATATTTTGTTTCGAATTCGGTATTGCCATCCCATCGGGTTTTGCTGTCTACTGATTCCTGGTCTCAGTGATGTACGTCCATTGCCTGTCTTTATGGTCTTGTTATATCTGTGTCGTGTGTCGTTGCATTTAGTTTGTGTATCTTTCATCATGGGACAGAGCACTTCAATGCCTCTGTCCCTGACCCTTAATCACTGGACCAAAGTTCGCTTAAGAGCTCAGAATCTTTCTTTTTCAGTAAAACTCCGGACCGGCCAGAATCTCTGAGCTTCAGAATGTCCCACCTTTGGAGTCGGATGGCCACTAGAAAGATCTTTCTACTTCCCACTAATTTAAAAAATCAGAGATATTGTCTTTCAGCTGGGCCCACATAGCCATCCAGATCAACAGCCATATACCTTAAATTGTTAGGACCTCTGCAAATCTCCTCCTCCATGGGTGAAGCCTTTCCTTGCCCCTTCCCCTACTTTTATTGCTTCCCCCACGATCTCTCAAACCCTCTGCTCATCCTCCTACTCCACTCTCTGTTCTCCCTGAGTCACAAGATTTGACTCTACTGGACTCTCCTCCCCCTCCTTATCCCCTCTCCTCTTCCCCCAACCACCAACACACTCTAAGTGATTCCCTTGCAACTGACTCAGCCTCTTCGCCATTGGAGGAAGCTAAGCTGGCCCAGGGACCTCCAGATAACTCCCCCGTGGCACACACAGACCTCCTCCCCTGGAGGAAGATGGCCCGGATAAAGGAACTCGCTGGCTGTGAATCATTGAAAACCCTGTAACTCCCGTGATGCTCCCCCTATGTCCCTACGGGCCAATGATTGACGACAACAATGGGGGAAAATTGCAAGCCTACCAGTATTGGCCTTTCTCCTCTTCAGACCTATATAACTGAAAAAATAACAATCCCCCTTTTTCCGAGGACCCTACCCGGCTCACAGTTCTGGTTGAATCATTGATGTTTTCATACCCGCCTGCTTGGAATGACAGTCAACAACTTTTAGGGACTCTCTTCATGACAGAGGAACAAAAGAGAATCCTCCTGGAAGCTAGAAAAAATGTCCTCGGACCAGATGGGAGACCGACACATCTTCCCAACATAATCAAAGCCAGCTTTCCTTGAAGCGACCAAACTGGATCCTCAACACATTTGAAGGTAAGAAAGCATCTGTCCACTTTTCGCTGGGTTCCAAATAATTTGGCCAAGGTAAGAGAGATTATTCGAGGGCCTAATGAATCTCCCTCTATGTTTCTAGAGAGAATTATGGAGGCATATAGAAGATATACACCTTTCAATCCTCAGGCAGAGGATCAAAAAGCATCTGTCACAATGGCCTTTATTGGGCAAGCTGCCCTAAATATTAAAAGAAAGTTACAATACTTAGATGGATTACAAGATATGATTTTGGGAGATTTAGTCAGAGAAGCCGAGAAAGTATATTATAAGAGAGAAACTGAGGAAGAGAAGGGAGCAAAGGGAGGATAAAAGAAACAAAAGACAGACTACGGCGTTGACTAAGGTCCTGGTCAGAACACCAAAAGGGCCAGAAATTAAGAAATAGGGAGACAGGAAGAGGTACCTGGTCCCATGCCCGAGGCCATCCCTGGCCTCAAATCAATGTGCCTATTCTAAAGAAAAAGGACACTGGGCCCACGAGTGCCCTAGAAAGAGACAGCCATGCCAGCCATCCATTCTGACTCTGGAGGATGACTACAAAAGTTGGGGCTCAGATCCCCTCCCTGAGTTCGGGGTAACTTTTGAAGTGAAGGGGACCCCAGTAAACTTTGAAATGGATACAGGGGCAATATACTCAGCCCATAAGGCTCCATTGGGCCCTCTATCAAATAAAAGGTCTACTGGCTGCACCATGTCAGTCACAAGGCATTTGGAAGCCAATGGCAGATCCACATGGCCCACCACAGATGTTTTATCACACACTTTCATAACACTGCTCTAGTCCCACTACTCACCAGGCTCCAACTTACTGGCATCTCTGTTCTACACCATTTTCTTGAAACCCAGTCAATCAAGGCACTGTCTGGTATACTCATGATCATCAAGAGGACATCCCAAGGTTCTCCAGTTTTAGCTGGTCATGGGAATATCAAAAATTTTATGATAATTTTCCAGCAATATTTCACGGATGAAGTTGGAGGCACTGTGGGTTTCAATTCATTCAGGAACAATTAAATGCTGAGGAAGCTAATTTCTGTAAACTCTGGAGCACTCTCACAGACAAGGCTTCCCAAAAAGTGCCCAAAAAGTAACATGAAACCAGGCCCATTGAGGTCTACAAAGCGAGGTCCATGTGTGTTTTCAATCTCAATTATGGCTGCCAAGTTTTTCAGAATTAAATCATGCGATATCTTGGCTGAGATTCCCAGTGTTCTTTGGAAAGCCAACCTGGGCCTAGACCTCGGGTTCCAAGGTTACCTCTCATGCCTGGCCTCCTAAAATCCCATCACAATTCATGGCAATACTTCTCTGAGTTCAGTTCCAGATCTCAGTCTGTAAGGGGAATCACACCAGAGTTCAAGCCCAGATGGACCCAGTCAACTCTTCCGTGACACAAATGAATACAATTAAAACCAAAATACTCCCACACGTCCCTCATCTTCTTCCATATAAACACTCATCATAAACTCTGCCTGAAGGTTTCCATGAGGGGCACAGCCCAAGACAGTGTCCAAAATAAGCATCCTTGCACCTCATTTGCATACCTTCAGGGTGGCCTGGACACCATTACTGTGAACCAGGAGTAAACAAATAGGCTTGCCGTTAATAAAATTCCAATTCTCCAATTTGAGGGCTACTGACTTAGGGGTTAGATTCTTTATGTGATTTGGAGTCATGAGAAAACCCAAGCACCTATGGGCTAGCCTCTGCAGGTTGTGAAGAACTCATTTGACACAAAGGATCTCTATTCTCACTTGATGGAGGTCAGGAACCTTACAGAGAAAGGCGAGAGGCTTCATTCCAATGACTGCTCTTTTGGCCATTTTGGTTTTGGATTCACACATGGGATCTTTCTTTAGATACATCAGGTGCTGAGAATCTAAGCCACAGCCGCACACATGGCCAAGGGGCTGATTCAGACACATCCCTTTCCAAAGCAATTAAGAAAAGAGCCAAAGGTGATTCCCTTCATTTCCATTTGAAAACTGTTTTCTCCAGGCTTCACAAAGGTGTGGCCTGAGTCAAAGACCTTCCTGACATTCAGTGCAACAGAACAATAAGTAAGCAAAAGGCAAAAAGCAGGGTTACTCCACTGAGACTTTCCTGGTCACCCTGATATCTGAGTTTTCTGAGATGCTCGCCATTCTCTTCAGCTCTCCAGTACATGGCCATGTCACAGAGCTTGGAGGGGGTACATATCTTGGACACAAAACCATGAGCCTATTCTGGAGAGTGGCCAGAATTCAGGAAGAAAACACCAACTTAGGAAGATAGCAGGTGTTGCCCATCGATAAGACAAGCTGCAGTCCATTCACAAATAGGGCAGGATAAATTTTGAGAAGATTTATACTAGACAGGACACATCCATTAATGCATTCTCTTTTCTAATGTCAACAACAACGGACACAGACATAGAAAGACTCGGCTTGTCAAAAACTTAGTAGAAACAGTCCAATCCAACAAAACAAACCACCTTTCCTACCTATTCTCAGAACATGAGACAAAACCACAAACACACACCAACTCCCACAAAGGCACATCCTTTCCCCAAGTAGGTTTGTGACTATCCGGGGTGTCCTCTGAATGGTGGGTCATACTATGATTCCCGAAAATGGCCTGTCTTCTCTCAGATCTGGTTTTCTTGGCCAACTCTGTGAAGTTGTCAGGAAAAAGTGGTGAGGCACTACCTGCTTTCTCAAGAAAAGTCCCTCTCCAGAGCTCTCCTGGCATTTGCCTTCCTCACATCAGTAGGTACCAAGAAAGACTGACTCTGTCCTTGGAAAATCAAAACAATGAGCCCACTGGGACTGGGACTCGGACTACTTTTGGCTGCCTGGCTTCTTTGATACCAAGATCAGAGAGTTCCATCACCAAGGAAATGAGGTATGTCACTTTCTTGGAACTGAATGAGGTCACTGCCTTGGAAACCACTTTGTCCTAACCGTTGCTTCCAAGGCTACCATGAGATGGAGTTTGCCCCTACTTTCTGTGACACTTTCACAAGTTAGAATGGTATATCAACTATAGGCACCCGGGAACAGCTCTCCACACAGGCCTGGTCAGGTCAGTCTTCTCTACAATAAGAAGAGAGAGGCTGATTCAGACACATCCCGTCATCCTGACCAGGTTGCTCGCCATGGAAGATGAATTTTGCTCTCTCAGGACCTTCATACCTGCCTACAACTTCTCCAGGTATCATTTCTGAATGGACCTTTGAGGTTCTCAGCAGGTGGAAGGTCCCCTGCTTTCCTGTATTGTAAGAACCACTCTGTCCCTGCTCTTCTGTAAAATGAGATTAAAGGAACAGTGTATGTTTAGGGTTAATAACTGGTTTGATTTTTGTTAGGAATCATTCTGTGTGATGAATAATGGTATTGGGAACCTACGATATTTACAAGAATATAGAGGTGAAATAGAAGTATGAAAACAGAAATCTAGGTATGATTTGAAGCCCAGAAGGTCATTGGGCCCTTGATTGGGATAGTTAGCTTTGAATTATGTTCTGCACAGTTGTCTAAGTTAAATCGATATACAATGGCATAGGACCTTGTACCTTGGATGACTGAATGTAGAAGAGAATATCTAGTCAAAAAGGGATAGTAGGTAGGATTAGGAAGATATTTGGTAGGTTTAGGAAGAAGAGTGAGTATAGGATTTGGACCAAAAGTTCTTTAGTAATAGGGTTTTAGTTAGGGAGTGAATGTAAATGTCAGCACATATGACGAGTCAGTCACTATGATGAGCTGTGGAAAATATGTAGAAAAGCAGATATCAATAGTGACATTATGAAATCAGGCAAAGTATATAGTGAGCGATAGGATTAGACATTTTCAACAGGGTTGAGTTTGAATACATAATCCTTGCAAGAAACAAATATGTAGTCACCAATAGGATTGACATTTGAGAGCATTAGGCAACCTGGACATGGATGTTTTTAGTAATTCATGTTCACATTACATTTAGGCTTTGGTACAATCATAGTGTGACCTTTACATTTTTGTCCAGATTATTACTGTGATAAAATGTATATGTAGATCAGGTGACATGAGTATTTCTACCACCATTTCTGGGAGCAATATATTGAAGACATAAAATTCGTATTGGGGGTACAAAGAGGTGTACCCTGTGTCTATGAATATGGAGATAAAGCATGAATAGACCATACTTATATTGATATACAATCATTCATTACAACCAGTTATACATCTAATGATAATATTAGTTTTTTGGTTTATCATGAAGAGTTTGTGAGTTTTGCTACAAAAGTGATTATGGAAATTGAAAATAATGTGTTTGGAAAGAATTCTCATGAAAAGACCTGTCAAGAAACCCTGACAATACATGCGTTCTGAAGCAGGAAGTGATTAAATTTGAAACAAATGCCTATCAATTTGTGAATTGTGGATGAAATTCATATCCTATGATGTGCAAAAACTGAAGAAATAATATTGTACCAGTGTTGAATAAAAATGAACTTCAAATTACATATCATGTCCCATAGGAATCTACTTGCATTGATGTTAGACGGGGTCAGTTACTGTAGAATTATTAGGATTTGCATGTACCAGTCACTGAAGTTAGTTTTCCGTACTAGGAAACAAATATGTATTTCAGGTGGATGAATATTTCTGGGAATAATCTTGTATAAATTTCATTATAAATTCACATACGTGAACATGAATGAATTTAGAGAGTGTATATAGGACACATATATTTTATATTTTGAAAAATCTGTGGAGTGTGTATATATATATATATATATATATATATATATATATATATACACACACGCACAAAGAGAGACATTAAAAAGTAGCAATATATATTCCAATCCAAATTCATCATTAAATATATATCATTCACAGATGCAAAAATATTTATTTTACTGAACATAAGTTTATGTATAATGTTGTTCAAATAGGAAGCTACCCTATATGTTGAATTTTAGTTCCAACAGCGTTTAAGAGGAGTGATCTCTTCTCACAATTTTTAACTTCCAAGTCAGCCACCTCACAAAAATGTACGTGTGATACCTGTTAGGATTCTATATGTGCATATAAATATACATGTGTGAATTGGCTACAGAGAAAGGGAAAAAATAAATCACATATTTCTTAACTTTAAAAACACATGGAAAATTATTTCAATTAAAAATTGAATATATTTATAACTCCTACCTTATATAATGCAAAAGGCAAGTCCAACTATACAACATGCCTCCTCTGAACTGCTTGTATTTCTATTCTGTTTGGTTTTTTTTCTCCATTATATTAGGAAGAGTATTCTGAGTCTAGTAGGTGTGTGTTAGTGTCAGGGATTCAGTATTTCAAAAGGAAAATTGGAAAAGTAATCCAATGTGTATGCAAATATGTGCTGCAAAAATATCCTAGCACTCTAATCCAGAACAATGCCTTCACATTACCTTCTCCCCAAGTAAGCCACAATTAGAGGAGAAGAGTTAGAAAATCAGTGAATGTATATCTGGAATGGAAAATGCTCTGGAGTTCACAACCTTGGAGGTGGTAGAGGAGTTTCCAAAAGTAAGGGACAGGGTAAACACTCCACAAACATGGACCTATGCTGGCCTTCAAACTTTTTGAGAAACTGCCTCTGAGGTTGGGTACTTGAAATATATGTTGTTGTCAAGATATTTGGCTTCTTTTGTAGTGAGACCATCAAAGCTTGGTCTGCATCTCTGTGCCCTGGAGGACATGGTTTCTTATTTTCCAATGAACATGAGGCAGCTGTGCTGAATTCTCTCTTTATAGGTAAACTGTGTCCACTGGGGACTAAGTGTCTCCCCGTGTGAACTGTGAAGCCATTTGGTCCTCCTCCACTTTTTGTGGTGTTTTTTGCAGCTGCACTGGGAGTTTGGTATTTGCCTTACAAAATACAAGGAGCTCAACTGGGACACAGTACTTGAGGGAGTTCTGTCACGTGTGGTGGGTCATGGTCTGCAGGAGAATGCACCAACCATGCTTCTATCCATCATAGCTTGCCCCATTGCCCCCTTGTCCATATCAACCTGATTCTGAACATTGGCTTGAATCCTCATCATATAACAAGATGTCTTCACATATAAGGGTCTGCTTGCTGCATCATGTAAGTCAAGAGCCATTTGGAATCCAATGGTAGATCCTCATGGCCCTACCACTGATGTTTTATCACACAACTGCCCACCACTGCTGTAGACCCACTGGTCAGCAGGCTCCAACTTACTGCCATCTCTGTTCTACACCGTTTTCTTGTAACTCAGTCAATAAAGGCACTGTTTGCTATACTCATGATCAGCAACAGGACATCCAAAGGTTCTCCAGTGCCACCTGGTCACGGGAATTTCAAAAATTTCATGGTATTTATCTAGCCATTTTTCAAGCATGAAGTTGGAGGCACTGTGGGTTTCAATTCATTCAGTAACCATTAAAAGTTGAGGAAGCTCATTTCAATGAAAGCTCTGGAGAAATCTCAGAGCCAAGGCTTCCCAAAGAGTGGCTAAAATGTCACAGGAATCCAGGCCCATTGAGGTCTACAATGTGAGGACCATGTGTGTTTTGACTCTCAACTATGGCTGCCTTGTCTTTAAGAATAAAATCATGTGATATCCTGGCTGAGATTCCCAGTGCTCTGTGGAAATCCACCCTGGGCCTAGATCTCAGTTTTCAAGGGTGACTCTCATGCGTGGCCTCCTAAAATCCCAACATATTTCATGGCAATACTTCTCTGAGGTGAGTTCCACAACTCAGTCTCTAAAGGGAATCACACCAGAGTTCAAGCCCTGGTGGACCCAGTCATTTCTTCCAACCGCTACACAAATGACCAAAATTAAAACCAAAACACTCCCACATGGCCCTCATCTTCTTCCATATAGTCAATTATCTTCACCTCTGACTGGAGTTTTCCATTAGGGGCGCAGCCTAAGACAATGTCCAAATTAAGCTCGCTTGCCCCTTATTGGCCTGAAGTCAGGGTGGCCTGGACATCCTTCCTGTAAACCAGAAGTGATCAAATAAGCCTGCCATTAATACTGCTCTGTTTCTCCCATTTGAGAACTACTAATTTCAGGAATAGATTTTTTATGTGATTTGGAGTCATGCGAAAACCCAAGCACCTCTGCAGGGCTTTGAAGAACTCATTTGACCCAAAGAAAACCTATTCTCACTTGATGGAGGTCAGGAACCTCACAGAGGAAGGGGAGAGACTTCATCCACAATGACTGACTTTTTGCTATTATGGTTTTGGATGCACACATGAGATCATTCTATAGATCCATCAGGTGGTGAGAATCTATGCCACAGCCACACACAGGGCCAAGAGGCTAATTCAGACACATCCCTTTCCAAAGCAATTAAGCGAAGAGCCACAGTTGATGCCCATTCATTTCCATTTGAATATAGGATTTGGAAAGAAAACAGTTTTCTTCAGGCTTCACAAAGAGGTGGCCTGAGGCAAAGACCTTCCTGACATTCAGTGCAACACAACAATAAGTAAGCAGAAGGCCCCAAGCAGGGTTTCTCCACTGAGACTTTCCTGATCACCATGATATCCAAGTGTTCTGAGATGCTCGCCATTCTCTTCAGCTCTCCAGTACATGGCCATGTCACAGAGCTTGGAGGTGGTACATATCTTGGACACAAAACCATGAGCCTATTCTGGAGAGTGGCCAGAATTCAGGAAGAAAACTTCAACTTAGGAAGATAGCAGGTGTTGCCCATCAATAAGACAAGCTGCAGTCCATTCATAAATTGGCCAGAAATAATTAGGGGAAGATTTATACTAGACAGGACACATCCATTAATGCATTCTCTTTTCTAATGTCTATAACAACGGACATACTGGGATACACAGACAAAGAAACACTCAACTTGTCAAACAACATACTAGAAACTGTCCACTCCAAACCAAACAAACCTCCTTTCCAACCTATTCTCAGAACATGAGACAAAACCACAAATCCACACCCACTCCCACAATGGCACCTCCTTCCCCGAAGTAGGTCTGTGTCTATCTGGAGTGTCCTCTGAATGGTGGGCCATACTATGATCCCTGAAATGGCCTGTCCTCTCTCACATCTGGTTTCCTTGGCCAACTCTGTGAAGTTGTCAGGAAAAAGTGGTGAGCCACTGCCTGCTTTCTCAGGAAAGGTCCCACTTCAGAGCTTTCCTGGCTTTTGGCCATCCTCAAATCAGTAGTTACCAAGAAAGACTCACACTGTCCTTGGTAAATCCTAACAAGTGAGCCCACTGGGACTGGGACTGGGACTGCCCCTCGGTGCCTGGCTTCTTGGATACCAAGTTCAGAGACTTCCATCACCAAGAAAATGAGGTTTGCCACTTTCTTTGGAACTGAATGAGGTCACTGCCTTGGCAACAACTTTGTCCTAACAGTTGCTTCCAAGGGTCCAATGAGATGGAGTCTGCCCCTACTTCCTGTGACAATTTCACAAGTTAGAATGGTATATCAACCATTGGGACCCGGGAACAGCTCTCCACACAGGCCTGGTTTGGTCCATTTTCTCTAAAATAAGAATAGAGAGGCTGATTCAGACACATCCCTCATCCAGACCAGGTTGTTTGCCATGGAAGATGAATTTTGCTCTCTCAGGTCCTACATACATACCTACAACTTCTCCAGGTATCATTTCTGCATGGACATTTGAGGTTCTCAGCAGGTGGAAAGTCCACTACTTTCCTGTATTGTAAGAACCACTCTGTCCCTGCTCTTCTGTAAAATGAGATTGAGGGAACAGTGTATGTTTAGGGATAGTAACAGGTTCATTTTGGGTTAGTAATCATTTCCTGTGATATTTACAAGTATACAGAGGTGAAATATAAGTATGAAAACAGAAATCTCGGTATGAATTGAATCCCAGAAGGGCATTGGGCCCTTGATTGGGATACTTATATTTGAATTATGTTCTGCAAAGATGTCTCAGATAACACGATATACAATGGCATAGAACCTTTTACCTTGGATGATTGAATGTAGAAGAGAACATCCAATCAAAAAGGGATAGTCAGTAGGATTAGGAAGATATTCCGTAGGTTTAAAAAGAAGAGTGAATATAGGATTTGGAACAAAAGGTCTTTAGCAATAGGGTTTCGGTTAGAGAGTGAATGTAAATGTCAGGACATATGAAGAGTCACTCAGTATGATGAACTGGGGAAAATATGTAGCAACGCAGATATCAATAGAGGCATTACAAAATCAGGCAAAGTATAAAGTGAGTGACTGGATTAGACACTTTCAACAGGGTTTTGTTTGAATACGTAATCTTAGGAAGAAACAAATATGTAGTCACCAATTGAATTGACATTTGAGAGCAAAAGGCAACCTATACATGGATGTTTTTAGTAATCCATGTTCACTTTCCATTTAGGCTTTGATACAGTCATAAGTGTGACCTTTACATTTTTTCCAGAATATTTCTGTGATAAAATGTATATGTAGATCAGGTGACATGAGTATTTCTTCCACCATTTCTCGGAGCAATATATTAAAGATGTAAAATTAGTATTAGGGGTACAAAGAGGTGTACCCTGTGTCTATAAATATAGAGATAAAGCATGAATAGACCATACTGTGAATAAATAATGAAACTTGTTCCAACTTTAAGTAATGGATTGAGCTGATATCTGAATATGTACAGGAAATCTTATATTGATATACAATCATTCATTCCAACCAGTAATACATCTAATGGTAATATTAGCGTTATGGTGTATCATGAAGAATGTGTGAGTTTTGCTTCAAAAGTGTTTTTGGAAATCGAAAATAATGTGTTTTGAAAAAAGTCTCATGAAAAAAACAGTCAAGAAACCTGGAGGAATACATGTGTTCTGATGCAGGAAGTGATTAAAAGTGAAGCAAATGCCTATAAATTTGTGAATTTGTGAATAAGATATATATCCTACGATGTGCAACATCTGTAGGCTAAAACACTGTACCTCAGATGATTGAATGTAAAAGAGAACATCCAGTCAAAAAGTGGTAGTCAGGAGGATTAGGAAGTTAGTAAGTTTAGGAAGAAGAGTGAGTCTAGGAGTTGCACCAAGACTTTTTTAGTAATAGGATTTTCGTTAGAGAGTGAATGTAAATGTCAGCAAATCTGAAGAATCAGTCACTATAATGAACTGGGCAAAATATGTAGAAAAATAGATATCAATAGAGACATTAGGAAATCAGGCAAAGTATAAAGTGAGTGATAGGTTTAGACATTTTCAACAGGGTTGAGATTGAATATATAATCTTAGGATGAAACAGATATGTACTCACCAATAGAATTGACATTTGAGAGCCTTAGGCATCCTGGACATGGATGTTTTTAGTAATTCATACTCACATTCAAATTAGGAGTTGGTACAGACATAAGTGTGATCTTTGCATTTTTTTCCAAAATATTACTGTGATAAAATATATATGTAGTTCTGGTGACATGAGTATTTCTTCTACCATTAAGGCGAGCTATATTTTGAAAACTCATTAAATAGTATTGGGGATAAAAATAGGTGTACGCTTTTTGTATGAATATAGAGATAATGCATGAATAGTCCATACTGTGAATAAATAATATAACTGGTATCAAATTTGGAAATTGGAATAAATTGATATCTGAAAATGTACAGGAAATCTTACATTGATATACAATCATTCATTCCATCCAATTATACATCTAATGGTAATGTAAGTGTTATGGTTTATCATAAAGAGAGTGTGAGTTTTGCTTCAAAAAGAATATGGAAATCAAAAATAATGCGTTAGGAAGAACTATCATGAAAAAAACAGTCAAAAAAAAAGGAGGAATAGGTGTGATCTTAAGCAGGAAGTGATAGAAAGTGTACCAAATGCATTTAAATTTGTGAAATGTGGATGAAATCAATTTTCTAAGATGCCCATAAACTGAAGAAATAGTAATGTACCAGTGTTGAATAAAAATGAACATCAAAATGCACAACATTTCCCATAGGAATCTACTTGTATTGATGTTAACCTGGGTCAGTTACTGTAGAAATATAAGGATTTGTATGCACCCTTCACTGAAGTGAGTTTTCAGTACTAGAAAACAAATATGTATTTGAGGTGGATGAATATATCTGAAAATAATCTTGTGAAAAGTTGATTATAAAACCACATACATGAACATGAATGAATTTAGGGAGTGTATAATAAGAGACATATATTTCATATTTTGAAAAATCTAGAGGGTGTAGATTTTTCACAAAACACATACAGAGATATAAAAAAGTAGCAATATATATGACAATCGAAATTCATCATGAAATACATATCATACACAGATCCAAAAATATTTATTTTACTGAATATGGATTTATGTATAATGTTGTTCAACTAGGAAGCTCACCCATAGGTTGAATTTTCAGTTCCAACAGCGTTTAGGAGGAGTGATCTCTTCTCACAATTTGTATCTGCCACGTCAGCCACCTCACAAGAATGTACGTGTGGTACCAGGTAGGATTCTATATGTGCATATAAAAATACATGTGCTGAATAGGCAACAGATAAGGGGAGACAGGAATTCACATAATTGATACCTTTCAAAACACATGAAGAACTATTTCAATTAATAATTGACCAGATTTATAACACCTACACTTTATCATGCAAAAGGCAAGTCCAACTATACACCAAGCCTCCTCTGAACTGCTTGTATTTCTATTCTGTTTGGGTTATTTTTCTCCATCATATTAGGATTAGTAGTCAGAGTCTAGTAGGGTGTGGGTTAGTGTCAGGGTTTCAGTAATTCGAATGGAAAATAGGAAAATGAATCCATTGTGTATGAAATATGTGCTACAAAAAATCTTCCCACTCTCATTCAGAACAATGCCTTGACATTACCTTCACCCCAAGTAAGACACAATTAGAGGAGAAGAATTAGTAAATCTGTGAATACATATCTGGAATGGAAAATGCTCAGGAGACCACAACCTTGGGGGTTGTAAAGGAGTTTTCAAAAGTAAGCGACAGGATGAACACTCCACAATCATGCAACTCTGCTGGCCTAAATACTTCTTGAGAAACTGCCTCTGAGGTTGGGCACTTGAACTACATGTTGTTCTCAGGAGATTTACTGTCCTTTGTAGTGATACCATCAAAGATGGGTCTGCATTTATGTGACCTGGAGGACTTGGTTTCTTATTCTCCAAAGAACATGAGCCAGCAGTGCTGTATTCTCTCTTTGTAGGTAATCTGTGGCCACTGGGGGCTAAGTGTCTCTTCGTATTGACTGTGAAGCCAATTGGTCATCCTACAATTGTCGTGGTGTTTCTTGGTTCTGCACTGGGGTTTTTGTATTTGCTTCATGAAATACAAGGAGTTCAACTGGGACACAGAGCAGGAGGGAGTTCTGTCATGTGTGGAGGGTTAGGGTCTTCAGGAGAATTCACCAACCAGGCTTCTAACCCACATAGCTTGCCCCCTTGTCCATAACAAACTGATTCTGAACATTGCCCTGAAACCTCTCCATATAAAAAGATGCCTTTACATATAAGGGTCTGCTGGCTGCACCATGTCAGCCAAAAGCCACTCGGAAGTCAATGGCAGATCCACATGGCCCCACCTCAGATGTTTTATCATACACCTGCACACCACAACTCTGGGCCCACTTCTCCTCAGCAGGCTCCAACTTACTGGCATCTCTGTTCTACACAATTTTCATGAAACAGAGTCAGTCAAGGCACTGTCTGGTACATTCATGATCAGCAAGAAGACATCCAAAGTTTCTCCAGTGACACTTGGTCATGGGAATTTCAAAAATTTCATGGTATTTATTAAGCCATGTTTCAAGGATGAAGTTTGTGGCACTGTGGGTTTCAATTCATTCAGGAACCATTAAATGTTGAGGAAGCTCATTTCAATGAAAGCTCTACAGAACTCTCACAGGTAAGGCTTCCCAAAGAGTGGCCAAAGACACATATATTTCATATGTTTAAAAATCTGGACAGTGTGTATATATATATATATATATATATATATATATATATATATATACACACACACACACACACACACACACACACACACACTGAGACATTAAAAACTAGCAATATATATACCAATCAAAATTCATCGTGAAATATATATCATCCACGTATCCAAAAATATTCATTTTATTGAACATGGATTTATGTATAAAGTTGTTCAACTAGGAAGCCAACCCATAAGTTGAATTTTCAGTTTCAACAGCGTTTAGGAGGAGTGATCTCTTCTCACAATTTGTATCTGACATGTCAGCCACCTCACAAGAAAGTACGTGTGATACAAGATACGATTTTATATGTGCATATAAAAATACATGTACTGAATAGGATACAGAGAAATGGGGGAGAAAGGAATTCACATATTTGATAAATTTAAAAACACATGGAGAACTCTTTAAACAAAAAATTGACTAGATTTATAACTCCTACACTATATAATGGAAAAGGCAAGTCCAAATGTACACCATGCCTCCTCTGATTTTCTTGTATTTCTATTCTGTTTGGGTTATTATTCTCCATCATGTCAGGAATAGTAGTCAGAGCCTAGTAGGGTATGGTATAGTGTCAGGGATTGAGTATTTTGAATGAAAAATTGGAAAATGAATCCAATGTGTATACAAATATGTGCTACACAAAAATCTTCCCACTCTCATCCAGAACAATGCCTTGACATTACCTTCGCACCAAATAGGACATTTAGAGGAGATGAGTTAGAAAATCTGTGAATACATATCAGGAATTGAATATGCTCAGGAGTTCACAAACTTGGAGGTGGAAGAGGAGTTTCCAAAAGTAAGTGACATGGTAAACACTCCACAAACATGAAGCTCTGCTGGCCTAAAGACTTCTGGAGAAAATGCCTCTGAGATTGGGCACTTGAAATATAAGTGGTTGTCAGGAGCTTTAGCTTCCTTTGTAGTAAGACCATCAAAGATGTGTCTTCATCTATGTGACCTGGAGGACATGGTGTCTTATTTTCCAATGAACACGAGGCTGCAGTGCTGAAATCTCTCTTTGTAGGTCAACTGTGGCCACTGGGTTCTAAGTGTCTCCTCGTGTGGACTGTGAACCCATTTGCTCATCCTCCAATTTTTGTGGTTTTTCTTGATGCTGCACTGGGAGTTCGGTATTTGCTTCACAAAATACAAGGAGTTCAACTGAGACACAGTGCTGAAGGGCGTTCTGTCACGTGGGGTGGGACAGGGCCTGTAGGATTATGCACCAACCAGGCTTCTGTCGAACATAGCTTGCCCCCTTGACCAAAGCATCCTGATTCTGAACATTGCCCTGAAACCTCTCCATACAACATGATGCCTTTACATATAAGGGTCTGCTGACGGCACAATGTCAGTCAGAAGCCATTTGGATGCCAATGGTAGATCCACATGAAACCACCACAGCTGTTTTATCTCACACCTGCCCACCTTTGCTCTAGGCCCACTATTCAGCAGGCTCCAACTAACTGGCATCTCTGATCTACACCATTTTTGTGAAACCCAGTCAATCAAGGCAGTATCTGGCACACTCATGATCAGCAACAGGATATCCAGTGGTTCTCCAGTGCCACCTGGTCATGGGAATTTCAAAAATTTTATGGTATATATGGAGCCATTTTTCAAGAATGAAGTTGGAGGCACTGAGTGTTTCAATTATTTCAATAACCATTAAATGGTGAGGAAGCTAATTTCAATGAAATCTCTGGAGGACTCTCACAGTCAAGGCTTCCAAAAGAGTGGCCAAAATGTCACATGAAGCCAGACCCATTGAGGACTACAATGTGAAGTCCATGTGTGTTTTGACTCTCAACTATGGCTGCCAAATCTTTCACAATAAAATCATGTGATATCCTGGCTGAGATTCCCAGTGCTCTGTGGAAAGCCACCCAGGGCCTAGATCTCAGTTTCCAAGGGGGAATCTTATGTGTGGCCTCCTAATATGCCAACACAATTCATGGCAATACTTCTTTGAGGTCAATTCCAGAACTCAGTCTTTATGGGGAATCACACCAGAGTTCAAGCCCAGGTGGACCCAGTCATCTCTTCCTACCACCACACAAATGACCACAATTAAAACCAAAAAACTCCCACATTGCCCTCATCTTCTTATATATAGACACTCATCATAAAACCTGGCTGGAGGTTTCCATGAGGGGTGCAGCCCAAGGCAGTGTACAAAATAAGCTCCCGTGCGCCTCATTTGCCTAATGTCATGGTGGCCTGGACATGCTTCCTGTGAACCAGGAGTGATCAAATAGGCCTGCCATTAATACTGCTCCGCTTCTCCAATTTGAGGCCTACTGACTGTGCATTTTAGATTATTTATGTGAATTAATGTCATGAGAAAACCCAAGCAACTATGAGCTAGCCTCTGTAGGATTTAAAGAATTCACTTGACCCAAAGGATCTCTATTCTCTCTTAATTGAGATCAGGAACCTTACAGAGGAAGTCAAGAGACTCTATCCACAATGACTGTTCTTTTAGCCATTTTGGTTTTGGATGCACACATAGCAGGAGTTGGCCATCCATAAGGCAAGCGGCAGTCCATTCATAAATTTGGTAGGATGAATGCTGGGGAGCTTTCTCATAGACAGGACACATCCACTGATGCATTATCTTTTCTAATGTCTACAACCACGGACAGTGAGTTACAGACATAGAAACACTCACCTTGTCAAAAGACTTACTAGAAATAGTTCACTCCAAACCAAACAAACCACCTTTCCTACCTATTCTCAGAACATGAGACAAAACCAGAAACTCATACCCAAACCCACAAAGGCACCTCCTTCCCACGAGTAGGTCTGTGACTATCCGGAGTGTCTTCTGACTGGAGGGCCATACAATGTTCCTCCAAAATAGCCTGTCCTGTCTCAGATCATGTGTCTTTGGCCAACTCTCTGAAGTTGTCAGGAGTCACCAGTGAGGCACTACCTTCTTTCTCAGGAAAGGCACCTCTTCAGAGCTTTTCTGCCATTTCGACATCCTAACATCAGTAGTTAGCAAGAAAGAATGACCCTGTCCTAGGGAAATCCAAAAAGTGAGAACACCTGGGACTGGGACTAAAACTGGCACTGTTTAACTGGCGTCCTGGATCCCAAGATCAGAGAGTTCTATCACAAAGGATGGTGAGGTGAGGTCACTTCCTTCAGGAACAGAATGAGTTCACTGCCTTGGCAACCATTTTGTCTTAACAGTTGCTTCCAAGGGTGCCATGAGATGGAAGCTGCCCCTGGTTCCTGTGACACATTCACAAGTTAGAATGGTATATCAACCATAGGCACCTGGGAACAACTCTCTACACAGGTCTCATTTGGTCCATCTTCTCTACATTAAGAATAGAGAGGCTGATTCAGACACAACCCTTCATCCTGACTAGGTTGTTTGCCATGGAAGATGACTTTTGCTCAATCAGGTCCTTCAAAGCTGCCTACATCTTCTTCAGGGATCATTTTTGCATGGATCTTTGAGGTTCTCAGCAGGTGGAAGATCCCCTACATTCCTGGATTGTAAGACCAACTCTGTCCGTGCTCTTCTGTAAAGTTAGATTGAGGTAACAATGTATGGTTAGGGTTGATAACATGTTCGATTTGGGTTAGGAATCAGTCTGCTGCATGAATAATGGTATTGGGGGATGCCACCGAGGACTGGAGAAATCGAGGAACAATTGTCTCCTCGACTCAGTGATTTTTTGTTTCAGATTCGGTATTGCCAGCCCATAGGATTTTGCCTGCTACGCAGTCCTGGTCTCAGTTTTGGACGTCCATTGCCTGTCTTTATTGTATTGTCTTGTCTGTGTTGTGTGTTGTTGCATTCACTGTTTGTGTATCTTTCAATATGGGACAGAGCACTTCAATGTCTCTGTCCCTGACCCTTGATCACTGGACGAAAGTTCGCTTAAGGGCTCAGAATCTTTCTTTTTCTGTAAAACTGCAGACTTGCCAGACTGTCTGTGCCTCAGAATGTTTCACCTTTCAAGTCGGATTGCCCCTAGAAGCATCTTTATACTTCCCACTAATTTAAAAAGTCAGAGATATTGTCTTTCAGCTGCGCACACATAGCCATCCTGATCAACAGCCATGTATCTTAACTTTGCAGGACCTCTGCAAGTCTCCTCTTCCATGGGTGAAGCCTTTCCTTGTCCCTTTCCCTGCTGGTACTGCTTCCCCCATGATCTCTCAAACCCTCTGCTCCTCCTCCTCCACCACCCTCTGTTCTCCCTGAGTCACAAGATTTGACTCTACTGGACTCTCATCCCCCTCCTCATACCCTGCCCTCATCCCCCAACCACCAACCCCCTGTAAGTGATTCCCCTGCAGCTGACTCAGAATCTCCACCATTTAGGAAGCTAAGCTGGCCCTGCGCCCTCCAGATAACTCCCCCACAGCACACACAGCCCCACCTCCCCAGGAGGAAGCTGGCCCGGCTGAGGGAACTCGCTGGCTTCGAATGATTGAAAACCCTGGAACTCCCGTGATGCTCCCCCTATGTCCCTATGGACCATTGATTGACGAAGGCCATGGGGGGAAAATGCAAGCTGACAAATATTGGTCTTTCTTCTCTTCAGACCTATATAACTGGAAAAATCACAATCCCTTTTTTTCCGAGGACCCCACCCGGCTCACAGGTCTGGTTGAGTCATTGATGTTTTCACACCTGAATACTTGGGATGACTGTCAACAATTCCTAGACACTCTCTTTATGACAGAGGAACAAAAGAGAATTCTCCTGGAAGCTAGAAAAAAAAATCCTCGGGCCAGATTGGAGACCAACACATCTTCCCAACTTAATCAAAGCTGGTTTTCCCTTAAAACAACCCAAATGGGACACCAACACCTTTAAAGTTAGAATGCATCTGTCCACTTATGGCCAGGTTCTAATAGTGGGCATCTGAGTGTCCGCTAGGCAACCAACTAATTTGGCCAAGGTAAGAGAGATTATTCAAAGGCCTGATGAATCTCCCTCTATGTTTCTAGAGAGAATTAGGGAGGCATATAGGAGATATACTCCTTTCGATGCTCAGGCAGAGGATCAAAAGACATCTGTCAGGATGGCCTCTATTGGGCAAGCTGCCCTGGATATTAAAAGAAAGTTACAATGCTTAGATGGATTACAAGATATGACTTTGAGAGACTTAGTCACAGAAGACAAGAAAGTATACCTTAAGAGAGAATCTGAGGAAGACAAGGGAGCAAAGGGAGGATAAAAGAAACAAAAGACAGACTAAGGTGTTGACTAAGGTCCTGGTCACAACAACAGAAGGGCCAGAAATTAAGAAACATGGAGACAGGAATGGATACCTGGTCCCATGCCAGAGGCCACCCTGGCCTCAGAACAATGTGCCTACTGTAAAAAAAAAAAAGGACACTGGGCCAAAGAGTGCCGTAGAAAGAGAAAGCCACGCCAGTCAGCCATTCTGACTCTGGAGGATGACTAAGAAAGTCGTGGCTCAGATCCCCTCCCTGAGTTCAGGGCAACTTTTGAAGTGGAGGGGACCCCAGTAAACTTTGAAGTGGATACAGGGGCAATATACTCACCCCTAAGACCACTTTGGGCCCTCTATCAAATAAAAGGTCTCTAGTTCAAGGGGCTAATGGCAGTAAATATCTGGCTTGGACAACTAAGAGGATCATGGACCTGGGGAAAGGAAAAATAGATCACTCCTTCCTAGTAATCCCAGAATGCCGGGCCCCATTGATGGGCAGAGATCTGCTCACCAAGCTCCGGGCCAAAATAACTTTTCACCCTGAAGGCCCCCAAGTGGAATTTCTAAATCTTTCAGTAAAAACTCCTATAATCACAGCTCTAACTATGTCAGTAGAAAATGCACATCAACTCACTCACCTTGGTTAAAAGAAACTGCAGGTATTTCTGAAGTATCAAGAACAGAGTTTTCCACTAACTGACTCACAGCAAAAAGAAATAGCTGAATGGGTAAAAAAAGCCTGTCAAGTCCATCAAATGGTTAATGCTTACCCTTCCAAGCTTCCTGCAGGAAAGCACCTATGAGGATCCAGACCAGGACAATTCTGGGAAGTTGACTTTACTAAAATTAAGCCAGCAAGGTATGGACATAAATATCTCCTAGTCTTTGTAGATACATTTTTAGGATGGATTGAATCTTTCCCCGCTAAAAAAGAAAAGAAAAAATAAAAGAAACAGCACAAAAGGTGGTCCAGAAGATCCTGGAAGATATTTTTCAAAGACACGGCCTGCCTAAGGTAATACCGTCTGATAATGCACCGGCGTTCGTGGCTCAGGTAAGTCAGGGGTTAGCCAGGAACCTGGGGATTCATTGGAAGTTATATTGTGCTAACAGACCCCAGAGTTCAGGACAGGTAGAAAGAATGAATAGAAGCATTAAAGAGGCCTTAATGAAATTAAGCTTAGAGACCAGCATAAAAGATTGGACTATGCTCCTGCCATATACAATGTTTCATGCAAGAAATACTCCCTCTGTTTTTTTGAGTAACCTCATCCCCTGTGAAATTCTCTAGGGTGCCTCTCCTCCAGTAAGTGACCTAAGCACAACTGTAAGACCTAACGATCCCTTCCACACCCCCTTGCTTGACAGACTTAAACTCTTGAAAGAACTCAGTGATACCTGTGGAAACAGCTGGCCACTGCCTACCAAACTGGGGACGAGGGGACTCCACATCGATATCAAGTAAGAGACTTCAACTACGTAAGACGATATCATGTGTCATCCCTGGAACCCTGCTGGAAAGGACAATACCAGGTGCTACTTATAACATCTACAGTGGTAAAGGTAGACAGAATCACTTCCTGGATCCATGCCTCTCATCTCAAGCCTGCGCCCTGTCCACACTCTGGCTAGAAACTGGAAAAGACTGGTAACACTTTCAAATTGCATATTCACCATGTGGATAAGGCTATAGAATCTCCCCTTCACAACAAGTAGTCCTAACCCTCATCAGCCCGTGCAGCAGCGATGGCTGATCACAAATTCTACTGGAAAAGATGTATAATCTATCTTGCATACAGCCCCCTTAGGTACCTGGTGACCATCACTTTACCCAGACATTTGTCAGCTGGCTATAGGTCTTTCCTATTGGGATATTCCTGATGAAGAGGATTCCACTAAAATTCCATTAAATCCCTTCCGTACCATAGATAATGGAAACAAACATTATGGATGTAGGGACACACGAGCCAGATGCAGGTTGACTAGCCTAGATTACTATGTTTGCCCGACCGACCATCAAAGCCACAAACAGCCATGAGTGTGTGGGGGGAAAGCCGACTTCTTCTGTAAGTAATGGGGATGTGAGCATACAGGGGCTGCCTGATGGAACCCAAACTCCTCATCAAATTCAGTGCACAGCATTGGCCATATTACGAATTAGATAACAAAAACCAATGGCTCCCAGAGGGGTCTCTAGATCCTCAAATTCTGCATGACCTTTTTAACATCTGCAAGTGCTCAAAAGGGTGAAAGGAGATTCCCCTATGTGGAGGCCTTTTCCCTCCTTCACTCACATCCTGAACTCTGCTTATCCAATAGATCCTCACCTTCAGCCTTCTGCTCCAGAGTCTCTGCTGTCACTCCCACTTCAGAAACCTGATTTCTTCCCTCCAATTAATAGATCAAAAACCCAAACCTTCGCTGGTTCTCAGACCATTGCCCCCTTGCTGAGTTAGCAGCTACTGAAGTACCCCTCCACCCACTCACTCCTCTCTTCTCCTGTCAGTGCCCACACCGGGTCCCACCAGGTCCTCTTTTCAGCTAACCCAAAGCTCAAACCAGCTGAGGAGAGTCCTCAGACGCCTATTCAAGATGTAATAAAAATGGCCTTTAAAGTTGCTTTGTCATCACTGAAAACAGTTTACTAGAAATTAAAGTCCCTCACATGCGTTTTGGGATACTCACTCCCGTCTTCCCCTCTGCTCTACCTGTTCTACTGCTCAAGTTTTTGTTGCTAGGAAAATCCCAAACCATTTCTCAAATTATTCTTTTACATCCCTCCTTCCTCATTCTCAGATCCTCGGAGCTGCTCTCAGCCCCACCTTCCCTGTCTTCCCCTTCTGTACCAGGCCCACTGAAAAGTCTTAACTGACCTTCTCCAGAAGTCTTCACCATGGCTGAGTTTTGGACTTTCATGAAAAGAGTCCCTGTAAAAGAGTTCAATGTAGTTAAACTTCCTCTTTTCATATTGCCCTGTTCTACTTGGCCACTGTCTAAGAAAATCAGCAATCCTTAGCTAGACACCCTCTTTCTAGTTTTTCACAAAAATATGTGAAAAAAGCCTTGGGCCTTGACCTGGGGCTTCAGAGAGATGGCTACATTTCTAAGTTAAAGAAGTTAGCAACTGGGCTCCGTGGTAACAGCTGGCAGGGGGAAAATAAGAAAGGGAAGAAAAAGCTCTTACCTTCCCAGGTGTCCTTGAAAAGTTAACTTGCCCAGAACTGAGGAAAAAAACAGAAACAAAAACTGCTTTTTTCAACTTCTGCAGACTGTGAACTTCTGAGCCCCTTCCCTTAAATGTTGGGTACAAAATTCTGAAACTACCTCAACTTGGGTTTCAGAGGATTACTTGATTACAACAGAATCAATGCCCTCTGAATCCGGTTGCAACCAAATAGGACAGTTTCCCTGTCTTCACTGCTATCTTAGGTGCCTTGCCTTGTCTGTCCCTACTACAGCATAATTCTATATACTTAAACATTGCTTATGTTTCCATGAAATGGTCAACAGATGTGATTAATTGTGTAATGGTGCAGATGTTTCCCAGAGTGCTCTATCACGACACAGGTTCATTTGAAGATCAAATAGGGGGGCATACAACCCTGTTCCACTGAAAATATATATCCCTCCCTTTAGCCATCCTATTAGGAATAGGAATTGCTGCACTGGTGGGCACGGGAACTACTGCCTTTGTCCATGGGACTCAACAAATGACAAAAAATATGACAGCAATAGACCAAAACGAAGATATTAGAAACCTCCATTAGAGCTTTGCATGAATCTTTAACCTCTCTCTCTGAAGTTGTTTTTCAGAACACTCGATGGTTGGACCTGCTCTTCATGAGAGAAGGGGGCCTTTGTGCTCCATTGAGGGCAGAATGTTGTTTGTATGCCGAGCATACTGGAGTTGTAATAAAATGTATGAGTAAATTAAAAAGACGTCTTGAAGAGCATCAACGATAGAGAGAGGCCCAAAAAGGGTGGTTTGAGTCGTGGTTCACACAGTCCCCCTGGTTAACTACGTTTTTATCAAACCTGGCCGGTCCAAAAATAATCCTCATATTATTGCTAACTATAAAACCCTGTTTTCTCAACCGTGTAATTTCTTTTCTCCAGGCTCAAATTGGACGAGTTAAACTTAAGGTAATACCCCACTAGCAGACATAGAATGTGACACCCCCAATGATCATTTTTATGATTAAAAGTAGCCAGAAGAAGAATTGGGGAATAAAAGGTTAATAAAATAGGTACTTGTCACTTCCTGTTTTTCTGTATGCTTAACAAAACACTGTTGAAATCTTGAGAGATACTTGCAAATCTTGTTCCCAGTATGTGCTGTCCCCAACTGCCAAACTGCAGAATGTGCTTTCTGACCCAGCTCCACGCAAATCGCCCACTCGCCTTGATCCATCAATAAACTTCCCTCCCTGCCCTCTCCAGGTAAAGTATATAAGCTCTACTTAAGCTATTCTCAGGGCTGTCTGCTCTATTCAAGTGAGCTCTGAGCACCAGCATGCTGGACAGTCAATAAACTTTGGCTGTTGCATGAGATAGTCTATTGGTGGTCTCCTCCTGCAAAGCTCGCCTGACATTTACTAGGATGATTGAATGTAGAAGAGAACATCCAGTCAAATAGGGATAGTTGATAGAATTAGGAAGATGGTCAGTACGTTTAGGAAGAAGTGTGAGTATAGGATTTGGAACAAAAGTTCTTTAGCTATAGGGTTTCGATTAGAGAGTGAATGTTAATGTCTGCACAGGTGAAGAGTCGGTCACAATGATGAAGGGGGGAAAATATGTAGGAAAGCAGATATAAATAGAGATATTAGAAAATCAGGCAAAGTATAAAGTGAGTGATAGGATTATACATTTTGAACAGGGTTGAGTTTGAATATATAATCTTAGGAAAAAAACAATATGTAGTCAACAATCGGATTGATATTTGAGAGCATTAGGCAAATTTGAGGTGGATGAATATTTATGAGAATAATCTTGTGAATAGTTGATTATAAATCCACATACATGATCATGAACATATTTAGGGAGTGTAGATAAGACACATATATTTCATATTTTGAAAAATCTGGAGAGTACACAAGACAAAAAAAGTAGCAATGTGTATGTCAATCAAAATTCATCATAAAATATATATCATCCACAGATCTAAAAATATTCATTTTACTGAACATGGATTTATGTAAAATGTTGTTCAACTAGGAATCTCACCCATAGTTTGAATATTCAGTACCAACAGGGTTAAGTAGGAGTGATCTCGTCTCACAATTTGTATCTGCCAAGTCCACCAAATCACAAGAATGTACATGTGGTACCAAGTAGGATTCTATATGTGCATATAAAAATACACATGCTGAATAGGCTACAGAAAAAGGGAGACAGGAATTCACATATTTGTTAAATTTAAAAATACATGAAGAACTATTTCAATAATCAATTGACTAGATCTATAACTCCTGCTCTGTATCATGCAGAAGGCAAGCCCAACTATACAACATGCCTCCACTGAACTGCTTGTATATCTATTCTGTTTGGGTTATTTTTCTCCATCATATTAGGATTAGTAGTCAGAGTCTGGTAGGGTATGGGTTAGTGTCAGGGATTCAGTATTTTGAATGAAAAATAGGAAATTGAATCCAATGTGTATGCAAACATATGCTACAGAAAAATCTTCCAACTCTCATCCAGAACAATGCCTTGACATTACCTTCGCCTCAAGTAAGACACAATTAGAGGAGAAGAGTTAAAAAAATCTGTCAATACCTATATGGAATGGAAAATGCTCCAGATTTCACACCATTGGAGCTGGTAGAGGAGTTTCTAAATGTAATGGACAGAGTAAACCCTCCACAAACATGGAGCTCTGTGGGCTAAAGTTTTTTGAGAATTTGCCTTTGAGGTTGGGCACTTGAAATATATGTTGTTGTCAGGAGCTTTAGCTTACTTTGTAGTGAGAGCATCAAAGCTGGATTTGAATCTATGTGACCTGGATGACATGGTTACTTATTCTCCAATGTAATGAGGCAGCAGTGCTGAATTCTCTCTTTGTAGGTAAACTGTGGCCTCTAAGGGATAAGTGTCTCCCCGTGTCGACTGTGAAGCCATTTGGTCATCCTCTAATTTTCGTGGTGTTTTTGATGCTGCTCTGGGAGTTTGGTATTTGCTTCACAAAATACAACGAGTTCAAATGAGACACAGTACTGGAGAGAGTTCTGTCAGGTGTGGGGGGAAGGGTCTGCAGGAGAATGCACCAACCAGTTTTATCCCACGTAGCTTGCCCCCTTGACAATAGCAACATGATTCAGAACATTGCCCTGAAACCTCTCCATATAACAAGATGCCTTTACATATAAGGGTTTCCTGGCTGCACCATGTCAGTCACAAGCCATTTGGAATCCAATGGTAGATCCTCATGGCACTACCACCGATGTTTTATCAAACACCTGCCCGCCACTGCTCTGGGCCACTACTCAGCAGGATCCAACTTACTGGCATCTCTGTTATACACCATTTTCATAAAACCCAGTCAATCAAGGCACTGTCTGGTATTCACATGATCAGCAACAGGGCATCCAAAAGTTTTCCAGTGCCACCTGGTCATGGAAATTTCAAAAATTTCATGGTTTTTATCTAGCCATTTTTCAAAGATGAAGTTGGAGGCACTGTGGGTTTCTATTCATTCAGGAATCATTAAATGTTGAGGAAGCTCATTTCAATGAAAGCTCTGGAAAACTCTCACAGGCAAGGCTTCCCAAAGAGTGCCCAAAAAGGTCACATGAAGCCAGGCCCATTGAGGTCTAAATGTGAGGCCCATGTGTGTTTTGACTCTCAACTCAGCCTTCCAAGTCTTTATAATAAATTCATGTTATATACGGGCTGAGATTCCCAGTGCTCTTTTGAAAGCCACCCTGGGCCTAGATCTCAGTTTCCAAGGACGACTCTCATGCGTGTCCTCCTAAAATCCCAACAAAATTCATGGCAATACTTCTCTGAGTTCAGTTCCACAACTCAGTATCTAAGGGGAATCAAACCAGAGTTCAAGCCTAGGTGGACCCAGTCATTTCTTCCAACCGAGACACAAATGACCAAAATTATAACCAAAACACTCCCACATGATACTAATCTTCTTCCATGTAGTCACTCATCATCACCTCTGGCTGAAGGTTTCCATCAGGGGCGCAGCCAAAGACAGTTTCCAAAATAAGCTTGCTTGCCCCTCATTTGCCTAAAGTCAGGATGTCCAGGACACCCTTCCTGTGAAACAGGAATGATCAAATAAGCATGCCTTTAATACTGCTCTGTTTCTCCAATTTGAGGCCTACTGACTTTCAGATATAGATTCTTTATGTGATTTGGAGTCATGCGAAACCCCAAGCACCTCTGCAGGGCTTGGAAGAACTCATTTGACCCAAAGAATCTCTATTTTCACTTGATGGAGGTCAGGAACCTAACAGAGGAAGGCATGTGACTTCATCCAAAATGACTGATCTTTTCGCTATTTTGGTTTGGGATGCACACATGGGATCATTCTTTAGATCCATCAGGTGCTGACAATCTAAGTCACAGCCACACACAAGGCCAAGAGGCTAATTCAGCCACATCCCTTTCCAAAGCAATTAAGCAAAAAGCCACAGGTGATGCCCATTAATTTCCATTTCAAAACTATATTCTTCAGGCTTCACAAAGGGGTGGCCTGAGGCAAAGACCTTCCAGACATTCATTGCAACAGAAAAATAGTTAAGCAAAAGACCCAATCATGGTCTCTCCACTGAGACTTTCCTGGTCACACTGATATCCTACATTCAGGGCAACAGAACAATATGTAAGAAAAGGTGCAAAACATGGTCTCTACACTGAGACTTTCCTGGTCACACTTATATCTGAGTTTTCTGAGAATCTCGCTATTATCTTCAGCTATCCAGTACATGGCCGTGTCACAGAGCTTGGAGGTGGTACATATCTTGGAAACAAAACCATGAGCCAATTCTGGAGAGTGGCCAGAATTCAGGAAGAAAACAGGAACTTAGGAAGATAGCAGGTGTTGCCCATGGATAAGACAAGTTGCAGTCCATTCACTAATTGGCTAGTATGAATTATGGGAAGATTTATACTAGACTAGACATCCATTAATGCATTATCTTTTCTAATGTCTACAACAACGAACACAGTGGGATACACAGACATAGGAATACTAGTCTTGTCAAACGACTTACTAGAAACAGTCCACTCCAAACCAAACAAAGCGACTTTCCTACCTATTCTCAGAATATGAGACAAAATAACAAACACACACCCACTGCCCACAAAGGCACCTCCTTCCCCCAAGTAGGTCTTTGACTATCCAGAGAGTCCTCTGACTGGTGGGCTAAACTATGTTCCCCAAAATGGCCTGTCTTCTATCAGATCTGGTTTCCTTGGCCAACTCTCTGAAGTTGTCAGAAAAAATTGGTGAGCCACTACCATCTTTCTCAGGAAAGGTCCCTTTTCAGAGCTCTCCTGGCATTTGTGCTTCCTCACATCAGTAGGTACCAAGAAAGACTGACTCTATTCTTGTTAAATCCAACCAAGTGAGCCCCCTGAGACTGGGACAGGGACTCCTTCTGGGTGCCTGGCTTCTTGGATACCAAGTTCAGAGAGTTGCATCAACAAGGAAATGACGTATGTCACTTTCTTTGGAACTGAATGAGGTCACTGCCCTGGCAACCACTTTATCCTAAAAGTTGCTTCCAAGGGTCCCATGAGATGGAGCTGGCCCCTACTTCCTGTGACACTTTAACAAGTTGGAATGGTATATCAACCATAGGAACCTGGGTAAAACTCTCCACCCAGGCCTGGTTTGGTCCATCTTCTCTACAATAAGAAGAGAGAGGCTGATTCAGACACATTCCTTCATTCTGACCAGGTTGTTTGCCATGGAAGATGACTTTTGCTCTCTCAGGTCTTTCATACCTGCCTAAAACTTCTCCAGGTATCATTTCTGCATGGACCTTTGAGATTCTCGGCAGGTAGAAGGTACCCTACTTTCCTGTACTGTAAGAACAACTTTGTCCCTGCTCTTCTGTAAAATGAGATTGAGGGAACAGTGTATGTTTCGGGTTAATCACAGGTTCGATTTGGGTTATAAATCATTCTGTGCCATGAATAATGGTATTGGGAACCTACGATATGTACAAGAATATAGAGGTGAAATAAAAGTATGAAAACAGAAATCTAGGTATGATTTGAAGCCCAGAAAACCATTGGGCCCTTGACTGGTATACTTAGCTTTGAATTATGTTCTGCAAATATGTCTCAGATAATTTGATATACAATGGCATAGGACCTTGTACCTTGGATGATTGAATGTAGAAGAGAACATCCAGTCAAAAAGGGATAGTAGGTAGGATTAGGAAGATATTTGGTATGTTTAGGAAGAAGAGTGAGTATAGGATTTGCACCAAAAGTTCTTTCCCAATAGGGATTTGGTTAGAGAATGAATGTAAATGTCAGCACATATGAAGAGTCAGTAACTATAATGAGCTGGGGAATATATGTAGAAAAGCAGATATCAATAGAGACATTATGAAATCAGGCAAAGTATAAAATGAGTGATAGGATTAGACATTTTCTACAGGGTTGAGTTTCAGTATATAATCTTAGGAAGAAACAAATATGTAGTCACCAATAGGATTGACATTTGAGAGCATTAGGCAACCTGGACATGGATGTTTTAGTAATCCATGTACACTTTCCATTTCGGCTTTGGTACAATCATAAGTGTGACCTTTACATTTTTTGTTCAGAATATTACTGTGATAAAATGTATATGTAGATAAGGTCACATGAGTATTTCTACCACCATTTCTGGAAGCAATATATTGAAGACGTAATATTAGTATTGGGGGTACAAAGAGGTGTACCCTGTGTCTATGAATATAGAGATAAATCATGAATTGACCATAAGTGAATAAATAATATAACTTGTTCCAACTTTAAATAATGGATTGAACTGATATCTGAGAAATTATAAGAAATCTTATATTGATATATAATCATTCATTCCAAACAGACATACATCTAATGGTAATATTAGTGTTTTGGTTTATCATGGAGAGTATGTGAGTTTATCTTCAATAGTGATTATGAAAATTGAAAATAATATGTTTGGAAAGAATTCTCATTTAAAGACCAGTCAAGACACCCTGACAATACACGTGTTCTGAAGCAAGAAGTGATTAAAGTTGAAACAAATGCCTATAAATTTGTGAACTTGTGGATGAAATGTAAATCCTATGTTGTGCAAACACTGAAGAAAAAGTAATGTACCAGTGTTGAATACAAATAAACGTCAAATTACATATCATGTCCCATAGGAATCTACTTGCATTGATGTTAGACTGGGTTAGTTACTGTAGAATTATTAGCATTTGTATGCACCATTCACTGAAGTTAGTTTTCAGTACTAGTAAACAAATATATATTTCAGGTAGATGAATATGTCTGAAAATAATCTTGTGAAAAGTTGATTATGAATCCACGTACATGAACATGAACAAATTTAGAGAGTGTATATAAGACACATATATTTTATATTTTGAAAAATCTGGAGAGTGTATTTATAGATACAAAAAAAAACACATACAGACATTAAAAAGAAGCAATATATATGCCAATCAAAATTCATCATTAAATATATATCATCCACAGATGCAAAATATTTATTTTACTGAACATGAGCTAATGTATAATGTTGTTCTACTAGGAAGCTTGTAGGTTAAATTTTCAGTTCCAACAGCGTTTAAGAGTAGTAAACTCTTCTCACAACTTCTATCTGCCAAGTCAGCCACCTCACAAAAATGTACATGTGATACCAGGTAGGATTCTATATGTGCATATGAATATATATGGGTGAATAGGCTACAGAGAAAGGGGAAGAAGAATACACATATCTGTTAACTTTAAAAAAAACATGGAGGACTCTTTCAATTAAAAATTGACTAAATTTATAACTCCTACCTTATATAATGCAAAAGGCAAGTCCAAGTATACAACATGCCTCCTCTGAACTGCTTGTATTTCTATTGTGTTTGGGTTATTTTTCTCCTTTATATTAGGATGAGTAGTCTGACTCTAGTAGGTAGGTATTAGTGTCAGGGATTCAGTATTTCGAAAGGAAAATTGGAAAATGAATTTAATGTGTATGCAAATATGTGCTGCAAAAATATCCTTCCACTCTCATCCAATGCAATGCCTTGTCAATACCTTCGCCCCAATTAAGACACAAATAGAGGAAAAGAGTTAGAAAATCAGTGAATACATATCTGAAATGGAAATGCTCTGGAATTCACAACTTTGGAGGTGGTAGAGGAGTTTCCAAAAGTAAGGGACAGGGTAAACAATCCACAAACATGAAGCTCTGCTGGCCTAAAAACTTTTTGAGAAACTGCCTCTGAGTTTGGGCACTTGAAATATATGTTGTTGTCAGGAGATTTGACTTCCTTTGTAGTGAGACCATCAAAGCTGGGTCTGCATCTATGTGACCTGGAGGACATGTCTTCTTATTTTCCAATGAAGATGAGCAGCAGTGCTGAATTATCTCTTTGAAGGTAAACTGTGGCCACAGGGGACTAAGTGTCTCCCCGTGTTGACTGTGAAGCCAATTGGTCCTCGTCCACTTTTTGTGATGTTTTTGCTACTGAACTGGGAGTTTATTATTTGCTTCATGACATACAAGGAGCTCAACTGGGACACAGTGCTGGAGGGAGTTCTGTCACGTGTGGTGGGCCACGGTCTGCAAGAGAATGCACCAACCATGCTTTTATTCCTCATAGCTTGCCCCATTGCCCCCTTGTCCATATCAACCTGATTCTGAACATTGCCCTGAAACCTCTCCATATAACAAGATGCCTTTACATATAAGAGTCTGCTGGCTGCACCATGTCAGTAACATGCCATTTGGAATACAATGGTAGATCCTCATGGCTGTACCACTGAAGATTTATCACACACCTGTCCACCACTGCTCTTGGCCCACTACTCAGAAGGCTCCAACATACTGGAATCTCTGTTCTGCACCATTTTCATGAAACCCAGTCATACAAGGATCTGTCTGGTATACTCATGATCAGCAATAGGACATCCAAAGGTTCTCCAGTGCCACCTGGTCATGGGAATTTCAAAAATTTCATGGTATTTATCTAGCCATTTTTCAATGATGAAGTTGGAGGCACTGTGGGTTTCAATTCATTCAGTAACCATTAAATGTTGAGGAAGCTCAATTCAATGAAAGCTCTGGAGAACTCTCACAGGCAAGGCTTCCAAAAGAGTGTCCAAAAGGTCACATGAAGCCAGGCCCATTGAAGTCTACAATGTGTGGCCTATGTGTGTTTCAACTCTCAAATATGGCTGCCATGTCTTTAAGAATAAAATCATGTGATATCCTGGCTGAGATTCCCAGGGCTCTGTGGAAAGCCACCCTGGGCCTAGATGTCAGTTTCCAAGGGCGACTCTCATGCATGGCCTCCTAAAATCCAAATAAAATTCATGGCAATACTTCTCTGAGGTCAGTTTCACAACTCAGTCTCTAAGGGGAATCACACCAGATTTCAAGCCCACGTGGACCCAGTCATTTCTTCCAACCGCCAAACAAATGACCAAAATTAAAACCAAAAAATTTCCACATGTCCCTCATCTTCTTCCATATAGTCACCTCTGGCTGGAGGTTTCCATTAGGGGTGCAAACAAAGACAGTGTCCAAAAAATGCTCCCTTGCCCCTCATTTGCCTAAAGTAAGGGTGTCCTTGACACCCTTCCTGTGAACCAGGAGTGATCAAATAAGCCTGCCGTAAATACTGCTGTGTTTCTCCAATTTGAGTCCTACTGACTTTCAGGTATAGATTCTATATGTGATTTGGAGTCATGCGAAAATCCAAGGCCCTCTGCAGGGCTTGGAAGAACTCATTTGACACATGGAATCCATATTTTCACTTGATGGAGGTCAGGAACCTAACACAGGAAGGCAAGAGACTTCATCCACAATGACTGATTTTTTTTCATTATGGTTTTGAACGCACACATGGAATCATTCTTTAGATCCATCATGTGCTTAGAATCTAAATCACAGCCACAAACAAGGCCAAGAGGCTAATTCAGCCACATCCCTTTCGAAAGCAATAAAGCAAAGAGAAACAGGTGTTGCCCATTCATTTCCATTTCAAAACTATATTCTTCAGGCTTCACAAAGGGGTGGCCGGAAGCAAAATCCTTCCAGATATTCAGTGCAAGAGAACAGTACTTAAACAAAAAGTCCAAAGCAGGGTCTCTCAACTGAGAGTTTCCTGGTCACACTGATATCTGAGTTTTCTGAGATGCTCGCCATTCTCTTCAGCTCTCCAGTACATGGCCATGTCAGAGAGCTTGGAGGTGGTACATATCTTGTACACAAAACCATGAGCCTATTCTGCAAAGTGGCCAGAATTTAGGAAGAAAACAGCAACTTAGGAAGATAGCAGGTGTTTCCCATTGATAAGACAAGCTGTAGTTCATTCATATATTGGGCAGGATGAATTATGGGAAGATTTATACTAGACAGGACACATCCATTAATGCATTTTCTTTTCTAATGTGTACAACACCAGACACAGTGGGATACACAGACAAAGAAACACTCGCCTTGTCAAACGACTTACTAGAATAGTCCACTCAAAACCAAAAAAACAAAAAAACAAAAAACGCCTTTCCTACCTATTCTCAGAACATGAGACAGAACCACAAACCCAAACCCACTCCCACAAAGGCACCTTCTTTCCCCAAGTAGGTCTGTGACAACCCGGAGTGTCCTCTGACTGGTGAGCCATACAATGTTTCCCCGAATTGGCCTGTCTTGTCTCAGATCTGGTCTCCTTGTCCAACTCTGTGAAGTTGAGAGGAGCCAGCGGTGAGCCACTACCTGTTTTCTCAGAAAAGGTCCCTCTTCAGAGCTCTACTGGCATTTGGCCATCCTCACATCAGTAGGTACCAAGAAAGGCTGACTTTGTCCTTGGAAAATCCAAACAAGTGAGCCCACTGGGACTGGGACTGGGACTGGGACTGCCACTGGGTGGCTTCTTGGATACCAAGTTCAGAGAGTTCCATCACCAAGGAAATGAGGTATGTCACTTTCTTTGGAACTGAATGAGGTGACTGCCTTGGCAACCACTTTGTCCTAACAGTTGCTTCCAAGAGTCCCAAGAGATGGAGCCAGCCGCTCCTTCTTGTGACACTTTCACAAGTTAGAATGGAATATAAACGATAGCCAAATGGGAACAGCTCTCCACACAGGCCTGTTTGGGTCAGTCTTCTCTTCAATAAGAAGAGAGAGGCTGATTCAGACACGTCCCTTCCTTCTAACTAGGTTTTTTTGCCATGGAAGATGACTTTTGCTCACTCAGGTCCTTCATACATGCCTACAACTTGTGCAAGTATCATTTCTGCATGGACCTTTGAGGTTCTCAGCAGGTGGACGGTCCCCTACTTTCCTGTATTGTAAGAACAACTCTGTTCCTGCTCTTTTGTGAAATGAGTTTGAGGGAACAGTGTATGTTTATGGTTAATAACAGGTTCGATTTGGGTTAGGAATCATTCTGTGCGATGAATAATAGTGTTGGAAACCTGTGATATTTACAAGAATATAGAGGTGAAATATAAGTATGAAAACAGAAATCTAGGTATGATTTGAAGCCCAGAAGGGCATTGAGCCCTTGATTGGGATACTTAGCTACGAATTATGTTCTGCAAATATGTCTCATATAATTCGATATACAATGGCATAGGACCTTGTACCTTGGATGATTGAATGTAGAAGAGAACATCCAGTCAAAAAGGGATAGTTGCTAGGATCATGAAGCTAGTCGGTAGGTTTAGGTGGAAGAGTGAGTATATGATTTGCACCAAAAGTTCTTTAGCAATAGGGTTTCGGTTAGAGACTGAATTTAAATGTCAGCACATATGAAGACTCAGTCACTAGGATGAGCTGGGGAAAATATGCAGAAAAGCAGATATCAATAGAGACATTACAAAATTAGGCAAAGTATAAAGTGACTGATAGGATTTGACATGTTCAACAGTGTTGAGTTTCAATGTATAATCTTAGGAAGAAACAAATATGTAGTCACCAATAGGATTGGCATTTGAGAGCATTACGCAACCTGGACATGGATGTTTTTAGTAATCCGTGTTCACTTTCCATTTAGGCCTTGGTACAATCATAAGTATGGCCATTAAATTTTTTGTCCAGAATATTACTGGGATAAAATGTATATGTAGATCAGGTGACATGAGTATTTCTTCCACCATTTCTGGGAGCAATATATTAAAGACGTAAAATTAGTATTGGGGTTACAATGAGGTGCACCCTGTGTCTATGAATATAGAGATAAAGCATGAATAGACCATACTGTGAATAAATAATATAACTTGTTCCAATTTTAAATAATGGATTTAACTGATATCTGAAAAATTACAGGAAATCTTATATTGATATACAATCATTCATTCCAACCAATTATACATCTAATTGTAATATTAGTGTTTTGGTTTATCATGAAGAGTGTGTGAGTTTTGCTTCAAAAGTGATTATGGAAATCGAAAATAATGTGTTTGGAAAGAAGTCTCATAAAAAGACCAGTCAGGAAACCTGGAGGAATACATATGTTGTGAAGCAGGAAGTGATTGAAAGTAAAACAAATGCCTATAAGTTTGCTAATTTGTGGATGAAATATATATCCAATGATGTGCATAAACTCATGAAATAGTAATGTACCAGTGTTGAGTAAAAATGAACGTCAAAATACACATCATGTCCCATAGGAATCTACTTGCATTGATATTAAACTGGGTCAGTTACTGTAGAAATATTAGGATTCGCGTGCATCATTCACCAAAGTTAGTATTCTTTTTTTTTAATTTTTATTTATGGTTGTTAAAAACATTACATAGTTCTTGATATATCATATATCGCATTTTGATTCAAGTGGGTTATGAACTCCCATGTTTACCCCGTATACAGATTGCAGAATCACATCAGTTACACATCCATTGATTCACATATAGCCATACTAGTGTCTGTTCTATTCTGCTGCCTTTCCTATCCTCTACTATCCCCCCTCCCCTCCCCTCTCCTCCCCTCTTCTCTCTCTACCCACTCTACAGTAATAAATTTCTCCCCCTTGTATTATTTTTCCCTTTTCCCGCACTTCCTTTTGTATAAAATTTTGTATAACCCTGAGGCTCTCCTCCCATTTCCATGCAATTTCCCTTCTCTCTCCCTTTCCCTTCCACCTCTCATCCCTGTTTAGTGTTAATCTTCTTCTCATGCTCTTCGTCACTACTCTGTTCTTAGTTACTCTCCTTATATCAAAGAAGACATTTGGCATTTGTTTTTTAGGGATTGGCTAGGTTCACTTAGCATAATCTGCTCTAATGCCATCCATTTCCCTGCAAATTCTAAGATTTTGTCATTTTTAAATGCAGAGTAATACTCCATTGTGTATAAATGCCACATTATTTTTATTCATTCTTCCATTGAAGGGCATATAGCTTGGTTCCACAGTCTTGCTATTGTGAATTGTGCTGCTCTGAACATCGATGTAGCAGTGTCCCTGTAGCATGCTCTTTTTAGGTCTTTAGGTTTTAGACTGAGAAGGGGAATATCTGGGTCAAATGGTGGTTCCATTGCCAGCTTTCCAAGAAATCTCCATACTGCTTTCCCATTTGGCTGCACCAATTTGCAGTCCCACCAGCAATGTACAAGTTTACCTGTTTCCCCATATCCTCGACAGCACTTGTTGTTGTTTGTCTTCATAATGGCTGCCAATCTTACTGGAGTGAGATGGTATCTTAGGGTGGTTTTGATTCACATTTCTCTGACTGCTGGAGATGGTGAGCATTTTTTTATGTACTTGTTGATTGATTGTATGTCCTCCTCTGAGCAGTGTCTGTTCAGGTCCTTGGCCCATTTGTTGATTGTGTTATTTGTTATCTTATTGACTAATTTTTTGAGTTCTTTGTATACTCTGGATATTAGGGCTCTATCTGAAGTGTGAGGAGTAAAGATTTTTTCTTAGGATGTAGGCTCCCTATTTACCTCTCTTATTGTTTCTTTTGCTGAGAAAAAACTTTTTAGTTTGAGTAAGTCCCATTTGTTGATTCTAGCTATTAACTCTTGTGCTATGGGTGTCCTATTGAGGAATTTGGAGCCCGACCCCACAGTATGTAGATCATAGCCAACTTTTTCTTCTATCAGGCGCCGTGTCTCTGATTTGTTATCAAGCTCCTTGATCCATTTTGAGTTAACTTTTGTGCATGGCGAGAGAAAGGGATTCAGTTTCATTTTGTTGCATATGGATTTCCAGCTTTCCCAGCACCAATTATTGAAGATGCTATCCTTCATCCATTGCATGCTTTTAGCCGCTTTATCAAATATGAGATAGTTGAAGTTTTGTGGATTGGTTTCTGTGTCCTCTAATCTGTACCATTGTTCCACCCGCCTGTTTTGGTACCAGTATTATGCTATTTTTGTTACTATTGCTCTGCAGTATACTTTGAAGTCTGATATCGCTATATCGCCTGATTCACACTTCCTGCTTATCATTGTTTTTGCTATTCTGGGTCTTTTATTTTTCCATATGAATTTTATGATTGCTTTCTCTATTTCTACAAGAAATGCCATTAGGATTTTGATTGGCATTGCATTAAACCTATAGAGAACTTTTGGTAATATCGCCATTTTGATAATGTTAGTTCTGCCTATATATGAACAGGGTACATTTTTACATCTTTTAAGATCTTCCTCTATTATTCTCTTGAGGGTTCTGTAGTTTTCATTTTATGAGACTTGCACCTCTTTTGTTAGGCTGATTCCCAATTATTTTTTTTTGGATATGTGAATGTAGTGGTTGTCCTCATTTCCGTTTCAGAGGATTTTTTGCTGATATACAGGAATGCCTTTGATTTATGCGTATTGATTTTATATCCTGCCACTTTGCTGAATTCATTCATTAGCTCTATTAGTTTCTTTGTAGACCCTTTTGGGTCTGCTAGGTATAGAATCATGTCATCTCTAATAGTGATAATTTAAGTTCTTCTTTTCCTGTTTATATGGCTTTAATTTTTTTTGTCTGTCTAATCGCTCTCGCCAGTGTTTCACGAACTATGTTGAACAGAAGTGGTGAAAGAGGGCATCCCTTTCTTGTTCCAGATTTTAGGGGGAATGCCTTCAATTATTCTCCATTCAGAATGATGCTAGCCTGAGGCTTAGCAGAGATTGCTTTTACAATATTGAGGTATGTTCCTGTTATCCCTAGTTTTTCTAGAGTTTTGAACATAAAGGTATGCTGTTCTTTGTCGAATGCTTTCTCTGCATCTATCGAGATGATCATATGGTTCTTATTTTTAAGTCTATTGATGTGATGAATAACATTTATTGATTTCCCTATATTGATCCAGCCTTGCATCCCACGGATGAGTCCTACTTGATCATGTACACAATTTTTTTGATATGCTTTTGTATCTGATTTGCTAGAATTTAATTGAGGATTTTTGCCTCTAGGTTCATTAGAGATATTGGTCTGTAGTTTTCTTTCTTTGAAGTGTCTTTTTCTGGTGTAGGAATCAGGGTGATGGTGGCCTCATAGAATGAATTTGGAAGTTCTCCTTCTTTTTCAATTTCCTGAAATAGCTTGAAAAGCATTGGTATTAGTTTCTCTTTAAAGTTTTTGTAAAACTCTGCTGTATACCCATCGGGTCATGGGCTTTTCTTACTTGGTAGTGTTTTGATGGTTTCTTCTATTTCCTCAATTGATATTGGTCTGTTTAGGTTGTCTATAACCTCCTGACTCAATCTGGGCACATGAAATGACTTAAGAAATTTATCGATGTCTTCACTCTCTTCTATTTTATTGGAGTATAAAGATTCAAAATATTTTCTTATTATCTTCTGTATTTCTGAAATATCTCTTGTGATATTGTCTCTTTCATCCTGTATGCTAGTAATTTGAGTTCTCTCTCTTTTTTTCTTCATTACCATGGCTAAGGTTCTGTCGGTTTTATTTATTTTTTCAAAGAACCAAATGGGTTGACGTGTGCTCCGTGCTGGCAGGCCGCTGGGCCTGTTTCTCCATTCGGTTGCAGGTCTGCCTACCTTGCGGGAGTGGGTGGTGGCTCTGCTTTGCCCCTTCTCCAATTGGGGTGTCGTGACTATCATGCCGGCACGTCGCTGGGCCTGTTCTGGGCGCGGGCAAAGGCTCTGCTCTACGCCTACTCCAATTGTGTTGACGTGACTACCACGCTGGTGGGCCGCTGTGCTTTTACTGGGCTTGGGAGAAGGCTCTGCTCTGCCACTACTCCAATTGGGGTATTGTGTCTACCACGGTGGCAGGCCGCTGGGCCTGTTCCGCAGGTCAGTCACATGTCTGCTTACATTGCGGGCACGGGCGGCGGCCAGCTTGGCCCCTACTACAATTTGGGTGAGTGACTACCACGCCAGCAGGTGGCTGGGCCTGATCTTGGCCCGGGTGGCAGCTCTGCTCTGCCCCTACTCCAATTGGGGTGATGTGACTACCATGCCTGCAGGTCGCTGGGCCTGTTCCGGGCACGGGCGGCAACTCTGCTCTGCCCCTACTCCAATTGGGGTGACGTGACTACCATGACAGTGGGTCGCTGGGTCCGTTCCGGGCATGGGCAGCAGCTCTGCTCTGCCCCTCTGGCTTGATGACAAAGTGAGAGATACTCAGGTGTTTGTGACTCACTTTCTTTACCAGAAGACCAACTGTTTCTGTCACCGCTGGTATCAATGAAGTTATCTCCTCCACCGCTTTCTGATGACATCAGATCTCTGCCATGTTGATACACCATGTGAATGGCAGCATTTCGTTCCCTTTGCCGGGTGACAAAAGAAACGGGTGAGTCTTGACTGGCCCTCACAAGCCCCGTCTCAAACTTGCTGCCACTGCCTATGAAGGCTCGGTTGGTATTAAACTCCACAGTATTCAGCAAGACCCGGACCGAGAAACAGTTTCCGTGAGTTCTTTAGCCCTGGGCCAGATCAGTTCCAGGAGCTGAAATTCGGCCGCTGTTGGCTTGGTGTATGTTCTGATAGGAGCAGGCTCCATGAAGCAGTTTCTGCGGTTTCTTTAGCACTGAGCCTGAGTAATTTGTCTGCAAGACACAGGCAAATGGCAGCCCGAAATTACCTAGTCTATAGCTGAATGAGTGGAGATCAGTGGAACACAGGGATGGTGACGTCAGCTCTCCAAGATGGTGGCCACTGGCTTCCTCTGTGGTCTGACCGGTGTGGAGAACAGAATTGGACCGCTTCCTTCCCCCATCTCAAACCCAGAATTCAGCACTGAGCACAGTGATTGCACAGGTGGCAGGAGCCCACAAAATCTACACCGCTGTATATTTGCATTGCTATCTCGTCATTTCCCAGCGCGTGCCGCATACTCTAGCCGCAGAGTAATTTGCTGAAAAAGCAGCATGACCCTCGGTGCGGACAAATCACTCGCGTTGGAGCCCCCATAGCTGATCCTCATGAGATAGAAATACTTCAACTAGGTTTTGGAGCACCCCAATTTTGCTGGAAATTCCTAAAAAAGATAGGTTTTAGCAGTTCTAACTCGTCATTCTCCCGCACAGTGACGCGGTACATGGGGGTGATGCACTTCCTTCGCCGCCATCATATGATCCCCCAGAGTTAGCTTTCAGTACTAGGAAACAAATATGTATTTCAGGTGGATGAATATTTCTGAGAATAATCTTTGAAAAGTTGATTATAAATCCACATACATGAATATGAATGAATTTAGGGAGTTTATAATAAGACAAATATATTTCATATTTTGAAAAATTTGGAGAGTGAATATATATATATATATATATATATATATATATATATATATATACACATATATATGCACACACACACACAGAGACATTAAAAAGTAGCATTGCCCGCGCCCAGAACAGGCCCAGCGACGTGCCGGCATGATAGTCACGACACCCCAATTGGAGAAGGGGCAAAGCAGAGCCACCACCCACTCCCGCAAGGTAGGCAGACCTGCAACCGAATAGAGAAACAGGCCCAGAGGCCTGCCAGCGCGGCGGACACGTCAACATATTTGGTTCTTTGAAAAAATAAATAAAACCGACAGAACCTTAGCCATGGTAATGAAGAAAAAAAGAGAGAGAACTCAAATTACTAGCATACGGGATGAAAGAGACAATATCACAAGAGATATTTCAGAAATACAGAAGATAATAAGAAAATATTTTGAATCTTTATACTCCAATAAAATAGAAGAGAGTGAAGGCATCGATAAATTTCTTAAGTCATTTGATGTGCCCAGATTGAGTCAGGAGGTTATAGACAACCTAAACAGACCAATATCAATTGAGGAAATAGAAGAAACCATCAAAACACTACCAAGTAAGAAAAGCCCAGGACCCGATGGGTATACAGCAGAGTTTTACACAATCTTTAAAGAGGAACAAATACCAATGCTTTTCAAGCTATTTCAGGAAATTGAAAAAGAAGGAGAACTTCCAAATTCATTCTATGAGGCCACCATCACCCTGATTCCTACACCAGAAAAAGACACTTCAAAGAAAGAAAACTACAGACCAATATCTTTAATGAACCTAGAGGCAAAAATCCTCAATTAATTTCTAGCAAATCAGATACAAAAGCATATCAAAAAAATTGTGTACATGATCAAGTAGGACTCATCCGTGGGATGCAAGGCTGGATCAATATAGGGAAATCAATTAATGTTATTCATCACATCAATAGACTTAAAAATAAGAACCATATGATCATCTCGATAGATGCAGAGAAAGCATTCGACAAAGTACAGCATACCTTTATGTTCAAAACTCTAGAAAAACTAGGGATAACAGGAACATACCTCAATATTGTAAAAGCAATCTCTGCTAAGCCTCAGGCTAGCATCATTCTGAATGGAGAATAATTGAAGGCATTCCCCCTAAAATCTGGAACAAGAAAGGGATGCCCTCTTTCACCACTTCTGTTCAACATAGTTCGTGAAACACTGGCGAGAGCAATTAGACAGACAAAAAAATTAAAGCCATAAAAATAGGAAAAGAAGAACTTAAATTATCACTATTAGAGATGACATGATTCTATACCAGGCAGACCCAAAAGGGTCTACAAAGAAACTAATAGAGCTAATGAATGAATTCAGCAAAGTGGCAGGATATAAAATCAACAGGCATAAATCAAAGGCATTCCTGTATATCAGCAAAAAATCCTCTGAAACGGAAATGAGGACAACCACTACATTCACAATATCCTAAAAAAAATAATTGGGAATAAGCCTAACAAAAGAGGTGCAAGTCTCATAAAATGAAAACTACAGAACCCTAAAGAGAATAATAGAGGAAGATCTTAAAAGATGTAAAAATGTACCCTGTTCATATATAGGCAGAACTAACATTATCAAAATGGCGAAATTACCAAAAGTTCTCTATAGGTTTAATGCAATGCCAATCAAAATCCTAATGGCATTTCTTGTAGAAATAGAGAAAGCAATCATGAAATTCATATGGAAAAATAAAAGACCAAGAATAGCAAAAACAATGATAAGCAGGAAGTGTGAATCAGGCGATATAGCGATATCAGACTTCAAAGTATACTGCAGAGCAATAGTAACAAAAATAGCATAATACTGGTACCAAAACAATCGGGTGGAACAATGGTACAGATTAGAGGACACAGAAACCAATCCACAAAACTTCAACTATCTCATATTTGATAAAGGGGCTAAAAGCATGCAATGGATGAAGGATAGCATCTTCAATAATTGGTGCTGGGAAAGCTGGAAATCCATATGCAACAAAATGAAACTGAATCCCTTTCTCTCGCCATGCACAAAAGTTAACTCAAAATGGATCAAGGAGCTTGATAACAAATCAGAGACATGGCGCCTGATAGAAGAAAAAGTTGGCTATGATCTACATACTGTGGGGTCGGGCTCCAAATTCCTCAATAGGACACCCATAGCACAAGAGTTAATAGCTAGAATCAACAAATGGGACTTACTCAAACTAAAAAGTTTTTTCTCAGCAAAAGAAACAATAAGAGAGGTAAATAGGGAGCCTACATCCTAAGAACAAATCTTTACTCCTCACACTTCAGATAGAGCCCTAATATCCAGAGTATACAAAGAACTCAAAAAATTAGTCAATAAGATAACAAATAACACAATCAACAAATGGGCCAAGGACCTGAACAGACACTGCTCAGAGGAGGACATACAATCAATCAACAAGTACATAAAAAAATGCTCACCATCTCCAGCAGTCAGAGAAATGTGAATCAAAACCACCCTAAGATACCATCTCACTCCAGTAAGATTGGCAGCCATTATGAAGTCAAACAACAACAAGTGCTGTCGAGGATATGGGGAAACAGGTAAACTTGTACATTGCTGGTGGGACTGCAAATTGGTGCAGCCAAATGGGAAAGCAATATGGAGATTTCTTGGAAAGCTGGCAATGGAACCACCATTTGACCCAGATATTCCCCTTCTCGGTCTAAAACCTAAAGACCTAAAAAGAGCATGCTACAGGGACACTGCTACATCGATGTTCAGAGCAGCACAATTCACAATAGCAAGACTGTGGAACCAAGCTATATGCCCTTCAATGGAAGAATGAATAAAAATAATGTGGCATTTATACACAATGGAGTATTACTCTGCATTTAAAAATGACAAAATCTTAGAATTTGCAGGGAAATGGATGGCATTAGAGCAGATTATGCTAAGTGAACCTAGCCAATCCCTAAAAAACAAATGCCAAATGTCTTCTTTGATATAAGGAGAGTAACTAAGAACAGAGTAGTGACGAAGAGCATGAGAAGAAGATTAACACTAAACAGGGATGAGAGGTGGAAGGGAAAGGGAGAGAGAAGGGAAATTGCATGGAAATGGGAGGAGAGCCTCAGGGTTATACAAAATTTTATACAAAAGGAAGTGTGGGAAAAGGGAAAAATAATACAAGGGGGAGAAATTTATTACTGTAGAGTGGGTAGAGAGAGAAGAGGGGAGGAGAGGGGAGGGGAGGGGGGATAGTAGAGGATAGGAAAGGCAGCAGAATAGAACAGACACTAGTATGGCTATATGTGAATCAATGGATGTGTAACTGATGTGATTCTGCAATCTGTATACGGGGTAAACATGGGAGTTCATAACCCACTTGAATCAAAATGCGATATATGATATATCAAGAACTATGTAATGTTTTTAACAACCATAAATAAAAATTAAAAAAAAAGAATACTAACTTTGGTGAATGATGCACGCGAATCCTAATATTTCTACAGTAACTGACCCAGTTTAATATCAATGCAAGTAGATTCCTATGGGACATGATGTGTATTTTGACGTTCATTTTTACTCAACACTGGTACATTACTATTTCATGAGTTTATGCACATCATTGGATATATATTTCATCCACAAATTAGCAAACTTATAGGCATTTGTTTTACTTTCAATCACTTCCTGCTTCACAACATATGTATTCCTCCAGGTTTCCTGACTGGTCTTTTTATGAGACTTCTTTCCAAACACATTATTTTCGATTTCCATAATCACTTTTGAAGCAAAACTCACACACTCTTCATGATAAACCAAAACACTAATATTACAATTAGATGTATAATTGGTTGGAATGAATGATTGTATATCAATATAAGATTTCCTGTAATTTTTCAGATATCAGTTAAATCCATTATTTAAAATTGGAACAAGTTATATTATTTATTCACAGTATGGTCTATTCATGCTTTATCTCTATATTCATAGACACAGGGTGCACCTCATTGTAACCCCAATACTAATTTTACGTCTTTAATATATTGCTCCCAGAAATGGTGGAAGAAATACTCATGTCACCTGATCTACATATACATTTTATCCCAGTAATATTCTGGACAAAAAATTTAATGGCCATACTTATGATTGTACCAAGGCCTAAATGGAAAGTGAACACGGATTACTAAAAACATCCATGTCCAGGTTGCGTAATGCTCTCAAATGCCAATCCTATTGGTGACTACATATTTGTTTCTTCCTAAGATTATACATTGAAACTCAACACTGTTGAACATGTCAAATCCTATCAGTCACTTTATTCTTTGCCTAATTTTGTAATGTCTCTATTGATATCTGCTTTTCTGCATATTTTCCCCAGCTCATCCTAGTGACTGAGTCTTCATATGTGCTGACATTTAAATTCAGTCTCTAACAGAAACCCTATTGCTAAAGAACTTTTGGTGCAAATCATATACTCACTCTTCCACCTAAACCTACCGACTAGCTTCATGATCCTAGCAACTATCCCTTTTTGACTGGATGTTCTCTTCTACATTCAATCATCCAAGGTACAAGGTCCTATGCCATTGTATATCGAATTATATGAGACATATTTGCAGAACATAATTCGTAGCTAAGTATCCCAATCAAGGGCTCAATGCCCTTCTGGGCTTCAAATCATACCTAGATTTCTGTTTTCATACTTATATTTCACCTCTATATTCTTGTAAATATCACAGGTTTCCAACACTATTATTCATCGCACAGAATGATTCCTAACCCAAATCGAACCTGTTATTAACCATAAACATACACTGTTCCCTCAAACTCATTTCACAAAAGAGCAGGAACAGAGTTGTTCTTACAATACAGGAAAGTAGGGGACCGTCCACCTGCTGAGAACCTCAAAGGTCCATGCAGAAATGATACTTGCACAAGTTGTAGGCATGTATGAAGGACCTGAGTGAGCAAAAGTCATCTTCCATGGCAAAAAAACCTAGTTAGAAGGAAGGGACGTGTCTGAATCAGCCTCTCTCTTCTTATTGAAGAGAAGACTGACCCAAACAGGCCTGTGTGGAGAGCTGTTCCCATTTGGCTATCGTTTATATTCCATTCTAACTTGTGAAAGTGTCACAAGAAGGAGCGGCTGGCTCCATCTCTTGGGACTCTTGGAAGCAACTGTTAGGACAAAGTGGTTGCCAAGGCAGTCACCTCATTCAGTTCCAAAGAAAGTGACATACCTCATTTCCTTGGTGATGGAACTCTCTGAACTTGGTATCCAAGAAGCCACCCAGTGGCAGTCCCAGTCCCAGTCCCAGTCCCAGTGGGCTCACTTGTTTGGATTTTCCAAGGACAAAGTCAGCCTTTCTTGGTACCTACTGATGTGAGGATGGCCAAATGCCAGTAGAGCTCTGAAGAGGGACCTTTTCTGAGAAAACAGGTAGTGGCTCACCGCTGGCTCCTCTCAACTTCACAGAGTTGGACAAGGAGACCAGATCTGAGACAAGACAGGCCAATTCGGGGAAACATTGTATGGCTCACCAGTCAGAGGACACTCCGGGTTGTCACAGACCTACTTGGGGAAAGAAGGTGCCTTTGTGGGAGTGGGTTTGGGTTTGTGGTTCTGTCTCATGTTCTGAGAATAGGTAGGAAAGGCGTTTTTTGTTTTTTTGTTTTTTTTTTTTTTTGGTTTTGAGTGGACTGTTCTAGTAAGTCGTTTGACAAGGCGAGTGTTTCTTTGTCTGTGTATCCCACTGTGTCTGGTGTTGTACACATTAGAAAAGAAAATGCATTAATGGATGTGTCCTGTCTAGGATAAATCTTCCCAAAATTCATCCTGCCCAATATATGAATGAACTGCAGCTTGTCTTATCAATGGGAAACACCTGCTATCTTCCTAAGTTGCTAGTTTCTTCCTAAATTCTGGCAACTCTGCAGAATAGGCTCACGGTTTTGTGTACAAGATATGTACCACCTCCATGCTCTCTGACATGGCCAAGTACTGGAGAGCTGAAGAGAATGGCGAGCATCTCAGAAAACTCAGATATCAGTGTGACCAGGAAACTCTCAGTTGAGAGACCTTGCTTTGGACTTTTTGTTTAAGTACTGTTCTCTTGCACTGAATATCTAGAAGGATTTTGCTTCCGGCCACCCCTTTGTGAAGCCTGAAGAATATAGTTTTGAAATGGAAATGAATGGGCATCACCTGTGGCTCTTTGCTTTATTGCTTTCGAAAGGGATGTGGCTGAATTAGCCTCTTGGCCTTGTTTGTGGCTGTGATTTAGATTCTAAGCAAATGATGGATCTAAAGAATGATTCCACCTAGGTCTGGTTTGGTCCATCTTCGCCACATTAAGAAAAGAGAGGCTGACTCAAACACGTCCCTTCGTCCTGACTAGGTTGTTTGCCATAGAAGATGACTTTTGCTCTCTCAGGTCCTTTATAGCTGCCTATATATTCTCCAGGGATCATTTCTGCATGGACCTTTGAGGTTCTCAGCAGGTGGAAGATCCCCTACATTCTGTATTGTAAGACCAGCTCTGGCCCTGCTCTTCTATAAAGTTAGATTGAGGGAACTGTGTATGGTTAGGTTTAATACCTGGTTCAATTTGGGTTATGAATCATTCTGCAGGATGCATAATGGTATTGGGAACCTGCGATATTCACAAGAATATATAGGTGAAATATATGAAAACAGAATCACAAGAATATATAGGTGAAATATATGAAAACAGAAAACAGAAATCTAGGTAAGATTTGAAGCCCAGAGGGCATTGGGCCGTTGATTGGGATACTTAGCATTCAATTATGTTCTGCACAGATGTCTCAGATAAATCGATATACAATGGCATAGGACCTTGTACCTTGGATGATTGAATGTCGAAGAGAACATCCAGTCAAAAAGGCATAGTCAGTAGGATTAAGAAGATAGTCGGTAGGTTTAGAAAGACGAGTGAGTATAGGATTTGGACCAAAAGTTCTTTAGCAACAGGGTTTCGGGTAGAGAGTGAATGTAAACGTGAGCACATGTGAAGAGTCAGTCACAATGATGAACTGGGGAAAATATGTCAGAAAGCAGATATCAACAGAGACATTAGGAAATCAGGCAAAGTATAAAGTGAGTGATAAGATTAGATATTTTCAATATGGTTGAGGTTGAATATATAATCTTAGAAAGAAACAAATATGTAATTACGAATTGGATTGTCATTTGAAAGCATTAGGCAATATGAACATGGATGCTTTTAGTTGTCCTTGCTCAGTTTCCATTTAGGCTTTGGTAGAATCTTAAGTGTTATCTTCGCTTTTTTTGTCCAGAATATTACTGTGATAAATGTATATGTAGATCAGGTGACATGAGTATTTCTTCCACCATTTTTTTGAGGAATAATTGGAAGACGTATAAATTAGTCTTGGGGGTACAAAGAGGTGTAACCTTTGTTTATGAATACAGAGATAATGCATGAATAGTCCATACTGTGAATAAATAATATAACGGGATCTACTTTAAATAATGGATTGAATTATTATCTGAAATTATATATGAAATCATATATTGATATACAATCATTCATTCCAACCAGTTATACAACTAATGGAAATATTAGTGTTATGGTTTATCATGAAGGGTGTGTGAGTTTTGGTTCAAAAATGATTATGGAAAACGAAAATAATGACTTTGGAAAGAAGCCTCATTAAAAGACCAGTGAAGAAACATGGAGAAATACATGTGTTCTGAAGTAGGAAGTGATTGTAAGTAAAAAAAATGCCTATGAATTTGTGAACTTGTGGATGAAATACATATCCTATGATGTGCATAAACTGAAGAAATAGTAATGTACCAGTGTTGAATAAAAATGAACATCAAAATGCACATCATGTCCCATAGGAATCTACTTGCATTGATGTTATACTGGATCAGTTACTGTAGAAATATTAGGATTTGTATGCACCATTCACTGAAGTTAGTTGTCAGTATTAGGAAAGAAATATGTAGTTCAGGTAGATGAATATTTGTGAGAATAATCTTGTGAAATTTTGATTATAAATCCACACATATGAATATGAATGAATTTAGGGAGTGTATAATAAGACACATATATTACATATTTTGATAAATCTGTAGAGTGTGTATATATATATACAGACACACACACACACACACACAAACACACACACACACACACACACAACCAGATATTAAAAACTAGCAAAATATATGCCGATCAAAATTTATCATGAAATATATATCATAAAGATCCAAAAATATTCTTTTGACTGAACATGGGTTTATGTATAGTGTTGTTCTACTGGGAAGCTCACCCATAGGTTGAATTTTCAGTTCCAACACCATTTTGGAAGAGTGATGTCTTCTCACACTTTGTATCTGCCAAGTCATGTAACTCACAAGAATGTACGTGTGATCCCCGTAGGATTCTATTTGTGCATATAAAAATACATGTGCTGAATAAGCTCCAGAAAAAGGAAGACAGTAATTCACATATTTGTTAACTTTAAAAACACATGGAGAACTATTTCAATTAAAAATTGACTAGATTTATAACACCTAAACTTTCTCATGAAAAAGTCAATTTCAACTCTGAACTGCGTGTATTTATATACTGTTTTGGTTATTTTTCTCTATCATATTAGGATTAGTAGTCAGAGTCTAGTAGAATATGGGTTAGTGTCAGGTATTCAGAAATTCGAATGGAAAATAGGAAAATTAATCTAATATGTATGCAAATATGTGCTACAAAAAATCTTCCCACTCTCATCCAGAACAATGCCTTGACATTACCTTCGCCCCAAGTTAGACACATTTAGAGAAGAAGAGTTAAAAAATCTGTGATTACATTTCTGGAATGGAAAATGCTCATGAGTGCACAAAATTGGAGATGGTATAGGAGTTTCTAAAAGTAAGGACAGGGTACACACTCCACAAACATGGAGCTCTGCCAGCCTAAGACTTTTTGAGAAACTGCCACTGAGGTTGTGCACTTGAAATATATGTTGTTGTCAGGAGTTAAGTTTCCTTTGCAGTGACACCCTCAAAGCTGGGTGTGCGTCTCTGAGACCTTGAGGACATAGTTTCTTATTTTCCAATGTACACGAGGCAGCAGTGCTGAAGTCTCTCTTTGTAGGTTAACTGTGGCGACTGGGGCTTAGTTTCTCCCCATGTGGAATGTGAAGCCAATTGGTCATCCTCCACTTTTTGTGGTGTTTCTTGCTGCTGCACTGGGAGTTTGGTATTTGCTTTTTGAAATACAACAGTTCAACTGGTACACCGTGCTGGAGGGAATTCTGTCAAGTGTGGTGGGTCAGGGTCTGCAAGAAAGTGCACCATCCAGGCTTTGCTGAAACTTTAGTGACACACCATAAATTTTGGCCTTCCCTGGCCAGACAACGACCCTCTCTGAGGCTCTAATTGTCCTCATAATATCTGATATTGGGACCAGCAAAAATAAATAAATAAACTACCATTTGTGTCATGCTTGTCAAAGTTCTGTTTTCTGTAACCCCCCTTTTGTGTAACTTTCTGGGCCATATAGCTGGGCTATAGGAAAGGCGGGGTTGCTGTTTTGTTCCTGCCGTTTTGGGAGGGAGAGGCAGCCCAGCTGGTTGACATAATAAGCTTGCCTCAATTTGATTTTAGTTGGAGTCAGTGTTCTTTTTTTGCTTTCTCATCTAACCTTTTTGAGTTTCCCAGCAAGATGACCCTGCCGACCAGATCACAAGACCAGACTGCTGGAAATTCTGAATCTGGCCTTCCCTCCAGGGCTCCGGGCTGGAGAGCCACTCTAGGAGGTGCACATCTTGAGATGTTCCAAGGCCTTTGAGTGAGCGTTCGGTCCCAGGTGCACTGCAGTGAACCACCTCACTAAAACTATTAGCAACCACCTGGTGGAGGAGGCCTCAATAATTAAGTGCTGCCTTTATAACATCGGATATCTGTTAAGGGAAGATCTGTTCTGATGACATAGAGGTGTCCTGGGGAGGCTCACATATACTCCTTTTCGGGACAGTAATGAGAATCATTCTGTCTTCTGTTCTGTTCTGTAGGGAATTCCTCTGGAATGGTAGAGAGGTGCTGACTGGCATGCACGCGGTCCTACTTCGGAGCTTTAGCAAGACGTTGCATTGCTCCTCTGTTTTTCTGTTTCGAGTCCGGGTTTCTGTTTTTTGTGTTTTGTTCTGTGTTCTATGTTTTTATTGTTTGTTTTGTTCTGTGATTTCTGTGGCAAAATCTTAACTATATTGGACGTGAAAATGGGTAACAAAGCAAGTAAAACTGACATCCCTTTGGACTGTGTTTTAAGGAACTGCGATGAACTTTACCCCCCTTTGTTAAGCAGAATGAGAGAAGCCCCTAGCTGGGTGCCTGGAGCACACCCACTGAAGAGGACAATGCCTGCTGTGGACCTGAGAACTGAGTATCTCCCAGGTTAAAAAGTGAATCTCCATTAAAACCCCTTGTCCCTCCAGATCCAGAGAGTCACAACATTTGGGCAGAGTCCCCTGTGTTTTTCCTTTGTTACCAAAGCAATAACCCCCCCCCCCTTTTTCTTTTTCTAAAAACTTTGTCCTCATTATTAAATTGGCATTAATTGGCTTCAAGGTCAGGAGCCGAACTTTAAGTTACAAATGTTGCTACATTCCCCCCCCCCCGCTTAGTCCCGGAACTTTTTTAGAACTGACTACTTAAATGTTAGTAAAGTAAATGTAGCATGCTTGGGGTGGATCCAAACCAGAGTAGCTGATCCTGTAAGTAAAAGGAGGGACTGAGGGACTCCCAGCAGCTGCCGAAGCCCTGTTGCTTCAGGAAATTCCCTCCTTTCTTCCCTGCACTGTAAGGATTATGCCACCTCTGTCTTCTAAAAAAGAGAAAAAGAAAAAGAGGACACTAAATGCATTAAAGTCACCATGGAGACCCTTGATTGTACATTTCAGGTTGCCCCTCTTTTAAAACATCTGGTCCCCCCCTGTTGACATCTATGGTGCCACTGGTGTAGGAGATTTTTCTCTTATCTGCTCTGGTTTAAAGGTTTCTGTCTGACAGCCACAGTCTGGACCTCCTTTCTGTCTGTCTTGTGTCTTTGTTTCTGGCCCTTTAAGACACGTGCAATAATGTGTTGATATTATAAATTGTTTTTGGGGAATGATCTTAGCTGAATGTGTGTCTAAATTATGATGTTTTATTGTAACAATCTGGTATCTGAATGGGTTTTTGAAGCATTGCACAATCTTGCAGTTAAAAGTCGGGTTTAGGTAATTGTTTAGTTTATGATTTCAGATAATTCATGCCAGAGAACTTAAATACTAAGGATGGAAAACTAAAGAACTCTACTTCCAAGTTGGCAAGTAACTTCCCAATCACTCAGTCTTTTTTTTTCACCAATTTTGAATTGGGTAGCCTGGGAAAATTTCACTTTGTGCACCAGAGCATTAATCTGGACAAGGATTGTAAATCATAGTATGATATCTGTTGACAAAACAAGATGTAAAGATATAAAATTTTGTGAATTGTATCTTAAACTTGTACCATAATTTTCAACATCCGAACCTGAAAATTATGGTTAAAATGCCTTAGTCCTGAGGTGTCTGCTCAGAATAGCAGTTTTTTCTTCCTCCTTCCAGACCTCAGCCATGATTTATTTTGAAAGGCAAATGAAAGAAGCCTGCAAGATTATTAGGAGACTGATCTGAGGCCTAAGAAAAAAAAGGTAAATTGTATGGTATTTACTAATTACTGACCAGTCATTTTTTCTAGGACTCTTATTTTTTTCCTTAGATACTTTATTTTTTTTTTTTTGAGCTCATGATTTTGATCATACAGACCTAGGTTAATGTTTTTCTGATCAGTACTATCTTTGACCAACTTTGGAATTTTTGAAACATTGCAATGGAGATTTCACCTGCGAAAAGCTAAAAGGCCTTTACTATTATTACGTGTGCTCAATTTTGTTATGTGTTGTATGTCTATATATACATATGTCCGTATATCATATATATGATACACAAATTAACATATATAAGGAGCACTCATAAAAAAAGCGCTCATATAAACAAATTTTAAAAAGTGGATCCAAAGGTCTTTAATTCACGTGATTTAAATGGTTCAATTAAATTGGATAAACAGATAAAAATAAATGTTTTTAAATTTAAGCTTTCAAGTTTTTCTAGGTATTCAAAAATCTAATAAAATGTTAATATCTACAAAATGTCTAATATGCCTTGGTTCTAGGACTTTTCCTTCAACATAAAAATGGTTTACACTCTTCAATACATTTTTCTAATATTTTGATAAATAAGTAAAGTAAATTTGATATGGGATTACTCATTCATGAGTACTTTTGTTAGATATCTGATTGACTTCCTAACGTCTGTATAAGTTTGACTAAAGTCTGTAAAGGATAGTAAAAATCAATCATGTGTTAAAGAGACAAAAATTTCTTAAAACATAAGTTTACCCATAGCATTGTGTTTATTAAGTTTTATTTTTTCTAGAGCAAGCAACCATAGAAATTAAACAACTGATTAAATTAGAACTGTTATTTTAGAGCACTGTATTGCCATTTCTTTAAAAGCTAAACTTGGTAAATGTAGAAACATCAATGTAATTGTGATGCTACTAATGTGCTCATATCAGGTATGCAAGTCTGTAAGGTAAAAATTTTAAAAGAGGATTATATCAAGCTAGTGTTCTGAAGTTGTACGGTAAAAAATGTATTGGGGATTTATTCACCTGTTATCAATAAGATATGCAAAGTTTTATGTTACTTTTTACATTGGGGAACAATTTAAATGTATTTTATGTTAATTAGAGCCTAATCTATGTAAAGGTTAAAAACTTTCAGCATTTCTTTAATTCATGTTTTAAAAGTGATATTATATGTTGTTAGCTAATGTTCATGTGACCTCAAACAATTTATGTAAACTTAGTAAAATAATATTTAAAAAATAAAGATCAGCTTTAGAACTAAAACACTTAATATTTATAAAGAGCCCTGCCTTACCTGAGATAAGGCTGTGTGTCCCATCTTACTACATGTGAGAATGACTACAAAAGCAGTAGGTCAGATTTTATTTCTTTAAAGTTATGTTAAAAGTTCTTTTTTTATGTCAAAATAACTAGGATCTCAAACAGGGGATATAATGTATTACTCAGCCAAAAAATTCAGTGTAGCTATTACACGAACTAAGTATTTTTACTCTTGTTATAAAATTTTATTTTGTAATTTCCTTATATGTGATCTAGATTCTCTGTTAGTGTTTTACAGAAGTGTTGCTTTAAGAACAAAACATGGGTTAATTTCAGAGAGTAAGTTATCACCTACAAGACAGACAGAATAATACAGATCCCAATTAATAAAAAGATAAATAATTATAAAGTTATAGACATTAAAGCCCAGTGCTCTTAATATAAGGATTTTAAAATTTATTTGATGGATGTTTAAGATTAGGATTTAAAATTAAATTTAAATGAAAAGGGCCAAAAAAGAACAATATTTGTCTCTTGCCCTCTGAGTCAGTCTGAATCCAGGGAACAGGGGACTTCACTAAAGAGTTTTGCAACTCTGGGCCACATAAACTCCCCATCAGGGAGATTAATGAGACCACTGGAGAACAGAAAGCCAATCAATGCATTTGCTATGAAGAGGAGAGTCATCAGAGAAGGGAGAAATCCCTGATGCTTCCCAGGGAAGCCACATGGTCAAGCAAGACCTGGACCCACCTAGCGCAAATGGCTCTAGAAGAACTGAGAAAGTGCTCTCAAGTTTCCCCAGGAATGACTCCCATGAAAGCTCAGCTGACTGTTAACAATAGATAGAAACAAAAGTCAGTTTGACTTCTTCATCTTAAACACTTAGCAAAGACAATGAAAACCAAAATACAGCCATTCCTGGGCATTTTAAATAATAATAATAATAATAATGATAATAATAATAATAATATTTTAAGGTATACACTTTATGTTAGCCTCCCAAAATAAGTAAGACTGGAGGCTACAAAGAAGGATTCTCAGAGAGGAATGCCTGATACTTATTAAAAGAGACTATCAAGAAGAGCTGCCAGAGGCAGAAATTTTCAGTTTAAGGCCTAAAGATATTCCTAACCTACACAGGTAAGTTTGGTGTTTGCTAGTACGATTATCCAGCATTGAGTATCAGAATTAAAGGTTTCCTCTATTAGACACAGAGGTCATACTGGTAAAAGGATTTTGCAAGATCAGATGACATTAAATTATTAAACTGTATCTTATGGGGAGGGACAACTGTAATACTAAAAGTTAAATATTAAGTTGACAGTCTTGATAACTGGGAATATTAAAGACCGGTGAGGGAAATTCTATAGAGTGACATGTTCCAGCTGCTGCAACATTTATTCAGTACTCATGGTTTTTGTTTCTCTCATAGAAGAACCCATCCCCAGATGACTTTACAACCTGTTCTTCCTTAACGAGACTTCAAAACGAACTGATTTCTAAAAGGCAACTCATGTCCCTCAACTACTTCTAAAAGGCAACTCATGTCCCTCACACCATGCCTACTCACGTCACCCTCTCTCAGCTCAGAAGAATCCAAAATGGGTGACTCCTCTCTTATTACAACAATGGAGCCAAATATAAATAGACTATCAATACAAGTAATTAATTAAGTCAGGTAAAATCAGGGAGACTGGTTTTGGGTGAGTTCTAAAAATTTGGAGACTTTTACCTGAGGGATTAAAATTTCCTCAGTGCTCTTCCCCCAATCTATCAAAGATTTGAAAGGGACACAGAGAAAAGGGGAAAATGATAGACCCAACCTGATCTTTTATTAAAATTGGGAGCCATCTTGCCACAAAGCATGAAAAGATAATTTTGGCTTTACCATAAAATACTGAAAATTCTGAACCTGTTTGGAATGCCTGCCACTGACTTGAACTGACCCATGTCTTGCTCTCTGACCTGATAGCAACCCTTTTGAAACTTTAGTGACATATCATAAATATTTGCCTTCCCTGGCCAGACAGCAACCCTCTCTGAGGCTCCATTTTACAGCAAAAAAAAAAATGTAAACTACCGTTAGTGTGATGCTTGTCAGAGTTCTGTTATCTCTAACCCCCATTTTGTGTAACTTTCTGGGCTATAAAGCTGTGCTGTAGGAAAGCTGGGGTTGCTGTCTTGTTCCCGCTGTTTTCGGAGGGAGAGGCAGCATGGCCAGTGGAAATAATAAGTTTAATTTAATTTGATTTCTATTGGAGTCAGTGGTCTTTTCTTGTGTCCTGATCTAACAGGTAAACACTCCAAAAACTTGCAGCTCTGCTGGTCTAAAGACTTCTTGAGACACTTCCCTTGAGATTGGGCACTTGAAATATATGTTGTTTTAAGGAGCTTTAGCATCCTTTCTAGTGGGACCATCAAAGCTGGGTCTGCATCTATGTGACCTGGAGGAGATGGTTTCTTATATTCCAATGAACATGAGGCAGCAGTGGTGAATTCTCTCTTTGTAGGTAAACTGTGGCCACTGGGTGCTAAGTGTCTCCTCGTGTGGACTGTGAAGACATTTGGTCATCCTCCACATTTATTGCTGTTTCTTGCTGCTGCACTGGGATTTTGGTATTTGCTTCACGAAATACAAGGAGTTCAACTGGGACCCAGTGCTGGAGGGAGTTCTGTCACGTGTGGTGGGTCAGAGTCTGCAGGAGAATGCACCAACCAGGCTTCTATCCCACAGAGCCTGCCCCCTTGACCATAGCAACCGGATTCTGAACATTGCCCTGAAATTTCTCCATATAACAAGATGCCTTTACATAGAAGGTTCTGCTGGCAGCACCATGTCAGTCACAACCCATTTGGAAGTAAATGGCAGATCCACATGGCCCAACCACAGATGTTTTATCACACACCTGCACAATACTGCTCTATGACCACTAATCAGGAGGCTCCAACTTACTGACATCTCTGTTCTACACCATTATCATAAAACCCAGTCAATTAAGGCACTGTCTGGTACACTTAAAATAGCAACAGGACATCCAAGATTTTCCAGTGCCACCTGGTCATGGGAATTTCAAAAATTTCATGATATTTATCTAGGCATTCTTCAAGGATGAAGTCGGAGGCACTGTGGGTTTCAATTCATTCAGGAACCATTAAATGTTGAGGAAGATCATTTCAATGAAAACTCTGGAGAAATCTCACAGGCAAGGCTTCCCAAAGAGTGGGCAAAAGGTTACATGAAGCCAGGCCCATAGAGGTCTACAATGAGAGGTCCTTGTGTGTTTTGACTCTCAACTATGGATGCCAAGGCTTTCAAAATAAAATCATTTGATATCATGGCTGAGATTCCCTGTGTTCTGTGGAAAGCCACCCTTGGTCTACATCTCAGTTTTCAAGGGCGACTCTCATGCGTGGCCTCCAAACATCCCAACACAAATAATGGCAATACTTTTTTGAGGTCAGTTCCACAACGCAGTCTCAAAGGGTAATCACACCAGAGTTTAAACCCCGGTGGACCCAGTCATCTTTTCCAATCGCCACACAAATGACCACAATTAAAACCAAAACACTTCTACATAGTCCTCATATTCTTCCATATAGACACTCATCATAACCTCTGGCTGGAGGTTTCCATGAGGGGCACATCTAAAAACAGGGTCCAAAATAAGCTCCTTTTCCCCTCATTTGCCTAAAGTCTTTGTGGCCGGGACAACTTTCCTGTGAACCAGGAGTGATCAAATAGGCCTGCTCTTAATACTGCTCTGCTTCTCCAATTTGAGGCCTACTGACAGTCTGGTATAGATTCTTCATGTGATTTGGAGTCATGAGGAAACCCAAGCACCACTACAGGGCTTTGATGTACTAATTTGACCCAAGGGATCCCTATTTTCACTTGATGGATGTCCGGAAACTAAGAGAGATAGGCAAGAAGCTTCATCCACAATTACTGATTTTTTTGCCATTTTGGTTTTGGATGTACACATGGCATCTTTCTTTAGATCCATCTGGTGTTGAGAATCTAAGCGACAACCTCACACAGGGCCAAGATGCTGATTCAGACACATCCATTTTAAAAGCAATTAAGCAAAGAGCCACAGGTGATGCCCAATCATTTCCATTTGAAAACTATTTTCTTCAGGCTTCACAAAGTGTGACCTGAGGCAAAGACCTTCCTGACATTCAGGGCAACAGAAAAATAGGTAAGCAAAAGGCCCAAAGCAGGGTTTCTCCACTGAGACTTTCCTATTCACACGGATATCTGAGTTTTCTGAGATGCTCTCATTCTCTTCAGCTATTCAGTACATGGCCATTTCACAGAGCTTGGAGGTGGTACATACCTTGGACACAAAACCATGAGCCTATTCTGGATAGATGACTGAATTCAGGAAGAAAACTGGAACTTTGGAAGATAATAGGTATTGCACATCAATAAGGCTAGCCACTCTCTATTCATAAATTGGGCAGGATGAATGCTGGGAGCTTTCTACTAGACACAACACATCCATTGATGCATTCTCTTTACTATTGTCTACAACCACTGACACAGTAAAATACACAGACATAGAAACACTCACCTTGTCAAATGACAAACAAGAAACAGTCCACCCCAAACCAAACAAACCGACTTTTCTACCTATTCTCAGAAAATGTGAAAACCACATACTCACACCCACACTCAAAAAGGTACCTCCTTCCCCCAAGTAGGTCTGTGACTCTATGGAGTGTCTTTTAACTGGTGAGCCATACTATGTTCCCCCGAAATTGCCTCTACAGTCTCAGATCTTGTCTCCTTTTCCAACTCTGTGAAGTTGCCATGAGCCAGTGGTGAGCAACTACCTGCTTTCCCAGGAAAGGACCCTCTTCATAGCTCTCCTGTCATTTTGCCATCCTCACATCAGTAGGTACCAAGAAAAGCTGAACCTGTCCTTGGTAAATCCAAACAATTGAGTTCACTGGGACTGGGACTGGGACTGCCTCTGGGTCTCTGGGTTCCTGGATACCATGTTCAGAGAGTTCCATCAACAAGGAAGTTAGGTAGGTCAATTCCTTCAGCAACTGAGTGAGGTCACTGTCGTGACAATCACTTTGTCCTAACAGTTGCTTCCAAGAGTCCCATGAGATGGAGCCTGCCCCTACTTCCTGTGACACTGTCACAAGTTAGAATAATATATCAACCATAGGCACCCAGGAACAGCTCTCCACACAGGCCTGGTTTGGTCCATCTTTACATTAAGAAGAGAGAGGCTGATTCAGACACATCCCTTCAATCTGACCAGGGTTTTTGCCATGGAAGATGACTTTTGCTTTCTTAGTTCCTCAATAGCTGCCTACATCTTATCCAGGGATCATTTCTGCATGGACCTTTGAGTTTCTCAGCAGGTGGAAGAACCCCTACATTCCTGTATTGTAAGACGAACTCTGTACCTGCTCTTCTGTAAAGTGAGATTGAGGGAACAGTGTATGGTTAGGGTTAATAACAGGTTCTATTTGGGTTAGGATTCATTCTACGAGTTGATTAATGGTATTGGACACCTGCGATATTTACAAGAATATACAGGTGAAATATAAGTTTGAAAACAGAAATCTAGGTAAGATTTGAAGCCCAGAAGGGCATTAGGCCCTTGAGTGGGATACTTCGCTTTGAATTATATTCTGCACAGTTGTCTCAGATGAATCAATATCAATCGCATAGGACCTTGTACCTTGGATAATTGAATGTCAAAGAGAACATCCAGTCAAAAATGGATAGTCAGTAGGATTAGGACATAAGTCCGTAGGTTTAGTAAGAAGAGTGAGTATAAGAGTGGGAACAAAAGTTCTTTAGCAATAGGCTTTCGGGTAGAGAGTGAAAGTAAATGTCAGCACATGTGAAGAGTCAGTCACAATAATGATCAGTGATACTATGTAGGGAAGAAGATATCAATAGAGACAGTAGGAAATCAGGCAAAGTATAAAGTGAGTGATAGGATTAGACATTTTCAACATGGTTGAGTTTGAATATATAATCTTAGGAAGAAACAAATATGTAGTCACCAATAAGATTGACATTTGAGAGCATTAGGCAACCTGGACATGGATTTTTTAGTAATGCATGCTCACTTCAATTTAGGCTTTGGTACAATCATAAGTGTGACATTTTCTTTTTGTGTCCAGAATATTACTGTGATAAAATGTATATGTAGAACAGGTGACATGAGTATTTCTTCCAACATTTCTGGGAGCTACATTTTGAAGATGAATAAATTAGTATTGGGGATGCAAATAGATGTACCCTGTGTCTATAAATAGAGAGATAATGCATGAATAGGCCATACTGTGAATAAATAATATAAGTGGTTCAAACTTTAAATAATGGATTGAATTGATATCAGAAAATATACAGGGAATCTTATATTGATATACAATCATTCATTCCATCCAGTTACACATGTAATGGTAATATTAGAGTTATGGTATATCATGAAGAATGTGTGAGTTTTGCTTCAAAATGATTATGGAAATCGAAATGAATGTGTTTGAAAAGACCTGTCATGAAAAGACCATTCAGGAACCCAGCAGGAATACATGTGTTCTGAAGCCGGAAATGATTGAAAGTGAATCAAATGGCCATAAATTTGTGAACTTGTGGATGAAATATATATCCTATGATGTGAATAAACTGAAGAAAATTTAATATACCAGTGTTGAATAAAATGAACTTAAAAATACACATCATGTCCAATAGAAATCTACTTGCATTGATGTTAAACTGTGTCAGTCACTGTAGAAATATTAGGATTGTATGCACCATTCACTTAAGTTACTTTTCAGTACTAGGAAACAAATAAGTATTTCAGGTGGATGTATATTTCTGAGAATAATCTTGTGAAAAGTTGATTATAAATTCACATACATAAACATGAATGAATTTAGGGAGTGTATATAAGACACATATATTTCATATTTTGAAAAATCTGGAGAGTGTGTGTATATATATATATATATATATATATATATATATATATATATATATATACAAAACACACACACAGACAAAAAAATGTAGCAATATATATGCCAAACGAAATTCAACATGAAATATATATCATCCATAGATGCAAAAATATTTATTTTACTGAACATGGATTTATGTATAATGTTGATCTACTAGGAAGCTCACCCAAGGTTGAATTTTCAGTTTCAACAGCGTTTATGAAGAGTGATCTCTTCTCATAATTTGTATCTGCCAAGTCAGCCTCCTCACAAGAATGTACGTGTGATTCCAAGTAGGATTTGATATGTGCAGATAAAAATACATGTGCTGAATAGGCTACAGAGAAATGGAGACAGGAATTCACATGTTTGTTAACTTTAAAAACACATGGAGAACTATTTCAATTAAAAATTAACTAGATTTATTACAACTACCCTATATCATGCAAAAGGCAAGTCCAACTATACACCATGCCTCCTCCGAACTGCTTGTATTTCTATTCTGTTTGGGTTATTTTTCTCCATCATATTAGGATTAGTAGTCAGAGTCTAGTAGGGTATGGGTTAGTGTCAGTTGTCCAGGTCGGCCGGACACATCAACGTGGGTAACGAACCTAGTTGGGGAGGAATCGAGGGTCAAGAGACACGACAGATGACAGCAAGATAGGAGTTCTGATCATGCTGCAAACTTTTATTGTTCTCACATTCAAATTCATATGCTGCAGATGGAAAAGCTCTCTTATCGGCAGTTGCTGGATGTCTTCAGAAAGTGAGATAACTTCAGGATGTTTCAGGAAGACAGATGGCCGCAGGATGTCTCAGGGAGATAGATGGCTGCGGGATGTCTCCCAGGCAGGATATCTCCCAGGGGGCTGCTTCTTGTCAGTGTAAGGCTATTCTTTGAAGGAGAACTTCCTTCTAGCCCCTGACCTCTCCCCTTTTTTATATAAAATATATGACCATACCTTACTGGCCAATGTTTTAGGGGGTGATAGAGGCTCTGTTTCTTAAGGAGGCCTTAGAATATCTCCTGATCTGAGAGAGCATGTTTACTAGAAGATTTCTTGGTGGCCTTGGCATGTTTTTGGAGGAGACGGCTTTGAGGGGGAAGCATGCTGACCGCCATGCACCAGACCGTGTCACTAAGAGGTCTTATGTTTTGGGATCCGTGGATCCATCCTCCTGCAGTCCATCCTGCACCCTCCGTTATTAGGGTCTAACATCCTCACTCCATGGGTGCATCCTCCCCCAAACGGAGGGGCCCATGGAGGACGAATCCTTATGGCAATGCAGAAGATGGTTGGTCAGAGCTGTTACTTATAGTTTTATGTAAGAAAAAGAGATCTGTGGGGATGTAAACTTGAGAAATAAGCCTGTGAGAAGGGTAGAGCTTCCTTTTAAATGTTGGCAGCATGGTCTTCCATCTCCAGATGATGATAGTGGACCTGTATGGGCTTAGAGGCCAAAATATTAATCTGTTCTTTAATAAAGTGTACCAGCCTGTTTATAATGCAGGGGCCTATGGACACCATTAAAAGTAAACCCAACAAAGGGCCTAATAGGGGTACAAGGTAGGGTAGAAATCCATTAAACCCTGTCCGGAGGGGATTTTCAAAAAGTTCCCTTCGTCTCTTTTCTAGATCTTCTTGAAGCTGCTTAATTTTAGAGCGTACTATGCCTGATTTATTGGCATAAAAGCAGTATCGTTCCCCTAAGGCCAAGCAAATACCTCCCTGGTTAGCTGTCAGCAAATCTAAGCCTCGTCTATTTTGAAGAAACACTTCCGCCAGGGAGTCTACTAGGTTCTGCAAATCTTTAATGGTTCCTGATAGAGTTTATACATCATTTATAAGTTGTTGAGACAGGCGAGGTAAGAGTGTATTGCCTGACTAAGCCAGCTGTACCTGTGCCCACAGCAGCTGTTATTCGAAGGCTGGCAAGGAGTTGTAAGGCCTGTATTGCCTGCCTGTGTCTTTTCACTAAGGTGTCTAGACTAGGAATGCATAGAGTTTCGTCTCCTAGGACAATAGTTTTATGAGGGAGTAATAAGGCAAGAACACAGCCAACAGTCCAATTTGCTGGAAGCCTGGGGAAGGCCGAGTTTCCTCCACACATAAAAACTGTGCCATTGGGGGGACAAAGATGGGGTGGGTGAGGAATAGTTTTGTACTTTTGAGCAATTTCCAAAGGAAGTAACTCCAACATCAGTATCATACGTATTATTCTGCATCACGCCTAAAAGACATATTGTAAAAGTGGCTATAGGCTGTACTTTAAAAGGAAATCTGGGTTGGCATGTATTATCATCATCTATGATAGAATTAATAGAACTGCAATAGGCATGATTGCCCCTGTTGTCATGGAGAGCCAGCAATCACCAGCAAGGGTGGGCTTGGAATTATTAAGGAAGGAGAAGGTAGTTTCCAAAGTATCTAATGTATTGGTATCTAAACCTGGGAGCTGGGATTTAGGCTATATTAAGGGATGAAATGTGAGCTCAGGGATTTGGGGTTTCAAAAGTTTGATTATCTGAGGATGCTTGACAGCATCAGTGAATCCTCCACAATCAGAGACCCCTGTAGGTGCCTTAATGGGGCAGCAGGAGGGTTTACCGACAGGGCCTTGGCACCCAGGTGACTGTAGCTTGGTGTATTTGCCATCTCCTCCCCGGGCAAAAAGAACGAGGGTATAATGAATAGTGGTCCCCCCTGCTGCATGAGTTTTAGTTATGGAGGCTTCAAATAATTGTTCTCCCTGCTTGTTAACACAAATTGAGGCCGACGCATAAGAAGAGACATGCAACTCTTGGGTATGCGTTCAAGTTTCAGAACAATTTTGGAGAGCTTTACTTGTACTAGGGGGAATAATCTTTGGCTTGATAACACATACCCATTTAGGCTGATGAACTCCTCCGAGCTTATGGTCAAACTCAGCACGGAGGTAAGCCACCTTAGTCACGCAGTCAGCAGTCTGGGTCCAACTAGTGGGAGCCTGAGTCCAAGATCCTCCCTTGCATTCACAGGGAGGGCCAAAAAGGTACTCCATGATGTTGGAAGGTGGAGGACCAAGGCCTCCATGTACAAACCTGTTCAGCAGAAGTGCCTTAAGCAGGATGCTCACACAGATTGTTGGCTGCATCCTAAAAAGAGGAAAATTTGTCCTCAAGGGGAGGACCTCCGTCCCTATGTTGATGTAAGTCATTATCCTGTTTAACCAGGCGTTCTGGTAACCATCTAGGGCCTGCTTGCTCTTGGTCCAAAACACAAGCTGAGCCTCGTCCCCAGAGGAGGACACAATCTGGGCCTTTCCATTTATTTGTAAGGGGATTGCGCCACATAACAGGTGGGCGAACAGAATTGGACGAGAGATGCCAGTGTCAGTCTGCGGCTGAATGGCCTTCATTGTCTTGATAAAGAAAAATAAGGGCAAATAATGCAATTAAGGCGATGCCTGGGAGTGGTAAATACAAGTGCAGAAGACTTCAAGCGGGTTAGCCAAGTCTTTAAGGTAAGGTGCAAGGTACCACAAAACTGTTTAAACTCGGCACCGGTATATGCAGGACAATTATTTTTTTTAATATGTATTTTTTTACCCATTACGGAAAAGGCTGAAACAAGATAAGAAAGGAATTCTTTGATAGCCTCTCCAGAATGTGGTGATGCAGAAATAAAGCCGCTGAAGGTATCTATAGAAACGTGTATATATTTGGTTTTTCCAAATTCAGAAAAATGAGTAACATCCATTTGCCAAAACTGATTGGACAGTAATCCTCTGGGGTTAACTCCCAAGTGTTGAATGGGGAGGAAGACAGGGCAACCAGGGCATGCTTTTACTATTTCTCGTGCCTGTTGCCTGGTGATTTTACATAGTTATCGAAGGCTCTGTGAATTTATATGGTGAAGATTGTGTAACTCCGTGGCCTTTTGAATGGAGCCATCAAAAATTGGAAAGATGAAACGAGTTGCTGCATCAGCTTGGGCATTACCTTGTATTAGAGGGCTCGGAAGATCAGAGTGTTCCCTGATGTGTCCTAAGAAAAATGGGTGTTGTCTGGTCTGAATTAGCTGCTGAAGCTGGTGAAACAGAAAGCCCACATTGGAAGAAGGCTTAATGTTGGGTGAAATCTCCATCAGGGGCACAGAATGAGCAATGCAGGCACTGTACATATAAATATTAACAGGATTATCAAAAAAATGTTTTAAAAACTTGTGTTATGGCAAACAATTCCACAAACTGTGCTGAATGATAGACAGCATCAAAGGTGGTAGGCTGGTTATTGACAACAAAGACTGCTCGGCCATTACTGGAACCGTCTGTAAAGACAGTAAGGAATTGAGGAATGGGAGCCTTTTGAGTAATTTTGGCAAAAATAAATGGATGTAACTGGACAAAATGTAAAAGGGGGTCTTTGGGGAGGTGATTATCAATTGTTCCCAAAAAGCCTGATAGGACAATACCCCATTCATCCTCTGTCTGTAGTAAATATTGGTTTTGGTCCTTAGTAAATGGAATTAAAATATTATCAGGGTCTTTGACAAAATGTTGTCGAGTTAGCAAACGACCTTTAAAAATAATAGAAGCTACCTGAGCAAGATAAACAGTAATAACCTTGGAGGATGTGGTGGGTAAATGGACACAAAGCAAGGAGTAGCCTTTATTTTTAAAATGTGTATTTCACTGCCGAAATATTCCTGTGGGTGTATGAGGAGTGTGTAAAATAACCAGAACCAGAGGAAGGTTATAAGAATTTTGTGTAACAAACTTTTGGGCAATGGCTTCTGTGACTTGATTTAATGCCTGCCATGCCTCAGGAGTAAGCTTTTGAGGGGAGGAGGGGTGGGAATCACCTCTCAAAATATCATTAAGGGGCAAATGTACACAAGTGGGTAATTTTAAATATATTCATAGCCATTGAATATCCCCCAGTAATTTTTGAAAATCATTAAGGATGTGAAGATGGTCCAACCGTAGTTGTATCTTAGGAATTTGGATCTGATTATCTTGAAGTTTAAGGCCCAAATAGCTATAACGGTTCTGTGTTTGAACCTTATCAGGAGCTATCTGTAGTCCCAAGCTAGTGAGGATTTTGTAAAGGTCCAAGTAACAATTATTATGGTCATGTGTATTAGGTGCAGCAATTAACAAATCATCCATATAATGTAAAATATAAATTTGTGGCCATCACTCTCTCACAAGGTGTACTGCTTGAGCAACGTATTTTTGGCAAAGACTAGGGCTGTTGGCCATACCTTGGGGAAGAACCTTCCACTGAAATCTCTGCATAGGGCCCTGAAAATTAATGCAAGGGAGACTAAAGGCAAAATAGGGTCTATCCTCAGGATGTAAAGGAATGGTAAAAAAAACAATCTTTTAAGTCAATAACCATTTTACAATAGTTTTTGGAAATAGCCACTGGTGTGTGAATGCCTGGCTGTAGTGCTCCCATCGGGTGCATAACTTTATTAATGACACACAAATATTGTAAAAGGCACCACTTGCCATATTTTTACTTGATAACAAAAATAGGAGTATTCGATGGTGAGGTTGAGGGCTCTACATGGCCGGCTGCCAGCTCTTCCTGCACTAACATGGAGGCAGCCTCCAAATTTTCTTGGGTAAGGGGCCACTGATCCACCCACACAAGAGTCTGAGTCTCCCAAATAAGTTTATCTCCATGGGGTCCAGGAGAGCCACGGACCGACACTAAAAATCCGAATACCCAAGTCCCTATGTATTTGTTTTTTGTATGGGTTGTATAGGCTCAACCAGTCCTTGTCTCAGTCTCCCAAGGCCTGTACCATGGACAGAATTGATATGAAGCATTTGATGAGTCACTATGGAATTGGGACTGGCCGGAATAACTTCCATTTGACTCAAAATATCTCGGCCCCATAGGTTAACAGGGAGGTCAGGAACAACGAAAGTAGTCACCATTCCTTTATTACCCTCTTTATCAGTCCAGCGAAGAGCCCTAGAGCTGACCAGAGGATTTTTTGACTGTCCTATCCCTTTAAGGTCAGTCAAGGATGGGGTGAGGGGCCAAGCTGATGGCCAGTATTTTGGAGAAATAATTGTGGCAACAGCTCCAGTACCTAGAATTCCTTGGAATTCTTTTCCTTCAATAAGTAAGGATATGGTGGGTCTATTGTGAGAAATGGGTTGAACCCAATATACATCAGAGGAGCCCAAGGATTCAGTCCCCCTCGGTAGGTTTGGGCGGTGGAAGTGTCTGCTGGATAAAAGGGAAGGAGTATTAATTTGCAAGTCTTGTTCCTGCTGCGATGGCCACAACTCCATTAATAGCTGTTGCCAGTATTTTTATTTCTCCAGTGAAATCATAATCATTAATGCTAGGGAAGAAATGAACACCTTGTAAGTTAGTAGAGGCTCTTCCAAGAATAAAGGCACACATATGAGATGGAGGGGGACCCATAATTCCAGTGGGTATTATCTGGGGCCCTTGCATTGAGTCTAATATAGTATCGGTGGTGGCACAGAAGTCCAATTCTGCACTGCCAGGGGTGGCTAGTTTGAGGGAGGCAATTTTGGAGAAGGATTTTGAGGTAGGTTGGGAGTTTGGGAGGGAACAAATTTTATTGCCCCTGGGTTTGTCCTGGGAGATGTCATGGCCAGGGGCTGGCCCCGAAGGGAGTTTCCCAAGAAGAGGAAAGAAATAGGCTGTCTGAGGGCATTTGTCTTAGATCTACACTCACTGCCCCAGTGATGACCTTTACCACATCTAGGGCAAAGGGTAGCTTGGGGCGGTTTAGCCCCAGTTTGAGGAGACACTATTCCTAGGCTTTGTTTGCCTGTCAGACACTTGCGTGCAAAATGGCCAGGTTGTTTACAAGTAAAGCAAGTATTTGAGCCAGGATTGTGAATGTTCTTGGTAAAAGCAGCACCTAGGACAAGATCCATGGCATGGGCTGCACCCACCCCTGCACAGAGTCTAATAAAGTCAGAAAGTTTCCCTTTATCCTTATGTGGTCAAAAAACATCCTGACATGCCGGGTTGAAGTTTTCAAAGGCAAGATGTTTTACAAAGGTGCTTTCGCTTTGGCTTGGTCCAAGCAAGCATTCTGCAGCTAGGTTAAGCCAGGGAACAAAGTAGCTATAAGGCTCTCCGGGCCCTTGTCAAATTTTTGCCAGGGAAGTGGTAGCCAAGGCCTTTTGAGGGAGGTGTCTCCAAGCATATAAGGAAGCCATCTGAATCTGCGTCAAAAGTCCAGCAGGGAAATGTGCCTGTTTAGTTTTAGTGTCAAAAGGCTCATTGCCCACTAGCTTAACATAAGTCCAGGATTTAGAGGAGGCCTTAATTAATATTTTTTGAGCAGTTTCCTGACAGTGCTCTTTGAAATCTGCATTCCATAACAGGAAGTCTCTGGCACTGAGGGTAGCTTGGTCTAAAAATTTCCAATAATTGGGAGTAAGCCATTGTGTGCTGTGGATTTCTAATAAAGGCAACATGTAGCACGCAGTGGGGCCATAGTGAGCACAAGCCTTTTTAAGTTTTTCAAGAAAATGCAGGCTTAATTTTTTGTAGACTCTGGGTTCCTTCCTGCCTAGGGGTGAACTTCTCATCCTCTGAGTCTTGATCTCCTTGATTCACTTCCTCGCTTCCTCTTCTTGATACTCATCTAAGTCTTTGACCTCAGCCTGGGCAGGCTTATCTATCTGACTGGTGGTGACTGGGAATGCGAGCACAGGCCGATGGAGTGGCTTCACCTTTGTATTAGACCGCTGTGGGACAGTTGCACTGACTCCGTACCTAAGGCTAATGAACATAGCTCAGATTGAAGCGATCTTAATTCTTTTAAAGGTTGGATCTGTTCCCTTTTATATTGTAAGGATGCTTTCAAGGGAGCCAGGTTAGGCAAGGGAAGTGGGAAAAAATATCTGGGGGGGGGGGCATTTTTACCCTGAAGGGTCAGAGCACAAAAGGCAGTAGGGATATAGGAGGGAGGTGGATGTGTAAGTCCTATAGGCTGTGGCAGGTTCCTGAGAGGTGGAGGGTCTTCTGAATTGTAGCGAGCTGCTTCCTTCTCCCAGGTAGCCTCCTCCACAGGGGTCAATGTGTCTCCGGGATTTAAAACTGGATAAAGGCAGTTGGTAATTATTGGAGCCTTATTCATTAGGGTGGTATTTTTAGGGGGATAAGGAAGGGTCCCACGGTCCTGGGGAGCCTGAGAAGGGTCTATGTCTATACTAACTGAGGGGCATGCCGAGGGGGAATGAGAGGTAGTTGCATAGTCTCTTCCCCAATCCTGACAAGTTTTAAGGTACCATTGTCAAAGGGTGAACTTTTAAGAATTTCATTAATTAAGTTCCAGTAAGAAAAGGTGGGAACAGGCACATTTTCTGGGCAAAGGATTCATAATAATCTTTTATACAGTCTCCTACTCTAAGCCATCTTTTATCATCAATGATCCTTTCAAGGGGAAACCATGGACACAGTTCTCCTTTGTGTGAAAAGAAAAAATTTAAGTCTTTTTTCTTAACACGCGCCCCCAGGTCTTGAAGGACTCCTTGAGCGCTGACAAAAACAAATCATGTGACGAAACTGCTTGTCCCATGGTGGGTCACTCACCGTGCGTCATCCCCAACCTCCTCCTGGATCTGTTTCTCGGTGGTGTCTTCTGCTGTGATCGCGAGCTCCGCTTGACAAAGTCTTCCAGGAGGTCGGGGTCCCCCTCAGTCAAAGGCTCGAGACCCAGTCGTTGGGCGCCAGATGTCCCGGCCGGCAGGACACATCAACGTGGGCAGCGAACCTAGATAGGGAGGAATGAAGGGACAAGAGACACGAGAGATGACAGCAAGACAGGAGTTCTGATCAAGCTGCAAATTTTTATTGTTAACACAGGGGTATTTATATGCTGGATGTGGGAAATCTCTCTTATTTCTAGATGTCTTCACAAGGTGAGATAACCTCAGAAAGTTTCAGGAAGACAGATGGCCGCAGGATGTCTCAGGGAGACAGATGGCTACAGGATGTCTCCCAGACAGGATGTCTCCTGGTGGCTGTTTCTTGTAAGTGTCTGGCTATTCTTTGAAGGAGAATTCCTTCTACCTCTGACAGTCAGGGATTCAGTATTTCGAATGGAAAATTGGAAAATGAATTCAATGTGTATGCAAATATGTGCTACCCAAAAGTCTTCCCACGCTCATTCAGAACAATGCCTTGACATTACCTTCACTCCAAGTAAGACACAATAACAGGAGAAGAGTTAGAAAATCTCTGAATACACATCTGGAATGGAAAATGCTCAGGAGTTAACAACCTTGGAGATGGTAGAGGTGTTTCCAAAAGTAAGGTACATGGTGAAAACTCCACAAACATGGAGCTTTGTTGGCCTAAACACTTCTTGAGAAACTGCCTCTGAGGTTGGGCACTTGAAAAATATGTTGTTGTTAGGAGATTTTGCTTCCTTTGTAGTGAGACCATCAAAGCTGTGTTTGCATCTATGTGACCTAGAGCACATGGTTTCTTTTTTTCCAATGAACATGAGGCAGCTTGGCTGAATTCTCTCTTTGTAGGTAAACTGTTGCCATTTGGGGGCTAATTGTCTCCCAGTGTGGACTGTAAAGCCATTTGGTCTTTCTCTAATTTTTGTGGTGTTTCTTGCAGCTGCACTGGGAGTTTGGTATTTGCTTCACGAAATACGAGGAGGTCAACTGGAACATAGTGCTGGAGGGAGTTCTGTCACGTGTGGTGGTTAAGGATCTGCAGGAGAGTGCACCAACCAGGCTTCTATCCCACATAGATTGCCCCCTTGACTATAGCAGTCTGATTCTAAACATTGCCCTGAAACCTCTCCATATAACAAGATGCCTTTACATCCAAGGGTATGGGGGCTGCACCATGTCAGTCACAAACCATTTGGAAGCCAATGGCAGATCCACATCACCATACCACAGATGTTTTAACAAACACCTGCACACCACTGTTCTAGGCTGACTACTCAGCAGGCTCCAAATTACTGGCATCTCTGTTCTACACCATTTTCATGAAACCCAGTCAATCAAGGCACTGTCTGGTTCACTCATGATTATCTATAGGACATGCAAAGGTTCTCCAGTGACACCTGGTCATGGGAATTTCAAAAATTCAATGGTATTTATCTATCCATTTTTCAAGGATGAAGTTTGAGGCACTGTGGAATTCAATTCATTCAGGAACCATTAAATGGAGAGGAAGCTCATTTCAATGAAAGCTCAGGAGAATTCTAACAGGCAAGGCTTCCCAAAGACAGGCTAAAAGGTCACATTAAGCCAGGCATTTGAGGTCTACAATGTGTGGTCCATGTGTGTTTTGACTTGCAACTATGGCTGCCAATTCTTTAAGAATAAAATCGTTTGCTATCCTTCCTGAGATTTCCCAGTGCTCTGTGAAAAGCTACCCTGGGCCTAGATCTCAGTTTCCAAGGGCGACTCTCATGCCTGGCCTCCTAAAATCCCAACACAATACATGGCAATACTTCTTTGAGGTTAGTTCCAGAACTGAGTCTCTAAGGGGAATCACAGCAGTGTTCAAGCCCAGGTGGACCCAGTCATCTCTTCCAACGGCCACAAAAATGACCACAATAAAAACCAAAACACTTCCACATGGCCCTCATCTTCTTCCATATAGACACTCATCATAACCTCAGGCTGTAGGTTTCCATGAGGGCCACAGACAAAGACAGTATCCAAAATAAGGTCCTTTGCCCCCATTTGCCTAAAGTCAGTGTGGCAGGTACACTCTACATGTGAACCAGGTGTGATCAAAGAGGCCTGGCGTTAATATGGCTCTGATTCTCCATTTTGTGGCCTAATGACTGAGGGGTTTAGATTCTTTTTGTTAATTGGAGTCATGAGAAAACCCAAGAACCTATGGCCTAACCTCTGCAGTGATTTGAAGAACTCATTTGACCCAAAAGATCCCTATCCTCAAAGATGGAGGTCAGGAACCTTACAGAGCAAGGCAAGAGACTTAATCCACAATGACTGCTCTTTTGGCTATTTTGGTTTTAGATGCACACATGGGATTTTTTTAGATCCATCAGGTGCTGAGAATCTAAGCCACAACCTCACACAGGGCCAAGAAGCTGATTCAGACACATCCCTTTCTAAAGCAATTAAGCAAAGAGCCACAGCTGATGCCCATACATTTCCATTTGAAAACTCTTCAGTCTTTTCAAAGGGGTGCCTGAAGCAAAGACCTTCCTGACATTCAGGGCAACAGTACAATAGGTAAGCAAAAGGCCCAAAGCAGAGTTTCTCTACTGAGACTTTCCTGGTCACACTGATATCTGAGTTTTTTGAGATGCTCACCATTCCCTTCAGCTATCCAGTACATAGCCGTGTCACAGAGCTTGGAGGTGGTACATACCTTGGACACAAAACCATGAGCCTATTCTGGAGATTGTCCAGAATTCAGAAAGAAAACAGCAACTTATGTAGATATTAGGAGTGGCCCATCCATAAGGCAAGCCGCAGATCATTCATAAATACGGCAGGATAAATCCTGGAAAGATTTCTACTAGACAGGACATATGTATTGATGCGCTCTCTTGTCTAATGTCTACAACCATGGACACAGTGGGATACAGAGACATAGAAACACTCGCCTTGTCAAAAGACTTACTAGAAACAATTCACACCAAACCAAACCAAACAACTTTCCTACCTATACTCAGAATATGAGACAAACCAAAAACCCACACAGACCCGCAAGTAGGTCTGTGAAAATACGGAGTGTCCTTTGACTGTTGGGCCTTAATATATTCCCCCATAATGGGCTGTCCTGTCTCAGATCTGGTCTCTGTGTCCAACTCTATGAAGCTGTCAGGAGCCAGTGGTGAGCCACTACCTTCTTTCTCAGAAAAAGCCCCTCTTCAGACTTTCTTGGCATTTGGCCATCCTCACATCAGCAGGTACCAAGAAAGACTGTCTCTGTCCTTGGAAATTCCAAACAAGTTTGACCACTGGGAGTTGGACTTGGACTGGCTCTGGGTGCCTGGCTTCCTGTATCCCAAGTTCAGAGAGTTCCATCACCAAGGAAGTTAGTTGAGGTCACTTCCTTCAGGAACTGAATGAGGTCACTGCCTTGGAAACCACTTTGTCCTCACAGTTGCTTCCAAGGGTCCCATGAGATGGATGCTGCCCCTATTTCCCGTGACACTTTCACAAGTTAGAATTGTATATCACCCACAGGCACCCGGGAACAGCTCTCCACAAAGGCCTGGTTTGGTCCATCTTCTCTACATTAAGAAGAGAGAGGCTGATTCTGACACAACCCTTCATCCTGACCAGGTTGTTTGCAATGGAAGATTACTTTTAATCTTTCAGGTCCTTCATTGCTGCCTACATCTTCTCCAGGGATCATTTCTGCATGGACCTTTAAGATTCTCAGCAAATGGAAGATCCCCTACATTCCTGTATTGTAAGACCAACTCTGTCCCTGCTCTTCTGTAAAGTTAGATTGAGGGAAGAGTGTATGGTTAGGGTTAATAACATGTTCGATTTGTGTTATGACTCATTCTGCTGGATGAATAATGGTATTGGGAACCTGCGATATTTATAAGATTATATAGGTGAAATATATGTATGAAAACAGAAATCTAGAATTTGAAGCCCAGAAGCGCATTGGGCCCTTGATTGGGATACATAGTGTTGAATTACGTTCTGCACAGATGTCTCAGATTAATCCATATACAATGGCATAGGACCTTGTAAATTGGATGATTGAATGAGGAAGAGAACATCCAGTCAAAAAGGGATAGTTGGTAGGATTACAAAGATAGTCGGTAGGTTAGGAAGTAGAGTGAGTTTAGAATTTGGACCGAAACTTCTTTAAAAATAGGGTTTCAGTTAGAGAGTGAATGTAAATGTCAGCACATATGAAGATTCAGTCACAATGATGAACTTTGAAAAATATGTGGGAAAGCAGTTAATAATAGAGATATTATAAAATCAGGCAAAGTATAAAGTGAGTGATAGGATTAGACATTTTGAACAGGGTTGAGTTTGAATATATAATCTTAAGAAGAAACAAATATGCAGTCACCAGTAGGATTGACATTTGAGAGCATTAGACAACCTGGCCTTGGATGCTTTTAGTAATCCATGTTCACTTTCCCTTTAGGCTTTGGTAAAATCACAAGTGTGACCTTTGCATTTTTTGTCCAGAATATTACAGTCATAGAATGTATATGTAGATCAGGTGACATGAATATTTCTTCCAGCAATTCTGGGAGCAATGTTTTGAAGTCCTATAAATTAGTATTGGGTGTACAAAGAGGTGTACCCTGTGTGTATGAATATAGAGATAATGCATGAATAGACCACATTTTGAATAAATAATATAACTGGTCCCACTATAAATAACAGATTGAATTGATATCTGAAATCTTATAAGAAATCTTATATTGATATAACATCATTCATTCCAACCAGCAATACATCTAAAGGTAATATTAGGATTATAGTTTATCATGAAAAATATGTGAGTTTTGCTTCAAAAGTGATCATGGAAATTGAAAATAATGTGTTTAAAAAGAAGTCTCATCAAAAGACCAGTCAAGAAACATGGAGGAATACATGTGTTCTGACGAAGAAAGTGATTGAAAGTGAAACTAATGCCTATAAATTTGCGAACTTGTGGATGAAAATATATCCTATGATGTGCATAAACTGAAGAAACAGTAATGTAGCAGTCTTGAATAAAAATGAACATCAAAATACACATCATGTCCCATAGGAATCTACTTGCATTGATGTTAAACTGGGTCAGTTACTGTAGAAATATTAGGATTTTTATGCACCATTCACTAAAGTTAATTTTCAGTGTTAGGAAACAAATATGTATTTAAGGTGAATGAATATTTTGAGAAAAGTCTTGAGAAAATTTGATTATAAATCCACATACTTGAATATGAATGAGTTAAGGGAGTGTATAATAAGACACATATTTCATATTTTAAAATATCTGGAGAGTATATATATATATATATATATATATATATATATATATACACACACACACACACACACACACAAACAAACATACACAGACATTAAAAATAACATAATATATACCAATTGAAATTCACCATGAAATGTATATCATCCAGAGATCCAAAAATACTTATTTTCTTGAACCTGGATTTATGTATAATGTTATTCAACAAGGAAGCTCACTCATAGGTTGAATTTTCAGTTCCAATAGCATTTAGGAAGAGTGATCTCTTAAAATTTGTATCTGCCAAGTCAGCCACGTCACAAGAATGTACGTGTGGTATAAGGTAAGATTCTATAATTGCATGTAAAAATACATGTGCTGAATAGGCTACAGAGAAAGGGAGACAGGAAATCACATATTTGTTAACTTTAAAACACATGGAGAACTATTTCAACAAATAATTGACTACATTTATATCTCCTATCCTATATAATGCAAAAGACAATTCCAACTATACACCATGCCTCCAGTTCTGAACTGCTTGTATTTTTTTCTTTTTGGGTTATTTTTCTCCATCTTGTTAGGATTAGTTGTCAGAGTCTACCAAGGTAGGTGTTAGTGTCAGGTATTCAGTATTTCGAATGGAAAATTGGAAAATGAATACAATGTGTATGTAAATATGTGGTACACAAAAATCTTTCCACTCTCATCCAGAACAATGCCTTGACATTACCATCACCCAGAGAAAGACACAATTAGAGGAGTAGAGTTAGAAAATCTGTGAATAAATAACTGGGATGGAATATGCTCAGGAGTTCACAAACTTGGAGGTGGTAGAGGAGATTCCAAAAGTAAGGGACAGAGTAAACACTCCACAAACATGGAGCTCTGCTGGCCTAAAGACTTCTTGAGAAACTGCCTCGTAGGTTGGGCACTTGAAATATATATTATTGTCTGGAGCTTTAGCTTCCGTTGTAATGAGACCATCAAAGCTGGGTCTGAATCTTTCTGACCTGGAGGACATGGTTTCTTATTTTCCACTGAATATGAGGCAGCAGTGCTGAATTCTCTCTTTGTAGGTAAACTGTGGAAACGGGGGGCTAAGTGTATCCACATGTGGACTGTGAAGCCATTTGGTCATCCTCCACTTTTCGTGGTGTTTCTTGCTGCTGCACTGGGATTTTGGTATTGCTTCATGAAATACATAGAATTCAACTGTTACCCGGTGCTTGAGGGAGTTCTGCCATGTGTGGTAGGTCAGGGTCTGCAGGAGAATGCACCAACGAGGCTTCTATCCCACATAGCTTGCCCCCTTGACCATAGCACCTTGATTCTAAACATAGCCCTGAAACCTCTCCGTATAACAAGATGCCTTTACATATAAGGGTCTGCTGGCTGCACCACGTCAGTCACAAGCAATTTGGACGCCAATGGGAGATCCATATGGCCCCACCACAGATGTTTTATCACACACCTTCCCACCACAGCTCTGGGCCCACTCCTCAGCAGTCTTCAACTTTCTGACATCTTTGTTCTGAACCATTTTCATGAAAACCAGTCAATCAAGGCACTGTATTATATACTCATGATCAGAAACAGGACATCCAAAGTTTCTCCAGTGCCACCTGGTGATGGGAATTTAAAAAATTTCATGGTATTTATCTAGCCATTTTTCAAGGATGAAGTTGGAGGCACTGTGTGTTTCAATTCATTCTGGAACCATTAAATGGTGAGGAAGCTCATTTCAATGAAATCTCTGGAGAACTCTCACAGGCAAGTCTTCCCAAATAGTGGCCAAAAGATCACATGAATTCAGGCCCATTGATGTCTACAATTTGCCGTCCATGTGTGATTTGACTCTCATCTATGGCTGCCAAGTCTTTCACAATAAAATCATGTGATATCCTGGCTCAGATTCCCAGTGCTGTGTGAAAAGCCACCCTGTGTCTATATCTCAGTGTCCAAGGGCCACTCTCTTGCGAAGCCTCCTAAAATCCCAAGACAATTCTTGGCAATACTTCTCTGAGGTCAGTTCAAGAACTCAGTCTCTAAGGGAAATGACCCCAGAGTTCAAGCCCAGGTGAACCAAGTCATCTCTTCCAACCGCCACACAAATGACCACAATTAAAACCAAAACACTCGCACATGGCCCTCATCTTCTTCCATATAGACACTCATTATTACCTCTGGCTGGAGGTTTCCATGAGGGGCGCAGCCCAAGACAGTGTCCAAAATACACTCCCTTGCCCCTCATTTGCCTAAAGTCTGGGTGGCCTGGAAACTCGTCCGGGGAAGCAGGAGTGATAAAATAGGCCTGCTGTAAATACTGCTCTGCTTCTCCAGTTTGAGTCCTACTGAAAGTCAGTTATAAATTCTTTATGTGATTTGGATTTTGCAGAAAACCCAAGCACCTATGGGCTAGCCTCTGCAAGGCTTTGAAGAACTCATTTGAACCAAAGGTTCCTATTCACCCTTGATTGAGGTCAGGAACCTTACAGAGGTAGGCGAGAGACTTCTTCCACATTGACTGCTCTTTTGGCTAATTTAGTTTTGGATTCACACATGGGATCTTTTTTTACATCCATTATGTGCTGAGAATCTAAGCCACAGCCTCACACAGGACCTAGAGCCTGATTCAGATACATCCCATTCCAAAGCAATTAAGCACAGAGCCACAGGTGATTCCCATTAGTTTCCATTTGAAAACTGTTTTCTTCAGGCTTCCCAAATTGGGGCCTGAGGCAAAGGCCTTCCTGACATTCAGGGCAACAGAACAATAGGTAAGAAAACAGCCCAAAGCAGTGTTTCTCCACTGAGACTTTCCTGATCACACTGATATCTCAGTTTTCTGAGATGCTCGCAATTCCCTTCAGCTATCCAGTACATGGCCATGTCACAGAGCTTGGAGGTTGTACATATCTTGGACAAAAAAACATGAGCCTATTCGGGAGAGTGGCCAGAATTCAGAAAGAAAACAGGAACTTAGGAAGATATCAGAATTGCCCATGGATAAGGAAAGCCACAGTTCATTCATAAATTGGGAAGTATGAATGCTGGGAAGCTTTCTACTAGACAGGACACATCCATTGAAGCATTCTCTTTTCTAATGTCTACAACCACGGACACAGTGGAATACACAGACCCAGAAACACTCGCCTTGTCAGACGACTTACTAGAATCAGTTCACTCCAAACCAAACAAATCACCTTTCTTACATATTCTCAGAGCATGAGACAAAAAAACACAAACCCACAAACACACACCCACAAAGGAAAATCCTTCCCCCAAGAAGGTCTGTGACTATCCGGAGGTCCTCTGACTGATGGGCCATACTATGTTCCTCCGAAATGGCCTGTCCTGTCTCAGATCTGTTCTCCTTGTACAACTCTATGAAGTTGACAGGAGCCAGTGGCGAGCCACTACCTGGTTTCTCAGGAATGGCCGCTCTTCAGAGCTTTCCTGGCATTTGGCCATCCTCACATCAGTAGGTACCAAGAAAGACTAACTCTGTTCTTGATGAATCCAAACAAGTGAGACCACTGGGATTGAAACTGGGACTGGCTCTGGGTGCCTAGCTTCCTGGATCCCATGTTCAGAGAGTTCCATCATCAAGGAAGTGATGTGAGGTCACTTCCATCAGAAACTGAATGAGGTCACTGCCTTGGCAACCACATTGTCCTAACACTTGCTTCCAAGGGTCCCATGAGATTGAGGCTGCCCCTACTTCCTGTGACACTTTCACAAGTTAGAATGCTATATCAACCATAGGCACTCGGGAACAGCTCTCCACACAGGCCTTCTTTGGTCCATCTTCTCTACATTAAGAAGACAGAGACTGATTCAGACACAACCCTTCATCCTGACCAGACTCTTACTCTCTCTGGTCCTTCATAGCTGCCAACATCATGTACAGAGATCATTTCTGCATGGACGTTATAGGTTCTCAGCAGGTGGAAGATCCCCTACATTCCTGTATTGTAAGACCAACTCTTTCCCTGCTCTTATGTAAAGTTAGATTGAGGGAACAGTGTATGGTTAGGGTTAATAACATGTTCGATATGGGTTAGGAATAATTCTGCTGGATGAATAATGGTATTCGGAACATGTGATATTTATAAGACTATCGAGGTGAAACATAAATATGAAAACAGAAAACTAGGAACGATTGGAAGCCCAGAAGGTCATTGGGCACTCAATTGCTATACTTAGCTTTGAATTTCGTTCTGCACAGATGTTTCAGATAAATAGATAATCAATGGCCTAGGACCTTGTACCTTGGATCATTGAATGTAGAAGAGAACATCCACTCAAACAGGGATAGTCAGTAGGATTAGGAAGATAGTTCGTAGGTTTCAAAAGAATAGGGAGTAAAGCATTTGGACCAAAAGTTTTTTAGCTATGGGGATTCAGTTAGAGAGTGAATGTCAATGTCAGCACATGTGAAGAGTCATTCACAATTATTAACTGGAGAAAAGGTGTAGGAAAGCAGATATCAATAGAGACATTAGGAAATCAGGTACATTACAACGTGTGTGATAAGAAAATACATTTTTAACAGGGTTGAGGTTGAATATATAATCTGAGGAAGAAACAAATATGTAGTCTTATTATACGATTAAGAATGATATTTGAGAGCATTAGGGAACCAGGTCATGGATGTTGTTAGTAATACATGGTCACATTCAATTTGGGCTTTGGTACAATCATAAGTATGACCCTTGCATTTTGTGTCAGGAATATTACTGAGATGAAATGTATATGTATATTAGGTGAGTAGAAAATTCATCATGAAATATATATCATCCACAGGACCAAAAATATTCATTTTACTTAACGTGGATATATAGGTGAAATATAAGTATGCAAACAGAAGCCTAGGTAAGATTTGAAGCCCAGAAGAACACTGGGCCTTTGATTGTGATACTTAGATTTGAATTATGTTCTGCAGAGTTGTCTCAGATAAATCGATATACAATGGTACAGGACCTTGTACCTTGGATGATTGAATGTCAAAGAGAACATCCAGTCAAACAGGTATAGTCAGTAGGATTAGGAATATAGACTGTAGGATTAGAAAGAAGAATGAGTAAAGGATTTGGACAAAAAGCTATGCTTCTCCAATTTGAGGCCTACTTTCATGCGTGGGCGACGCTCATGTGTGGCCTCCTAATATCCCAACACAATTAATGGAAATACTTCTCTGAGGTCATTTCCAAAACTCAGTATCTTAGGGGAATCACACCAGAGTTCAACCCCAGGTGGACCCAGTCATCTCTTCCAACCACAACACAAATGACCACAATTAAAACCAAAACACTCCCACATGGCCCTCATCTGCTTCCATATAGACACTCATTATAACCTCTAGCTGGAGCTTTCCATGATGGGCACAGCCCAAACAGTGTCCAGAACAAGCTCCCTTGCCCCTCATTTGCCCAAAATCAAGGTGGCCTGGACACCCTTCCTGTTAACCAGGAGTGATCAATAGGCCTGCCGTTAATACTGCTCCGCTTCTCCAATTTGAGGCCTAGTGACTGTGGGGTTTAGATTCTTTATGTGAATTGGAGTCATGAGAAAACACAAGCACCTATGGGCTACCTTTTGCAGGGCTTTGAGCAACCCATTTTATTGAGTCTAGGAGTTGGACAAAAAGTTCTTTAGCAAAGGGGTTTTATTAGAGATTGAATGTAAATGTCAGCAAATCTGAAGAGTCATTCACAATGATGAACTGGAAAAAAGGTGTAGGAAAGCAGGTATCAATAGAGACATTAGGAAATCAGGCAAAGTACAAAGTGTGTGACAGGAAAAGACATTTTTAACAGGGTTGAGGTTGAATATATAATCTTAGGAAGAAACAAATATGTAGTCACCAATAGGAATGATATTTGAGAGCATTAGAGAACCAGGACATGAATGTTTTTAGTAATACATGGTCACATTCAATTTAGGCTTTGGAACAATCATAAGTGTGACCCTTGAATTTTGTGTCAGGAATATCACTGAGATGAAATGTATATGTATATCAGGTGAGTAGAGTATTTCTTCCAACGTTTCTGAAGCAATAATTTAAAGACTTATACTTTAGTATTGGGGATACAAAAGGTGTACCCTGTGTCTATGAATATGGATAAGATGCCATAATGGAAAATACTGTAAATAAATAACATAGCTGGTTCCAACTTTAAATAATGGATTGAATTGATATCTGAAAATATATAGAAAATCTTATATTGATATATGTACATTCCTTCCAACCAGTTATACATCTAATTTTGATATTAGCATTATGGTTTATCACGAAGAGTGTGTGAGTTTTGCTTCAAAAATGATTATGGAAATTGAAAATAATGTGTTTGGAAAGAAGTCTCATTAAAAGACCAGTCAAGAAACATGGAGGAATACATGTGTTCTGAGGCAGGAAGTGATTGAAAGTGAACCAAATGCCTACAAATTTTTGAACTTGTGGATGAAATGATATATCCTTTGATGTCCATAAACTGAAGAAATAGTAATGTACAAGTGTTGAATATAAATGACCTTCAAATATACATCATGTCCCATAGGGTTCTACTTGCATTCATGTTAAACTGGGTCAGTTACTGTAGAAATATTAGGATTTGTAAGCACCATTCACCGAAGTTAGTTTTCAGTACTAGGAAATAAATATGTATTTCAGGTGGATGAATATTTCTGAGAAAAATCTTGTGAAATGTTGATTATAAATCCACATATAGAAACATGAGTGAATTTAGGAAGTGTATAATAAGACACATATATTTCATATTTTGAAAAATCTGGAGAGTATATATATATATATATATATATATATATATAGAGAGAGAGAGAGAGAGAGAGAGAGAGAGAGAGAGAAATAGATATATAGATAGATACATAGATAGAAACACACATTCAAAGACATTAAAATGTAGCAATATATATGACAATCGAAATTCATCATGAAATATATATCATCCACATATCCAAATATATTCATTTTAATGAACATGGATTTATGTATTATGTTGTTCATCTAGGAAATTCACCCTCAGGTTGAATTCCAGTTCCATCAGTATTTAGGGGGACTGATCTCTTCTCACAATTTGTATCTTCCAAAATCAGTGAGCTCACAAGAATGTACATGTGATACCAGGTAGGATTCTAAATATGCCTAAAATAATACATGTGCTGAATATGCTACAGAGAAAGGGAGACAGAAATTTACAAATGGGTTAACTTTAAAAACTCATGGAGAAATTTTACAATGAAAAATTGACTAGATTTATAACACATACCATTGATAAAGCATAAGGCAAATTAAAGTATACACCATGCTTCCTATGAATGGCCTGTATTCGTATTCTGTTAGGTTTCTTTTTCTCATATTAGGATTAGTAGTCAGAGTCTAGTAGGGTATGGGTTAGTGTCAGGGATTCAGTATTTCAAATGGAAAATAGCAAAATAAATCTAATGTGTATGCAATTATGTTCTACACAAAAATCTTCCCACTCTCATCCAGAACAATGCCTTCACATTACCTTCGCAGCAACTAAGACACAATTAGTGGAGAAGAGTTAGAAAATCTGTGATTACATATGTGGAAAGGAAAATGATCAGGAGTTCACAAACTTGGAGGTGGTAGAACAGTTTCCAAAAGTAAGGGAGAGGGTAAACACTACACAAACTTGGAGCTCTGCTGGCCTAATTACTTTTTGATAAACTGCCTCTGAGGTTGGGCCCTTGAAATATACGTTGTTGTCAGGAGCTTTAGCGTCCTTGGTAGTGAGACTAGCAATTCTGGGTCTGCATCTATGTGACATGGAGGACATGCTTCCTTATTTTCTAGTGAACATGAGGCAGCAGTTCTTAATTTTCTCTTTTTAGGAAACTGTGGCCACTGGTGTCTAAGTATCTACCTGTGTGGACTGTGAAGCCATTTGGTCATCCTCCACTTTTCATGGTGTTTCTTACTGCTGCACTGGGAGTTTGGTGTTGGCTTCATGAAATACAAGGAGTACAACTGGGACACAGTTCTGGAGGGAGGACTCTCACGTGTGGTGGGTCAGGGTCTGCAGGAGAATGCACCAACCACGCTTCTATCCACATAGCTTTCCACCTTGACCAAAGCAACCTGATTCTGAACATTGCCCTGAACCCTCTCCATATAACAAGATGCCTTTACATATAAGGGTCTGCTGGGTTCACCATGTCAGTCACAAGTCATTTGAAAGCCAATGGCAGATCCACGTGGCCCCACCACAGATGTTTTTTCACACACCTACACTCCACTGCTCTAGGCCCCCTACTCGACAGGGTTCAAATTTCTGGCATCTCTGTTCTACACCATTTTCATGAAACCCAGTGAATTAAGGCAGGGTCTGGTACACTCATGATCAGCAACAGGACATCCAAAGGTTCTCCAGTGCCACCTGATCATGGGAATTTTAAAAATTTCATGATATTTATCTAGCCATTTTTCAAGGATAACGTTGGAGGCACTGGGGGTTTCAATTTATACAGGAACCTGTAAATAGTGAGAAATCTCATTGCAATAAAATCTCTGGAGAACTCTCACAGGCAAGGCTTTCCAAAGAGTTGCCAAAAGGTCACATGAAGCCAGGGCCATTGAGGTCTACAATGTGAGGTACATATGTGTTAGGACTCTCAACTATACATGCCAAGACTTTCAGAATAAAATCATGTGATATCCTTGCTGAGATTCCCAGTGATCTGTGGAAAGCCAAAATGGGCATAGATCTCAGTTTCCAAGGGCAAATCACATGCGTGGCCTCCTAAAATACCAACATAATTTATGGCAATACTTGTCTGAGGTCAGTTCCAGAACTCAGTCTCTAATTGGAATCACACCAGAGTTCAAGCACAGGTTGACCCAGGCATCTCTTCCAACTGCCACACAAATGACCACAATTAAAACCAAAACACTCCCACATGGCACTCATCTTCTTCTATATATACACTCATCATAACCTGTGCCTGGAAGTTTCCATGAGGGGCGCAGTCCAAGACAGTGTCCAAAAAAAGCTCCCTTGCCCCTAATTTGCCTAAAGTCAGGGTGGTCTGGACACCCTTCCTGTGAACCAGGAGTGATCAAATAGACTTGTGTTTAATACTGCTCCACTTCTCCAATCTGAGGCCTACTGACTGTGGGGTTTGGATTCTTTATTTGAATTGGAGTCATGAGAAAACCCAAGCATCTATGGGCTAGAATCTGCAGGGCTTTGAAGAACTCATTTGACCCAAAGGATCCCTATTCTCACTGATGTAACTCAGGAACCTTACAGAGGAAGGTGAGAGACTTAATCCACAATGATTGCTCTTTTGGCCATTTTGGTTTTGGATGCACACATGGGATCTTTCTTTAGATCGATTAGGTGCAGAGAATCTAAGCCACAGCCTCACACAGGGCCAGGAGGCTGATTCAGTCACATACCTTTCCAAAGCAATTAAGCAAAGAGCCACAGGTGATGCTCATTCATTTCCATTTGAAAACTGTTTTCATCAGGCTTCACAAAGGGTTGGCCTTAGTCAAAGACCTTCCTGACATTCAGGACAACAGAAGAATAGGTAAGCAAAAGGCCCAAAGCAGGGTTTTTCCACTGAGACTCCCTGGTCACACTGATATATGAGTTTTCTGAGATGCTCGCCATTTCCTTCAGCTATCCAGTACATGGCCATGTCACAGAGCTTTGAGGTGATATATATCTTGGACACAAAACCATGAGACTATTATGGAGAGTGGCCAGAATTCAGGACGAATACAGGAATTTAGGATCATAGTAGGTCTTGCCCATGGATAAGGCAAGCTGCAGTCCATTCATAAATTGGGCAAGATGAATGCTGGGAAGCTTTGTCCTAGACAGGACACACCCATTGTGGCATTCTTTTTTCTAATGTCTACAATCATGGAGACAGGGGGATACACAGACATAGAAACACTCACCTTGTCAAAGACTTATTGGAAACATTCCACTCCAAAACAAACAAACCGACATTTTTTTTTACCTATTCTCAGAACATGAGACAAAACCACAAACTGTCGTCCACACACACCAAGGCACCTTTTCCCCCAAGTAGGTCTGTGACTATCCGGAGTGTCCTCTGACTGCTAGGCCATATTTCTCAACAATGGCATTTCCTGTCATAGATCTGGTCTCCTTTGACAACTCTGTGAAGTTGTCAGGAGCCAGCGGTGAGCCACTTTCTGTCCTCTCAGGAAAGGCCCCTCTTAAGAGCTATCCTGGCATTTGGCCACGCTCACATTAGTAGGTCCCAAGAAAGACTGACTCTCTCCTTGGTAAATCCAAACAAGTGAGCTCACTGGGACTGGGACTGGTACTGGTAATGGGGGCCTGGCTTCCTGGATCCTAAATTCAGAGAGTCTCATCACCAAGGAAGTAGGTGAGGTCACTTTCTTCAGGAACTGAATGAGGTCACTGCCTTGGCCACCACTTTGTCCTAACAGTTGCTTCGTATGCTCTCTGAGATCGAGGCTTTGCCTACTTCCTGTGACACTTTCACAAGTTAGAATGGTATAGAAACCATAAGTACCTGGGAACAGCTCTCCACCCAGGCTTGGTTTTGTCCTTCTTCACTACATTAAGAAGAGAGAGGCTGATTCAGACACATCCTTTCATCCTGACCGGGTTGTGTGCCATGCAAGATGACTTTTCTCTCTCAGGTCCTTCATAGCTGACTACATCTTCTCAAGGGATTATTTCTGCATGGACTTCTGAGGTTCTCAGCTGGTGGAAGATCCTCTAGCTTCCTGTATTGTAAGACCAACTCTGTCCCTGCTCTTCTGTAAAGTGAGATAGAGTGAACAGTGTATGGTTAGGGTTAAAAGCATGTTTGATTTGAGTTAGGAATCATTCTGCTGGATGAATAATGGTATTGGGAATCTGTGATATTTAGAAGAATATAGACGTGAAATATATGTATGAGAACAGAGATCTAGGAACGATTTGAAGCCTAGGAAGGCATTGGGCCCTTGATTGAGATAATTAGCTTGAATTATGTTCTGCACCGAGGTCTCAGATAAATCGATACACAATGGCATAGGACCGGGTACCTCGGATGATTGAATGTAGAAGAGAACATCCAGTCAAAAAGGGATAGTCTGTAGGATTAGGAAGATAGTCAGTATGTTTAAGAAGAAGAGTGAGTCTAGGAATTGGAAAAAAGTTCTTTAACAATAGGGTTTCAGTTAGAGAGTGAATGTGAATGTCAGCACATGTGAAGAGACCATCACAATGATGAACTGGGGAAAATATGTAGGAAAGCAGATATCAATAGGGACATTTGGAAATCATGCAAAGTATAAAGTCAGAGATAGTATTAGATATTTTCAAGAGGGTTGAGGTTGAATATATTATCTTAGAAACAAATATGTACTCACCAATAGGATTGATATTTGAGAGCATTAGGCAAAATGGACATGCATGTTTTTAGTAATCCATGTTCATTTTCCATTTAGGCTTTGGCACAATCATAAGTGTGACCTTTTCATTTTGTGTCCAGAATACTACTGTGGTAAAATGTATATGTAGATCAGGTGACATGAGTATTTCTTCCACCATTACGGGGAGCAAAATTCTGAAAACTTATAAATTAGTACTGAGGATACAAATAGGTGTACCCCCGTGTTGATGATTATAGAGATGATGCATGAATAGACCATATTGTGAATAAAGTATATAACTGGTTCCAAGTTTAAATAATGGATTGAATTTACCTCTGAAAATATATAGGAAATCTTATATATATATACATTCATTCAAACGAGTTATATATCAAATGGTAATATTCTGGTTACAGTTTATCATGAAGAGTGTGTGAGTTTTGTTTCAAAAATGATCATGCAATCGAAAATAATGTGTTTTGAAATAAGTCTAGTGAAAAGACCAGTAAAGCAACATGGAGAAATACATGTGTTCTGAAGTAGGAAGTGATTGAAAGTAAACCAAATGCCTATAAATACCTATACATTTGTGAACTTGTGGATAAGAAAGTATATCTTATGATGTCCATAAACTGAAGAAATTGTAATGTACAAATGTTGAATAAAAATGAACATCAAAATACACATCATGTTCCATTGGAATCTACTTGCATTGATGTTAAACTGGGTCAGTTACTGTAGAAATATTAGGATTTCTAAGCACCTATCACTGAAATTAGTTTTCAGTACTAGAAAACCAATATGTATTTCAGGTGGTTGAGTATTTCTGAGATTAATCTTGTGAAATGTTGTTAATAAATACACATACAGGAACATGAATTAATTTAAGGAGTGTATAATAAGACACACATATTTCATATTTTGGAAAATCTGGAGAATATATATATATATATATATATATATATATATATATATATACACACACACACACACACACACACACACACACGCACACACATTGATATGCAGCAATATATATGCCAATCGAAATTCATCATGAATTATAATTCATCCACATATCCAAAAATATTTATTTTGTTGATCATGGATTTATGTTAATTATGTCTAATGTTTTTCACTAGAAAGCTCACCCACAGGTTGAATTTTGAGTTCCATCAGTATTTAGGGGGAGTCATCTCTTCTCACAATTTTTATATACCAAAGTCAGTGAGCTCACAAGAATGTACGTGTGATATCAGGTAGGATACTATATATGCATAAAAAGATACATGTGCTGAATAGGCTTCAGAGAAAGGGAGACAGGAATTTTCATATGTGTTAACTTTAAGAACTCATGAAGAAATATTACAAAGAAAAGTTGACTAGATTTATAATACATCCTCTTGATAAAGCAGAAGGCAAATCCAAGTATACACCATGCTTCATATTAAAGGCTTGCATTTCTATTCAGTTACGTTTCTTTTTCTCCATAATATTAGGATTAGTAGTCAGAGTCTAGTAGGGTATTGGTTAGTGTCAGGGATTCAGTATTTCAAATGGAAAATAGGAAAATGAATCTAATGTGCATGCAAACATGTGCTACACAAAATTCTTCCCACTCTCATTCAGAACAAAGCCTTGACACAACCATCGATCCAAGTAAGACACAATTAGAGGAGAGGAGTTAGAAAATCTGTAAATACATATGTGGAATAAAAATTGTTCAGGAGTTCACAACACTGGAGGTGGTAGAACAATTTCCAAAAGTAAGGGAGATGGTAAACACTCCAGAAACATAGAGCTCTGCTGGCCTAAAGACTTCTTGAGAAACTTCCTCTAAGGTTGGGCACATGAAATATATGTAATTTTCACACGATTTAGCTTGGTTTTGGAGTGACACCATCAAACCTGTGTCTGCATCTATGTGACCTGAAGGACATGGTTCCTTATTTTCTAATGAACATGAGGCAGAAGTTCTGAATTCTCTTTTTGTAGATAAACTGTGGCCACTGGAAGCTAAGTGTCTTCCCATGTAGTCTGTGAAGCCATTTGGTCATCCTCCATTTTTCCTGGTGTTTCTTGCAGTTGCACTGGCAGTTTGGTATTGGTTTCATAAAATACAAGGAGTACAACTGGGACACAATGCTGGAGGGAGTTCTGTCACGTGTGGTTGGTCAGGGTCTCCAAGAGAATGTACGAACCAGGCTTCTATCCAACAATACTTTCCCCCTTGACTATAGCAACCTGACTCTGAACATTACCCTGAAACCTCTGCATATAACAACATGCCTTTACATATAAGGGTCTGCTGCCTGCACCTTGTCAGTCACAAGGCTTTTGGAAGCCAATGGCAGATCCAGGTGGTCCTACCAAAAATATTTATTCACACACCTACAGTCCACTGCTCTATGTCCACTACTCAGCAGGCTCCAACTTACTGGCATTTCTGTTCTACACCAGTTTCACGAAACCCAGTGAATCAAGGCACTGTCTGGTACACTCATGATCAGCAAAAGGATATCCAAATGTTCTCCAGTGCCATCTGGTCATGGGAATTTCAAAAATTTCAAGGTATTTATGTAGCCATTTTTCAAGGATGAAGTTGGAGTCACTGTGGGTTTCAATTAATTCAGGAACCATTGAATGGTGAGGAAGCTCATTTCAAAGAAAGCTCTGGAGAACACTCACAGGCAAGCCTTCCCAAAAGGTGGCCAAGTGGTCACATGAAGCCAGGCCCATTGAGGTGTACAATGTGAGTTCCATGTGTCGTTAGACTCTCAAGTATGGCTACGAAGTCTTTAAGAGTAAAATCATGTGATATCCTGGCTTAGATTCCCTGAGCTCTGTTGGAAGCCATCCTGGGCCTAGATCTCAGTTTCCAAGGGCGATTCTCATGTGTGGCCTCCTAAAATCCCAAGACTATTTATTGCAATACTTCTCTGAGGTCAGTCCCAGAACTCAGTCTCTAAGGGGAATTACACCAGAGTTCAAACCCAGGTGGACCCAGTCATCTCGTCCAACAGCCACACAAATGACCTCAATTAAAACCAAAACACTCCCACATGGCACTCATGTTCTACCACATAGACACTCATCATAAACTCGGCTGGAGGTTTCCATGAGGGCGCAGACCAAGACAGTGTACAAAATAATCTCCCTTGCCCCTCATTTGCCTAAAGTCAGGGTGGCCTGGACACACTTCCTGCGAACTAAGAGTGAACAAATTGGCCTGACCTTAATACTGCTCCACTTTACCAATTTGAGGCCACTGCCTGTGGGGTTTAGATTCTTTATGTGAATTGGAGTCATGAGAAAACCCAGGCACCTATGGCCTAGCCTCTGTAGGTTTTGAAGTACTCATTTGATGCAAAGCATCCCTATTCTTACTTGATGGAGGTCAAGAACCTTACAGAGGAAGGCGAGAGACTTCATCACAATTACTGCTCTTTTGGCCATTTTGGTTTTCGATGCACACATGGGAACTTTCTTTAGATCCATCAGGTGCTGAAAATCTAAGCCACAGCCTCACACAGGGCGAAAGGGCTGATTCAGACACATCCCTTTCAAAGAAATTAAGCAAAGAGCGATAGGTATGCCCATTCTTTTTTATTTGAAAACTCTTTTCTTCAGGCTTCACAAAGGGGTAGCCTGAGTCAAAGACCTTCCTTACATTCAGGTCAAAAGAAAAATAGGTAAGCAAAAAGCCCAAAGCAGAGTTTCTCCACTGAGACTCTCCTGGTCACATTGATATCTGAGTTTTCTGAGATGCTCGTCATTCCCTTCAGCTATCCATTTCATGGCCATGTCACAGAGCTTGGAGGTGGTATATATCTTGGACACAAAACCATGGGCCTATTCTGGAGAGTGGCCAGAATTCAGGAAGAAAACAGGAAAACTTAGGAAGTTATCACTGGTTGCCAACCAATAAGGTAAGCTACAGTCCATTTTAAATGGGGAAGGACGAATGCTGGGAAGCTTTCTAATAGACAGGAGACATCCATTGATGCTTTATCTATTCTAATGTCTACAACCACAGACACACTGGGATACACAGACATAGAAATACTCGCCTTGTCAAACAACTTTCTAGTAACAGTCCTCTCCAAACCAAACAAACCGACTTTAGTACCTATTCTCAGAACATGAGACAAAACCACAAACCCACAACCACACCCACAAAGGCACCTTCTTACCCCTAGTAGGTCTGTGACTATCTGGAGTGTCCTCTGATTGGTGGGGCATACAATGTTCCCCCGAAATGGCCTGTCTTAAGATCTGGTCTCCTTGGCCAACACTGTGAAGTTGTTAGGAGCCACTGGTGAGCCACTACCTGCTTTCTCAGGTAAAGCCCCACTTTAGAGCTTTCTTGCATTTGGCCTTCCTCAAATCTGTAAGTACCAAGAAAGACTGACTCTGTCCTTGGTAAATCCAAAGAAGTGAGACAACTGGGACTGGTACTGGGACTGGCTCTGGGTGCCTGGCTTCCTGGATCCCAAGTTCAGAGAGTTCCATCACGCAGCAAGTGAGGTGAGGTCACTTCCTTCAGGAACTGAATGAGGTCACTTTCTTGGCAACAAATTTATCCAAACTGTTGATTTCAAGGGTCCCATTATATGGAGGCTGCCCCTACTTCCTGTGACACATTCACTATTTAGAATGATATATCAACCATAGTCACCCATGAACAGATCTCCACACAGTCCTGGTTTGGTCCATCTTCTCTACATTAAGAAGAGAAGCTGATTCAGACATAACCCTTTATCCTGACCATGTTGTTTGCCATGGAAGATGACTTTTGCTCACTCAGGTCCTTCATAGCTGCCTATATCTTCTCCAGGGATCATTTTTGCAGGGACCTTTGAGGTTCTCATTAGGTCTAATATCCCCTACATTCCTGTATTGCATGAACAACTCTTTCCCTGCTCTTTTGTAAAATTAGATTGAGGGAACAGTGTATGGTTATGATAAATAACATGTTCAGTGTGGGTTAGAAATCATTCTGCTATATGAATAATGGTATAAGGAACCTGCGATATGTATAAGAATATATAGGTGAAATGAATGTATGAAAATAGAAATCTAAGTAAGATTTGAAGCCCAGAAAGGCATTGGGGCCTTGATTGGGATAGGCATTGTTGAATTATGTTTTGCACAGATGTCTCAGATACATCGATATACAATGGCATAGGACCTTGTACCTTGGATAATTGAAAGTAGAAGAGAACATCCAGTCAAAAAGAAATAGTCGGTAGTGAAAGGTTAATAAAATAGGTACTTATCACTTCCTGTTTTTCTGTATGCTTAACAAAACTCTGTTGCAATCTTGTGAAAAATTTGCTAATCTTTTCCTAGAGTGTGGTGTTCCCAAACGCCAAACTGCAGAATGTACACCCTCACTCGGTGTCACGCAAACCACCCACTCGCCCTTACCCATCAGTAAACTTTCCTCCCTTCTCTCTCCAAGGAAAGTATATAAGCTCTGCTGAAGCTGTGCTTGGGGCTCTCTTCTCTATTCAAGTGAGCTCTGAGGCCCAGCATACTGGACCCCAAATAAACCCTTTGCTGTTTCATGAGACAGTCTCTTGGTGGTCTCTTCCTCCGACACTCACACGACATTTACATATTGAGGTTCCACAGAGTTCCAGCAGCAGGGGACGAGAGACCCCAACGGGCACCTCTCGGGGCAAGTAAGGGGCCTCTTTCTGGTTTCATGTTTCAGCTTAGGGCTTGGCAAAATCACTGGCGATGAAGAGCTTGAGCTCTCTCCCACAGTGACTGAGAGATGTGTCACAGAGACACAGGCCGCGTCCCTGGGGTACGCCCCAGAGGACTCGGGAAATCAAGGAACAATTGTCTCCTCAACTCAGTGATATTTTCAGTTTCGGTATTTCCAGCCCATCGGATTTTGCTAGCTACTCATTCCTGGTCTCAGTGTTGGAGGTCCATTGCATGTCTTTATTGTCTTGTCTTGTCTGTGTCATGTGTCATTGCTTTTACTGTTAGTGTACCTTTCATTATGGGACAGAGCACTTCAATGCCTCTGTCCCTGACCCTTGATCACTGGACCAAAATCCGCTTAAGGGCTCAGAATCTTTCTTATTTAGTAAAACGCTGGACCTGGCAGACTCTCTGTTCCTCAGAATGACCCACGTTTGGAGTCGGATGGCCCGTAAAAGGATCTTTCTACTTCCTACTAATTTAAAAAGTCAGAGATATTGTCTTTCAGCCGGGGCCACATAGCCATCCTGATCAACAGCCATATATTTTAACTTGGCATGACCTCTGCAAATCTCCTTCTTCATGGGTGAAGCTTTTCCTTGCCCCTGCCCCCCGCTCCTACTCTTTCCCCCATGATCTCTCAAACCCTCTGCTCCTCCCCCTCCTCCACCCTCTGTTCTCCCTGAGTCACAAGATTTGACTCTACTGGAATCTCTTCCCCCTCCTTATCCCCTACCATCGTCCACTAACCCACAACACCCTCTAAGTGATTCTACTTCTGCTGACTCAGCCTCTCTGCCATTGGAGGAAGCAAAGCCGGCCCAGCACCCTCCAGATAACTCCCTCGTGGCACACACATCCCCTCCTTCCCTGGAGGAAGCTGGCCCGGCTAAAGGAACTCACAGGCGGCAAATGATTGAAACCCTGGAACTCCCATGATGCACCCCTTCCGTCCCCATGGGCCAACGATTGATGATGGCCATGGGAGAAAAATGCAAGCTTACTAGTACTGGCCTTTCTCCTCTTCAGACCTATACAACTTAAAAAATTACAATCCCCCATTTTCTGAGGAACCCACCCGGCTCATAGGTCTGGTTGAGTCATTGATGTTTTCCCACCAGCCTACTTGGGATGACTGCCAACAACACCTAAGGACTATCTTCATGACAGAGGAACAAAAGAGAATCCTCCTGCAAGCTAGAAAAAAGTATCCTCAGACCAGATGGGCGACCAACACAACTTCCCAGCTTAATCAAAGCCAGCATTCCCTTTAACCGACCCAACTGGGACCCCAACATCTTTGAAGGTAGGGAGAAACTGTCCCCTTATTACCGGGCTCTAATAGTGGGTTTCCAAGTGGCTGCTAGGCGACCAACTAATTTTGCCAAGGTAACAGAGATTACTAAGGGCCTGATGAATCTCCCTCTCTATGTTTCTAGAGAGAATTATGGAGACATATAGGAGATATACTCCTTTCGATTCTCAGGGGGAGGATCAAAAGGCATCTGTCATGATGGCCTTTATTGGGCAAGGTGCCCTGGATACTAAAAGAAAGTTACAACGCTTAGATGGATTACAAGATATGACTTTGAGAGATTTAGTCAGAGAAGCCAAGAAGGCATACTATAAGAGAGAAACTGAGGAAGAGAAGGGAGCAAAGGGAGGATAAAAGAAACAAAGACAGACTAAGGCATTGACTAAGGTCCTGGTCACAACAAAAAATAGGCCAGAAATTAAGAAACAGGGAGACAGGAAGGGATACCTGGGCCCAGGCCAGAGACCACCCCTGGCCTCAGATCAATGTGATTACTGTAAAGAAAAAGGACACTGGGCCAAAGAGTGCCCCAGAAATAGACAGCCACACCAGCCAGGCATTCTGACTCTGGAGGATGACTACGAAAGTAGGGGCTACGATCCCCTCGCTGAGTTAAGCGTAACTTGAAGTGGAGGGGACCCCAGTAAACTTTGAAGTGAATACAGGGGCAATATACTCAGCCCTCAAGGCCACATTTGGCCCTCTATTAAATAAAAAGTCTCTAGTTCAACGGGCTAACGGCAGTAAATATTGGGCATAGACAACTAAGAGTACCATGGACCTGGGGAAAGGAAAAAATCCATCACTCCTTCCTAGTAATCCCAGAATGCCCAGCCCCATTGATGGGCAGAGATCTGCTCACCATGGTCCACGCCAAAATAACCTTTAACCCTGAAAGCCCCCAAGTGGAATTTCTAAATCCTTCAGTAAAAGTTCCTATAGTCATGGCTCCAACTATGTCAGTAGAAACTGTACATCAACTCACTCGCTTTGGTTCAAAGAAACTGCAGGAATTCCTGAAGGATCAAGAACAGAGTTTTAAACTAACTGACTCACAGGAAAAGGAAATAACAGAATGGTTAACAAAAGTCTGTCAGTTCCATCAATTGGTTAATGCTTACCCTTACAAGCTTCCTTCAGGAAAGCGCCTATGAGGAACCAGACCAGGACAATTTTGGGAAGTGGATTTTACTGAAATTAAGCCAGCAAGGTATGGACTTAAATATCTCCTAGTCTTTGTAGATACATTTTCAGGATGGATTGAAGCAGTCCCCACAAAAAAAAAAAAGAAAGAAAGAAAGAAACAGCAAAAACGATGGTCAAGAATATCCTAGAAGATATTTTTTCAAGATACGGCCTGCGTAAGGTAATAGGGTCTGATTATGGACTGGTGTTCATGGCCCCGGTAAGTCAAGGGTTAGCCAGGACCCTGAGGATTAACTGGAAGTTACATTGTGCTTATCGACCCCAGAGTTCAGGACAGGTAGAAAGAGTGAATAGAACCATTAAACAGACCTTACCGAAATTAAGCTTAGAGACCAGCATAAAAGATTGGACTATGCTCCTGCCTTCTGAAATGTTGCATGCAAGAAATACTCCCTCTGTTTCTTTGTGTAATCACACCCCCTTTGAAATTCTCTATTGTGCACCTCCTCCCGTAAGGGACCTAACCCCACTCTAAGACCTAACGATCCCTTCCACACCCCCTTGCTTGAGAGACTTAAAGCTCTTGAAAGAACTAAGAAATACCTGTGAAAACAGCTGGCCACTGCCTACCAACCTGGGGAGGAGGGGATTCCACATCGATATCAAGTAACAGACTTCATCGACGTAAGACGACATCAGGTGTCATCCCTGGAACCCCGCTGGAAAGGACCATAGCAGGTGCTACTTATAACACCTACAGTAGTAATGGTAGACGGAATCACTTCCTGGATCCATGCCTGTCATCTCAAGCCTGTGCCCTGTCCAGACTCTGGCTAGAAACTGAAAAAGACTGGTAACCCTTTAAAATTGCGTATTCGCCATGTGGATAAGGCTCTATACTCTCCCATTTACCACCAGTAGTCCTAACCCTCATCAGTCTGTTCAGCAGAGATGGGTGATCACAAATCCTACTGGAAAATAAGTATAATATATCTCGCATACAGCCCCCTTAGGATCTGGTGGCCATCTCTCCATACAGACATTTGTCAGCTGGCTATAGCTCTTTCCTATTGGTATATCCCTGATGAAGAGGATCCCACTAAAATTCCATTAAATGCCTTCTGTACCATAGATAATGGAAACAAACCTTATGGATGAAGGGACACGTGAGCCAGATGCAGGTTGGCTAGCCTAGATTGCTATGTTTGCCCAGCAGACTATCAAAGCCACAAACAGTCACGGCTGTGTGGGGAAAAAGCTGACTTCTTCTATATGTCATGGGAATGTGAGCATACAGGGGCTGCCTGATGGAACCCAAACTCCTCATCAAATTCAGTACAGAGCATTGGCCATACTACCAATTAGATAACCAAAACCGATGGCCCCCAGAGGGGTCTCCAGATCCTCAAATTCTGCGTGAACTTTTTAACTTCTGCAAGTGCTCAAAAGGGTGAAAGGCGATTCCCCTATGTGGAAGCCTTTTCCCTCCTTCACTCACATCCTGAACTATGCTTCTCCAAAAGATCCTCACCCTCAGCCTTCTGCTCCAGACTCTCTGCTGTCATTCCCACCTCAGCAAACTGATTTCTCCCCTCCAATTACTAGATGAAAAGCCCAAAACTCCGCCAGTTCTCAGACCACTGCCCCCTTGCTGAGGTAGCAGGTACTGAGGTACCCCTTCACCCACTCATTCCTCTCTTCTCCTGTCAGTGCCACACCGGGTCCCACCAGGTCCTCTTACCAGCTAACCAAAAGCTCAAACCAGCTGAGGAGAGCCCTCAGACCCTTATCCAAGATGTAATAAAAATGGCCTTTAATGTTGCTTTGTCAATACTGAAAACAGGTTTCTAAGTTTTTGAAAGTCCCTCACAGGATTTTGGGATACTCACTCCCGTCTTCCCCTCTACTCTACCTGTTCTACTGCTCACGTTTTTGTTGCCTGGAAAATCCCAAACCCGTTTCCCATTATTCTTTTACATCTCTCCTTCCTCATTCTCAGATCCTCGGAGGTGCTCTCAGCCCCACCTTCCCCGTCTTCCCCCCCTGTACCAGGCCCACCGAAAAGTCTTAACTGACCTTCTCCAGAAGTCTTCACCATGGCTGACTTTAAAACTTTCAGCAAAAGAGTCCCTATAAAAGAGTTCAATGTAGATAAATTTTCTTTATTCGTGTTGCCCTGTTCTACTTGGCCACTGCCTAAAAAACTCAGCACTTCTCAGCTAGACACCCCCTTACTAGTTTTTCACAAAATATGAGAAAAAGGCCTCTGGCCTTGAGGTGGGGCTTCACAGAAATGGCTATATTTCTACAATAAAGAAGTTAAAATTGGGCTCCATTGTAACAGCTGGCAGGGGGAAAAAAGAAAGGGAAGAAAAATCTCTCCCTCTCCCAGGTGTCCTTGATAAGTTAACTTGCCCAGAACAGAGGAAAAAAAAATAAACAAAAACTGCTTTTTGTGATCTTCTGCAGACTGTGAAATTCTGAGCCCCTTCCCTTATATGTTGGGTACAAAATTCTGAAACTATCTAAACTTGGGGTTCAGGGGATTAATTGATTACAACAGAAGCAGTGCCCTCTGAATCCATTTGCAACCAAATAGGACTGTTTCCCTGTCTTCCATGCTATCTTAGGTGCCTTGCCTTGTCCTTCCCTACAACAGTATAATTCTATATACTTAAACATTGTTTATGTTTTCATGAAATGGTTAACCGATGTGATTAATTGAAGTTGTTTCACAGAGTGCACTGTCATGACGCAGGTTCATTTAAAGATCATATAAGGGGGCATACAACCCGGTTAAGCTGAAAACATATATCCTCACTTTAGCCATATATTAGGAATAGGGGTTTCTGCAGTGGTGGGTACAGGAACAACTGCCCTGGTCCATGGGACACAACAAGTGACCCAATTAGAAGCAGCAATAGACCAATAAATAAAGATATTAGAAACCTCCATCACAGCTTTGCAGGAATCTTTTACCTCGCTACCTGAAGTTGTTTTAGAGAACAGTCGAGGGTTGGATCTCCTCTTCATGAGAGAAGAGGGCCTTTGTGCTGCATTGAGGGAAGAATGTTGCTTTTATGCCGACCATACGGGAGTTGTAAAAAAAAAAAATCTATGAGTAAATTAAAAAGATGCCTTGAAGAGCATCAACGAGAGAGAGAGAGGCCCAAAAGGGTGGTTTGAGTCTTTGTTCACACAGTCTCCCTGGTCAACTATGCTTTTATCAACCCTGGCCAATTCAAGAATCCTTATATTATTGCTCACTATAAAACCCTGTTTGCTCAACCGTGTAATTTCTTTTCTCCAAGCTCAAATTGGTCAAGTTAAACATATGGCAATACCCCACTAGCAGACATAGAATTTAAACCTCCCTATGATCACTTTTATGATTAAAAGGATCCAGAAGAAGAAGTGGGGAATGAAAGGTTAATAAAATAGGTACTTGTCACTTCCTGTTTTTCTGTATGCTTAGAAAAACACTGTTGAAATATTGACAACTGTTTTCTAATCTTGTTCCCAGAATGTGCTGTCCCCAATTGCCAAATTGCAGAATGTACTCCCTCACCCGGTTGCTCGCAGACCGACCACTCGCCCTGACCCATCAATAAACTTCTCTCCCTGCAGCCTCCAAGGAAAGTATAAAAGATCAGCTTAAGCTGTTCTCAGGGCTCTCTGATCTATTCAAGGGAGCTTTGAGCCCCAGTATGCTGGACCGCCAATAAACCCTTAGCTGTTGCATAGTACAGTCTTTTGGTGGTCTCTTCCTCTTACGCTTGCCGGAATATTATTGGATGATTGAATGTAGAAGAGAACATCCTGTCAAAAAGGGATAGTCGGTAGGATTAGGAAGATAGTGGGTAGGCTTAGGAAGACGAGTGAGTATAGGATTTGGAACAAAAGTTCTTTAGCAATAGGGTTTCAGTTAGAGAGTGAAGTTAAATGTTAGCACAAGTGAAGAGTCAGTCACAATGATGAACTGGGGAAAATATGTAGGAAAGCAGATATCAATAGAGACATTACGAAATCAAGCAAAGTATAAAGTGAGTCATAGGATTAGACATTTTCAAGAGGGTTGAGGTTGAACACATAATCTTAGGAAGAAACAAATATGTAGTCACCAATAGGATTGACATTTGAGAGCATTAGGAAACCTGAACATGGATGTTTTAAGTAATCCATGTTCACTTTCCATTTAGGCTTTGGTACAATCATAAGCCTGACATTTGCATTTTGTGTCCAAATATTACTGTGATTAAATGTATATATAGATCAGGTGACATGAGTATTTCTTCCATCATTTCTGGGAGCAATACTTTGAAGACGTATAATTCATATTGGGGAATCAAAGAGGTTTACCTTGAGTCAATGAATATAGAGATAATGCATGAATAGACATTACTGTGAATAAATAATATAACTGGTTCCACTTTAAATAATGGCTTAAATTGATATCTGAAAACTTATGTGAAATTTTATATTGATATACAATCATTTATTTCAACCAGTAATACAACTAATGGTAATATTAGGGTTATGGATTATCATGAAGCTGTGTGAGTTTTGCTAAAAAAGTGATTATGGAAATCAAAAATAATGTGTGTGGAAAGAAGTCTCATGAAAAGTCAAGCCAAGAAATATGGAGGAATACATGTGTTCTGAAGCAGGAAGTGATTGAAAGTCAAACAAATGCTTAAAAATTTGCTAACTAGTGGATGAAATGTATATATATCCTATGATGTGCATAAACTGAAGAAATACTAATGTACCAGTGTTGAATAAAAATGAACGTCAAACTACACATCATGTCCCATAGGAATCTACTTGAATTGATGTTAAACTGGGTCAGTTACTGTAGAAATATTAGGATTTGTATGCACCATTCACTGAAGTTAGTTTTCAGTACTAGGAAACAAATATATATGTCAGGTGGATGAATATTTCTGAGAATAATCTGCTGAAAAGTTGATTATAAATCCAAATATATGAATATGAATGAATTTAGAGAGTGTATAATAAGAAACATTTTTCATATTTTGAAAAATCTTGAGAATATATATATATATATATATATATATATATATATATATACATACACATATACACAAACACACACACAGAGAGACATTAAAAATAGCAATATATATTGCAATGGAAATTCACCATGAAATATATATCATCCACAGATTCAAAAATATTCATTTCTCTAAACATGGACTTATGCATAATGTTGTTCAACTACGAAGCTGACCAATAGGTTGAATTTTCAGTTCCATCAGCGTTTAGGAGGAGTAGTCTCTTCTCACAATTTGTATCTGCCACCTAACAAAAATGTACGTGTTATAACAGGTAGGATTCTATATGTGCATATAAAAAAACATGTGCTGAATAGGCTACAGAGAATGGAGACAGGAATTTGTTGAGAGCCACAGCTGAAGGTGCCCTAGCAAGCTTCCAACTGCCAGAAAAATTCCAGCTGCCTGCTGATTATTGGCTCACAGAGGCCCCAGCAACATCTAGCTGATTGGCTACTCTGTGGTGATGCTCATTGGGCTGTTTCCCTGCCCTTTCAGACCATGGAGCTGCTCATTGGGGGACTTTTTTGGCTCCACCCACGATGACCCAGCAAATCGACCTCAAGCGCAGGAGGTTTGTGGGAGGTGGAGAGGTTTGTGGGTGTGAGAGAGACTTTACAAGGAAGCCAGTTGTGGCAGTTATCCTCTGGGAGTTTTTCCTGAGGAGCTGTTTTGTTTGGCGTGTGTGGTTCTAAAAATAAAGTTTGTTTCTTTTGACAAGTGGCTGCTGAATCGTGCCTAGCCAGACTGCAGCATTTGGTGGCTCGAACGGGGATTGACTGAGGGTAAGTGATAAGATAAACTGCTCGACCCTGAGAGCAGGGCGAGAGGATGGGTAGCCATTTTAGGATTCCTCTTTTGTTTTGCTTCACGTTTATTTTAAGTTGCCTGTCCCTGGAGATGAGTTAAACGAAAGAAAAACCACTCAAATCTGAGGAAATACTATTTATGTCTTAGGAACAGATTGGGATAAAGGTCGGATGCACATGTCAGGAGGATAGAAAGGCCATAATGACTTTTTGTTGTTCACTTTTTATTTCATTCTGTCTCGTTTTTTTTTTTTTTTTTTCTTTTTTGCGTTATCTTGTTGGGTTTCATTAAAGTAGAAATATGGGATCAGAAATTAGTAAAAAACAAACTGAAATAGTGTTAAGGAAATTGTTACAGGAAGGAGGCATCTCACTAAAATCAGGGACAGTCAGGGCATACGTTGATACAATATAAAAATGTAGCCCATGGCTTTTATAGTAAGAGTTATTAAATTTACCACAATGGAACCATCATGGTGAAGATTTAAAAAGAATAGAAAAGAACAGTCCAGGGACTCTGCCAGTTGGCACATTGCCATTGTGGTCTTTCATATCTGTTTTGCTTAGTCCAAAGCCTTCAGTTCAGACAAAGATAGAGGAACAAAGCTTAGAGCAGAAAAAGCCATCAGGGGAAAAGTTACAAAAGGACGCTGCTACTAACAACCTTCTATCATCAGAGGGTGTAAGTGTCCAACCAACAGTGCCACCTCTAAAGGAGACTGTTACTAACACCTTTCTATTCTGTAATTAATTTATTTTCCAATAGTCAGTATATATTTAATGCTATAGTATCCCTTGAAGGTGCTGGTAGGATTTCCCCTTCAGTACTGTTTTCTCTTTGCTTTCCAATATACAAAGTCTAATCTGGGACAGAAAAGATCCATTCTTTATAAGACGTATCTGGGCACATACAGGATTGCCTGGAGCCCTTAGTTTGGGCAATGATTTAGCAGATAAAACTACACATGACATATATTCATATTTTCTCTACACTAGAAGAAGCTACAAATTTTCAAAAAAGTTCCATGTCAATGCTAATACTTTACAAAAGCATTTTGAAATAACTAAGGAACAAGCTAGACAAATAATAAAACAATGTCAAAATTGTGTGACCATTTTACCACAAGTTAATCCTGAAGTCAATCCGAGAGGATTGATACCTAACCATATTTGGCAGATGGACGTCACACACTTGCCAGAATTTGGAAAATTAAAATATTTGCATGTTACAGTTGACACTTCTTCTGGATTTTTGATGGGCTCCCTTCATGCCGGAGAAAAAACTAAAGATGTTATAGCTCATTGCTTAAAAAATTTTGCCACTGTGGGCGTTCCAAAACAGTTAAAAACAGATAATGCCCCTGGTTATTCTTCTACCTCTTTTAAACAATTTTGCTCATCATTTGGCATAACTCATATAACAGGAGTCCCATACAATCCACAGGGAAAAGGCATAGTTGAAAGAGCACATCAAACTATTAAAATGTACTTATTAAAGCAAAAAGACGGAATTGGGAAGGGGTATATATTTCCCAAAGATAAACTTAAAATAACCATTTTTACTCTAAACTTTTTACATTTGGATTCATGAGGACTTAGTGCTGCAGAAAGGCATATGTGTCCAAAAAATGTGCATAAGCTCAAGGTACTTTGGAAGGCTATTCTAACAGGACAATGGAAAGGTCCTGACCCAGTAATTGTGTGGCGTCCAGGGTCAGTTTGTGTGTTTCCACAGGAAGAACAGCAGCCGATTTGGATTCCGGAGAGATTAACTAAAGTCCTGACCAAGTGATAGTCTGGAGTCGAGGGTCTGTTTGTGTGTTTCCACAGGAAGAACAGCACCGATTTGGATTCCAGAGAGATTAACTAAACTGATTTTTATAGACCAAAAAGAAGATGATTTGGCTCAAATCCATAACAGCTGGTATCCAAAATTCGAGTCTGGCTATCCTTACATCTGTGACAGAACCAGGATGCTTTTTTCAATATCAATTTTATTATTGCCCTTTCCCACAACATGAAGTTCTATTTTGTGTTTTTGAGCTAATGCAGACCTAGGTTACTGTTTTGCTGATCATTTCTATTTTTTGACTATAATTTTTTAAACATTCCAATGGTGATTTCACCTGTAAAAAGTTATAAGGCCTTTACTATTATGTAATGTGTTGTATGTATTATATTATGTTTGCACACTTGTGTTTTGTGTCATATGTTTGAATGTACATATGTCCATACATCATATATGATGTGCGCTCATGAAAAAATGGATCCAAATATTTTTTTTTATTCACGTGTTTTAAATGTTTTAATTTAAATTGGGTAAACATCTGTTGAGGACTGTTTTAATATGTGAACAAAAAAGGACGTTAACAGAACTGTATGTTTACTTTCACCTTTCCTTTTCTTTATATTGAATAATTCTCTTCAAGATAATGTAAATTGTTAAGAAAATGGTTTTTTAGTACCTTTTAGAATGATACATAATTTTTTTTAGCCATTATTGCCAGAATTCCTATCTTCATCCCAGTGTCGGTGAAGACAAAGATAAAACCAATCTACAGATTGTGCAATAGCCATCACTGAACTGTTTGCAGAACTTGCCTGGACTATGTATCACTTGTGGGCATTTTGAACTATCTGTTGGTGCAGCGACTTGTGGTAGTGTTGGGGTATTTATGCTTATGCTGTCATTGGTGGTACAATTTTTTCAAAAGGATCCATCAACTGGCTTGGTGTATATTCCCTTTTCTCACTTTATAGAGGTCAGGAACCTTACAGAGGAAGGTGAAAGACTTCATCCGCAATGACTGCTCTTTTGGCCATTTTGGTTTTGGATGCACACATGGGATCTTTCTTTAGATCCATCAGGTGCTGAGAATATTATCAACAGCCTCACACAGGGCTAAGACACTGATTCAGACACATCCCTTTCCAAAGCAATTAAGCAAAGAGCCACAGGTGATGCCCATTCATTTCCATTTGAAAACTGTTTTCTTCAGGTTTCACAAAGGGGTGTCCTGAGGCAAAGAACATCCTGACATTCAGGGAAACAGAACAACAGTTAAGGAAAAGGCCCAAAATAGGATTTCTCCACTGAGACTTTACATTTCAAACTGATATCTGAGTTTTCTGTGATGTTTGCCATTCCCTTCAGCTATCCATTACATGGCCATGTCACAGAGCTTGGAGGTGGTACATATCTTGGACACAAAACCATGAGCCTCTTCTGGAGAGTGGCCAGAATTCAGGAAGAAAATGGCAACTTAGGAAATTAGCAGGTGTTGCTTATTGATAAGGCAAGCCACAGTCCATTCATAAATTGTGCAGGATGAATGCTGGGAAGCTTTCTACTAGACAGGATACATCCATTGAATCATTCTCTTTTCTAAAGTCTACAACCACGGACACATTGGGATACACAGACATAGAAACACTCACCTTGTGAAATGACTTATTAAAAACAGTTCACTCCAAACCAAACAAACCACCTTTCCTACATATTCTCAGAACATGAGACAAACCAAAAACCCACACCCACACCCACAAAGGCACCTCTTCCCCAAAATGGGTCTGTGACTATCCGAAGTGTTCTCTGACTGGTGGACCACATAGTGTTCCCCTGAAATGGCCTGTCCTGTATCAGATTAGGTCTCCTTGGCCAACTCTGTGAAGTTGTCAGTAGCCAGAGGTGAGCTCCTACCTACTTGCTCAGGAAAGGCCCCTCTTCAGAGCTCTCCTGGTATTTGGCCTTTCTCACATCAGTAGGAATCAAGAAAGAATGACTCTGTCTTTGGAAAATCCAAACAATTGAGAACACTGGGACTGGGACTGGGACTGGCTCTGGGTTCCTGGCTTCCTAGATACCAAGTTCAGAGAGTTCCATCACCAAGGAATTGACTTTAGTCACTTCCTTTAGGAACTGAATGAGTTCACCGCCTTGGCAACCACTTTGACCTAACATTTTATTCCAAAAGTCCCATGAGATGGAGGCTGGCTCTGCTTCCTCTGACACTTTCACAAGTTTGAATGGTATGTCAACCATAGGCACCCAGGGACAGCTCTCCACACAGGCCTGGTTTGGTCCATCTTCTCTACATTAAGAAAAGAGAGGCTGATTCAGACATATCCCTTCATCCTGACCAGGTTGTTTGCCATGTAAGATGACATTTGCTCTCTCAGGTCTTTCACAGCTGCCTACAACTTATCCAGGGATCATTTCTATATGGACATTCGAGGTTCTCAACTGGTGGAAGATCACCTACATTCCTGTATTGAAATACCAACTCCATCCCTGCTCTTCTAAAAAGTTAGATTGAGGGAACAGTGTATGATTAGGGTTAATAACAGGTTCAATTTTGGTTAGGAATCATTCTGAGGGTTGAATAATTGTATTGGGAACCTGCGATATTTACAAGAATATATAGGGGATATATAAGTATGAAAACAGAAATCTTGGTAAGATTTGAAGCCCAGAAGGGCATTGGGCACTTGATTTACGTTCTGAACAGATGTCTCAGATAAATCGATATACAATGGCATAGAACCATGTACCATGGATGATTGAATGTAGAAGAGAACATGCAGTCAAAAAGGAATAGTCGGTAGGATCAGGAGATAGTCATTAGTTTTAGGAAGAAGAGTGAGTATAGGATTTGGAACAAAATTCTTTAGCAATAGGGTTTCGGTTAGAGAGTAAATGTAAATGTCAGCATATGTGAAGTGTCAGTCACGATGATGAACTGGGCAAAATATGTAGGAAAGCTGATATCAATAAAGACTTTAGGAAATCAGGCAAAGCATAAAGTGAGTCACAAGATTAAACATTTTTAACAGGGTTGAGTTTGAATATATAATCTTAGGAAGAAAAAAATATGTAGTCACCAGTAGAATTGAAATTTGAGAGCATTAGGAAACCTGGACATCGATGTTTTCAGTAATCCATGTTCACTTTCCATTTAGACTTTGGTATATCATAAGTGTCATCTTTGTGTTTAGTCTCCAGAATATTACTCTGATAAAATGTATATGTAGATCAGGTGACACGAGTATTTCTTCCACCATTTCTGGGAGCAACATTTTGAAGACGTATGAATTAGAATTGGGGGGAAAAAAAGAGGTGTATTCTGTTTCTATGAATATAGAGATAATGCATGAAGAGACCATATGGTGAATAAATAATATAACTGGTGCCACATTAAATAATGGATTGAATTGATATCTGAAAATATATAAGAATTCTTATATTGATATAAAATTATTCATTACAACCAGTTATACATCTAATGGTAATAATAGGTTTATTTTTTTTATGAAGAGTGTGTGAGTTTTGCTTCAAAAGTGATTATGGAAACCGAAAATAATGTGTTTGGAAAGAAGTCTCATAAAAAGTCCAGTCAAGAAACATGGAGAAATACATGTGTTCTGAAACAGGAAGTGATTGAAAGTGAAACAAATGCCTATTAATTTGCTAACAAGTGTGTGAAATATATATCCCATGATGTGAATAAACTGAAGAAATAGTAATGTACCAGTGATGAATATAAATGAACGTCAAAATACACATCATGTCCCATAGGAATCTACTTGCATTGATTTTAAGATGGGTAAGTTACTGGAGAAATATTAGGATTTGTGTGCACCATTCACTGAATTTAGTTTTCAGTACTAGGAAACAAATATGTATTTCAGGTGGATGAATATTTCTGAGAATAATCTTGTGAAAAGTTGATTAGAAATCCACATAGATGAACATGAATGAATTTAGGCAGTGCATAATAAGATGCAAATATTTCATATTTTGAAAATTTTGGAGAATATATATATATATATATATATATATATATATATATATATATATATATATATATATACACACACACACAAAACCCACATAGAGAAATTAAATAGTAGAAATATATATGACAATCAAAATTCATTGTGAAATATATATGCTCCACAGATCCAAAAATATTCATTTTACTGAACATAGATTTATATATAATGTTGTTCAACCAGGAAGCTCACCCATAAGTTGAATTTTCAGTTCCAACAGTGTTTATGAGGAGTGATCTATTCTCACAATTTGTATCTTCCAAGTCAGATACCTCACAAAAATGTACATGTGATACCAGTTAGGATTCTATATGTGCTTATAAAAATACATGTGCTGAATAGGCTACAGAGAAAGGGAGACAGGAATTCACATATTTGTTAACTTTAAAATCACATGGAGAACTATTTCAACAAAAAGTTGACTACATTTATAACTCCTGACCTATATAATGCAAAAAGCAGGTCCAAAAATACACCAGGCCTCCTCTGAACTGCTTGTATTTCTATTCTGTTTGGGTTATTTTTCTCCATCATATTAGGATTAGAAGTGAGAGTCTAGTAGGGTATAGGTTAGTGTCAGGGATTCAGTATTTCGAATGGAAATTTGGAAAATGAATCCAAAGTGTATGCAAATATGTGCTACACAAAAATCTTCCCACTTTCATCCAGAACAATGCCTTGACAATACCTTCGCCCCAAGTAAGACACAATTAGAGGAAAAGAGTTAGAAAATCTGTGAATACATAAGTGGAATGGAAAATTCTCATGAGTTTACAACCTTGGAGGTGGTAGAGGAGTTTCCAAAAGTAAGGGATAGTGTAAACACTCCACAAACGTGGAGCTCTGCTGGCCTAAAGACTTCTTGAGAAACTGCTTCTGTGGTTGGGCACTTGAAATATATTTTGTTGTACGGAGCTTTAGCTTCCTTTCTAGTGAGTCCATCAAAGATGGGTCTGCATCTATGTGTCACCTAGAGGACATGGTTTCTGATTTTCCAATGAATATGAGGCAAGAGTGCTGAATTCTCTCTTTGGAGTTCAATTGTGGCAACAGGGGGCTAAGTGGTCTCCACTCTGTGACTGTGAAGCCATTTGGAATTCCTCCAATGTTTGTGGTGTTTATTGCTGCTGCACTGGATGTTTGGTATGTGCTTCACGAAATACAAGGAATCAACAAGGACACAGTGCTGTAGGGAGGTCTGTCATGTGTGGTGGGACAGAGTCTGCAGAAGAAAGCACCCACCAGGCTTCAATCTCACATAGCTTGCCCCCTTGAGCATAGCAACCGGATTCTGAATATTGCCCTGAAACCTCTGCATATAACAAGATGCCTTTACATATAAGGGTCTGCTGGCTGCACCATGTCAGTCACAAGCCATTTGCAATCCAATGGCAGATCCCCATGGCCCCACCAGAGATGTTTTATCACACACCTGCACACCACTGCTCTAGGCCCACTAGTCAGCAGGCTCCAACTTTCTGGCATCTCTGTTCTACACCATATCATGAAACCCAGTCTATCAAGGCACTGTCTGGTACACTCATGATCAGCAACAGGACATCCAAATGTTCTCCAGTGCCACCTGTTCATGGGAATTTCAAAAATTTCATGGTATTTATCTAGCCATTTTTCAAGGATGTAGTTGGAGGCACTGTGGGTTTCAATTCATTCTGGAACCATTAAATGTGAGAAAGTTCATTTCAAAGAAAGCTCTGGAGAGGTATCACAGGCAAGGCTTCCCAATGAGTGGCCAAAATGTCACATGAAGGCAGGGGCTTTGAGGTCTACAAGGTGAGGTCCATGTGTGTTTTGCCTCTCAAGTACAGATGCCAAGTTTTTCAGAATTAAATCATGTGATATCCTGGCTGATATTCCCAGTGCTCTGTGGAAAGCCACTCTGGCCCTAGAAAAGTTTGCAAGGGCAACTCTTATGTGTGGCCTCCTAAGATCAAACACAATTCATGGCAATACTTCTCTGAGTTCAGTTCCAGAGTTCAGTCTCTAAGAGGAATCACACCAGAGTTCAAGACCAGGTGGACCAAATCATCACTTCTAACTGCCACACAAAAGACCACAATTAAAACCAAAACACTCCCACGTATCCCTCATCTTCGTCCATATAGGCACTCATCATAAACTCTGGCTGGTGTTTTCCATGAGTTGTGCATCTCAGGAAAGTGTCGAAAATAAGCTCCCTTGCCACTCATTTGCCTAAAGTCAGGGTGGCCTTGACACCCTTCGTGTGAACCAGGAGTGATCAAATTGGCCTGCCATTAATACTGATCTGCTTCTCCAAATTGAGGCCTACTGACGGTCAGGTATAGATTCTTCATGTAATTTGGAGTCATGAGAAAACCCAAGCACTTCTGCTGGGCTTTTAAGAACTCATTTGACCCAAAGGATCCCTATTCTCATTTGATGGAATTCAGGAACCTAACAGAGGAAGGCAAGAGACTTCACCCACAATGACTGCACTTTTTGCCATTTTGGTTTTGGATACATACATGGGATCTTTATTTAGATCAATCAGGTGCTGAGAATCTAAGCCACAGCCTCACAAAGGGCCAAGAGGCTGATTCAGACACATCTCTTTCCAAAGCAATTAAGCAAAGAGCCACAGGTGATGCTCATTTATTTCCATTTAAAAACATTTTTATTCAGACTTCAGAAAGGGGTGGCCTGAGGCAAAGACCTTCCTAACATTCAGGGCAACAGAACAATAGGTAAGCAAATGGCCCAAAGCAGGGTTTCTCCACTGAGACTTTCCTGGTCACACTGATATCTAAGTTTTCTGAGATGCTCGCTATTCTCTTCAGCTATCCAGTACATGGCCATGTGACAGATTATTTAGGTGGTACATATCTTGAACAAAATACCATGAGCCTATTCTTTAGTGGGGCCAGAATTCAGGAAGAAAACAGAAACTTAGGAGGATAGCAGGTGTTGCACATCAATAAGCCTGCCACACTCTTTTCATAAATTAGGCAGGATGAATGCTGGAAAGCTGCCTACTAGACAGGAAACATCCATTGATGCATTCTCTTTTTTAATGTCTACATCCACAGACACAGTGTGATACACAGACATAGAAACACTCACCTTGTCAAACGACATTCTAGAAACAGTCCAGTCCAAACCAAACAAACCGCTTTTTCTACCTGTTCTCAGAACATGAGACAAAACCGCAAACTCACACGCACACCCACAAAGGCACCTCATTCCCCCAAGTAGGTCTGTGACTATATGGAATGTCCTCTGATGGCGGGCCATACTATCTTTCTCTGAAATTGCCTGTCCTGTCTCAGATCTGGTCCTTTGGCCAACTCTCTGAGGTTGTCAGTAGCCAGTGGTGAGCGACTACCTGCTTTTGAAGCACAGGACCATCTTCAGAGCTTTCCGGGCATTTGCCCATCCTCAAATCAGTAGATACCAAGAATGACTGACCCTGTCCTTGGTAAATCCAAACAAGTGAGCCCACTGGGAGTGGGACTGGGAATGGCTCAGGGTGCCTGCTTCCTGGATCCCAAGTTCAGAGAGTTCCATCACCAAGAAAGTTAGGTAGGTCAATTCCTTCAGGAACTGAATGAGGTCACTGCATTGACAAACACTTTGTCCTAACAGTTGCTTCCAAGAGTCCCATGAGATTGAGGCTGCCCCTAGTTCCTGTGACACTTTCACAAGTTAGAATTGCATATCAACCATAGGCACCCGGGAATAGCTCTCCACACATGTCTCATTTGGTCCATCTTCTCTACATTAAGAATAGAGAGGCAGATTCAGACACATCCCTTCATCATGACCAGGGTTTTTGCCATGGAAGATGATTTTGCTCTCTTAGGTCCTTCATAGCTGCCTACATCTTATCCAGGGATAATTTTTGCATGAACCTTTGAGGTTCTCAGCAGGTGGAAGATCCCCTATATTCCTGTATTGTAAGACCAACTCTGTCCCTGCTCTTTTATAAAGTTATATTGAGGGAACAGTGTATGATTAGGGTTAATAACAGGTTTGATTTGGGTTAGGTATCATTCTGCGAGATGAATAATGGTATTGGGAACCTGCGATATTTACAACAATATACAGGTGAAATAAGTTTGAAAACAGAAATCTAGGTAAGATTTGAAGCCCATTAAGGCATTACGCCCTTGAGTTGGTTACATAGATTTGAATTATATTCTGCACAGACATCTCAGATAAATCGAGATACAATGGCATAGAACCTTGTACTTTGGATGATTGAATGTCGAAGAGAACATCCAGTCAAAAAGGGATAGTCAGTATGATTAGGAAGATAGTTGGTAGGTTTAGAAAGAAGAGTGAGTATAGAAGTGGGACCGAAAGTTCTTTAGAATTAGAGTTTTGGGTAGAGGGTGAATGTAAATGTCAGCATATGTGAAGAGTCAGTCAAAATAATGAACTGGAATAAAACGTAGAAAAGAAGATATCAATATGTAAATTGATATCATATGTAAATCAGGCAAAGTATAAAGTGAGTGATAGGATTAGAAATTTTGAACAGGATTGAGGTTGAATATATAGTCTTAGGAAGAAACAAATATGTAGTCACCAATAGGATTGACATTTGAGAGCATTAGGCAACCTGGACATGGATGTTTTTAGTAATCCATGCTCACTCTCCATTTAGGCCTTGGTAAAATCATAAGTGTGACCCCTGCTTTTTGTGTCCAGAATGTTACTGTGAAAAAATGCATATGTAGATCAGGTGACATGAGTATTTCTACCACCAATTCTGGGAGCAACATTTTGAAGATGAATAAATTAGTATTGCGGTTACAAATAGATGTACCCTGTGTCTATGAAAATAGAGATAATGCATGGATAGACCATACTGTGAATTAATAATATAACTGGTTCCAACTTTAAATAATGGATTGTTTTGATATCTGAAAATATACAGGAAATCTTATATTGATATACAATCATTCATTCCAACCAATTATTCATCTAATGGTAATATTAGGGTTATGGTTTATCATGAAGAGTGTGTGAGTTTTGTTTCAAAATGATTATGGAATTCGAAAATAATGTGTTTGAAAAGAAGTCTCATGAAAAGCCCAGTCAAGAAACCTGGAGAAATACATGTGTTGTGAAGCAGGAAATGATTTGAAGTGAATCAAATGCCTACAAATTTGTGAACCTTTGTATGAAATATGTATTTTATGATGTTCATAAACTGAAGAAGTAGCAATTTACTAGTGTTGAATAAAATGAACTTCAAAATACACATCATGTCCCATAGGAATCTACTTGCATTGAATTAAACTGCGTCAGTTACTGTAGAAATATTAGGATTGTATGCACCATTCATTGAAGTTAGTTTTCAGTACTAGGAAACAAATATGTATTTCAGGTGGATGAATATTTCTCATAATGATCTTGTGAAAAGTTGATTATAAATCCACATACATGAACATGAATGAATTTAGGTAGTGTATATAAGACACACATATTTCATATTTTGAAAAATTTAGAGAGTGTGTGTATATAGATAGATAGATAGATAGATAGATAGATAGATAGATAGATAAATTGATAGATATACACACACACAAAACACACAGAGAGGCAATTAAAAGTAGCAATATATATGCCAATTGAAATTCATCATGAAACATATATCAACCAGATTAAAAAATATTTATTTTTCTGAACATGGATTTATGTATAATGTTGTTCTACTAGGAGGCTCACCCATCATTTGAATTTTCAGTTCCAACAGCGTTTAGGAGGAGTGATCTCTTCTCACAATTTGTATCTGCCATATCAGCACACCTCAAAAGAAAATATGTGTGATACCAGGTAGGATTCTATATGTGCATATAAAAATACATGTGCTTAATAGGCTACAGAGAAAGAGAGACAGGTATTCACATATTTGTTAACTTTAAAAACACATGGAGATCTATTTCAATTAAAAATTAACTAGATTTATTACACCTACCCTATATCATGCAAAAGGCAAGTCCAACTATACACCATACCTCCTCTGAACTGCTTGTATTTCTATTCTGTTTGGGTTATTTTTCTCCATCATATTAGGATTAGTAGTCATTGTCTAGTAGGGTATGGTTTAGTGTCAGGTGTCTCGGCCGGCAGGACACATCAAAGTGTGCCTCAAACCTCGTTGGGGAGGAATGAAGGGACAAGAGAAATGAGAGATGACAGCAAGACAGTAGTTCTGATCATGCTGCAAACTTTTACAGTTTTCACAGGGTATTTATATGCTGCAGATAGGAAATCTCTCTTATGATCAGCTGCTGGATGTCTTCACAGGGTGAGATAACCTCAGGATATTTCAGAAAGACAGATGGCCGCAGGATGTCTCAGGGAGATAGATGGCTGTCGGATGTCTCCTAGGCAGGATGTCTCCCAGAGGGCTGTTTCTTTTAAGTGTCAGGCTATTCTTTGAGGAGAACTTCCTTCTAGCCCCTCACCTTCCCCCCTTTCTTATATAAAATATTTGACCATACCTTACCGGCCAATGTTTTAGCGGGTGATAGAGGCTTTGTTTCTCAAGGAGGCCTTAGAATATCTCCTGATCTGAGAGAGCATGTTTACTAGAAGATTTCTTGGTGGCCATGGCATGTTTTCGAGGAGACGGCTTTGAGGGGGATGCATGCCAACCGCCATGCACCAGAGCGTGTCACTCAGAGGTTTTGTGTTTGGGTATCCGTGGATCCATCCTCCCACAGTCTTTCCTGCACCCTCCATTATTATGGCCTAAGGTCCTCACTTCATGGGTGCATCCTCCCCAAAGTGAAGGGGCACTTTGAGGACGAACCCTTATGGCAATGGCAGAAGATTGTTAGTCAGAGCTATTTCTTATAGTTTTATTTAAGAAAGAGAGATCTGTGGGGATGTAAACTTAAGAAATAAGCCTGTGAGAAGGGTAGAACATCCTTTTAAATGTTAGCAGCAAGGTCTTCCATCTCCAGACGATGATAGTGCACCTGTATGGGCTTAGAGGCCAAAATATTAATCTGTTCTTTAATAAATTGTACCAGCCTGTTTATAATGCAGGGTCCTATAGACACTATTTAAAGTAAACCCAACAAAGGGCCTATTAGGGGAAGAAGGTAGGGTAGAAATCCACTAAGCCCAGTCCAGAGTGGATTTTCAAATAGTTCCCTTCGTCTCTCTTTTACATCTTCTTGAACCTGCTTAATTTTAGTGCATACTATGCATGATTAATTGGCATAAATGCAGCATCGTTCCCCTAAGGCCAAGCGAATACTTCCCTGGTTAGCTGTCAGCAAATCTAAGCCTCGTGTGTTTTGAAGGAACACTTCTGCTAGGGAGTCTATTTGGTCCTTCAAATCTTTAATTGTTCCTGATAGAGTTTGTACATCATTTATAAAGTTGTTGAGACAGGCGACGGTAAGAGTGGATAGCCGTGCCTAAACCAGTGTACCTGTGCCCACAGCAGCTGTTATTCCAAGGCTCGCAATGAGTGGTAAGGCATGTATTGCCCACCTGTGTCTTATGACTAAGATGTCTAGGCTAGGAATGGGTAGACGTTCGTCTCAAGGGACAATAGTTATATCAGGGAGGAATAAGGTAAGAACACAGCCACTGATCCAATTCACTGGAAGCCTGGGGAAGGCCGAGTTTTCTCCACACATAAAAACTGTGCCATTGGGTAACAAAGAGATGGGTTGGGTGAGGAATAATTTTGTACTTTTGAGCAATTTCCAAAGGAAGTAACTCCAACATCAATATCATAGGTATTATTCTGCATCGTGCCTAAAAGACATAATGTAAATGTGCCTATAGGCTGTAATTATAAAAAAATCCGGGTTGGCATGTATTATCATTGTCTATGATAGAATTAATAGGAACTGCCATAGGCATGATTGTCCCTGTTGTCATGCAGAGCCAGCAATCACCAGCAATGGTGGGGTTGGAATTATTAAGCAAGGAGAAGGTAGTTTCCAAAATTTCTAATGTATTGGTATCTAAACCTCGGAGCTGGGATTTAGGCTACATTAAGGGATGATATGTGAGCTCAGGAATTTGGGGTTTCAAAAGTTTGATTATCTGAGGATGCTTGACAGCATCAGTGGGTCCTCCACGATAAGAGACCCCTGTAGGGGCCTTAATGGGCCAGCAGGAGGGTTTACCAACACTGCCTTGCCACCCAGGTGACTGTAGCTTGGTGTATTTGCCATCTCCTCCCCGGTCAAAGAGAAAGGGGGTATAATGAATAGTGGTCCCCCCTTCTGCATGAGGTTTAGTTAGGGAGGCTTCAAAAAATTTTTCTCCTTGCTTGTTAACACAAATTAAGAGCGACACATAACAAGAGCCATACATCGCCTGTGTATTCGTACAGGTTGCAGAACAATTTTGGAGAGCTTTACTTGTACTAGGGGGAATAATCTTTGGCTTGTTAACACATACACATTTAGGCTGATGAACTACTCTGAGTTTATGGTCAACCTCGGCCAGGAGGTAAACCACTTTAGTCACGCAGTCAGCAATCTGGGTCCAACTAGTGCGAGCCTGAGTTCAAGATCCTCACTTGCACTCGCAGGGGGCCCAAAGAGGTACTCCATGATGTTGGAAGGTGGAGGGCCAAGGCCTCCGTGTACAACCCGGTTCAGCAGAAGTGCCTTAAGCAGAATCCAAACACAGATTGTTGGCTGCATCTGAAAAAGAGGAAAATTTGTCCTCAGGGGGAGCACCTCCGTCCCTAGGTTGAGGTAAGTCATTAACCTGTTTAACCAGGTGTTCTGGTAACCATCTTGGGGCTGCTTGCTCTTGGTCCAAAACACAAGCTGAGCCTCGTCCCCAGATGAAAAGAGGATCTGGGCCTTTCCATTTATTTGTAAGGGGATTGCGCCACATAACAGGTGGGCGAACAGAATTGGACGAGGGATGCCAATGTCTGTCTGTGGCTGAATGGCCTTCACTGTCGAGAGTAAGAAAAATAAGGGCAAATAATTCATGGTTAAGGCGATGCCTGGGAGTGGTAAATATAAAGGCGGAAGCCTTAAAGAGGGTTAGCCAAGTCTTTAAGGTAAGGTGGGCACGTTCCACAATGCCTCGGCCCTGAGGTTTGTATGGAATTCCAGTAGTATGACAAATTTGCAAGGTAGCACAAAATTGTTTAAACTTGGCACTGGTATATGCAGAACAATTATCTGTTTTAATATGTATTGGTTTACCCATTACGGAAAAGGCTGAAACAAGATGAGAAAGGACATCTTTGGTACCCTCTCCAGAATGTGGTCATGCAAAAATAAAGCCACTGAAGGTATCTATAGAAACGTGTATATATTTGGTTTTTCCAAATTCAGGAAAATGAGTAACATCCATTTGCCAAAACTGATTGAGCAGTAATCCTCTGGGGTTAACTCCCAACTGTTGAATGGGGAGGGAGACAGCGCAACCAGGGCATGGTTTTACTATCTCTCGTGCCTGTTGCCTGGTAATTTTACAAAGTAATCGAAGGCTCTGGGAATTTAGATGGTGAAAATTGTGTAACTCCGTGGCCTTTTGAATGGAGCCAACAAAAATTGGAAAGATGGAACGAGTTGCTGCATCATCTTGGGGATTACCTTGTGTTAGAGGGCCGGGAAGACCAGAGTGTGCCCTGATTTGTCCTAAGAAAAATGGGTGTTGTCTGGCCTGAATTAGTTGCTGAAGCTGGTGAAACAGAAAGGCCACATTGGAAGAAGCCTTAATAGTGAGTGAAATCTCCAGCAGGAGCACAGAATGAGCAATGCAGGCACTTTCTGCATAAATATTAACAGAATTATCAAAAAATGTTATAAAAACTTGTGTTTGGCAAACAATCCAAAAACTCTGCTGACTGATAGACACTATCAAAGGTGGTAGGCTGGTTATTGATAACAAAGACCGCATGGCCATTATTGGAACCATCTGTAAAGACAGTAAGGGCTTGAGAAATGGGAGCCTTTTGAGTAATTTTGGGAAAAATAAATGGATGTAACTGGACAAAATGTAAAAGGGGGTCATTGGGGAGGTGGTTATCAATTGTTCCCAAAAGCCTCATAGGGCAATACCTGATTCATCCACTGTCTGTAGTAAACATTGGGTTTGGTCCTTAGTATATGTAATTAAAATATTATCAGGGTCTTTGCCAAAATGTTGTCGAGAAAGCAAATGACCTTTAATAATAGTAGAAGCTACCTGAGCAAGATAAACAGTGATATCCTTGGAGGATGTGGTGGGTAAATGGACCAAAGCAAGGGGCGGCCTTTAATTTTAAAATGTGTATTTTGCTGCCGAAATACTCCTGTGGGTGTATGAGGAGTGTGTAAAATAACCAGAACCAGAGGAAGGTTGTAAGAAATTTGTGTAACAAACTGTTGGGCAATGGCTTCTGTGACTTGGTTTAATGCCTGTCATGCCTCGGAAGTAAGCTTTTGAGAGGAGGAGGGGTGGGAATCACCTCTCAAAATATCATTAAGGGGCAAAAGTACACAAGTGGGCAATTTTAAATATGTTCTTATCCATTGAATATCCCCAGGTAATTTTTGAAAATTATTAAGGGTGTGAAGATGGTCCACACGTAGTTGTATTTTAAGAATTTGGATCTGATTATCTTGAAGTTTAAGGCCCAAATAGGTATCAGAGTCCTGTGTTTGAAACTTATCAGGAGCTATCTGTAGTCCTAAGGTAGTGAGGGTTTTGTAAAGGTCCAAGTAACAATTATTAAGGTCAAGGGTGTTAGGTACAGCAATTAACAAATCATCCTTTTAATGTAAAATATAAATTTGTGGCCATCACTCTCTCACAGGGTCTACTGCTTGAGCAACGTAATTTTGGCAAAGACTAGGGCTGTTGGCCATACCGTGGGGAAGAACCTTTCATTGAAATCTCTGCATAGGGCCCTGAAAATTAATGCGAGGGAGACTAAAGGCAAAATAAGGTCTATCCTCAGGATCTAAAGGAATGGTAATACAGCAATCTTTTAAGTCAATAACCATTTTACAATTGTTTTTGGGAATTGCCACTGGTGTGAGAATACCTGACTGTAGTGCTCCCATCGGGAGCATAACTTTATTAATGGCACACAAATCTTGTAAAAGGCGCCACTTGCCTGATTTTTTATTGATAACAAAAATTGGAGTATTCGATGGTGAGGTTGAGGGCTCTACATGGCCGGCTGCCAGCTGTTCCTGCACTAACATGGAGGCAGCCTCCAATTTTTTCTTAGGTAAGGGGCCACTGATCCACCCACACAGGAGTTTGAGTCTTCCAAATAATTTTATCTGCATGAGGTACAGGAGGGTCAGGGACCAACACTAAAAATCCGAATACCCAAGGCCATATGTATTTGTGTTTTGTATGGGTTGTAGAGGCTCAACCAGTTTTCGTCTCAGTCTCCCCAGGCCTGTACCAGGGACAAAATTCATACTAAGCATTTGATGAGTCACCATGGAATTGGGACTGGGAAGAATAACTTCCATTTGACTCAAAATATCTCGGCCCCATTGGTTAATAGGTTAGGTCAGGAACATCGAAAAAAGTGACAGTTGACTTATTACCCTCTTTATCAGTCCAGCTAATAGACCTAGAGCTGACTGGAGGATTTTTTGATTGTCCTATCTCTTTAAGGTCACTCAAGGGTGGGGTGAGGGGCCAACCAGATGGCCAGTATTTTTTAGACATAATTGTGGCATCAGCTCCAATATCTAGAATTCCTTGGAATTCCTTTCCTTCAATAAGTAAGGTAAGGGGGTGTATTGTGAGAAATTGGCTGAACCCAATACACATCAGAGGAGCCCAAGGAGGCAGTCCCCAGCGGTAGGTTTGGGTGGTGGAAGTGCCTCCTGAATCCAAGGAAAGGAGTATTAATTGTGCAAGTCTTGTTCCTGCGGGGATGGCCACAACTCCATTAATAGCTGTAGCCAGTATTTTTATTTCTCCAGTGAAATCATTATCAATAATGCCAGGGAAGACCTGAACACCTTATAAGGTAGTAGAGGCTCTTCCAAGAATAAGGGCAGACGTATGAGATGGAGGGGGACAACTAATTCTTGTGGGTATTAACTGGGTCCCTTGCAATGTGTCTAATATTTTCTCAGTGGTGGCACAGAGGTCCAATCCTGTGCCGCCTGGTGTGGCTCGTTGGAACGAGCAATTGTGGAGAAGGATTTTGAAGTAGGTTGGTAGTTTGGGAGGGAACAAACCTTATTGCCCCTGGGTTTGTCTTGGGAAAGTCGGGGCCAGGGGTTGGCCCTGCAGTGATTTTCCAAGAAGCAGGAAGAAATAGGCTGTCCGAGGGCATTTGTTTTATATCTCCACTCACTGGCCCAGTGATGACCTTTGCCACATCTAGGGCAAAGAGTAGCTGGGGGCGGTTTAGCCCCAGTTTGAGGAGACACTATTCCTAGGCTTTGTTTGCCTGTCAGACACTAGTGTGTAAAATGGCCAGGTTGTTTTCAAGTAAAGCAAGTAGGTGAGCCAGGATTGTGAAAGGCCTTGGTAAAGGTGGCACCAAAGGCGAGACCCATGGCATGGGCTGCACCCACCCCTGCACAGAGTCTAATAAAGTCAGAAAGTTTCCTTTTATCCTTATGTGGTCGAAGAACACCCTGACATGCTGGCTTGGCGTTTTCAAAGGCAAGATGTTTTACAAAGGTGCTTTCGCTTTCGCTTGGTCCAAGCAAGCATTCTGCGGCTAGGTTAAGCCAGGAAACAAAGTCGCTATTAGGCTCGTGAGGCCCTTGTCGTATTTTTGCCAAGGAAGTGGTAGCTGAGGCCTTTTGAGGGACGCGTCTCCAAGCATGTAAGCCAGCCGTCTGAATCTGCGCCAAAATTCCAGCAGGGAAACATGCCTGTTTATTTTTAGTGTCAAAAGGCGCATTGACCACTAACTTAACAGAAGTCCAGGATTTAGAGAAGGCCTTTGTTAAGTTTTTTTGAGCAGTTTCCCAACAGTGCTCTTTGAAATTGCGTTCCATAACAGAAAGTCTCCAGCACTGAGGTATCTCGGGTTTGAAATTTCCAATCATTGGTAGTAAGCCATTGTGCACTGTGGATTTCTAATAAAGCCACTCTGTAGGGCGCAGTGAGGCCAGAGTGAGCACAAGCCTTTTTAAGTTTTTCAAGAAAATGCAGGCTTAATTTTTTGAACACACTCTGGGTTCCTTCCTGCCTGGGGGTTAACTCCTCATCCTCTGAGTCCTGATCTCCTTGATCCATTTCCCCCGCTTTCTCCTCTTGATCATCATGTAAGTCTTTGACCTCAGACTGGGCAGGCATATCTATCTGACTGCGGGTTACTGGGAATGTGAGAACAGGCTGATGGAGCAGGTTAGCCTTTTTATTAGACCGCAGATGGGCAGCTTGCCTTGACTCCATGTCTAAGGCTAATGAGCAGAGCTCAGAGTCAAGGGATGTTAATTCTTTTAAAAGTTGGATCTGTTCCCGTCTATGCTGGAGAGACTGTCGCAAGGGAGCCAGGTTAGGCGAGGGAAGTGGAGAAAAAATACCTGGGGGGCGATGTTGGCCCCTGAAGGGCCAGAGCACAAAAGGCATGAGGGATATAGGAGGGAGGTGGATGGGTTAGTTCTATAGGCTCTGGAAGGTACCTGAGAGGTGGTCTGTCTTCTGAATGGTAGTGAGCTTCTTTCTTCTCCAAGGTAGCCTCCTCCCCAGGGGTCAATGTGTCTCTGGGATTTAAAACTGGATAAAGGTAGTTGGTAACCATTGGAGCCTTATTCATTAGGGTGGTATTTTGAGGTGGACCAGGAAGGTTCCCAGGGTCCTGGGGAGACTGAGAAGGGTCTATATCTGTACTAACTGATGGGCATGCAGAGGGGGGACGAGAGGTCATTTGCATAGTCTCTTCCCCAATCCTGACAAATTTTAAGGTACCATTGTCAAAGGGTGAACTTTTAAGAATTTCATTAATTAAGTTCCAGTAAGAAAAGGTGGGAACAGGCACCTTTTCTGTGCCAAAGTATTCATAATAATCTTTTAAACAGTCTCCTACTCTAAGTCATGGTTTACCATCAATGGTTCCTTCAAGGGAAAACCATGGACACAATTCCCCTATGTATGAACAGAAAAATTTTAAGTCCTTTTTCTTAACACGTGCCACCCATGTCTTGAAGGACTCCTTCAGGGCTGACAAAAACAAATCATGTGACGAAACTGCTTGTCCCATGGTGGGTCACTCACTGTGCATCATCCCCACACTCCTACTGGATATGTCTCTCGGTGGTGTCTGCTGAGGCAATCGCGAGCTCCGCTTGACCAAGTCTTCCAGGAGGACGGGGTTCCCTCTCAGTCAAATGCTTGAGACCCAGTCGGTGGGCGCCAGATGTTCTGGCCGGCAGGACACATCAACGTGGGCAGCGAACATAGATGGGGAGGAATGAAGGGACAAAAGACACTAGAGATAACAGCATGACTGTAGTTCTGATCAAGCTTTTATTGTTCACACAGGGGATTTATATGCTGGAGATGGGAAAGCTCTCTTATCAGTAGTTCCTGGATGTCTTCACAAGGTGAGATAACCTCAGGATGTTTCAGGAAGACAGATGGCCGCAGGAAGTCTTCGAGATACTGATGGCTACAGGATGTCTCCCAGGCAGGATGTCTGCCAGGGGGCTGTTTCTTGTAAGTGTCAGGATATTCTATGAAGGAGAATTCCTTCTACCTATGAAAGACAGGGATTCAGTATTTCGAAAGGAAAATTGGAAAATGAATCCAATGTGTATGCAAATATGTGCTACACAAAAGTCTTCCCACTCTCATTCAGAACAATGCCTTGACATTACCTTCACCCCATGTAAGACATAATTAGAGGAGAAGAGTTACAAAATCTGTGAATACATATCTGGAATAGAAAATGCTCAATAGTTCACAAACTTGGAGGTGGGAGAGGAGTTTCCAAAAGTAAGAGACAGGGTAAAAACTCCACAAACATGGAGCTCTGCTGGCCTAAAGACTTCTTGAGTAACTGCCTCTGAGGTTGGGCACTTGAAATATATCTTGTTGTCAGAAGCTTTAGCTATCTCTGTAGTGAGACCATCAATGCTGGGTCTGCATCTATGTGACCTGAAGGACATGGTTTCTTATTTTCCAATGAACATGGGGCAGCAGTGCTTAATTCTCTATTTGTAGGTAAACTGTTGCCACTGAGCGCTAAGTGTCTCCCAGTGTAGACTGTGAAGCCAATTGGTCATCCTCCACTTTTTGTGGTGTTTCTTGCAGCTGCACTGGGAATTTAGTATATGCTTCATGAAATACAAGGAGTTCAACTGGGTCACAGTGCTGGAGGGAGTTCTGTCACGTGTGGTGCGTAAGGGTCTGGAGGAGAATGCAACAACCAGGCTTCTATTCGACATAGCTTGCCCTCTTGACCATAGGAATCTGATTCTGAGCATTGCCCTGAAACCTCTAGATATAACAAGATGCCTTTACATACAAGGGTCTGGGGGCTGTACCATGTCAGTCACAAACCATTTGGAAGCCAATTCCCGATCCACATAATCCCACCAAAGCTGTTTTAACACACACCTGCACACCACTGCTCTAGGCCCACTACTCAGCAGGCTCCAAATTACTGGCATCTCTGTTCTACACCATTTTCATAAAAACCAGTCAATCAAGGCACTGTCTGGTACACTCATGATCATCAATAGGACATCCAAAGGTTCTCCAGTGCCACCTGTTTATGGGAATTTCAAAAATTTCATGGTACTCATCTAGCTATTTTTCAAGGATGAAGTTGGAGGCACTCTGGGTTTCAATTCATTCAGGAACCATTAAATGGAGAGGAAGCTCATTGCAATGAAAGCTCTGGAGTACTCTAACAGGCAAGGTTTCCCAAAGACAGGCCAAAAGGTCACATGAAGCCAGGCCCATTGAGGTCTACAATATGAACTCCATGTGTGTTTTGACTTGCAACTGTGGCTGCCAAGTCTTTCACAATAAAACCATGAGATATCCTTCCTGAGATTCCCATTGCTGTGTGCAAAGCCACCCAGGGCTTAGATCTCAGTTTCCAAGGGCGACTCTCATGTGTTCCCTCCTAAAATCCCAACACAATTCATGGCAATACTTCTTTGAGTTAATTTCCACAACTCAGTCTCTAAAAGGAATCACACCAGTGTTCAAGCACAGGTGGACCCAGTCATCTCTTCCAACGGCCACACAAAGGACCACAATTAAAACCAAAACACTCCCACATGGCCCTCATCTTCTTCCATATAGACACTAATCATACCTTCTGGCTGTAGGTTTCCATGAGGGGTGGAGCCAAAGACAGTGTCCAAAATAAGCTCCCTTGCCCCCGTTTTCCTGAAGTCAGTGTGGCCAGGGCACCCTTCCTGTGAACCAGGAGTGATCAAAGAGGCCTGCCGTTAATACTGCTCTGATTCTCCATTTTGAAGCCTACTGACTCTGGGGTAAAGATTCTTTATGTTAATTGGAGTATTGAGAAAACCAAAGCACCTATGGGCTAGCCTCTGCAGGGCTTTGAAGAACACCTTTGTCCCAAAGCATCCATAATCTCAATGATGAAGGTCAGGAACCATACAGAGGTAGGAGAGAGACTTCATCCACAATGACTGCTCTTTTGGCTCTTTTGGTTTTGGATGCACACATGGGATTTTTCTATAGATTCATCAGGTGGTGAGAATCTAAGCCACAGCCTCACACAGGGGCAAGAGGCTGATTAAGACACATCTCTTTCCAAAGCAATTAAGCAAAGAGGCACAGGTGATTCCTATTCATTTCCACTTGAAAACTGTTTTCTTCAGGCTTTACAAAGTGGTGGCCTGAGGAGAAGACCTTCCTGACATTCACGGTGTGGTGAGCCGCTTCTGCAGATTATGGTCACCATTGCAGGATGGCGCTGGCTCCACTGTGGTCTGTGACAAACGACTCCTTGTTTGGGAGAGTTGGTGCATGGTTTTTCAGCACCCGATGAGAAAGTTCCACGTGGAAGCTTCGCATTGGGGCTTGGGATGCTTTATTAAGGCTGGGAGGGGCATCCGACAAGGAATTAGAAGAAATATCAAGGGCCTGAATAAACTGCTGAAAGAAGATTCCTGAGTTGCGTCTTCCTTGCGGGCAAGGGGTCGCGACAAATGGTGCCGAGACCCGAGAACCAGAACTTTCAGTAGTCAGGGTTGGTGAACCAGTTAGTCCCAGGTAAGTGGGACCCGCGATCAAAGCAGGGGTTAGTCCCAGGTAAGTGGGCCCCGCGATAAAAGCGGGGTAGCTCCTCTGTAAAGACAGAGAGAGCGGTACATTTTATTGCAGCTGCACTGTGTACTTTCGCTTTTACTTTCACTTTTGTTTTTTGTGCGTCTTTTGTTGTGTCATTGGGTGCCGCATCTTCAAGTCCGCTTCTCCTGGCCCTAGATGGCCTGTTACGTTCTAAGGGCCTAGAAGTGAAACGTAGTACTTTACAGAGATTTTTACAGAAGACAGATATTGCTGCACCGTGGTTTGCGTTTTCGGGCAGCCTTACTATACCTAGCTGGGATAAATTAGGCACAGATCTTGACTTTGTTTCTGAGCAGGGCATATTAGAGGGTGGGGTGATACCCCTTTGGAAGATGATCCGTAGTTGCCTCGCAGATAGCAGATGTCAGGAAGCACTTACTAAAGGACAGGAAGTTTTAGAGCAATTACATGAGGAAAGATCAGAGACGGCACGAAGTGAGGTAATTCAGGAGGATGGGAGTGTGCGGAGCGAGACACAGGGGAGGAGGCGATTGTCTCCAGCACGAAGTGAGGTATTTCAGGAGGATGGGAGTGTGCGGAGCGAGAAACAGGGGAGGAAATGATTGTATCCAGATCTCAGTACGCTGCGCACACTCCCATGCAAAAGTGGGTCAGAGGAGGAGGAGGATGAGATGGAAGAGCTCGGGAGACTATCTCGTCAGCTAGGGAGTCTAACTATAGGAGAAGGGAACAAAAATAAACAGGAGCTCAAGGAAAATGATCCTCCGGATCCGCCGCCGTACGGTGGGGGTGTTTCGAGGAGAGCTTTCCATGCCCAAACATGGAGGGCTCTTAACGCTGAGATGGGTCTTGCTTATCCAGTTTTCCAGGATGACAATAGGGGAAGATTCCATGAGCCCTTAGATTTCAAAATTGTGAAGACCCTGGCGGAGTTTGTGCGCACTTATGGGGTGGATGCCGCCTTCACACTAACTCAGGTGGAGAGTCTGTCTAGATACTATATGACTCCCTCTGATTGGCTAGCCTTGTTCGGGCTTGTGTCTCTCTAGGTAAATATTTAGACTGGAGAGCCTTTGTGCTAGAGGGCGCGGTAGAGCAGGCCGCCCAAAACCATGCGGCGGGACACCCCCATTGGGACAAGGATATGCTTTTGGGACAAGGCAGATTTGCTAATCAACAGACAGGATTCCCTCCTGAGGCATATGATCAAATTAACAACATTTGCATTCGGGCATGGAAGTCACTTCCAAATAGAGGAGAGGTGTCTGGTAACTTGACTAAGATTCTGCAGGGCCCTACAGAACCCTTTTCAGATTTTGTAGCAAGGATGGTGGATGCCGCTGGAAAGATTTTTGGGGACCCTGATAGAGCCATGCCCCTTATCAAGCAATTGGTCTTTGAGCAATGCACCAAGGAGTGTAAAGCAGCAATCGCTCCTTATAAAAACAAGGGCATAGAAGCTTGGATAAAAGTGTGTAGAGAGCTTGGAGGACCTTTAACTAATTCAGGTCTTGCAGCTGCTGTCCTTCGGATTGCAAAAGGGGGCGGTCCTGGTGCTGGAACATGCTTCCATTGTGGTCATTTCGGCCATTTCAAACGTGACTGTCGCAAAAAAGACAATTTTACTGGACCTCCTCGTGGTGGCCCTTCTAATGGCTCTCGTCAACCGGGGCTGTATCCAAAATGCAAAAAGGGGAAGCATTGGGCAAAAGAGTGTAGATCAGTGAGGGACATCCATGGACAGCCTATTTCAGCTGGGCCAAAAAACGGCCGAAGGGGCCCCCGACCCCAGGGCCCACAAATATATGGGGCAATGGAGAATGTCACACCCGAACCCGAGACATGGCCTTCTCTGCGCCATCCCATGAGACGCGGAGAGCCACTACAGGTGCCGCGGGATTGGACCTCTGTTCCACCTCCAGACTTGTATTAACACCTATGATGGGAGTCCAATTGGTGGAAACTGAGTTCAAAGGGCCTTTACCACCTGGCACTGTAGGTTTGCTAATTTTACGTGCATCCTCTATCCTACAAGGTCTTCATGTTTTCCCCGGAGTTATAAACCCTGATACTGTAGGGGCAGTAAAGGTTATCGTGGAAGCTCCAAGGGGCATTGTGTCTATCTCCCCAGGGGATCGGATTGCTCAATTGCTAATTTTGCCTAGTTTGCATAATCACTTCCCTGCTGACTCAAGGTCACGGACGGGAAATGAGATTGGTACCACTGGAGGAAATTGTGCCTATTTGTCACTGGATATGAGCAGTCGCCGCACCTTGGAATTAAGCATAGAAGGTAAATCTATTGTGGGATTGCTGGACACAGGAGCAGATCGTACTATCATAGCCCTTAAGGACTGGTCTAGGGGATGGCCAGGGCAGGCTTCTGATCAATCACTAAGAGGACTTGGATATGCCCAAGCCCCTCAAATCAGCTGTAGACATCTATCTTGGAAGGACTCGGAAGGACACGATGGTACCTTTCAGCCTTATGTTCTTGATTTACTTATTTCTTTATGGGGCCATGATCTGATGAAAGACATGGGGTTCACTCTTAGTAATGACTATTCCCCAGTGTCTCAACATATCATGCAAAATATGGGGTATAGGCCAGGTCTAGGACTAGGAAGGAACCTACAGGGGCGTAAGCATCCTGTGCAAGGTCATCAAAAGCTTAACAGGTTTGCTCTGGGTTTTTCCTAGGGGCCACTGGGGCTCAAATACCCATAACATGGCTCACCGAGGAGCCTGTTTGGGGGCCTCAGTGGCCTCTTCCCTCAGCTAAACTGGCAGCAGCCCATGATCTAGTCAAAGAACAACTTGATTTGGGTCACATCCAACCTTCTAATTCTCCATGGAATAATCCCATATTTGTCATTAAGAAAAAATCAGGGAAGTGGCGCCTACTGCATGATCTACGAGCAGTTAATGCTCAGATGCAACTTATGGGGCCCATTCAAAGAGGGCTGCCTCTGCTCTCCTCTGTTCCTCAAGGCTGGCATATAATTGTTATTGACATTAAAGACTGTTTCTTTTCCATTCCTTTGCCTCCTAAAGATTCACAACGTTTTGCTTTCACCCTTCCCTCGTGTAATCACGAAGAACCAGATCAAAGGTTTGAGTGGGTGGTGTTGCCGCAGGGAATGGCTAATAGTCCCACGATGTGCCAGATGTATGTGGGGAAGGCACTCACACCTCTCAGACATAAGTATTCCTCCACCAAGATCATTCATTATATGGATGATGTGTTATTTGCCGCAAAATAAGAACAGACAGTTAATGAGGCTTATATAGAACTCGTGATGCTGTTGGCTCAACATGGACTGCACATCGCACCAGAAAAGGTTCAAACGGGGGATTCTATCAGGTATTTGGGAGCGACAATTGGGTATGACAAATTAAAACCGCAAAAAATTACCTCAGGACTCAAGATCTCCAAACTCTAAATGATTTTCAAAAAATGCTGGGAGATATTAATTGGATAAGAGGATATTTACATATTCCTAATATTGTGCTCCAGCCTTTGTATGCTACTCTTAAGGGTGATCCAGATCTTGCTTCCCCTCGTAGCCTCACTACAGAGGCTAGAGCGGCTTATATAAAAGTAGAACAAGCTTTATAGCATGCCACTCTATGCAGGCTCCAGAGTGATAAACCTTTCCAGTTATGTGTGCTTGCCACTATGCGGCAGCCTACTGGAGTACTGTGGCAAGATGGGCCCTTACTATGGATCCACCCACATATATCCCCAGGAAAATCCTTAGAATATTATCCTGATGCTGTTGCAGCGTTGGCAATTAAAGGGATTCAACAAAGCATTCAATTTTTCGGCCAATCACCTTCTTCTCTTATCATACCCTACACTAAAGCTCAACTTAATGTTTTATGTGCTACTCTAGCCAACTGGGCTATTCTGTGTTGCTCGTTTCAAGGGGGTATTGATTATCACTACCCTTCTCATCCATTACTCCATTTTGTTAAAGAACATCCCATCATTTTCCCTAAGGTAACTTCATCCAGTCCATTTCTGGGAGCTGTTAACATTTTTACTGATGGTTCCAAGTCTGGAATGGGAGCCTATGTAATTAATGACTCTCCCCCTATCCAGCATCAATTTGCTCCTGGAAATCCACAATGGGTAGAACTACAAATTGTTATTGAAGTTTTTAAACAGTGTTCTTTTCTTTTTAATCTTACCTCGGACTCCAGCTATGTGGTATAAGCACTAAAAGTCCTGGAGGCCGTGGGAGCTATTAGTGATGCCCACAATGTGTCTGCTTACTTTACTCAGCTTCAACAGCTTATCTCTAACCGCACTGCTTCTTTTTATCCAATGCACATCCGGGCTCACACCCCTCTTCCTGGTCCGTTATCCCAGCGTAATGCCTGTGCGGACTTAGCCACTAGAGGTCAATTGATATGCTTGGCTTCCTCCTTAGAGGGGGCTAAGTTGTTTCACCAAAACTTCCATGTTAATGCATTAACGCTGCGCAGGCATTTTTTCATTTCAAGAGCGGATGCTCGGCAGATAGTATTGCAATATCCCCATTGTGTCACATTTCTTCATTCCCCTAATTATGGAGTAAACCCACGGGGATTGAAGCCATTGGTTGTTTGGCAAATGGATGTGACACATATACCTGACTTTGGTAACCTTAAGTATGTGCATGTTTCCATTGATACGTGCTCTGGAATTATCCATGCTTCTGCTTTATCCGGAGAAAAGGCACGTAATGTCATTACTCACTGTTTAGAGGCATGGGCAGCATGGGGTGCACCTGCATCCCTTAAGACTGATAATGGACCTGCTTATACTGGCAGACATTTTACAGCTTTTTGTTCTACTATGGGAGTGCAACTTACTCATGGTTTGCCTTACAATCCTCAAGGACAAGGCATTGTTGAGCGTGCTCATCGCACCTTAAAGGAAACTTTACAAAAACAAAAGGGGGGAATAGGAGCTGAACACACTCCTAAAGAACGCCTGTCCTTAGCTCTCTTTACCATTAATTTTTTGAATTTGGATATTCATGGTCGCTCTGCGGCCGATAGACATGTGTCCCCTCAGCCCTCTGTGATTGGCTATGTTAAGTGGAGGGATGTTCTTACGGGCCAATGGAACGGCCCTGACCCCGTGCTGACATGGGCACGAGGATCTGTATGTGTTTTTCCCCAGGATCGTACGGAACCGTTGTGGGTCCCTGAACGCTTGACAAGAAGAGTCTCGACATCAACTGACCAGCAACAAGAGATACCACAACAATCCTGTGATGAGGATCTTCATTCTGCTAAGTGCTCTGGCTCTGGTGCTGGTGCCGATGGCACAGGCGACACCAATTCGGTGGTGGGCATTGGCACGGGCATGGCCAATGCCGATGCCGGTTCATGGTAATTCTAGTGTCCTCCCCACTCTTTTTTCTACCTCATGTGAGATGTCTGCTCCCTGTGCCTCTCCTAGAGGGGACATGGAGAGCATTTTTAATCAATCTCAAGTTAATCTCACAGGAGTTTTTTGTTTCAGCCTTAGAAACGCTAATTGCATTAGCCTTAAGACCAAAAATTTGACTAACTGGGAGGACCCATTGTGGTCCAATCAGGTCTCAGGGAGCATTATCAGTGCTGTATTGAGCAAGGTAGTTTCGGGGAAGCAATCAGGCTCAGGGACCCCAGCAAACAGCAGCTCTGCTCTTAACATAACTACCTTGGCTATTATCTCCGAGGTACTAATCCCAGTGCCTCCTTCTTCTAGTACTGTTTATGATGCCACTCATTTCAAGGCCTCTCCTTACTGTTCCCCTAATCTTGGTTTCCCCCCAACATTTACGCCTTGTCAGGATCATTCTTGGGAGAAGCATCAAGTTGCTAAAGGTTTCGCCCTTTCCCCCTCTCTTAAGAGGTATGTTTATAACTTTAACAATAGTGCCAGCTCCTCTACAGGAGTAGGTTGGTCCTGGTTTCAATGGCAGATTTCCAATGAAAAGGGGGCTTCAGCCGATATTTCTGCACTGGCTCAGTTGGTAGGAGCCAAAAGTTGGCTGGCTAATGTTTCTGGTACTGTTAGGGAAAGTGAACGAGGTAATAGATTTACATCTGTTTCAGTCGACTCTCTGTTGTATAATGCCACATTGCCTCCTGCAATGGTCTGTGTCCAATCCCCCTTCTTATTCCTTTTGGCTAAGGCCACCTCTTCGGGGATGCTGGATTGTTCTCATACTACCTGTATCTTATCTGAGTGTTGGAATGGTTCCTGGACTGTAGCAGTGGTTATGAAAATTCCAACTTTTGTCCCAATCCCGGTCACTGCGGATCCTGATAAATTCCATATTGTTGAGCTACTTAGAGTCCGCAGAGATTTTGGAATCACAGCAGCTATAGTGACAGCCGTGGCGGTATCTGCTGCTGCAGCGGTTACAGCCGGAGTGGCTATGGCCAATCAAGTACAAACTGCTGCCACCATTAATCAAGTTGTCCAACAAACTTCCAGTATACTTGAATCCCAAAATACAATTAATCAACATATTTTGTCAGGGATTTTAGCTGCCAATCAAAGAATAGATTTACTCCAAGCTCAGGTAGAAGAATTGGCTGACTTGGTGCTTTTGGGTTGTGTTGACCAACGTGCACATTTATGCATAACATCTGTCAGATTTAATGATTCCAGGAATGCTTCCCACATCATTGGCGAATATTTGGCCAGAAATTGGTCCATGGAAGCGGAAGACATGATCCAGTCTCAACTAACCCAGATAGCTGTCTTGAGTAACACCAGTGTTGATCCCGTGACTTTGGGTCAATTCACCGATTGGATATCTTCTGCTTTTTCCTTTTTTAAAGAGTGGGTGGGGGTAGGCATTTTTGGTGCAATGTGTTGCTTCGGTATGTTTCTCTGTTTGTGGTTTCTCTGTCGCCTCAAGGCCCGCAATGCTCACGATAAGGCTATGATCATCCAAGCTCTTGCAGCTTTAGAAAATGGCAATTCACCTCAAGTATGGCTTGCGCATCTTAAACAGTAAATCTTTGACATGGTCGTTGCACCCCAAGTTATTATAACATTGCACTGGGATCGGCAAGTCTTTCCTCGTTATTCTCTTAGTGTTGGAAAGCCCTTGCACTCTGCCGGTCTTGGTGCCATTGCACGCCGGTGGGTTTCCACACTAATTCTTCTCTATCGCCTTAAAGTCCGTGCCTTTCTTTCAGGGTGTTGTCAACTCGTTTGTCGTTGTGTACAGCCACAGTTCAGCCTCAGCTGTCCCCCTTCGTCCACCTTCGTCACGATACAGGATGCGAGGCAAGGCACTGCACTTGAGTGATCCTTGAAGTGGACCTCAAGGAGAGCATGTCCTATTGCATGCGGGTTTGATGTCCACGCCCCACCCCACGAAAAAAGGCGTCTGCTGATATGGCTTCGGATCTGGGGAAGGGCCCTCCTTAGGTCTGAGCCATACTATGCAGCCACTTCTGCACAGTGGGATAGGACCTCTACTCTCGCCTGCATTGTTTTCAGAAAACAGAAGGGAGGAACTGTGGTGAGCCGCTTCTGCAGATTATGGTCGCCATTGCAGGATGGTGCTGGCTCCACTGTGGTCTGTGACAAACAACTCCTAGTTTGGGAGAGTTGTTGCATGGTTTTTCAGCACCCTATGAGAAAGTTCCACGTGGCAGCTTCGCATTGGGGCTTGGGATGCTTTATTAAGGCTGGGAGGGGCATCCGACAAGGAATTAGAAGAAATATCAAGGGCCTGAATAAACTGCTGAAAGAAGATTCCTTAGTTGCATCTTCCTTGCGGGCAAGGGGTCGCGACATCACGGCAACAGAAGAATAGGTAAACAAAAGGCCCAAAGCAGGGTTTCTCCACTGAGACTTTCCTGGTCACACTGATAATTGAGTTTTCTGAGATGTTCCCATTCCCTTCAGCTATCCAGTACATGGCCATGTCACAGAGTTTGGAGGTGGTACATATCTTGGACACAAAACCATGATCTTATTCTTGAGATTAGCTAGATTTCAGGAAGAATACCAGAACTTAGGATGGTAGTATTTGTTGCCCATCCACAAGGCAAGCCGCAGACCATTCATAAATTGGGCAGGTTGAATGTTGGGAAGCTTTCTACTAGACAGGACACATCTATCGATGCATTCTCTTTTCTAATGTCTACAACCACGGACTCAGTGGGATACAAAGACATTGAAGCACTCGCCTTGTGAAATGACTTACTAGAAACAATTCACAGCAAACCAAACAATCAAACTTTCCTACCTATTCTCAGAATATGAGACAAAACCACAGACCCACACGCACACCCACAACCACACAGACCCCCAAGTAGGTCTGTGACTATCCAGAGTGTCCTCTGACTGGTGAGCCAAAATATATTGCCCCATAAGGGGCTGTCCTGTCTCAGATCTAGTCTCCATGGCCAACTCTGTGATGCTGTAAGGAGCCAGCAGTGAGCCACTACCTGATTTCTCAGGAAAGGCCCCTCTTCAGACCTTCCTGGGATTTGGCCATCCTCACATCAGTAGGTACCAAGAAAGACTGACTCTGTCCTTGGTAAATCCAAACAAGTTTGACCACTGGGACTTGGACTGGGACTGGCTCTGGGTGCCTGGCTTTTTGGATCCTAAGTTCAGAGAGTTCCATAACAAAGGAAGTGAGGTGAGGTCACTTCCCTCAGGAACTGAGTGAGGTCAGTACATTGGCAACCACTTTGTCCTAACAGTTGCTTCCAGATTCTGATGAGATTGAGGCTGCACCTACTTCTGTGACATTTTAACAATTTAGAATGGTATATCAACCATAGGCACCCGGGAACAGCTCTCCACACAGGCCTTGTTTTGTCCATCTTCTCTACATTAAGAGGGGAGAGGATAATTCAGATACATCCTTTCGTCCTGACCGGGTTGTTTGCTATGGAAGATGACTTTTGCTCTCTAAGGTCCTTCATTGCTGCCTACATCTTCTCAAAAGATTATTTCTGCATGGACTTTTGAAGTTCTCAGCTGGTGGAGGATCCCCTACCTTCCTGTATTGAAAGACCAACTGTGTCCCTGCTCTTCTGTAAAGTGAGATTGAGGGAACAGTGTATGGTTAGGGTTAATAGCGTGTTCGATTTGGGTTAGGAATCATTCTGCTATATGAATAATGGTATTGGGAACCTGTGATATTTATAAGAATATAGACGTGAAATACATGCATGAGATCAGAGACCTAGGAAAGATTTGAAGCCCAGAAATGCATTGTACCCTTGATTGGTATACTTAGCTTGAATTATGTTCTCCAGCAAGGTCTCAGATAAATCGATATACAATGGCATAGGACCGTGTACCTCGGGTGATTGAATGTAGAAGAGAACATCCAGTCAAAAAGGATAGTCCGTACGATTAGAAAGATACTCAGTATGTTTAGGAAGAATAGTGAGTCTAGGAGTTGGACCAAAAGTTCTTTTGCAATAGGGTTTCGGTTTGAGAATGTAAATGTCAGCACATGTGAAGGGACAGTCACAATGATGAACTGAGGAAAATATGTAGGAAAGCAGATATCAATAGGGACCTTAGGAAATCAGGCAAAGTATAAGGTGAGTGATAGGATTGGATATTGTCAACAGGCGTGAGGTTGAATATATAATCTTAGGAAGAAACAAATATGTAGTCACCAATAGGATTGACATTTGAGAGCATTAGGCAACATGGACATGGATGTTTTTAGTAATCCATGCTCACTTTCCATTTAGGCTCTGGCACAATCAAAAGTGTGACCTTTGCCTTTTGTGTCCAGAGTACTTCTGTGGTAAATGTATATGTAGATAAGGTGACATGAGTATTTCTTACACCATTACAGGGAGCAATATTCTGAAAACTTATACATTATTACTGGGGCTACAAATAGGTGTACCCTGTGTTGATGATTATAGAGATGATGCATGAATAGACCATATTGTGAATAAAGTATATTACTGGTTCCAACTTTATATAATGGATTGAATTTACATCTGAAAATATATAGGAAATCTTATATTGATATATACACATTCATTCCAATCAGTTATATATCTAAAGGTAATATTAGGGTTACGGTTTATCATGAAGAGTGTGTGAGTTTTGCTTCAAAAATAATTATGGAATCGAAAAAATGTTTTTAGAAAGAAGTCTAGTGAAAGGACCAATAAAGAAACAAGGAGGAATACATGTGTTCTGAAGTAGGAAGTAATTGAATGTGAACCAAATGCCTATAAATTTGGGAACATGTGGATGAAAATATATATCCTATGATGTCCAAAAACTGAAGAAATTGTAATGTACCAGTGTTGAATAAAAATGAACTTCAAAATACACATCATGTCCCATAGGAATCTACTTGCATTGATGTTAAACTGGGTCAGTTACTGTTGAAATATTAGGATTTGTAAGCACCATTCAATGAAGTTAGTTTTCAGTACTAGGAAACCAATATGTATTTCAGCTGGTTTAGTATTTCTGAGAATAATCTTGTGAAATGTTGTTTATATATACACATGCAGGAACATGAATGAATTTATGGAGTGTATAATAAGACACATATATTTCATATTTTGGAAAATCTGGAGAATACACACACACACACACACACACACACACATTAATATGTAGCAATACATATGCCAATCGAAATTCATCATGAAATATAATTCATCCACATATCCAAAAATATTCATTTTAATGAACATGGATTTATGTATAATGTTTTTCACTAGGAAGCTCACCCATAGGTTGAATTTTCAGTTCCATCAGTATTTAGGGGGAGTCATCTCTTCTCATAATTTTTATATTACAAAGTCAGTGAGCTCACAATAATGTACATGTGATACCATGTAGGATACTATACATGCATAAAAAATACATGTGCTGAATAGGCTACAGAGTAAGGAAGACAGGAATTTATATATGTGGTAACTTTAAAAACTAATGGAGAAATATTACAATGAAAAGTTGACTAGATTTATAGCACATACACTTGATAAAGCAGAAGGCAAATCCAAGTATACACCATGCTTCCTATGAAAGGCCTGTATTTATATTCAGTTAGGTTTCTTTTCTCCAGGATATTAGGATTAGTACTCAGAGTCTAGTAGGGTATGGGTTAGTGTCAGGGATTCAGTATTTCAAATGGAAAATATGAAAATGAATCTAATGTGCATGCAAACATGTGCTACACATAAATCTTCCCACTCTCATCCAGAACAATGCCTAGACATAACCATCGCTCCAGGTTAGAAAGGAGTTAGAAAATCTGTGAATACATATGTGGAAGGGAAAATGCTCAGGAGTTCACAACACTGGAGTTGGAAGAACAGTTTCCAAAAGTAAGGGAGAGTGTAAACACTCCACAAACATCGATCTCTGCTGGTCTAAAGACTTCGTGAAAAACTTCCTCTAAGGTTGGGCACATGAAATATATGTAATTGTCAGAAGATTTAGCTTCGTTTGTAGTGACACCATCAAATCTGGGTCTGCATCTATGTGACGTGGACGACATGGTTCCTTATTTTCTAATGAACATGACGCAGCAGTTCAGAATTCTCTCTTTGTAGGTAAACTGTGGCCACTGGGAGCTAAGTGTCTCCCCGTGTGGTCTGTGAAGCCATTTGGTCATCCTCTACTTTTTGTGGTGTTTCTTACTGCTACACTGTGAGTTTGGTATTGGCTTCACGAAATACAAGGAGTTCAACTGGGACACAATGCTGGAGGGAGTTCTGTCACGTATAGTTGGTCAGGGTCTCCAAGAGAATGTATGAACCAGGCTTCTATCCCACATAGCTTTCCTCCTTGACTATAGCACCCTGATTCTGAACATTGCCTTGAAACCTCTAAATCAAACAAGATGCCTTTAAATATAAGGGTCTGCTGCCTGCACCTTGTCAGTCACAAGGCTTTTTGAAGCCAATGGCAGATCCAGGTGGTCCTACCAAATATATTTATTTACACACCTACCGTCCACTGCTCTACATCCACTACTCAGCAGGCTCCAACTTACTGGTATCTCTGTTCATCACCATTTTCACAAAACCCAGTCAATCAAGGAACTATTTGGTACACTCATGATCATCAACATGATATCCAAAGGTTCTCCAGTGCCATCTGGTAATGGGAATTTCAAAAATTTCATGGTACTTGTTTAGCCATTTTTCAAGGATGAAATTGAAGGCACTGTGGATTTCAATTCAGGAACCATTAAATGGTGAGGAAGCTAATTTCAATGAAAGCTCTGGAGAATTCTCACAGGCAAGGCTTCCCAAAAAGTGGCCAAAAGGTCACATGAATTTAGGCACAATGATGTGTACTATGTGAGGTCCATGTGTTTTCTGACTCTCAACTATGGCTGCCAAGTCATTAAAAAAAAAACATGTGATAACCTGGCTGAGATTCTCAGTGCTCTATGCAAAGCCACCCTGGACGGAGATCTCAGTTTCCAAGGGCGACTCTCATGCATGGCCTCTTAAATCCCAACACAATTCATGGATATACTTTTCTGAGGTCAGTTCCAGAACTCAGTCTCTAATGGGAATCACAGCAGAGTTCAAGCCAAGGTGGACCCAGTCACCTCTTCCAACTGCCACACAAATGACCACAATTGAAATCAAAACACTCCCACATGGCCCTCATGTTCTCCTATATTGACACTCATGATAAACTCTGGCTGGAGTTTTCCAAAAGGGGAGCATCCCTAGTCAGTGTCCAAAATAACCTCCCTTGCCCCTCATTTGCCTAAAGTCAGGGTGGCCTGGACACCCTTCCTGTGAACCAGGAATGATCAAATAGGCCTGCCGTTAATACTTCTCAATTATCCAAATTGAGGTCTTCTGACTGTGGGGTTTAGACTCTTAATGTGAATTAGTGTCATGAGAAATCACTAGCACCTATGGGCTAGCCTCTGCAGGGCTTTGAAGAACTCATTTGATCCAAAGATCCCTCTTCTCACTTGATGGAATTCAGGAACCTTACAGAGGAAGGCGAGAGACTTCATCCACAATGACTGCTCTTTTGGCCATTTTGGTATTGGACACATGGGATCTTTCTTTAGATCCATCAGGTGCTGAGAATCTAAGCCACAGCCTCACACAGGGTCAAGAGGCTGATTCAGACACATCCGTTTCCAAAGCAATTAAGCAAAGAGCCACATATGATGCCCATTTATTTCCATTTGAAAACTGTTTTCTTCAGGCTTCACAAAGAGGTGGCCTGAGGCAAAAAACTTTCTGACATTCAGAGCAACAGAAGAATAGGTAATTAGAAGTCCCAAAGCAGGGTTTTTTTCACTGAGACTTGTCAAAAGCCAGTGGTGAGCCACTACCTGCTTTCTCATAAAAGGCCCCTCTTCAGAGCTTTCCTGGCATATGGACATCCTCACATCTGTAGGTACCAAGATAGACTGACTCTGTCTTTGGTAATTCAAAACTAGTGACACCACTGGGAGTAGGACTGGGACTGGCTCTGTATGCCTGGCTCCCTGGATGCCAAGTTCCATCACCAAAGAAGTGAGGTTAGGTCACTTCCTTCAGGAACTGAATGAGGTCACGGCCTTGGCAACCACTTTGTTCTAACATTTGCTTCCAAGGGTCCCATGAGATGGAGGCTTCCCCTACTTCCTGTGACACTTTCACATGTTAAAATGGTATATCAACCATAGGCACCTGGGAACAGCTCTCCACACAGGCCTGATTTGGTCCATCTTCTCTACATTAAGAAGAGAGAGAGGCCGATTAAGACACAACCCTTCACCTGACCAGGTTGTTTGCCATGTAAGATGACTTGTGCTCTCTCAGGTCCTTCATAGCTGCCTACGTATTCTCCAGGGATCCTTTCAGCATGGACCTTTGAAGTTCTCATCAGGTAGAAGATCCCCTACATTCCAGTATTAAAAGACCAACTCTGTCCCTGCTCTTCTGTAAAGTAAGATTGAGGGAACACTGTATGTTTAGGGTTAATAACAGGTTCAGTTTGGGTTAGGAATCATTTTGTGGATGAATACTGGTATTGGCATCCTGTGATACCAATAAGAATATAGAGGTGAACTGTATGTATGAAAACAGAAATCCAAGAAAGATTGGAAGGCCAGAAAAGCATTGGGCTCTTGATTGTGATATTTAGAATTGAATTACGTTCTGCACAGATGTCTCAGATAAATCAATATACAATGGCATAGGACCTTGTACCTTGGATGATTGAATGTAGAAGAGAACATCAAGTCAAAAAGGGATAGTCGGTAGGATTAGGAAGATAGTAGGTAGGTTTAGGAAGAAGGGTGAGTGTAAGATTTGGAATAAAATTTCTTTAGCAATAGGATTTCGGTTAGAAAATGAATTAAAATGTAAGCACATGTGAAGAGTCTGTCACAATGATGAACTGGGGAAAATATGTAGGTAAGCCAATATCAATGGAGACATTATGAAATCAGCAAAGTAATAAGTGAGAGATAGCCTTAGACATTTCAAAGGGTTGAGTTTGAATATGCAATCTTAGGAAGAAACAAATATGTAGTCACCAATAGGATTGACATTTGAGAGCATTTTGCAACTTGGACATGGATGATTTTAGTAATCCATGTTAATTTTCCATTTAGGCTTTGGTACAATCATAAATGTAAATTTGAATTCTGTGTCCAGAATATTTCTGTGAATAAATGTATATGTAGATAAGGTGACATGAGTATTTCTTCCACCATTTCTGGGAGCAATATTGACTGACTACTTCTGACTGATAGGTACAGATTCTTTATGTGATTTGGAGTCATGAGAAACCCAAGCACTTCTACAGGTCTTGAAGAACTCATATGACCCAAAGGATCCCTATTCTCACTTGATGGATGTCAGGAATTGTTGGGAGCCATCAGCCAAGTAGGTATGACAATTTCCTTGCCAGCGTACCCCCATGTTTCTTTAGTGGAAGGACTCATGGAAATAGGACATTTTCCAGGACATTGCATGTAAGGTGACCTTGCTCAAGGACCAGGGCAGGATCCGTGTTTAGGGTGTTCCCCCTTTAGAATAGGGCAGTTTAGCATAATAGGAGATTAGGGTGTTCCCCCCTTAGAATAGGGCGTATCCTGCTGCTGATTTCCTCTTGAGTTCTTAGGGTCAGACAGTATATTTTGGGAGACAGAAGCCCATGTGGAATGGATTTGGGCAGAGTAGTGGATTTGGGCAGAGGTGGATTTGGGCAGAGAACGTGGATTCCCCCAGAATGTGTTTGTAGACGGCCGGTGTAAGTTCGGGAATAAAGAATTGCTGTTTGAATCTACAAGTTGTGTGGTGGCTCGTGATTTGTGCCCAGCCAGAGACTGCGGCAAGGAATCTAACAGAGGAAGGGAAGATACTTCATCCACAATGACTGAACTTTTTGCCATTTTGGTTTTGGATGCACACATGGGATCTTTCCTTAGATCCATCAGGTGCTGATAATCTAAGTCACAGCCTCACACAGGGCCAAGAGGCTGATTCAGACACATCCCTTTCCAAGGAAATTAAGCAAAGAGCCACAGGTGATGCCCATTCATTTCCATTTGAAACCTGTTTTCTTTAGGCTTCACAAAGGGGTGGCCTGAGGATAAGACCTTCCTGACATTCAGGGCAACAGAAAAATAGGGAAGCAAAAGGCCCAAAGCAGGGTTTCTGCACTGAGACTTTCCTGGTCACACTGTCCCTGCTCTTCCGTAATGTTAGATTGAGGGAAAAGTGTATGGTTAGGGTTAATAACACGTTCGATTTGCGTTAGGAATCATTCTGCAGGACGAATATTGGTACTGGGAATCTGCAATATTTACAAGAATATATAGGTGAAATATAAGTATGAAAACAGAAATCTAGGTAAGATTTGAAGCCCAGACGGGCATTGGGCCCTTGAGTGGGTTACTTAGCTTTGAATTATGTTCTGCACAGATGTCTCAGATAAATCGATATACAATGGCATAGGAACTTGTACCTTGGATTATTGAGTGTCGAAAAGTACATCAAGTCATAAAGGGAAAGTCCGTAGGTTTAGGATGATAGTCTCTAGGTTTAGAAACAACAGTGAGTATAGGATTTGGACCAAAAGTTCTTTAGCAATTTCTTTTCAATAAGAGAGTGAATGTAAATGTCAGCACATGTGAAGAGTCAATCACAATAATGAACTGGGGAAAATATGTAGGAAAGCAGATATCAATAGACACATTAAGAAATCAGCAAAGTATAAAGTGAGGGATAGGATTAGACATTTTCAACAGGCTTGAGGTTGAATAAATAATCTTAGGAAGAAACAAATACATAGGATTTATCAATAGGATTTACATTTGAGAGCATTAAACAACGGGGACATAGATATTTTTAGTAATCCTTGCTCATTTTCCTTTTAGGCTTTGCTACAATCATAAGAGTGAGTTTTGCTTTCTGTGTCCAGAATATTACTTTGTTAAAATTTATATGTAGATCAGGTGACATGAGCATTTCTTCCACCATTACTAGGAGCAATATTTTGAAGACGTAATTGGGGAACAAAGTAGAGTACCCTGTGTCAATGTATATAGAAATAATGTATGAATAGACCATACTGTGAATAAATTATATAACTGGTTCCAACTTTAAATAGTGGATTGATTTGATATCTTAAAATATACAAGAAATCTTAAATTGATATACATACATTCATGATAACCAGTTATACACTAACGGTAATATTAGGGTTATGGTTTAGAATGAAAAGTGTGTGAGTTTTGCTTCAATTATGATTATGGAAATCGAAAATAATGTGTTTGGAAAGAACTCTCATGAAAAGACCAGTCAAGAACCTTGGAAGAATATATGTGTTCTGAAGCAACAGGTGATTGAAATTGAAACAAATGTCTATAAATTTGTGAACTTGTGGTTGAAATATATATCCTATTTTGTGCATAAACTGAAGAAATAGTAATGTACCTCTGTTTAATAAATATGAACCTAAAAATACACATCATGTACCATGGGACACTGCTTGCATTGTTGTTGAACTAGGTTTTACTGTAGAAATATTAGGATTTGTATGCACCATTCAAAGAAGTTAGTTTTCAGTACTAGGAAACAGATATGTATTTCAGGTGGATGAATATTTCTGAGAATAATCTTGTGAAAAGTTGATCATAAATTCACATACATGAATTTGAATGATTTTAAGGAGTGTATAATAAGATTCATGTATTTCATATTTTGAAAAATATAGAGAGTGTGTATATATATATAAATATATACACACACACACACATACACACACACACACACACAGAGACATTAAAAACAAGCAATATATTTGCCAATCGAAATTCATCATGAAATATATATCATCCACAGGTGCAAAAATATTTATTTCACCGAAAATGGATTTATGAATAATGTTGTTCTACTAGAAAGCTCACCCATAGGTTGAGTTTTCAATTCCAACAGTATTTAGGAGGAGTGATCTCTTCTCATAACTTGTATCTGCCTCGTCTGCAACCTCACAAAAATGTAGGTGTGATAACAGGTAGGATTCTATATGTGCATATAAAAATACATGTGCCGAACAGTCTACAGAGAAAGGAGACACCAATTTGTTGAGAGCCACAGCTGAAGGGGCCCCAGAAAACTTCCAGCTCCCAGAAACATCCACCTGCCAGGTGATTGTTGGCTCACAGCGGCCCCAGCAACATCTAGCTGATTGGCTCCTCTGTGGTGATGCTCATTGGAGATGCTCATTGAGCTTTTTCCTTGCCCTTTCCGACTGCCAGCTGATGATTGGCTCACAGCAGCCCCAGCAACATCTAGCTGATTGGCTCCTCTGCAGTGATGCTCATTGGGCTGTTTCCCTGCCCTTTCAGACCACAGAGCTGCTCATTGTGGGACTTTTTTGGCTCCACCCACGTGACCCAGCCAAACGGCATCAAGAGGAGGAGGATTGTGGGAGGTGGAGAGGCTTGTGGGTGTGACAGAGACTTTACAAGGAAGCCAGTGGTGGCAGTTGGGCTCTGAGGGTTTTTTTTTCCTGAGGAGCTGTTTTGTTTGTCATTTGTGGTTCTAAAAATAAAGTTTGTTTCTTTTGAAAAGTGGCTCTTGAATCATGCCCAGGAAGACTGCAGCGTTTGGTGGCTCGCATGGGGAGTGACTGAGGGTAAGTGATAAGGTAAACTGCTCTCCCCTGAGGGCAGGGTGAGAGGATGGGTAGCCATTTTAGGATTCCTCTTTTGTTTTGCTTCACTTTTGTTTTAACTTGCCTGTCCATAGAGATGAGTGAGATGGAAGAGAAACCTCTCACATCTGAGGAAAAATTATTTACGTCTGAGGAACAGATACTGAGAAAGGACTGATTCACATGTCAGGAGGATAGAAAGGCCATAATGACTTTTTGTTGTTCTCTTTTTATTTCATTCTGTCTCGGTTTTGTTTGGCATCATCTTGTTGGGTTGTATTATAGTAGAAATACGGGATCAGAAATTAGTAAAAAACAAACTGAAAGACTGTTAAGTAAATTGTTAGAGGAAGGAGGCATCTCATTAAAGTCAAGAACAGTCAGGGCATACGTTGATACAATACAAAAATGTAGTCCATGGCTTTTTAAGGAGGAGTTGTTAAATATACCATAATGGAACCATCATGGTGAAGATTAAAAAGAGGAGAAAAGAACAGCCCAGGGACTCTGCCAGTTGAAACATTGCCATTGAGGATGTTCATATCTGTTTTGCTTAGTCCAAAGACTTTAGTTCAGACAAAGATAGAGGAACAAAGCTTAGGACAGAAAATGCCATCAGGGGAAAAGTTACAAAAGGAGACTGCTACTAACAACTTTCTATCATCAGAGGGTGTAAGTGTCCAACCAACAGTGCCACCTCTACAGGAGACTGTTACTAACACCATTCTATCACCAGAGTATGTAAATGTCCAAATAACAAGGCCACCTCCATATGCTGGGAGGCACCCAAACCCCGCAGTTGATAGTTCGGATCCTGAGACAGGATCTCAAGTATTAACATGCCCTTTATTTGAGGTAGGAGGGCAGCGAATTCACCATGCTTTAAATTTCAAAATAGTGAAGCAGCTAAAAGAGGTTGTAACAACCTATGGTCCTCAAGCACCCCTCATTGTAAGCTTGGAGGAATCCATTAACAACTTGAATATGACGCCAGTAGATTGGGCTAATATGTGTAAAGCTGTGCTAAATGGAGTTCAATACCTGTTATGGAAGGTTGCCAATGAGGAATTTTGCAAGGAGACGGCTAGGCGAAATGCAGAAGCTGGTTATCCTCAGAGAAATCTAGATATGTTGTTAGGAAAGGGACCCTATGAGGATCAGCAGCAACAAATTGCATATAATCCTGGTGTATACACACAAATTGCTGCAGAGGCAGTTAGGCCATGGAAGACTTTACAAGGACATGGAGGTTTACAAGGTCAATTATCTAAGGTAATACAAGGAGCTAATGAATCTTACGCTGAATTTGTAGATAGGCTTATTCAAATCGCTACCAGAGTTTTTTGGGAATACAGAACTAGCAATGCCATTAATAAAACAACTGGCTTATGACCAAGCAAATCGATGGTGTAGAGATATCATTAGACCATGGAAACATGAAGATTTAAACACATATATTAAATTATGTAGAGACATTAATGAATAAGAGCAAGTCGTGGCAGCTGCAGTAAAACAGGCTTTAGATGCCAGAGACATCAATGAACAAGGGCAATTTGTGGCAGCTGCAGTAGAACAGGCTTTAGATGCAAGGCCAGGAACATGCTACAATTGTCAACAAACAGGATATTTTAAGAGGAATTGCTCCATAGGAGGAGGGTTTAACAAAACTAGATACCAAAGGAGCAGAATAATGGGTATTTGCCCACGATGCCATAGAGGGAGACACTGGGCTAATGAATGCCGTTCTCAAACCCCCATAGAGAATACCTCATTATCAAAAAACGAACAAGGACCAGCTGTTTACCCACGATATCATGGAGAAAGGCATTGGGCTCGATTGCCAAAAAATGGACAGGGGTCCCAATGCTCTGGGGCCAAAAACCACAAATATACGGAGCACTGGAGGAACACAGCAACCCCATCAGGGTAGTGCCCAGGACACATTGTCCATCATACGCCTCATCAGACAAATCAGAGAGAGTGCAGGGTTGGACATCTGTGCCTCCACCAGATCAGTACTAACTGCAAAGATGGGGGTTCATATCATTCACACAGGGGTGAAAGGACCTCTTTCCAAAAAAACAGTAGGCTTATTATTGGGACGCAGCTCTTCTAATCTAAAAGGGCTTATGATAAGTCCTTGGGTAATTGATCGCTTCATTATGAAGGTGAAATAAAATTTATAGCCAGTTCTCCAAAGGACATATCAGTAATTGCACCAGGAGATAGAATAACACAGTTACTAATAATACCCAGGTTACATGATAAATTTTCCAGTCATGCTGTAGAAAGAGGTTCCAAGGGATTAGGCTCCACAGGTTTAGATTGGGCTATGCTTTCTTTAAATTTAGATTCTCGCCCCATGCTAAAACCAAATATTCAAGGACATGAATTTAATGTGCTACTGGATACAGGTGCAGTCCTTAGCATCATCCCTCATCAAGAATGGCCAAAACATTGGCCATTACAACAAGCCACTCAAACGCTTTGAGACCTAGGAGTGGCGACTAATCCCCATAGAAGTGCAATGGTATTAGATTGGAATGATTCTGAGGGATGTGAAGAAACTATACAGCCATACATATATGATCATCTTCCTGTAAATTGATGGGGACGAGATGTCCTAGATCAATTAGGTTTGACATTAACAAATAACATCAATCAAAATGCACCCACTATTATGGCTAGAGAAGGTTTTTTGAAAGGAAAAAGATTAGAAAAACTAGAACAAGGTATAGCAGCACCAATTCAAATAGACCAAGCAACAGACAGACTTGGGTTGGATTTTCAGAAAGGGCCACTGAGACAATAAAAATTACTTGGAAATCAGAAAGACCAGTATGGGTTCTTCAGTGGACCCTGACTAAAGAAAAGATACAATCACCCCAGGACCTGGTCAAACAACAATTAGCGGAAGAACATATACAACCTTCTGTATCTCCCCATTATACTCCCATTTTTGTCATCAAAAAGAAATCTGGTAAATGGAGATTATTGCAAGACTTAAGAGCCATTAATAATGAGATGGTTATTTTTGGACCTGCTCAGTCGGGGATCCCTCAATTGTCTGCTTTGCCAAAAACTTGGTATGCTTTAGTTATACATATTAAAGATTTTTTTTTTCAATTCCAATTCTTCCTGAGGATAGTCCACGTTTTGCATTTACTATCCCTGCACTGAATCATGAAGGTCCTGATCAGAGGTATGAGTGGAAAGTACTCACTCAAGGGATGCCTAACAGCCCAACTATGTGTGAAATTTATGTTAACAAAGTAATCCAGCCACTTAGAAATCAAAATTCTGAAATACAAATATTTCACTATATGGATGATGTATTATTAGCACACAAAGGTAAAAACGCATTGCTAGAATGTTATGCAACACTTACAAACTTATTAAAAATTATAATCTAGAGATAACAATTGATAAAGTACAATTAAATTTTCCAATTAATTATTTAGGAGTTCTATTATCCTCAACCATGGTCAGTCCACCAAAAATTCAAATACGAGTAGATCAACTGCAATCAATTAATGACTTTCAAAAGTTATTAGGAGACATAAATTGGATAAGGCCTTATCTAGGTATACAAAGAGGAGAGTTGGGACCTTTATTTGATATCCTAAAAGTTCCATCTGATCCAAATTCACCCAGAATGTTAACGCCTGAAGCAAGAAAGGCATTAAAAATCATTGAAACATATATGGGAAATATGCATTTGGATAGATTTGATAAAATATTGCCTTTATTATTTATTGTACTACCAACAAAAAATATTCCTACAGGAGTATGTTGGCAAGAAGATCCATTATAATGATTCATTTTTCTTTTTCTTCTAACACTATAATTAATAGGTATCCCAAGGCTAACGGACAATTAATACTCATAGGAATAAAAGCAGCAAAGTGAGTGTTTGGAATTTCTCCCAACAAAAGTATTACTCCATACACTATGAATCAAATTGATTAATTAGCTAATGAGTTAAATACATGGGCAATAATCATGTGTAAATCTAATATTTCTTTTGATACCCACTTACCATCTAATCTTATATTGTCTTTTTGGTCATCTCATCCTGTAATTTTTCCAAAAATGACAAGAAAACACCTATCATGAATGCTCCAAATATATTCATTGATGGGTCAAATAATGGTACAGCAGCAATTGTTACACCTGATCAAACTGTTACATTTTTAATACCCCAACAATCAGCTCAAAAGGTAGAGCTTAATGCAGTATTATAAGCTTTTGTGATGTTTAAAGATTCTGTGTTTAATTTATTTTCCAATAGTCAGTATATAGTTAATGCTATAGTATCCCTTGAAGATGCTGGTAGGATTTCCCCTTCCTCTACTCTTTTCTCTTTCCTTTCCACTTTACAAAGTCTAATCTGGGACAGAAAAGATCCATTCTTAATAGGACATATCAGGGCACATCCAGGATTGCCTGGAGCCCTTAGTTTGGGCAATGATTTAGCAGATAAAACTACACATGACATACATACATATTTTCTCTACACTAGAAGAAGCTATAAATTTTCATAAAAAGTTGCATATCAATGCTAACACTTTACAAAAGCATTTCAAAATAACTAAGTAACAAGCTAGACAAATAATAAAACAATGTCAAAATTGTGTGACCATTTTACCACAAGTTAATCTTGGAGTCAATCCTAGAAGATTGATACCTAACCATATTTGGCAGATGGACGTCACACACTTGCCAGAATTTGGAAAATTAAAATATTTGCATCTTACAGTTGATACTTCTTCTGGATTTTTGTTGGGCTCCCTTCATGCTGGAAAAAAACTAAAGATGTTGTAGCTCATTGCTTACAAAATTTTGCCACTTGGTCATTCCAAAAGAGTTAAAATAGATAATGCCCCTGGTTATACTTCTAACTCTTTTAAACAATTTTGCTCATCATTTGGCATTACTCATATAACAGGAATCCCATGCAATCCACAGGGACAAGGCAGAGTTGAAAGAGCACATCAAACTATTAAAATGTACTTATTAAAGTAAGAAGACGGAATTGGGAAGAGATGTAAATTCCCCAAAGATGAACTTAAAACAACTCTTTTTAACTCTAAACTTTTTAAATTTGGATTTTCAGGACTTAGTGCTGCAGAAAAGCATATGTGTCCAAAAAATGTGTATAAGCCCAAGGTACTTTGGAAGGATATTCTAACAGGACAATGGAAAGGTCCTGACCCATTAATTTTCTAGAATTGGGTGTCTGCTTGTGGGTTTCCACAGGAAGAACAGCAGCCGATTTGGATTCCAGAGAGATTAACTAAGGTTCTGACCCAGTGATTGCCTAAAGTCGGGGGTCTGTTTATGTGTTTCCACAGGGAGAACAGCAGCCGATTTGGATTCCAGAGAGATTAACTAAAGCAATTTCTATAGACCAAAATAAGATGATTTGGCTCAAATCCATAACAGCTGATGTGCAAAACTCCAGTTTGGCTATCCTTACATCGGCGACAGAACAGGGATGCTTTTTTCAATATCTATTTTATTATTGCCCTTTACCACATCATGAAGTTCTCTTTTGTTTTTTTGAGCTCATACAGACCTAGGTTAATGTTTTGCTGATCAGTTCTATTTTTTGTCTATAGAGTTTTTAAACATTGCAATGATGATTTCACCTGTAAAAAGTTATAAGGCCTTTACTATTATATTATGTGTTGTATGTATTTATTATGTGTGCACACTTGTGTTTTGTGTTATATGTTTGAATGTGTGTATGTCCATATATCATATATGATGAGTGCTCATGAAAAAATGGGTCCATTTTTTTTTAATTCACGTGAATTAAATAGTTTAATTTAAATGGGGTAAACAACTGTTCAGGATTGTTTTAATATGTGAAAAAATAGGAGGTTAACAGACCTGTTTTTTTACTTTTACCATTTTTTTCATTATATTTAATAATTCTCTTCAAGATAATGTAAATTGTTATGAAAATTGTTTTCTTTTAGTGCCTTCTGGAATGTTACATAATTTTTTCTTTAGCCATTATTGCCAGAATTCCTATCTTTATCCCAGTGCCAGTGAAGACAAAGATAAAACCAATATACAGGTTCTGCAATACCCATCACTGAACTGCTTGTAGAACTTGCTTGGAATATGTATCACTTGTATGCATTGTGAACTCACTTGTATGCATTGTGAACTATCTGCTGGTGCAGCGAATTGTGGTAGTGTTTGGATACTTATGCTGATTCTGTCATCAGTGGTACAATTTTTCCAAAAGGAGCCCTCAATTGGCTTGGTGCATCTTCCCTATTCTCGTTTGATAGAGGTCAGGAAACTTACAGAGGAAGGCGAAAGAATTCATCCACAATGACTGCTCTTTTGGCCATTTTTGTTTTGGATGCACACATGGGATCTTTCTTTAGATCTATCAGATTCTGAGATTCAAAGCCACAACCTCACACAGGGCCAAGAGGCTGATTCAGACACATCCCTTTCCAAAGCAATTAAGCAAAGAGCCACAGGTGATGTCCATTCCTTCCATTTGAATACTGTTTTCTTCAGGCTTCACAAAGGGGTGGCCTGAGGCAAAGACCTTCCTAACATTCAGGGCAAGGGAACCATAGGTAAGCAAATTGCCCAAAGCAGGGTTTCTCCACTGAGACTTTTCTGTTTACAATGATATCTGAGGTTTCTGAAATCTTCCCCTTCCCTTCAGCTATGCAGCACATGGCCATCTCACAGAGTTTGGAGGTGGTACATATCTTGAACACAAAACAATGAGGCTATTCTGGAGAGAGGCCAGAATTCAGGAATAAAACAGGAACTTAGGAAGATAGTAGGTGTTGCCTGTCCATAAGACAAGCAACAGTCCATTCATAAAAAGGACAGAATGAATGCCTGGAAGCTTCCTACTAGACAGGACACCTCCATTGATTCATTCTCTTTTCTAAAGACTACAACAAGGGACACAGTGCATATACAGACATAGAAAAACTCGCCTTGTCAAATGACTTACTAGAAACAGTCGACTCCAAACCAAACAAACCACCTTTCCTACCTATTCTCAGAACATGAGACAAAACCATGAACTCACACACACACACCCACAAAGGAACCTCCTTCCCACAAGTAGGTCTGTGACTATCTGTAGTGTCCTCTGACTGGTGGACCATACTATGTTCTTCCAAAATGGCCTGTCTTGTATCAGAACAGGCCTTCTTTGCCAACTCTGTTAAGTTGTCAGAAGCCAGCAGCTTTTTCAGGGAAGGCCCCTCTTCAGAGTTCTCCTGGCATTTGGCCATCCTCACATAAGGAGGTAACAAGAAATACTGACTCTGTCCTTGGTAAATTCAAACAAGTGTGCCCACTGGGACTGGGAATGGGACTGGCTCTGGGTGCCTGGCTTCCTGGATCCCAGGTTCAGAGAGTTCCATCACCAAGGAAGTGAGGTAGGTCACTTCCTTCAGGAATTGAATGAGGTCAATACCTTGGCAACCACTTTGTCCTAACAGTTGTTTACAAGGGTCCCATGAGATGGAGGCTGCCCCTTCTTCCTCTGACACATTCATTAGTTAGAATGGTATATCAACCATAGGCACCAGGGAACAGCTCTCCACACAGGCCTGTTTTGGTCCATCTTTTCTACATTAAGAACAGAGTGGCTGATTCAGACAGAATACTTCATACTGACTGGGTTTTTTGCCATGGAAGATGATTTTGCTATTTCAGGTCCTTCAGAGCTGCCTAAGTTTTCTCCAGGGAACATTTCTGCATGAACCTTTGAGGTTCTCAGCAGGTCGAAGATCCCCTACATTCCTGTATTGTAAGACCAACTCTGTCCCTGCTCTATTGTAAAGTTAGATTGAGGGAACAGTGTATGCTTAGGGTTAATAACAGGTTCGATTTGGGTTAGGAATCATTCTGAGGGATGCATAATGGTATTGGGAACCTGCGATATTTACAAGAATATAGAGGTAAAATATAAGCATGAAAACAGAAATCTAGTTATGATTTGAAGCCCAGAAGTGCATCGGGCCCTTGATTGGGATACTTAGCTTTGAATTATATTCTGCACAGATGTCTCAGATAAATTGATATACAATAGTAAGTGATAGGATCAGACATTTTCAACAGGCTTGAGGTTGAATATATAATCTTAGGAAGAAACAAATATTTAGTCACCAATAGGATTGACATTTGATAGCAGTAGGCAACCTGGACATTGATGTTTTTAGTAATCCATACTCACTTTCCATTTAGACTTCGGTACAAACATTAGTGTGACATTTGCATTTTGTGAAAGAAGTCACATGAAAAGACCAGTGAAGAAACCTCGTGGAAAACATGCATTTTGAATTAGGAAGTGATGGAATGTAAAACAAAATGCCTATTAATTTCTTAACTTGTTGATGAAATATATACCCTATCATGTGTATTAACTGAAGAAATACAAATCTACCAGTATTGAATAAAAATGAATGACAAAATACACATCATGTCCCATAGAAATCTACTTGCATTGATATTAAACTGGGTCAGTTACTGCAGAAATATTAGGATTTTTATGCACCATTTACTGAAGTTAGTTTTCAGTACTAGGAATCAAATATGTAGTTCAGGTGGATGAATATTTCTCAGAATAATTTTGTGAAAAGTTGATTATTAATCCACATACATGAAAATGAATGAATTTACGGAGTGTATAGTAAGACACATATATTTCACATTTTGAAAAATCTAGAGTGTGTGTGTATATACATAAACACACACACACACACACACACACACACACACACACACAGACAGACATTAAAAAGTAGCAATATATGCCAATTGAAATTCACCATGAAATATATGTCATCCACAGATCGAAATAAATTCGTTTTACTGAACATGGATTCATGTATAATATTGTTGTACTAGGAAGATCAACAATAGTCTGAATTTTCAGTTCCAACAGCATTCAGGAGGAGTGATCTCTTCTCACAATTTGTATCTGCCAAGTCAGCCACCTCACAAGAATGTACGTGTGGTACCAGGTAGGATTCTATATGTGCATATTAAAATACATGTACTGAATAGGCTACAGAAAAAGGGAGACAGGAATTCACATATTCGTTAACTTTAAAAACACATGGAGAACCATTTCAACAAAAAATTGACTAGATTTATAACGTATACCCTATATAATGCAAAAGGCAATTCCAATGATACATCATTCGTCCTCTTAACTGCTTGTATTTCTATTCTTTTTGGGTTAATTTTCCCCATCATATTAGGATTAGTAGTCAGAGTCTAGTTGGGCATGTGTTAGTGTCAGGGATTCAGTATTTCAAATGGAAATTTGGAAAACGATTCCAATGTTTATGCAAATATGTGCTACAAAAATATCTTCAAACTCTCATCCAGAACAATGCCTTGACTTTACCTTCATTACAAGTAAAACACAATTAGAGTGGAAGAGTTAGATAATCTGTGAATACTTATCTGGAATCGAATATGTTCAGGAGTTCACAAACTTGGAGGTGGTAGACAAGATTCCAAAAGTAAGGGAAAGGGAAAAACTCCACAAACATGGAGCTCTGCTGGACTAAAAACTTCTTGAGTAACTGCCTCTGAGCTTGGGCACTTGAAATATATGTTGTAGTCAGGAGATTTAGCTTCCTTTGTAGTGAGACCATCAAATCTGGGTATGATTCTATGTGACCTGGAATACATGATTTCTTATTTTCCAAAAAACATTATGAAGCAGTCCTTAATTCTCTCTTTGTAGGTAAACTGTGGCCACTGGGGGCTAATTGTCTACCCTTTTGAACTCTTAAGCCATTTGGTCATCCTCCAGTTTTCCTGGTGTTTCTTGCTGCTGCATTGGGAATTTGGTATTTGCTTCACGAAATACAAGGAATTCAACTGGGACACAGTGCTGGAGGGAGTTCTGTTACGTGTGGTGGGTCAGGGTCTGCAGGAGAATGCACCAACCAGGCTTCTATCCCACATAGCTTGCCTCCTTAACCATAGCAACCTGATTCTAAACATTGGCCTGAATCCTCTCCATATAACAAGATGCCTTTACATAGAAGCGTCTGCTGGCTGCACCATGTCAGTCACAAGCCAATTGGAAGCCAATGGCAGATCCACATGGCCCAACCACAGATTTTTTTTTTTTTTTTTAATCACACACCTGCCCATCACTGCACTAGGCCCACTACTCAGCAGGGTCCAACTTACTGGAATCTCTGTTGTACACAATTTTCATGAAACTCAGTCAATCATGTCACTGTCCTGCATATTCATGATCAGCAACAGGACATCCAAAGTTTCTCCAGTACCATCTGGTCATGGGAATTTCAAAAATTTCATGGTATTTATCTAGCAATTTTTCAAGGATGAATTTGGCAGCATGTGGGTTTCAATTCATTCAGGGACCATAACGTGTTTTGGAAGTTCATTTCAAAGAAAGTTCTGGAGAAATCTCACAGGCAAGGTTTCCCAAAGATTGGCCAAAAGGTCACATAAATCCAGGCCCATTGAGGTCTACAATGTGAGGTCCATGTGTGTTATGACTCTCAACTAAGCCTGCCAAGTCTTTCAGAATAAAATCATGTGATATCCAGCCTGAGATTCCCAGTGATCTCTGGAAAGCCACCCTGGGCCTAGATGTCAGTTTCCAAGGGTGACTCTCATACTTGGCTTCCTAAAATCCCAACCCAATTCATGGCAATACTTCTCTAAGTTCTATTCCTGTACTCAGTCTCTAAGGGGAATCACGCCACAGTTCAAACCCAGGTGGACTCATTCCTGTATTATAAGACCATCCATTCCAACTGCCACAAAAATGACCACAATTAAAACCAAAACACTCCCACATGGCCCTCATCTTCTTCCATATAGACACTCATCATATCCTCTGGCTGGAGATTTACATGAGGAATGCAGCCCAAGACAGTGTCCAGAATACGCTCCCTTGCTCCTCGTTTACCTAAATTCTGAGTGACCTGGACACCCTTCCTTTGAACCAGGAGTGATCAAATAGGACTGCCATTAATACTTATCCACTTCTCAAATTTGAGACCTACTGACTGTTGGGTTTAGATTCTTTATGTTAATTGGAGTCATGAGAAAACCCAAGCACCTATGTGCTAGCCTCTGCAGGGATTTGAAGAACTCATTTGACCTAAAGGATCCCTATTCTCACTTGATTGATGTCAGAAACCTTACAGAGGAAGGCGAAAGACTTATCCACAATGACTGCTCTTTTTGTCATTTTGGTTTTGGATGCACACATGGGATCTTTCTTTAGATCCATCAGTTGCTGAAAATCTAAGCCACAGCCTAACACAGGGCCAAGACGCTGATTCAGACAAATCCCTTTGCAGAGCAATTAAGCAAAGAGCCACAGGTGATGCCCATTCTTTTTATTTGAAAAAGGTTTTCTTCAGACTTCACAAAGCGTTGGCCTGAGGCAAAGACCATCCTGACATTTAAGGCAATAGAACAATAGGTAAGAAAAGGCGCAAAGCAGGGTTTCCACAATGAGACATTACAGGTCAAACTGGTATGTGAGTTTTCTGAGATGCTCGCCATTCACTTCGGCTATTCAGTACATGGCCATGTCACAGAGCTTGGAGGTGGTACATATCTTGGATACAAAGCCATGAGCCTATTATGGATAGTGGCCAGATTTCAGGAAGAAAACAGGAACTTAGGAAGATCGTAGGTGTTGCCCATCAATATGGCAAGCCGCATTTCATTTACAAATTGGGCAGGATGAATGCTGGTAAGCTTTATAATAGACAGGACACATCAATTGATGCATTCTCTTTTCTAAAATCTATAACCATGGACACAGTGGGATACAGAGACACAGAAACACTCGCATTGTCAAACGACTTACTAGAAACAATTCAGTCCAAACCAAACAAACATCATTTGTACCTATTCTCAGAACAAGAGCCAAATCCACAAACCCACACCCACACCCACAAAGGCACCTCTTTCCCCCAAGTAGGTTGTGACTATTTGGAGTGTCCTCTGACTGTGGGACATTCTGGTTCCCCCGAAATGGCCTGTCCTGTCTCTGATCTTGTGTCCTTTTCCAACTCTCTGAAGTTGTCAGGAGCCAGTGGTGAGCCACTACCTGCTTTCTCATAAAAGGCCCGTCTTCAGAGATTTCCTGCCATTTGGCCATCCTAACATCAATAGGTACCAAGAAAGATTGACTCTGCCCTCGGGAAATCCAAAAAGTGAAACCACTGCGACTGGGACTAGGACTGGCACTGTTTGACTGGCTTCCTGGATCACAAGTTCAGAGAGTTCCATCACCAAGGAAGTGAGGTGAGGTCACTTCCGTCAGAAACTGAATGAACTCACTGCCTTGTCAACCACTTTGTCCTAAGAGTTGCTTCCAAGCTTCCCATGAGATGGAGGCTGCCCCTGCTTCCTGTGACACTTTCACAAGTTAGAATGGTATATCAACCATAGGCACCCAGTAACAGCTCTCCACACTGGTCTCATTTGGTCCATCTTCTCTACATTAAGAATAGAGAGGCTGATTCAGACACAACCCTTCACCCTGACCAGGTTGTTTTCAATGGAAAATGACTTTTGCTCTCTCAGGTCCTTCAGAGGTGCCTACATCTTCTCCAGGGATTATGTCTGCATGGACCTTTGAGGTTCTCAGCAGGTGGAAGATCCACTACATTCCTGTATTATAAGACCAACTGTGTCCCTGCTCTTCTGTAAAGTTAGATTGAGGTAAGAGTGTATGTTTAGGGTTAATAACATGTTTGATTTTGGTTAGGAATCATTCTGCTGAATGAATAATGGTATTGGGAACCTGCAATATGTATAAAAATATAGAGGTAAAATATATGTATAAAAACAGAAATCTAACTAACATTTGAAACCCAGAAGGGCACTGGGGCCTTGATTGGGATATTTAGCTTTGAATAAATCGATATACAATGGCATAGGACCTTGTACCTTGGATAATAGAATGTAGAAGAGATCATCCAGTCAAAAAGGATAGTCGGTAGTGAAAGGTTAATAAAATAGGTACTTGTCACTTCCTGTTTTTCCTTATGCTTAACAAAACACTGTTGAAATATTGAGAACTGTTTGCTCATCTTGTTCCCAGAATGTGCTGTTTCCAACTGCCAAAGTGTAGAATGTACTCCCTCACCCAGTTGCACCCAAACCGACCACTCGCCAAGACCCATCAGTAAACTTCCCTCCCTGCCCTCTCCAAGGAAAGTATATATGTTCTGCTTAAACTGCTCTCAGGGCTCTCTGCCCTATTCAAGTGAGCTCTGAGCCCCAGCATGCTGGACCCCCAATAAACCCTTTGCTGTTGTATAAGACAGTCTCTTGGTGGTCTCTTCCTTCAATGCTCGCCCGACCTTTACATATGGAGATTCCACCGAGTTCTGGCAGCGGCAGACAAGAGACCCTAACGGGCTCCTCTTGGGTTAAGCAAGGCTCCTCTTTCTGGTTTCAGTGTTAATCTTAGGGCTTGGAAAAATGGCTGTCAATGAAGAGCGTGAGCTCTCTCCAATGGTGGCTGACAGACATGTCACAGAGCCACAGGCCACGTCCCTGGGGCACGCCCCAAAGGACTCGGAAAATCGAGGAACAATAGTCTTCTCGACTCAGTGATATTTTGTATCGGATTCGGTATTGCCAGCCCATTGGGTTTTGCTGGCTACTCAGTCCTGGTCTCTGTTTTGGATGTCCATTGAATGTCTTTATTGACTTGTTTTGTCTGTGTCGTCTGTCCTTGCATTCACTCTTTGTGTATCTTTCATTATGGGACACAGTACTTCAATACCCATGTCTCTGACCCTTGATCACTGGACCAAATTTCACTTAAGGGCTCAGAATCTTTCCTTTTTCAGTGAAACGCTGGACCTGCCAGACTCTCTGTGCCTCAGAATGGCCCACCTTTGGACTTAGATGGCCTCTAGAAGGATCTTTCTGCTTCCCACTAATTTAATAAGCCAGAGATATTGTCTTTCAACTGGGCACACATAGCCATCCGGATGAACAGCCATATATCTTAACTTGTCAGGACCTCTGCAAATCTCCTCCTCCATGGGTGAAGCATTTCCTTGCCCCTGCCCCCACTCCTACTCCTTCACCCACGATCTCTCAAACCCTCTTCTCCTCCTCCTCCTCCACCCTCTGTTCTCCCTGAGTCACAAGATTTGACTCCACTGGTCTCTCCTCCCCTCCTTATTCCCTGCCCTCGTCCCCCAACCACCAACACCCTCTAAGTGATTCCTCTGCTGCTGACTCAGCCTCTCCACTGTTGGACGAAGCCAAGCTAGCCCAGCGCCCTCCAGATAACTCATCCGCGGCACACACAGCCCCTCCTCCCCAGGAGGAAGCTGGCCTGGCTAAGGGAACTCGCTGGCGGCAAATGTTTGAAAACCCTGGAACTCCTGTGATGATCCCCCTATGTCCTTACGGGCCAATGATTGACAAAGGCAATGGGGGGAAAATGCAAGCCTACCAATATTGGCCTTTCTCCTCTTCAGACCTATATAACTGGAAAAATAACAATCCCCATTTTTTCGAGGATTCTACCCGGCTCACATGTCTGGTTGAGTCATTGATGTTTTCAGAGCCGCCTACTTGGGATGACTTTCAACAACTCCTAGGGACTCTCTTTATGACAGAGGAACAAAAGAGAATCCTCCTGGAAGCTAGAAAAAAAATCCTAAGACCAGATGGGAGACTGACATATCTTCCCAACATAATCAAAGCCGGCTTTCCCTAGAATCAACCCAACTGGTTCCCCAAAACTTTGAAGGTAGAAAGCATCTGTCCACTTCTCACCGGGTTCTAATAGTGGGCATCCGAGCGGCCGCTAGGTGACCAACTAATTTGGCCAAGGTAATAGAGATTATTCAAGGGCCTGATAAATCTGCCTCTATGTTTCTAGAGAGAATTATGGAGGCATACGATATATACTCCTTTCAATACTCATGCAGAGGATCAAAAGGCATCTGTCACAATGGCCTTTATTGGGCATGCTGCCCTGGATATTTAAAGAAAGTTACAATGCTTAGATGGATTACAAGATATGACTTTGAGAGATTTAGTCAGAGAAGCCGAGAAAGTACACTATAAAAGAGAAACTGAGGAAGAGAAGGGAGCAAAGGGAGGATAAAAGAAACAAAAGACAGACTAATGAGTTGACTAAGGTCCCGGTCACAACAACCAAAGGGCCAGAAAATAAGAAACAGGGAGACAGGAAGGGATACCTGGTCCCACGCCAGAGGACCCCCTGACCTCCGATCAATGTGCCTACTGTAAAGAAAGAGGACACTGGGTTCAAGAGTGCCCTAGAAAAAGACAGCCACGGGAGGCAGCCATTCTGACTCTTGAGGATGACTACAAAAGTTGGGGCTCAGACCCACTCCCCAAACTCAGCGTAACTTTTGAAGTGGAGGGGACCCCAGTGAACTTTGAAGTGGATACAGGGGCAATAAACTCAGCCCTTAAGGCCCCATTAGGCCCTCTATCAAATAAAAGGTCTCTAGGTCAAGGGGCTAATGGCTGTAAATGTCGGGCTTGGACAACTAAGAGGACCATGGACCTGGGGAAAGAAAAAATCCATCACTTTTTTTTAGAAATCCCTGAATGCCTGGCCCCATTGATGGGCAGAGATCTGCTCACCAAGCTCCGGACCAAAATAAGTTTTAACCCTGAAGGCCCCCAAGTGGAATTTCTAAATCTTCCAGTAAAAACTCCTACAGTTATGGCTCTAACTATGTCAGTAGAAAATGCATATCAACTCACTCACCTTGGTTCAAAGAAACTGCAGGTATTTCTGAAGTATCAAAAACAGAGTTTTCAACTAACAGACTCACAGCAAAATGAAATAACTGAATGGGTATTAAAACCCTGTTGCTTCCATCAATTGCTTAATGCTTACCCTTTCAAGCTTCCTGCAGGAAAGCACCTACGAGGAACCAGACCAGGACAATTCTGGGAAGTGGACTTTACTGAAATTAAGCCAGCAAGGTATGGACATAAATATCTCCTAGTCTTTGTAGATACATTTTCAGGATGGACTGAAGCCCTCCCCACAAAAAGAAAAAAGAAGAAAAGAAACAGCGCAAATGATGCTCAAGAAGATAGTGGAAGATATTTTTCCAAGATACGTCCTGCCTAAGGTAACAGGGTCTGATAATGCACAGGGGTTCATGGCCCAGGTAAGTCAGGGGTGAGCCAGGAACCTGGGGGTTAATTGGAAGTTATATTGTGCTTATAGACCCCAGAGTTGAGGACAGGACAGGGTGAAAGAATGAATAGAACCATTAAAGAGACCTTAACAAAATTCAGCTTAGCGACCAGCATAAAAGATTGGACTATGCTCCTGCCTTATGCAAATTTTCATGCAAGAAATACTCCCTCTGTTTCTTGAGTAACCTCACCCCCTGTGAAATTCTCTATGGGGCCCCTCCACCAGTAAGGGTTCTAACCCCAACTCTAAGACCTAACGATTCCTTCCACACCCCCTTTCTTGACAGACTTAAAGCTCTTGAAAGAACTCAGCGATACCTATAAAAACAGCTTGCCACTGCCTACCAAACTGGGGATGAGGGGACTCCACATCAATATCAATTAAGAGACTTCATCTATGTAAGACACCATCAGGTGTCATCCCTGGAACCCCGCTGGAAAGGACCATACCAGGTGCTACTTATAACACATACAGTGGTAAAGGTAGACGGAATCACTTCCTGAATCCATGCCTCTCATCTCAACCCTGCGCCCTGTCCAGACTCTTTCTGCAAACTGTAAAAGACTAGTAACACTTTCAAATTGCGTATTCGCCATGTGGGTAAGGCTATAGACTGACCCCTTGGCCACAAATAGTCCTAACCCTCATCAGCCCGTTCAGCAGCGATGGCTGATCACAAATCCTACTGGAAAAAAAGTATAATCTAACTTGCATACAGCCATCTTAGGGACCTGGTGGCCATCTCTCCACCCAGACATTTATCAGTTGGCTATAGGTCTTTCCTATTGGGATATCCCTGATGAAGAGGATCCCACTAAAATACCATTAAATACCCTCCATACCATAGGTAATGGAAACAAACATTATTGATGTGGGGACACGCGAGCCAGATGCAGGTTGGCTAGCCTGGATTACTATGTTTGCCTGGCAGACTATCAAAGCCACAAACAGTCACGGCTGTGTGGGGGAAAAGCCGACTTTTTCTGTAAGTCATGGGGATGTGAGCATACAGGGGCTGCCTGATGGAACCCAAACTCCTCATCTAATTCAGTACAGAGCATTGGCCATACTACCAATTAGATAACCAAAACCGATGGCCCCCAGAGGGGTCTCTAGATCCTCAAATTCTGTGTGACCTTTTTTTTTTTCAAAGAGAGAGTGAGAGAGAGAGACAGAGAGAATTTTTAATATTTATATTTTAGTTTTTGGCCGACACGACATCTTTGTATGTGATTCTAAAGATCGAACCCGGGCCACACGCATGCCAGGCGAGCGCGCTACCGGTTGAGCCACATCCCCAGCCCCGCATGACCTTTTAAACTTCTGAAAGTGCTCAAAAGGGTGAAAGGAGGTTTCCCTATGGGCAGGAATTTTCAATCCTTCGCTCACCTCATGAACTATGCTTATACAATAGATCCTCACCTTCAGCCTTCTGCTCCAGAGTCTCTGCTGTCACTCCCACCTCAGCAACCAGATTTCTCCCCTCCAATTATTAGATCAAAAACCCAAACCTCCGCTGGTTTTCAGACCATTGCCCCCTTGCTGAGGTAGCAGGTACTGAGGTACCCCTCCACCCACTCACTCCTCTCTTCTCCTGTCAGTGCCTACACCGGGTCCCACCAGGTCCTCTTACCAGCTAACCCAAAGCTAAAACCACCTGAGGAGAGCCCTCAGACCCCTATACAAGATGTAATGAAAATGGCCTTTAATGTTGCTTGTCATCACTGAAAAGGGTTTACTAAGAATTTAAAGTCCCTCACATGCGTTTTGGGATACTCACTCTTGTCTTCCCCTCTGCTCTACCTGTTCTACTGCTCAAGTTTTTGTTGCTAGGAAAATCCCAAACCCCTTTTCCCATTACTCTTTTACATCTCTCCTTCCTCATTCTCAGATCCTCGGAGCTGCTGTCAGCCCCACCTTTCCTGTCTTCCCCTTCTGTACCAGGCCCACAGAAAAGTCTTAATTGACTTTCTACAGAAGTCTTCACCATAGATGACTTTAGGACTTTCAGCAAAAGAGTCCCTATAAAAGAGTTCAATGTAGATAAACTTCCTCTTTTATTGTTACCTTGTTCTACTTGGCCACTGGCTAAAAAAATCAGCACTCTTATGCTAGACACCCCCTTACTTGTTTTCCACAAAATATGTGAACAAGACCTCTGCCCGTGAGCTGGGGCTTTACTGAGATGGCTACATTTCTAAGATAAAGAAGTTACCAACTGGGCTCCGTGGTAACACCTGGCAGGGGGCAAAAATAAGAAAGGTAAGAAAAAGCTCTCCCCCTTCCACGTGTCCTTGAAAAGTTAACTTGCCCAGAACAGAGGAAAAAACAGAAACAAAAACTGGTTTTTTGAACATCTGCAGACTGTGAACTTCTGAGCCCCTTCCATGTTGGGTACAAAATTCTGAAATTACCTAAACATGAGTTTCAGGGGATTAATTGATTACAACAGAAGCAATGCCCTCTAAATCTGGTTGCAACCAAATAGGACGGTTTCCCTGTCTTCTGTGCTATCTTAGGAGCCTTACCTACAACAGCCTAATTCTATATAATTAAACATTGTTTATGTTTTAAAGAAATGGACAACAGATGTGATTAATTGTGTAATGGTGCAGATGTTTCCCAGAGTGCTCTAACATGATGCAGATTCATTTGAAGATCAAATAGGGGGGCATACAACCCGTTTCCACTGGGAACATATATCCCTCACTTTAGCCATCCTATTAGCAATAGGAGTTGCTGCAGGGTTGGGCACAGGAACCACTGCACTGGTCCATGGGACACAACAAATGACCCAATTTGAAGCAGCAATAGACCAAAACAAAGATATTAGATACCTCCATCAGAGCTTTGCATGAATCTTTAACCTCTCTCTCTGAAGTTGTTTTACAGAACAGGCGAGTGACACAAAACACACACACACAGAAAAAAATAGCAATATATATGTCAATAAAAATTCATCATAAAATATATATTATCCACAGATCCAAAAATATTCATTTTACTGAACATGGATTTATGCATAATGTTGTTCAACTAGGAAGCTCACCCATAGGTTGAATATTCAGTTCCAACACGGTTTAGTAGGAGTGATCTCTTCTCACAATTTGTACCTGCCAAGTCATCCACCTCACAAGAATGTATTTGTGGTACCATGTAGGATTCTTTATATGCATATAAAAATACATGTGCTGAATAGGCTACAGAGAAAGGGAGACAGGAATTCACATATTTGTTTACTTTAAAAAAACATGGAGAACTATTTCAATAAAAAATTGACTAGATTTAACTCCTACTCTGTATCATGCATAGGCAAGTCCAAATATACACCGTGCCTCCTCTGAACTGCTTGTATTTCTATTCTGTTTGGGTTATATTTCTCCATCCTATTAGGATTAGTAGTCAGAGTCTGGTCGGGTATGTATCAGTGTCAGGGATTCAGTATTTCGAATGGAAAATAGGAAATTGAATCCAATGTGTATGCAAATATATGCTACACAAAAATCTTCCCACTCTCATCCAGAACAATGCTTTAATATTACCTTCGCCTCAAGTGAGACACAATTAGAGGAGAAGAGTTAGAAAATCTGTGAATACCTATCTGGAATGGAAAATGCTCCAGATTTCACATCTTTGATGGAGGTAGAGGATTTTCTAAAAGTAAGGCACGGGGTAAACACTCCACAAACATGGAGCTCTGCTGGCCTAAAGACTTTTTGAGAATCTGCCTCTGAGGTTGGGCACTTGAAATATAGGTTGTTGTCAGGAGCTTTAGCTTCTTTTGTAGTGAGACCATCAAAGCTGGGTCTCCATCTCTTTGACCTGAAGAACCTGGTTTCTTATTTTCCAATGAACATGAGGCAGCAGGCCTGAATCATCTCTTTGTAGGTAAACTGTGACCACTGGTGACTTAGTGTCTCTCTGAGTGAACTGTGAAGCCATTTGGTCCTCCTCCACTTTTTGTGGTGTTGTTCCTGCTGCACTGGGAGTTTGATATTCGCTTCATGAAATACAAAGATTCCAACTGGGACACAGTGCTGGAGGGAGTTCTGTCACGTGTGGTGGGTCAGGGTCTGCAAGAGAATGCACCAACCAGGCTTCTATCCCTCATAGCTTGCCCCATTGCCCCCTTGTCCATATCAACCTGATTCTGAACATTGCCCTGAAACCTCTCCATATAACAAGATGACATTACATATAAGGATCTGCTGGCTGCACCATGTCAGTCACAAGCCATTTGGAATCCAATGGTAGATCCTCATGGCCCTACCACGGATATTTTAACACACACCTGCCCACCACTGTTCTAGGCCCACTACTCAGCAGACTCCAAAGTACTGGCATCTCTGTTCTACACCATTTTCATGAAACCCAGTCAATCAGGCACTGTCTTGTATACTCATGATCAGCAACAGGACATTCAAAGGTTCTCCAGTACCACCTGGTCATGGGAATTTCAATAATTACATGGTGTTCTTCTAGTCATTTTTTAAGGATGAAGTTGGAGGCACTGTGGGTTTCACTTAATTCAAGAACCATTAAATGTTGAGGAAGCTCATTTCAATGAAAGTTCTGGAGAACTCTCACAGGCAAGGCTTACCAAAGAGAGGCCAAAAGATCACATGAAGCCAGGCCAATTGAGGTCTACAATGTTAGGTCTATGTGTGTTTTGACTCTCAACTATGGCTGCCAAGTCTTTCACAATAAAATCATATGATATATTGCCTGATATTCCCAGTGCTCTGTGGAAAGCCACCCTGAGCCCATGTCTCAGTTTCCAAGGGCGACTCTCATGCGTGGCCTCCTGAGGTCCCATCACAATTCATGGAAATACTTCTCTGAGGTCAGTTCCACAACACAGTCACTAAGGGGAATCACACCAGAGTTCAAGCCCAGGTGTACCCAGACCTTTCTTCCAACCGCCACACAAATGACCACAATTAAAACCAAAACTCTCCCACATGGCCCTTATCTTCTTCCATATAGCCACTCTGGTAACCTCTGGCTGGAGGATTCCATGAGGTCTCAGCCAAAGAGAGTGTCCAAAATAGGCTCCCTTTCCCCTATTTTGCCTAAAGTCAGAGTGGCCTGGACACCCTTTCCATGAACCAGGAGTGATCAATTAAGCCTCCCATTAATACTGCTCTGTTTCTCCAATTTGAGGCCTACTGACTTTCAGGTATAGATTCTTTATGTGATTTGAAGTCATGCGAAAACCCAAGCACCTCTGCAGGGCTTTGAAGAACTCGTTTGACCCAAAGAATACCTATTCTTACTTGATGGAGGTCAGGAACCTAAGAGAGGAAGGCGAGAGACTTCATCCAAAATGACTGATCTTTTGGCAATTATGGTTTTGGATGCAGACATGGGATCATTCTTTAGATCCATCAGGTGCTTAGAATCAAAGTCACAGCCACATACAAGGCCAAGAGGCTAAATCAGACACATCCCTTTCCAAAGCAATTAAGCAAAGAGCCACAGGTGATGCCCATTCATTTCCATTTGAAAACTGTATTCTTCAGGCTTCACAAGGGGGTGGCCTGAATCAAAGTCCTTCCGACATTCTGGGCAACAGAACAATAGGTAAGCAAAAGGCCCAAAGCAGGGTATATCCACTGAGACTTTCCTGGTCACACTGATATCTGAGTTTTTTGAGATGCTGGCCATTCCCTTCAGCTATCCTGTACATGGCCATTTCAAAGACCTTGGAGGTGGTACATATCTTGGACACAAAACCATGAGCCAATTCTGGAGAGTGGCCAGAATTCAGGAAGAAAACAGCGACTTAGGAAGGTAGTAGGTATTGCCCATCCATAAGGCAAGCTGCACTCCATTCATAAATTGGGCAGGATGAATACTGGGAAGCTTTCTACTAGACAGGACACATCCATTATTGCATTCTCTTTTCTCGTGTCTACAACAGTGGACACAGTGGGATACACAGACATAGAAACACTCATCTTGTCAAACGACTTACTAGAAACAGTTCACTTCAAACCAAACAAACCACCTTTCCTACCTATTATCAGAACATGAGACAAAACCACAAACCCACACTCACAAAGGCACCTCCTTCCTTCAAGTATGTGTGTGTCTCTCCATAGTTTACTCTGAGTGGTGGGCCATACTATGTTCCCCCGAAATGGCCTGTCCTTTCTCAGATCTGGTTTCCTTGGCCAACTCTGTGAAGTTGTCAGGAAAAAGTGATGAGCCACTACCTACTTTCTCAGGAAAAGTCCCTCTTCAGAGCTCTCCTGGCATTTGGCCATACTCAACTCAGTTGGTACCGAGAAAGACTGACTCTGTCCTTGGAAAATCCAAACAACTGAGCCCACTGGGACTGGGACTGGGATTGCCTCTCGGTGTCTGGCTTCTTGGATAGCATTTTCAGAGAGTTCCATCACCAAGTAAATGAGGTATGTCACATTCTTTGGAACTGAATGAGGCCACTGCCTTGGCAACCCCTTTGTCCTAACAGTTGCTTCCAAGGGTCCCATGAGATGGAAGCTGCCCCTACTTCCTGTGACACTTTCACAAGTTAGAACGGTATATCATCCATAGGCACCCGGGAACAGTTCTCCACACAGGCCTGGTTTGGTCCATCTTCTCTACAATTAGGAGAGAGAGGCTGATTAAGACTCATCCCTTCATCCTGACCAGGTTGTTTGCCATGGAAGATGACTTTTGCTCTCTCAGGTCCTTCATACCTCCCTACAACTTCTCCAGGTATCATTTCTGCATTCACCTTTGAGGTTTTCAGCAGGTGGAAGGTCCCCTACTTTCCTGTATTTTAAGAACGACTCTGTCCCTTCTCTTCTGTAAATTGAGATTGAGGGAACAGTGTATGTTTAGGATTAATAACAGGTTCGATTTGGGTTAGGAATCATTCTGTGTGATGAATAATGGTATTGGGAACCTGCGATATTTACAAAAACATAGAGGTGAAATATAAGTATGGAAACAGAAATCTAGGTATGATTTTAAGCCCAGAATGGCATTGAGCCCTTGGTTGGGATACTTAGCTTTGAATTATGTTCTGTAACCATGTCTCAGATAATTCGATATACAATGTCACAGGACCTTGTACCTGGGTAGATTGAATGTAGAAGAGAACATCTAGTCAAAAAGCGATAGTAGGTAGGATTAGGAAGATAGTCGGTAGGTTTAGGAAGAAGAGTGAGTATAGGATTTGGACCAAATGTTCTTTAGCAATAGGGTTTCGGTTAGAGAGTGAATGAAAATGTCAGCATATGTGAAGAGTCAGTCACAATGATGAACTGGGGAAAATATGTAGGAAATCAGGCATCAATAGAGACAATATGAAATCAGGCAAAGTATAAAGTGAGTGACAGGATTAGACATTTTCAAGAGGGTTGAGTTTGAATATATAAGCATTGGAAGAAACAAATATGATGTCACCAGTAGGATTGACATTTGAGAGCATTAGGCAACCTGGACATGGATTTTTTTAGTTATCCATGTTCACTTTTCTTTTACGCTTTGGTAAAATCATAAGTGTGACCATTACATTTTTTGTTCAGAATTTTACTGTGATAAAATGTATATGTGGATCAGGTGACATGAGTATTTCTTCCACCATTTCTGGGAGCAATATTTTGAAGACATATACAGTAGTGTTAGGGGTACAAAGAGGTGTACCCTGTGTCTATGAATATAGAGATAATGCATGAGTAGACCATCCTGTGAATAAATAATATAACTGGTTCCACTTTAAATAATGGAATTGACATCTGAAACTATACAGGAAATCTTATGTTGATATACAATCATTTATTCCAACCAGTTATACATCTAATGGAAATATTAGGATTATGGTTTATCATGAAGGGTGTTTGAGTTTTGCTTCATAAGTGATTATAAAAAATGAAAATATTGTGATTGGAAAAAAGTCTTATGAAAAGACCATTCAAGAAACATGGAGGAATACATGTGTTCTGAAGCAGGAAGTGATTGATCATGAAAAAAATGCCTATATGTTTTCTAACTTTTGGATGAAATATATATCCTATGATGTGCATAAACTGAAGAAATATTAATGTACCAGTGTTGAATAAAAATGAACCGCAAAATACACATCATGTCCCCTAAGAATCTACTTGCATTGATGTTAACTGGGACAGTAACTGTAGAAATATTAGAGTTTGTATGCGCTATTCACTGAAGTTAGTTTCAGTACTAGGAAACAAATATGTATTTCAGGTGGATGATTATTTCTGAGAATGATCTTGTGGAAAGTTTGTTATAAATCCACATATATGAATATGAATGAATTTAGCGAGTGTATAATAAGACACATATATTTCATATATACACACTCACACGCACAGACATTAAAAAGTAACAATATAGGAGATCCAACATGGCGGCGGGCATGGAGAAATCAAGTCTCTGACCTCTTATGCGCGGGCATAGGGAGTCGTAAACTGTCTAAATGCTATTTGCTCAGAATCACTAGGCAATGCTGACCTGACGTCGATCTGGGGCGAACAGTCTGGGACCTTCAGAACACACACAGAGCCCGGATCAGCTGCATACAAGCTCAGATTTGCCTGCTTCTCGTGACTCAGAACTAACGTTCCCGCTGAAATAACTGGTCGGCCCTTCTGAATTTACAGAGTTAAAAGCAAACTGAGCCTTCATAGGCAGTGGCCACTGGATTGAAATGGGGCTTGGGAGAGACAGTTAGGACCAACCATTGCATTGGTCACCTGGCAAAAGGAATGAACGGTCACCATTTGCATGGGATAACACCATGGCAGAGAACTGACGTCATGGGCAGAGGAGATAACTTTATTGAAATCAGCACGACAGGTGTGTAATCCCCTATCCATCTCTCTCCACACAGCTGGGAAACCTTAAGGGCCCCTCACAGCTCTCCCTTAAGGGACCCTCCCAGCTCTCCCATGAGCAAGATAGCCAGACAAAGGGAATCAGGTGTGGCGAGGGACTCGCGGCGTGGAATTCCCAGCTACCGCTCCCACCAGTGCTGACAACCAGCACCAGCTAATGGGGGCATGGCTACCAGAGGGTAAGCAAATTTGCTGGGGGCTGTCAGCCCAAAGCTCTACAAACTTAGGGTCTGAGGAGGGCAAACAGGGAGAGTGTGCCAGGCGTTCATGAAAACAGGGCTACCAGGAGCAGAGACCTGACATGTAGCCAGTATTTTGGTGAGTGTCACAGTTGAGTGGAGCCTGGCTTGAGGAAACACAAGAGAAGGCCCTAGGTACTCAGGATTAGAGACCCACCGAATCTGGAAGGAAGAGCTGCTGCACAGTGATTGGTTCCCACCTATTGAGAGGAGACGCTTGGCCCAGTGAGTACAGCTCCACCTACTGAAAGAAAAGTTAATTGAAGTCTATGACTTCATGTATTTTTATTATTTTTTTATTTTTAATTTTTTTTCTTTTTCTTTCATTTTCATTTTTTTGTTGTTGTTCTTCAACTTATTTTAATGTTTTTATTTTTTTAATTTTATTATTATTATTATTATTTTAAATTTTAATTTTCATTTTTTAAATTATCATTATTATTTTAAAAAATTATTTTTTCTTTATTTTCTATTTTTTTCTTTTGTCTTTTTATTTCTTTTCAATTTTCTTATTCCCTCTTCCTTGAATTCTACCTACCTATTCTCATTCTCTTTAGTGACTTCTTCCCATCCCTTCTGATATCTTTCCTCCCAAGCTTCAAATAAATTTATAAGAGTAAGCAGTATCTCAGCACTCAAACAGAACAAGAAGTGACATGAGCAGCATAAAAAGGCAAGAAAGAAAAGGAGTACAAACAATGAAGGACAACCTAAATTTTCAGGAGGACCTAGAATCATCAGAAAAATGGTCATATAAAGAACTCAAGGAATACCTTAGAGAGATGGAATGGAACCTTAAAGAGGATACGAGACAGCAAATCCATACAGTGAAAGAACACATTGAAAATGAATTACATAAACAGATAAAAGAAGAAGTTAAGCATCTTTATCAGGCATAGAGATTATAAAAAAATCAAACAATAATTCCAGAAATGAAGGAAACGATAAACCAAATTAAAAACTCAATTGAGAGTATCACTAACAGAGTGTAGCAAGTAGAATACAGAATGTCACATAATGAAGACAAAATATATCATCTTGAAAAGAGTCTAGCCAACACAGAAAGGCTGGTAAAAAATCACGAGAAAAACATCCAAGAGATATGGGATAACATAAAAAAAAAAAACAACTGATGAGTCATCTGGATAGAAGAAGGTACAGAGATTCAAACCATGGGAATGAGTAACCTGTTGAATGAAATAATTACAGAAAATTTTCCAGAAATAAAAAAGGAAACGGATATACAAATTGTAGATGCTTACAGGACACAGAGCACAAAAAATTACAGTAGACCAAAGCCAAGACACATTGTTATGAAGATATCCAATATACAGAACAAAGAGAAAATATTAAAAGCTTAAAGAGAAAAGTTGCAGATTACATTCAGGGGTAAACCAAAAATGTTAACAACGGATTTTTCATCAAAGACACTGAAAGTGAGAAGATCATGGAACAATGTATTTCAAACACTGAAAGACAATGGATGCCAACCAAGAATTCTGTATCCAGCATAATTAAGCTTCAGGTACGACAACAAAATAAAAATCTTTCATGATAAACAAAAGCTAAAAAAATTTTCAGTCAGAAAACCAGCATTGCAAAGTGTATTGAGCAAAACACTACATGAGGAAAAAATAAAAAACAACAACCAAAACCATCAGTGGGAAGTGACTCAGTAATGACAGAGGGCGCGGGAAAAGCTAATCATGGAGAAACAAACTAAATAAATAAAAAAAAAAGATAAATATTCAAACATGGCTGGTAGTACAAACCATATATCAATAGTAACTCTAAACACTAATGGCTTAAACTCTCCGATATACAACATAGGCTTGTAGCTTGGATTCAAAAAACAAATCCAACAGTATGTTGCCTCCAGCAGACACATCTGAATGGAAAAGACATACAAAGGCTGAAGGTGAAAGGTTGGGAAAAAATATACCATGCACACGGTTCTCATAAGCAAGCAGGGGTGGCCATCCTCATATCGAATAAAATCGACTTCAAGACTAATTTAATCAAAAGGGATAAGGAAGGACATTATATACTGTTAAAAGGAACCATTCACAAACAAGACATAAAAATTATCAATATTTACGCACCCTTTAATGGTGCTGCGACGTTCATAAAAAAATTCTCCTCAAGTTCAAGAATCAAATAGACCACAACACAATAATTATGGGTGACTTCAACACACCTCTCTCATAATTGGACAGATCCTCCAAACAAAAGTTGAATAAAGAAACTATAGAACTCAATATCACAATCAATAACCTAGACTTAACTGACATATATAGAATATATCAACCATCATCAAGTGGATATACTTTTTTCTCAGCAGCACATGGATCCTTCTCAAAAATAGACTATATATTATGCCATAGGGCAACCCTCAGTAAATATAAAGAGGTGGACTTAATACCATGAATTTTATCTGATCATAATGGAATGAAACTGTAAATCAATGAAAAAGAAGGAAGGAAAAATCCTACATCACATGGAAAATGAACAATATGTTACTGAATGATCAATGGGTTACAGAAGACATAAATGAGGAAATCAAAAAATTCTTAGAGATAAATGAAAATACAGACACAACATATCGAAATCTATGGGACACAATGAAAGCAGTTTTAACAGGGAAATTCATCACATGGACGTCATTCCTCAAAAAAAGGAAAGAACAACAAATAGATGAGCTAACACTTCATTTCAAAGCCCTAGAAAAGGAAGAGCAAAACAACAGCAAATGTAGCAGAAGGCAAGAAATAATTAAAATCAGAGCGGAAAACAACAAAATTGAAACAAAAGAAATTATTGAAAAAATTAACAAAAGTAAAGCTTGGTTCTTCGAAAAATAAATAAGATCGATAGACCCTTAGCATCCCTTTATGTTCAAAACATTAGAAAAACTAGGGATAACAGGAACTTACCTTGACATTGTAAAAGCTATCTATGTTAAGCCTCAGGCTAGCATCATTCTGAATGGAGAAAAATTGAAGCATTCCCTCTAATATCTGGAACAAGACAGGGATGTCCTCTACCACCACTTCTATTCAATATAGTTCTCAAAACACTGGCCAGAGCAATTAGACAGATGAAAGAAATTAAAGGCATAAAAATAGGAAAAGAATAACTTAAATTATCACTATTTGCAGCTGACATGATTCTATATATAGAAGACCCAAAGGGGTCTACAAGAAAACTACTAGAACTAATAAATGATTTCAGCAATGTGGCAGGGTATAAAATCAACATGCATAAATCAAAGGCATTTCTGTATATCAGCGACAAAACTTCTGAAACAGAAATGAGAAAAAAAAACACTCCATTCACAATATCCTCAAAAAATAAAAATAAAATCTTTGGGAATCAACCTAACAAAAGAGGTGAAAGATTTATACAATGCTTACTACAGAACCCTATAAAGAGAAGTAGAATAAGATCTTAGAAGATGGAAAAATATACACTGTTCATGGATAGGGAGAACTAACATCATCAAAATGGTGATATTACCAAAAGCTCTCTATAGGTTTAATGCAATGCCAATCAAAATCCCAATGGCATTTCTTGTAGAAATAGAGAAAGCAATCATGAAATTCATATGGAAAAATAAAAGACCCAGAAAAGCAAAAGCAATTCAAACCAGGAAGTGTGAATAAGGCGGTATAGCGATACCAGATTTCAAACTAAATTTCAGAGCAATAGTAACAAAGACAGCATGGTACGGGTACCAAAACAGGCAGGTGGACCAATGGTACAGAATGTAGGACACAGAGATTAATCCACAATGCTACAACAATCTTATATTTGATAAAGGAGTTAAAAGCATGCAATGGAGGAAGGATAGCATCTTTGACAAATGGTGCTTGGAAAACTGGAAATCCATACGTAACAAAATGAAACTGAATCCCTTTCTCTCGCATGCACAAAAGTTAACTCAAAATGGATCAAGGACCTTGATATCAAATCAGAGACATGGCATCTGATAGAAGAAAAAGTTGGCTACGATCTACATACTGTGGGGTCGGGCTCCAAATTCCTCAATAGGACACCCATAGCACAAGAGTTAATAACTTGTATCAACACATGGGACTTACTCAAAGTAAAAATTTTTTTCTCAGCATAGAAACAATAAGAGAGGTAAATAGGGAGCCTACATCCTGGGAACAAATCTTACTCCTCACACTTCAAATAGAGCCCTAATATCCAGAGTATACAAAGAACTCAAAAAATTAAACAATAAGATAACAAATAACCCAATCAACAAATGGGCCAAGGACCTCAACAGACACTTCTCAGAGGAGGACATATAATTAATCAACAAATACATGAAAAAATGCTCACCATCTCCAGCAGTCAGAGAAAGGTGAATCAAAACCACCCTAAGATACCATCTCACTCCAGGAAGATTGGCAGCAATTATGAAGTCAAACAACAAGTGCTGGCGAGGATGTGGGGAAACAGATACACTTATACATTGCTGGAGGGACTGCAAATTGATGCAGCCAATTTGGAAAGCAGTATGGTGATTCCTTGGAAAGCGGGGAATGGAACCACCATTTAACCCAGCTATTCCCTTTCTCGGTCAATTCCCTAAAGACCTAAAAATAGCGTGCTACAGGGACACTGCTACATCAATGTTCATAGCAGCACAATTCACAATAGCAAGACGGTGGAACCAACCTAGATGCACTTCAATAGATGAATGGATAAAAAAAATGTGGCATTTATACACAATGGAGTATTACTCTGCATTAAAAAATGACAAAATCATGGAATTTGCAAGGAAATGGATGGCACTAGAGCAGATTATGCTAAGTTAAACTAGCCAATCCCAAAAAAACAAATGCCAAATGTCTTCTTTGATATAAAGAGAGTAACTAAGAACAGAGAAGGGATGAAGAGGATGAGAAGACGATTAACATTAAAACAAGGATGAGAGGTGGGAAGGAAAGGGAGAGAGAAGAGAAATTGCATGGAAATGGAAGGAGACCCTCAGGGTTATACAAAATCACATACAAGAGGAAGTGAGAAGAAAGGGAAAAATAATACAAGGGAGAGAAATTTATTACAGTAGAGAGGGTAGAGAGAGAAGAGGAGAGGAGAGGGGAGGGGAGGGGGATAGTAGAGGATAGGAAAGGCAGCAGAATACAACAGACACTAGTATGGCAATATGTGAATCAATGGATGTGTAAGTGATGTGATTCTACAATCTGTATATGGGGTAAAATGGAAGTTCATAACGCACTTGAATCAAAGTGAGAAATATGATATATCAAGAACTATGTAATGTTTTGAAAAAGCATAAATAAAAATTTAAAAAAAGGAAACTAACTTTGGTGAATGATGCACGTGAATCCTAATATTTCTACAGTAACTGATCCAGTTTAATATCAATGCAAGTAGATTCCTTTGGTACATGATGTGTATTTTGACGTTTATTTTTATTCAACACTGGTACATTACAATTTCATCAGTTTATGCACATTAAAGGATATATATTTCATCCACAATTTAGGAAATTTATAGGCATTTGTTTCATTTTCAATCACTTCCTGCTTCAGAACTCATGTCTTCCTCCATATTTCTTGACTGGTAATTTTATGAGACTTCTTTCCAAACACATTATTTTCAATTTCCATAATCAATTTGAAGCAAAACTCACACACACTTCATGATAAACAATAACCCTAAGATGACAATTAGATATATAACTGGTTGGAATGAATGATTGTATGTCAATATATGATTTCTTATATATATTCAGATATCAATTCAATCCATTATTTAAAGTGGAACCAGTTATATTATTTATTCAGAGTATGTTCTATTCATGCATTATCTCTATATTCATAGACACAGGGTACACCACTTTGTACCCCCAATACTAATTTATATGTCTTCAAATATTGCTCACAGAAATGGTGAAAGAAATTCTCATGTCACATGATCTACATATATATTTTATCACAATAATTTTCTGGGCACAAAATGCAAAGGTCACATTTATGATTGTACCAAATCCTAAATGAAAATTGAACATGGATTACTAAAAACATCCATGTCCAGGTAGCCTAATGCTTTCAAATGTCATTTCTATTGGTGACTACATATTTGTTTCTTCCTAAGATTATGTATTCAATAACAATCCTGTTGAAAATGTCTAAACCTATCACTCACTTTATAATTGCCTGATTTTGTAATGTCTCTATTGATATTTTCTTTTCTATATTTTCCCCAGTTCATCATTGTGACTGACTCTTCACATATGCTGACATTTACATTCACTCTATAAATGAAACCCTATTGCTAAAGAACATTTGATCCAAATTTTATACTCACTCTTTTTCTTAAACTTACAACTGTCTTCCTAATCCTACCGACTATCTCAATTTGAGTGGATGTTCTCTTCTACAATCAATCATCCAAGGTACAAGGTCCTATGCCTTTGATTATCAATTTATCTGAGACAAACGTGCAGAACACAATTAAAAGCTAAGAATCCCAATCAAGGGCCTAATGCCCTTCTGGGCTACAAATCTTACCTAGATTTCTGTTTTCATACTTATATTTCACTTCTAAAGTCTTATAAATATCGCAGGTTCCCAATACCATTATTCATCAAGCAGAATGATTCCTAACCCAAATCGAACATGTTTCTAACCCTAACCATACACTGTTCCCTCAATCTAACTTTACAGAAGAGCATGGACAGAGTTCGTCTTGCATTTCATCAATGTATGGGATCTTCCACCTTCTGAGAACCTCAAAGGTCCTTGCAGATTTGATCCTTCGAGACGATGTAGGCAGCTATGAAGGACCTGAGAGACCAAAAGTCATCTTCTATGGCAAACAACCTGGTCAGGATGAAGGGGTGTGTCTGAGTAAGCCTCTCTCTTGTTAATGTCGAGAAGATGGACCAAACCAGGCCTATGTGGAGAGCTGTTCCCGCAAACTGGTGCAGCCAATTTGGAAAGCAGTATGGAGATTCTTGGGAAAGCTGGGAATGGAACCACAATTTGACCCAGCTATTGCCCTTTTCAGACTATTCCCTGAAGACCTTAAAAGAGTAAACCTCAGGGATACTGCTGTTGTTCATAGCAGTACAATTCACAATTGCTACATTGTGGACCCAACCCCGATGCCCTCTAATAGATGAATGGATAACAAAAATGTGGCATTTATACACCATGGAGTATTATGCAGCACTAAAATATGACAAAATCATGGAATTTTCAGGGAAATGGATGGTACTAGAGCAGATAATGCTTAGTGAAGCTAGCCAATCCCTAAAAAACAAATACCAAATGTCTTCTTGGATATAATGAGAGCAACTAAGAAAAGAACAGGGAGGAAGAGCAGGAAGAAAAGATTAACATTAAACAGAGACATGAGGTGGGAAGGAAACGAAGAGAAAAGGGAAATTGCATGATAATGGAGGGAGACCCTCATTGTTACACAAAATTACATATAAGAGGTTGTGAGGGGAATGGGAAAATAAACAAGGAGAGAAAAGAATTACAGTATATGGGGTAGAGAGAGAAGATGGGAGGGGAAGGGAGGGGGGATAGTAGAGTATAGGAAAGGTAGCAGAATTCAACAGTAACTAATAGGGCATTATGTAAAAATGTGAATGTGTAACCAATGTGATTCTGCAATCTATAATTGGGGTAAAAATGTGAGTTCATAACCCACTTGAATCCAATGTATGAAATATGCTATGTCAAGAGCTATGTAATGTTTTGAGCAACCAAAAAACCGAAAAAGAAAGTAGCAATATATATTCCAATCGAAATTCATCATGAAATATATAAAATCCACAGATGCAAAAATATTCATTTTACTGAAGATGGATTCATGTATAATGTTATTCAACTAGGAAGCTCACCCATAGGTTGAATTTTCAGTTCCAACAGCGTTTAGGAGGAGTGATCTCTTCTCACAATTTTTATCTGCCAATTCAGCTACCTCACAAGTATGTACGTGTGATACCCAGTAGGACTCTATATGTGCATATAAAAATACATGTGCTGAATAGGCTACAGAGAAAGGGAGACAGGATTCCCATATATGTTAACTTTAAAAACACATGTTTAATTATTTCAACAAAAAATTGACTAGATTTATAACTCCTATACTATATAATGCAAAAGGCAATTCCAACTACACACCATGCCTCCTCTCAACGGCTTGTATTTCTATTCTGTTTGGGTTATTTTTTACCATCATATTAGGATTATTAGTAAGAGTCTGGTATGGTATGGGTTAGTGTCAGGAATTCAGTATTTCAAATGGAAAATTGGAAAATGAATTCAATGTGTATGTAAATATGTGCTACACAAAAATCTTCCCACTCACATCCAGAACAATGCCTTGACATTACCTTCGCCCCAGGTTAGACACAATTAGAGTAGAAAAGTGTGAAAATCTGTGAATACATATCTGGAATGGAAAATGCTCGGGAGTTCACATACTTGGAGGTGGTAGAGGAGTTTCCAAAAGTAAGGGACAGTGTAAACACTCCACAAACATGGAGCTCTGAGAGCCTAAAAACTATTTGAAAAACTGCCTCTGAGTTTGGGCACTTGAAATATATGTTGTTGTCAGGAGATTTGGCTTCCTTTGTAGTGAGACCATCAAAGCTGGGTCTGCATCTATGTGACCTGAAGGACATGGTTTCTTATTTTCCAATGAACATGAGGCAGCAGTGCTAAATCCTCTCTTTGTAGTTAAACTGTGGTCACTGTGGGCTAAGTGTCTCCCTGTGTGGACTGTTAAGCCATTTGGTCATCCTCCACTTTTTGTGGTATTTTTGCTGCTGCACTGGGAGTTTGGTATTTGCTTCACAAAATGCAAGGAGCTAACTGGGACACAGTGCTGGAGGGAGTTCTGTCACGTGCGGTGGATGAGGGTCTGCAGGAGAATACACCAACAAGTCTTCTTTCCCACATAAATTGCACCAATAACCATAGCAACCTGATTCTGAACATTTCCCAGAAAGCTTTCCATATAACAAGATGCCTTTACATATAAGGGTCTGCGGGCTGCACCATGTCAGTCACAAGCCATTTGGAAGCCAATGGCAGATCCACATGGCCCCACCATGATGTTTTATCACACACCTGCCCACCCCTGCTCTAGGCCCACTACTCGGCATGCCCCAAATTACTGGCATCTCTGTTCTACACCATTTTCATGAAACCCAGTCAAACAAGGCAATGTCAGGTATACTCATGTTCAGCAACAGGAAATCCAAAGTTTCTCCAGTGCCACCTGGTCATGGGAATTTCCAAAATTTCATGGTATTTATCTAGCCATTTTTCAAGGATGAATTTGGAGGCACTGTGGGTTTCAGTTCATTCAGGAACCATTAAGTTTTGAGAAAGCTCATTTCAATGAAAGCTCTGGAGAACTCCCACAGGCAAGGCTTCCCAAAGAGTGACCAAAATGCCACATGAAGCCAGGCCAATTGAGATCTACAATGTGAGGTCCATGTGTGTTTTAACTCTCAACTATGGCTGCCAAGTCTTTCAAAATAAAATCATGTGATATGCTAGCTGAGATTCCCAGTGGTCTGTGGAAAGCCACCCTGGGCCTAGATTTCAGTTTCCAAGGGCGACTCTCATGAATGACCTTTTAAAATCCCAACACATTTCATGGAAATACTTCTCTGATTTTAGTTCCAGAACTCAGTCTCTAAGGAGAATCACACCAGAGTTTGTTCCCAGGTGAACCCAGTCATCCATTCCAACCGCCACAAAAATAACCACAATTAAATCGAAAACACTCCCACATGGCCGTCATCTTCTTCCATATAGACACTCATCATTATGTCTTGCTGAAGGTTACTATGAGGGTCACAGCCCAAGAAAGTGTCCAAAATAAGCTCAATTACCCCTCATTTGCTTAAAATCACGGTGGCCTGGGCACTTTTCCTGTGAATCAGGAGTGATGAAATATTCCTGCTGTTAAAGTGTTCCACTTCTTCAATTTGAGTCCTACGTGCTGTCAGGTATATATTCTTTTTTCTGATTTGGAGTCATGAGAAAACCGAAGCACCTATGGGCTAGCCTCTTCAGGGATTTGAAGAACTCATTTGACCCAAATGATTCCTATTCTCACTTGATGAAGGTCAGGAACCTAACACAAGAAGGCAAAAAAATTCATCCACAATGACTTCTCTTTTGGCGATTTTTGTTTTGGAAAAACATGGGATCTTTCTTTAGATTCATCAGGTGCTGAGAATCTAAGCCACAACCTCACACAAGGACAAGAGGCTGATTCAGACACATCCTATTCCAAAGCAATTAAGCAAAGAGCCACAGGTGATGCTCATTCTTTTCCATATGAAAACAGTTTTCATCAGGCTTCACAAATGTGTGGCCTGAGGTAATGACCTTCCTGAAATTTAGGTTAATAGAAACCTAAGTAAGCAAATGGCCCAAAGCAGGGTTTCTCCACTGAGAATTTACTGGTCACACTGATATCTGAGTTTTCTGAGATGCTCCCATTCCTTCAGCTATCCAGTACATGGCCATGTCACAGAGCCTTCTGCTGATACATGAGCCTATTCTGGAGAGTGGCCAGAATTCATGAAGAAAACAGGAACTTAGGGAGATAGTAGGTTTTGCCCATCCATAAGGCAAGCTGCAGTCCATTCATCAAATGGGCAAGATGAATGCTGGGAAGGTTTCTACAAGAGACAACACATCCATTAATGCATTCTCTTTTCTAATGTCTGCAACCACGGATACAGTGGGATACACAGATATAGAAACACTCACCATGTCAAAAGACTTTCTAGAAACAGTCCACTCCAAACCAAACAAACCGCCTTTCCTACCTATTCTCAGAACATGAGAAAACACCACAAACTCACACCCACAACAGCAAAGGCACCACCTTCCCCCAAGTAGGTCTGTGACGATCCGGAGTGTCTTCTGACTGGTGGACCATATAATGTTCCCCCGAAATGGCCTGTCCTGTCTCAGATTTGGTCTCCTTGGCCAACTCTGTGAAGTTGTCAGGTGCCAGCGGTGAGCCACTACCTGCTTTCTCAGGATAGGCCTCTCTTCAGAGCTCTGCTGGCATTTGTCCATCCTCACATCAGTAGGTACCAAGAAAGACTGACTCTGTCCTTGGGAAAAGCAAACAAGTTAGCCCACTGGCACTTGGACTGGGACTGGCTCTGGGTGCTTGGCTTCCTGGATCCCAAGTTCAGAGAATTCTATCACCAAGGAAGTGAGGTAAGGTCACTTCCTTCAGGAACTGAATGAGGTCACTGCTTTGGTAACCACTTTGTCCTAACAGTTGCATCCAAGGTTCCCATGAGATGGCGGCTGCCCCTACATACTGTAACATATTCAGAAGTTACAATTGTATATCAACCATAGGAACTTGGGAACTGCTATGCACACAGGCCTGGTTTGGTCTATCTTCTCTACAATAAAAAGAGAGAGGCTGATTCAGACACATCAATTCATCCTGAAAAGGTTGTTTGCCATGGAAGATGACTATTGCTCCCTCAGGTCCTACACAGCTGCCTACATCTCCAAGGATCATTTCTCCATGGATCTTTGAGGTTCTCATCAGGTGGAAGGTCACCTATATTCCTATATTGTAAGACCAACTCTCTCCCAGCTTTTCGGTATGTTATATTAAGGGTAGAGTTTATGGTTATGTGTAATAACAGCTTTGATTTGGGTTAGGAATCATTCTGCGGAATGAATAATGTTATTGGCAACCTGCGGTATTTACAAGAGTATATAGGTGACATCTAAGTATGAAATCAAAAATTTAGGTAAGATTTGAAACCCAGAAAGGCATTGGGCCCTTTAGTGGGATACTTAGCTTTGAATTATCTGCTGCACATTTGTCTCAGATAAATCAATATACAAAGGCATAGGACCTTGTACCTTGGATGATTGAATGTTGAAGAGAACATCCAGTCAAAAAGAGATAGTCAGTAGAATTAAGAACGTAGTCGATAGGCTTAGAAAGAAGAGTGAGTATAGGATTTGGAACAAAAGTTCTTTAGCAATAGGGTTTTGGGTAGAGAGTGAATGTAAATGTGAGCACATGTGAAGAGTCAGTCAAAATGACGAACTGGGAATAACATGTAGGAAAGCAGATATCAATAGAGACATTAGGAAATCAAGCAAAGTATAAAGAGAGTGATAGGATTACACATTTTCAACAGGCTTGAGGTTGAATATATAATCTTAAGAAGAAACAAATATGTAGTCATCAATTGGATTGACATTTGAGAGCATTAGGCAACCTGGACATGGATGTATTTAGTAATCCATGTTCACTTTCCATTTAGGCTTTGGTACAATCATAAGTGTGACCTTTGCTTTTTGTGTCCAGAATATTCTGTGATATAATGTATATGTGGATCAGGTGTCATGAGTATTTCTTCCACCATTTCTAGGAGCAATATTTTGAAGACGTATAAATTAGTATGGGGGTAGAAATAGGTGTACTTTGTATTTATGAATATAGAGTTAATGCATGAATAGACCATACTGTGAATAAATAGTATAACTGGATCCACTTTAAATAATTGATTGAAGTGATATCTGAAAATACATAAGAAATGATATATTGATATAATATCATTCATTCCAACCAGTTATATATCTAATGTTCATCTTAGGGTTATGGTTTATCATGAAGGGTGTTTGAGTTTTGTTTCAAAAGTGATTATGGAAATCAAAAGTAATGTGTTTGGAAAGAAGTCTCATGAAAAGATCAGTCAAGAAACATAGAGAAATACATGAGTTCTGGAGAAGGAAGTGATTGAAAGTGAAACAAAGGCCTATAAATTTGCTAAATAGTGGATGAAATATATATCCTATGATGTGCATAAACTGAAGAAATAGTAATGTACCAGTGTTGAATAAAAATGAACGTCAAAATACACATCATGTCCCATAGGAATCTAGTTGCATTGATGTTAAACTAGGTCAGTTACTGCAGAAATATTAGAATTTGTATGCACCTTTCACTGAAGTTAGTTTTCAGTACTAGGAAACAAATATGTATTTCAGGTTGATGAATATTTCTGAGAATAATCTTGTAAAATGTTGATTATTAATCCACATACATGAACATGAATGAATATGGGGAGTGTATATAAGACTCATAAATTTCATATTTTGAAAAATCTGGAGAGTGTGTGTGTGTGTGTGTGTGTGTGTGTATATATATATATATATATATATATATATATATATATACACAAACAAAGACAGACATTAAAATGTAGCAATATATATGTCAATCGAAATTCACCATGAAATTTATATCATTCACAGATCCAAAAACATTCATTTTACTGAACATGGATTTATGTATAATGTTATTCAACTAGGAAGCTCACCCATAGCTTGAATTTTCAGTTCCAAAAGCGTTTAGGAGGAGTGATTTCTTCTCACCATTTGTATCTGCCAAGTCAGGCACCTCACAAAGATATACGCGTGTTATCAGGTAGGATTCTATATGTGCATATAAAAATACATGTGCTGAATAGGGTACAGAGAAAGCGAGAGAGGAATTCACATATTTATTAACTTTAAAAACACATGGAGAACTATTTCAATTAAAAGTTGACTAGATTTATAACACCTACCCATTATCTTGCAAAAGGCAAGTCCAATATACACCATGCCTCCTCTGAACTGCTTGTATTTCAATTCTGTTTGGGTTATTTTTCTCCATCATATTAGTATTAGTAGTTAGAGTCTAGTAGGGTATGGGTTATTGTCAGGGATAAAGTATTTTGAATGGAAAATTGGAAAATGAATCCAATGTGTATGCAAATATGGGGTATTCAATAATCTTCCCACTCTCATCCAGAACAATGCCTTGACATTACCTTTGCCCCAAGGAAGACACAATTAGAGGACAAGAGTTAGAAATTCTGTGAATACATTTATGGAATGGAAAATGCTCAGGAGTTCACAACCTTGGAGGTGGTAGAGGAGTTTCCAAAAGTAAGGAACAGGGGTGATCACCCAACCTGATCTTTCGTTAATATTGGGAGCCATCTTGCCACAAAGCCATGGAAAGATAATTTTTGCTTTACTATAAATTACTGCAAATTCTGAACCTGCATGGAATGCCTGCCCATGCCTTGAACTCACCCATGCCTAGAGTTCTGACCATATCGCAGCCCTCTCTGAAACTTTAGTGACACCACATAAATATTGGCCTTCCCTGGCCAGACAACGACCCTCTCTGAGGCTCTAATGGTCTTCATAATTTCTGATGCTGGGGCAGCGAAAAAAAATGTGAACTACAATTAGTGTGATGCTTGTCAAAGTTCTGTTTTCTGAAACTTCCTTTTTGTGTAACTTTTGGGGCTATAAAGCTGGGGTGTAGGAAAGGTGGGGATGCTGTCTTTTTTCCACAGTTTTGAGAAGGAGAGTCAGCCTGGCTGGTTGAACTAATAAGCTTGCCTTAATTTGATTTTAATTGGGGTCAGTGGTTTTTTCTTGCGTCCTGGTCTAACATTTTGGAGTTCCTCAGCGAGATGACCCAACCAGATCACAAGACCAGACTGCTGGAAATTATGAAGCTGGCCTTTCCTCCAGGACTCAGATCTGGAAAGCCAAGTTCCAAGGCCTTGGAGTGAGCCTTTGGTCCGGGGAGCACTGCACTGAACCATCACACTAAAACTATTAGCAAGCACCTGGTGGAGGAAGCCTCCATAGGTAAGTGGTGCCATTATAACATCTGATATCCGGTTAAGTGATATGTCTTCTGATGACAGAGAGGTGGCCTGGGGAAGCTCACATATACTCCTGTCCTGGACAGTAACAAGAATTGTCCTGTCCTCTGTTCTGTTCTGTAGGGAATTTCTCTGAAAGAGTAGAAAGGTGCAGCCAGGCACGCAGGAGCTCCTACCTCGGAGCTTCAGCAAGACGTTGCATTGCTCCTCTGTTTTTCTGTATCTTCGCCAGGTTTGTGTTTCTTTGTGTTTTGTTCTGTGTTTTATATGTTTTTGTTTGTTTGTTTTTGTGCATCTTGTTGTGTGATTTCTGTGGTTAAAAACTTAAGGATATTGGATGTAAAAATGGATAATAAAGCAAGTAAGCCTGACACCCCTTTGGACTGTGCTCTAAGGAACTGTGATGAAGTTTACACCTCTTTGTTAAGCAGGATAAGAGAAGCCCCTAGCTGGCTGCCTGGAGCCCACCCACTGCAAAGGGCAATGCCTGCTGGTGACCTAAAAACAGAGTATCTCCCAGGTTAACAATGGAAACATTTTTAAAACCCCTTGTCGCTCCAGATCAAGAGAGTCACAACTTTTGGGCAGAGTTCCCTGTGTTTATGCTTTGTTAGCAAAGCAGTAAACCTCCCTTTTTATTTTTCTCAAACCCTGTCCTCATTATTAAATAGGTATTAATTCGCTTCAAGGTCAGGAACCAAACTTTAAGTTACAAATTTTGATAAACACCCCCCCAACGCCCAGGAACTTTTTGAAAGCTGACTACTGAAATGTTAGGAGATGGAGCATGCTTGGGGTGGAACCAAACCAGAGGAGCTAATCCTGTTAGTAAAAGGAGGGACTGAGGGACTCCCAGCAGCTGCCAAAGCCCTGTTGCTTCAGGGAATTCCCTCTTTACTTCCCTGCACTGTAAAAATTATGCCACCCCTGTCTTCTTAAAAAACAGAAAAAGTAAAAGGGACACTAAATTCAGTAAAGTCACCATGGAAACACTTGATATTACATTTCAGGTTGCCACTCTGTGAAAACATGTGATCCTCTTGTGGGGACATCTATTGTGCCACTGGTGTAGGAGATTTTTCTCTTATCTGCTCTGTTTTTAAGGCTTCTGTCTGTCAGCCATAGTCTGGAGCTCCTTACTGTCTGTCCTGTGTCTTTGTTTCTGGCCCTTTAAGACATGTGGAATAATGTGCTGATATTATAAATTGTTTCTTGGGAATGATCTTAGCTCAATGTGTGTTTTAATGATGATGTTTTATTGTAACAATCTGGTATCTGAATGGGTTTTTGAAGCATTGCTCAATCTTGCAGTTAAAAGTCGGGTTTAGGGAATTGTTTAGTTTATGATTTCAGATAATTCATGCCAGATAACTTAAATTCTTATGATGGAAAACTAAAGAACTCTACTTCCAAGTTGGCAAGTAACTTCCCAAACATTCAGTTTTGTTTTTCACTAATTTTGAATTGGGTAGACTGGGAAAATGTCACAGTGTGTACCAGTGCATTCATTTGGACAAGGATAGTAAATCATAGTAAGGTATCTGTTGACAAAACAAGATGTAAAGATATAAAATTTTGTGAATTTTATCTTAAAATTGTATCAAATTTCAACATCCGAATCTGAAAATTATGGTTAAAATGCCTTAGGCCTGAGGTGTCTGCTCAGAATAGCAGTTTTTTCCTCCTCCTTCCAGACCTCAGCCAGGACTTATGTTGAAATTCAAATGAAAGAAGCCTGCAAGCTCAGTAGGAGACTGATCTGAGGCCTAAGGGGGGAAAAAAGTTGAATTGTATGGTATTTACTAATTACTGGCCAGTCATTTTTTCCAGGACTCTAATTTTTTTCCTTAGATTCTGTATTTTTTTTGAGCTCATGATTTTGATCATACAGACCTAGGTTAATGTTTTTCTGATCATTTCTATCTTTGACCAACAGTGGAGTTTTTGAAACATTTCAGTGGAGATTTCACCTGCAAAAGCTACAAGGCCTTTACTATTATTATGTGTGCACACATTTGTTATGTGTTATATGTCTATATATACATATATCCGTATATCATATTGATGATATACAAATTAACATATATATGGAGCACTCATAAAAAAGCACTCATAAAAACAAATTTTAAAAAGTGGATTCAAAGAACTTAAATTCACCTGATTTAATTGGTTCAATTTAAATTGGATAAACAGATAAAAATAAATGTCTTTAAATTTAAGCTTACAAGTTTTTCTAGGTGTTCAAAAATCTAATAAAATATTAATGCCGACAAAAGGTCTAATATGCCTTGGTTCTAGGACTTTTCCTTCAACAAAAAAATCGCTTACACTGTTCAATACATTTGTCTAATATTTTGAAAAATAAGTAATATAAATTTGATATGGGATTACTCATTCAAGAGTACTTTTGTTAGATATCTGGTTGATTTACTAAGGTCTGTATAAGTTTGTCCTAAAGTCTGTATAAGATTGTAAAAATCAGTCATGTGTTAAAGAGACAAAAATTTCTTAAACATAAGTTTACCCATAACATTGTGATTATTAAGTTTCATTTTTTCTAGAGCTAGCAACCATAAAAATTAAACAACTGATTAAATAAGAACTGTTATTTTAAAGCACTGTACTGCCATTTCTTTAAAAGCTAAACTTGGTTAATGTAGAAACATCAATGCAGTTGTGATGCTATTAATGTGCTTATATCTTCCAGGTATACAAGTCTGTAAGGTAGAAACTTTAAAACAGCATTACATCAAGCTGGTGTTCTGAAGTTGTATGGTAAAAAAATATATTGGGGATTTATTTACCTGAAATCAATAAGATATGTAAACTTTTATGTTACTTTTTACATTGGGGAACAATTTATATGTATTTTTAAGTTAATGAGAGCCTAATCTATGTAAAGGTTAAAAAGTTTCAGCCTTTCTTTAATTAATGTTTTAAATGTTATATCATATGGTGTTAACTAATGTTCATGTGACCTCAAAAAATTTATGTAAACTTTGTAAAATGATATTTTCAAAACAAAGATTAGCTTTAGAACTAAAACACTTAAGATTTATAATGAGCACTGCCTTACCTGAGATAAGGCTCTGTGTCCCATCTTACTATATGTGAGAATGACTACGAAAGCAGTAGGTGAGATGTTATTTCATTTAAAGTTATGTTCAAAAGTTTTTTTTTTTTTTTTTTTTTTTTTTTCGGTCAAGATCACTAGCATCTCAAAAAGGGGATGTAATCTATAACTCAGCCAAAAAATTCAGGGTAGCTATTACAAGAACTGAGTATGTTTACTCTTGTTAATTTTATTTTGTAATTTCCTTATAGGTGACATAAAGATTTCCTGTTAGTGTTTTACAGAAGTGTTGCTTTAAGAACACAGCATGGGTTAATTTAAGATAATAACCCATCACCTACAAGACAGACAGAATAATACAGATCCCAATTAATAAAAAGTTAAATAATTTTAAATTATAGACATGAAAGCCCAGTACTCTTAATATAAGGCTGTTAAAATTTATTTGATGGATGTTTAAGATTAGGATTTAAAATTAAAGTTAAATGAAAAGGGACAAGAAAACTAATATTTGGCTCTTGCCCTCTGAGTCAGTCTGTATCCAGAGAACAGCGGACTTCTCTAAAGAGCTTTGCAACTCTGAACCACATAACCTCCTGATCAGGGAGATTAATAAGACCACTGGAGAACAGAAAGCCAATCAGTGCATTGCTACAAAGAGGATAGTCATCAGAGAAGGGAGATATCCCTGATGGTTCCAAGGGAAGCCACATGGTCAAGGAAGACCTGGACCCACCTAGCACAAATGGCACTAGCAGAACTGAGAAGCTGCTCTCAATTTTCCCCAAGAATGACTCCCATAAAAGCTCAGCTGACTGTTCACAATATAGAGAAACAAAAGTCAGTTTGACTGCTTCATATTAAACACTTAGAATAGACAGTTAAAAACAAAATACAGCCATTCCTGGGCATTTTATATAATAATAGTAATAATAATATATTATGGTATTCACTTCATGTTAGCCTCCCAAAATAAGTAAGACTGGAGGCTACAAAGAAGGATTCTCAGACAGGAATGCCTGATAACTATAAAATGAGACTATAAAAAGGATCTGCCAGAGGCAGAAGTTTTTAGTTTAAGGCCTACAGATATTCTTAAGCTAAACACATAGGCTTGGTATTTGTAAGCATGATTATCCAGCCCTGAGTAAGAGAATTAAAGGTGTCTCTATTAGACACAGAGGTCATACTAAAAGAATTTTGCAAGATCAGATGACATTAAATTATTAAACTGTATCTTATGGGGAGGGACAACTGTAACACTAAAAGTTAAATATTAAGTTAACAGTCCTGATAACTGGGGATATTAAAGGCTTGTGAGGGAACTTCTATACAGTGACATGTTCCAGCTGCTGCAACATTTATTCAGTACTCATGTTTTTTGTTTCTCTCATAGAAGAACCCATTCCCAGATGACTTTACAACCTGTTCTTCCACAACCAGACTTCAAACCGAACTGACTTCTAAACAGCATGGTACTGGTACCAAAACAGGCGGGTGGACCAATGGTACAGAATAGAGGACACAGAAACCAATCCACAAAACTACAACTATCTTATATTCAATAAATGGGCTAAAAACATAAAATGGAAGAAGGATAGCATCTTCAACAAATGGTGTTGGGAAAACTGGAAATCCATATGCAACAAAATGAAACTGAATCCCTTTCTCTCACCATGCACAAAAGTTAACTCAAAGTGGATCAAGGAACTTGAGATCAAATCAGAGACATGGCGTCTGATAGAAGAAAAAGTTGGCTATGATCTACATACTGTGGGGTCGGGCTCCAAATTCCTCAATAGGACACCCATAGCACAACAGTTAATAACTAGAATCAACAAATGGGACGTACTCAAACTAAAAAGTTTTTTCTCAGCAAAAGAAACAATAAGAGAGGTAAATAGGGAGCCTACATCCTGGGAACAAATCTTTAGTCCTCACACTTCAGATAGAGCCCTAATATCCAGAATATACAAAGAACTAAAAAAATTAAACAATGAGATAACAAATAACCCAATCAACAAATGGGCCAAGGACCTGAACAGACACTTCTCAGAGGAGGACATACAATCAATCAACAAGTATATGAAAAAATGCTCACCATCTCTAGCAGTCAGAGAAATGCAAATCAAAACCACCCTAAGATACCATCTCACTCCAGTAAGATTGGCAGCCATTAGGAAGTCAAACAGCAACAAGTGCTGGCGAGGATGTGGGGAAAAGGGTACTCTTGTACATTGCTGGTGGGACTGCAAATTGTTGTGGCCTGTTTGGAAAGCAGTATGGAGATTTCTTGGAAAGCTCGGAATGGAACCACCATTTGATCCAGCTATTCCCCTACTGGGTCTATTCCCTAAAGACCTAAAAAGAGCACACTATAGGGACACTGCTACATCCATGTTCATAGCAGCATAATTCACAATAGCAAGACTGTGGAACCAACCTAGATGCCCTTCAATAGACGAATGGATAAAAAAATGTGGCATTTATACACAATGGAGTATTACTCTGCATTAAGAAAAGACAAAATCTTAGAATTTGGAGAAAAATGGATGGCATTAGTGCAGATTATGCTAAATGAAGCTAGCCAATCCCTTAAAAACAAATGCCAAATATCTTCTTTGATATAAGGAGAGTAACTAAGAACAGAGTAGGGACAAAGAGCATGAGAAGAAGATTAACATTAAACAGGGATGAGAGGTGAAAGGGAAAGGGAGAGAGAAGGGAAATTGCATGTAAATGGAAGGAGACCCTCAGGGGTATAAAAAATTACATAGAAGAGGAAGTGAGGAAAAAGGAAGAAAAATATAAGGGGGAGAAATGAATTACAGTAGAGGGGGTAGAGAGAGAAGAGGGGAGGGGAGGGGGAGGGGGGATAGTAGAGGGTAGGAAAGGCAGCAGAATACAACAGACACCAGAATGGCAATATGTAAAACAATGGTTCTGCAACTGTTGTGATTCTGCAATCTCTATATGGGGTAAAAATGGGAGCTCATATCCCACTTGAATCAAAGTGTGAAATATGATATATCAAGAACTATGTAATGTTTTGTACAACCTACAATAAAAATTAATTAAAAAAAAAAGAAATACAAGGAGTTCAACTGGGACACAGTGCTGGAGTTAGTCCTGTCACTTGTGGTGGGTCAGGGTCTGCAGAAGAATGCACCAACCAGGCTTCTATCCCACATAGCTAACCCCCTTGTCCATAGCAACCGGATTCAGAACATTGCCCTGAAACATCTTCATATAACAAGATGCCTTTAATGGAGTGGTTTCAGACATATTAGTGATTCCTGTCTGCATCATGTCAGCCACAATTCATTTGGAAGTCAATGGCAGATACACATGGCCCGACCACAGATGTTTCATCACAAACCTGCACACAACAGCTCTGGACCCACTACTCAGCAGGCCCCAACATACTGGCATCTCTGTTCTAAACCATTTTCATGAAACCCAGTCAATCAAGGCACTCTCTGGTATACTCATGATCAGCAACAGGACATCCAAATATTCTCCAGTTGCAGGTGGTCATGGGAATTTCAAAAATTTCAGAGTATTTATCTAGCCATTTCCTAAGATGAAGTTGGAGAAACTGTGGGTTTCAATTCATTAAGGAACCATTAAATTTTGAGGAAGCACATTTCAAGGAATACTCTGGAGAACTCTCACAGGCAAGGCTTCCCAAAGAGTGGAAAAAAGGTCACATGAAGCCAGGCCAATTGAGGTCTACAATGTGAGGTCCATGTGTGTTTTGACTCTCAACTATGGCTGGCAAGTTTTTCAGAATAAAATCATGTGATATCCTGCTGAGATTCCCAGTGTGCTGTGGAAAGCCACTCTGGGCTTAGATCTCAGTTTCCAAGGGCGACTCTCATGCGTGGCCTCGTTAAATTTCAACACAATTCATGGCAATACTTCTCTGACGTCAGTTCCATAACGCAGTCTCTAAGAGGAATCACACCAGAGTTCAAGCCCCGGTGAATTCAGCCATCTCTTACAACCACCACACAAATGACCACAATTAAAACTAAATCACTCCCACATGGCCCTCATCTTCTTCCACATAGACACTCATCATGAACTCTGGCTGGAGGTTTCCATGAAGGGCACAGACAAATACACTGTTCAAAATAAGCAGCCTTGCCCCTCATTTGCCTAAAGTCAGGGTGGCCTGGACACCCTTCCAGTGAACCAAGAGTGATCAAATAGGCCTGCTCTATATCTGCTCCGCTTCTCAAATTTGAGGGCTAATGACTCTCTGGTATAGATTCTTTATGTGAATTGGTTTCATGAGAAAACCCAAGCACCTATCGGCTAGCCTCTGCAGGGCTTTGAAGAACTGACTTGACCCAAAGATCCCTATTCTCACTTGATTTAGCTCAGGAAGCTTACAGAGGAAAGCGAGAGACTTCATCCACAATGACTGCACTTTTGGCCATTTTGGTTTTGGATGCACACTTGGAAACTTTCTTTAGGTCCATCAGATGCTGAGAATCTAAGCCACTGCTGTCACACCGGGCCAAGTGGCTGATTCAGACTCATCCCTTTCCAAAGCAATTAAGCAAAGAGCCACAGGTGATGCCCATTCATTTCCATTTGAAACCTGTTTTCTTCAGGCTTCACAAAGGGGTGGCCTGAGGCAAAGACCTTCCTGACATTCAGGGTAATAGAAACATAAGTAAGCAAATGGCCCAAAGCAGGGTTTCTCCACTGAGACTTTACTGGTCACACTGATATCTGAGTTTTCTGAGATGCTCCCATTCCCTTCAACTATCCAGTACATGGCCATGTCACAGAGCTTGGAGGTGGTACATATCTTGGACACCAAACCATAAGGCTACTCTGGAGAGTGGCAAGTATTCAGGAGGAAAAGAGGAACTTAGGAAGATAGTAGGTGTTCCCCATCCATAAGGCAAGCCGCTCTACATTCTTAAATTGGGCAGGATGAATGCTGGGAAGCTTTCTACTAGACAGGACACAACCATTGATGCATTTGCTTTTCAAATGTCTACAACACGGATACAGTGGGATACACAGACATAGAAACACTCGTGTTGTCAAACGACTTTCTAGAAACTTTCCAGTCCAAACCTACAAACTGCCTTTCCTACCTATTCTCAGAACATGAGATAAAACCACAAACTCACACCGACACCCACAACGGCACCTCCTTTCCCCAAGTATGTCTGTGACTATCCTGAGTGTCCTCTGACTGGTGGGCCATTCTATGTTCCCCTGAAATGGCCTGTCTTGCCTCAGATCTGGTCTTCTTTGCCAACTCTTTGAAGTTGTCAGGAGCCATGGTTGAGCCACTACCTGCTTTCTCAGAAAAGTCCCTCTTCAGAGCTCTCCTGGAATTTGGCCATCATCACATAAGTAGGTACCAAGAAAGACTGATTCTGTCCTTGGTAAATCCAAACAATTGAGACCACTGGGACTAGGACTGGGACTTGCTCTTGGTGGCTGGCTTCCTGCTCCCAAATTCAGAGAGTTCCATCACCAAGGAAGTGTGATAGGTCACTTCCTTCAGCAACTGAATGAGGTCACTGCCTTGGAAAACCACTTTGTCCTAGCAGTTGCTTCCAATGGTCCCATGAGATGGAGGCTGCTCCTACTTCCTGTGACACTTTCACAAATTAGAATGGTATATCAACCATAAGCACCCAGGAAAAGCTCTGTATACAGGCCTGGTTTGGTCCATTTCATCTACATTAAGAAGAGAGAGCCTGATTCAGACACATTCCTTCATTCTGACCAGGTTGTTTGACATGGAAGTTGACATGGAGTTGACTTTTGCTCTCTCAGGTCCTTCTTAGGTGAAAAGGTCGGTCAAAAGTCGGAGGAAAAGACCATCAAGAGACTGTCTCATGTCACAGCAAAGGGTTTATTGGGAGTCCAGCATGCTGGGGCTCAGAGCTAACTTCAGAGGAGCAAAGAACAAAGAGCCCCAAGAACAACTTGAGCAGAGTTTATATACATTCTTTAGAGAGGGCAGGGACTTTACATACATCATATCCTCTTTTAGGAAATCAACACATAGCACGGGAAAATCAAATAACAAGTCTAAAACATGATTAGTACATTCATTGGCGGGAAGAGGTCGGGTAGGGGGTGATTGGTTAGGCCTGAAAAGGGGTATACGTTTAAACTGATTGGTTGAATCCCTGAGATGTATATGTGGTGAGCTGCACGGTTTCTGGAAAGGGGTTGTTAAGTAACTAGGTGGTCAGGGAAGATTTCAACACACATCTAATTGGCAGTTCCGGGAATTGTCTTAACTGCCACAGGAATTTCAGGTTCTGAGTGCAGCTTGAAAACTTTAAAAAACCTGGTTCTATGTTTCAATTTCAATTTCTTTTATTCGTTCATTTCCCACTCCTTTTTCTTACTACTTTTAATCTTAAACGTAATAAATCATAATTATTGCGGGGTCTCACATTCTATTTCTGCCAGTGGACCGTATTTCTGTCTGATTACAATGAGTTTTTCCTGCCCAATTTGAGCCTGGAGAAAGGAAACTATGTGGTTAAGCAAACAAGGTCCTACAGTTAGCAACACCATAAGGATGATCAAGGGTCCAGCTAAGTCTGATAGGAGTGTAGTTAACCAGGGGGACTGGGTAAACCATAACTCAAACCACCCTAGTTGAATCTCCCTATCTTTCTGGTGCTCTTCAAGGCATTTTCTCAATTTACTCATGGATTCTTTTACAACTCCAGTATGGTCAGCATAAAAACAACATTTTTCTCTCAGTGCAGCACAGAGGCCCCCCTCACTCATGAAGAGGAGGTCTAATCCTAGCCTGTTCTTTAAAACAACTTCAGAGAGAGAAGTTAAGGATTCCTGCAAAGCTGTGATGGTGGTCTCTAACGTCTTCAAGTCTTTATCTATTGCTGTTTCTAATCGGGCCCTTTGTTGTGACCCACATATAGTAGCAGCTGTTCCCATACCCACTCCTGCAGCAGCTCCTATCCCCAATAGGATGGCAGGAGTAAGGGACACTGGCTCCCCGCAAAATCGGGTTGTTTCTCCCCCTAGTAGACCTTCAAATGATTCTACATCATAATAGAGCATGCTGGGGAGTATCTGCACCATTACACAATAATTTACAGAGATGTCAAATACCTGGGCTGAAATGCAAGGAGTTCTGACTGTTTGGAGTTCAGTACAATAAAGGTTCCTTTAATTAGTTCCCAGGGGGAGGAGTCAGCTGTACTCTGGACTGGGGAAGTAGGCAAAGACGGAAACCGGGAAGTATGAGATGGTAGAGGGGTTCTGGTAGATCTAGCCATGGGAGGTTTAGGAGGCTTAATTCCTGGGTTGAGGGGATTGGGCTCTATTGCTCTGATATTTTCTTCCTTTTTCAGCCGGATGGTGAACCAGTGACCAAAGTCATAACGAGGGCCATATATATAGAATCGCATTCCCCACGTATTTCCCATAGGCCATGCTGTTCCGAGGTAGCCCCTTCCTTTGGAATTGAAAGTTAAAATGAGGGGGTAACATAGACTATTCTTTCCACAGTGAGTTTTTGACACCACTTGGCTAGCAGCACATTTCTTGGGATCAATCAAGGTGTCATTTCTTTCTTCCTGAATCATAGTGTCGGGGGAGTTTGGGTTCCACCATGCAGCTCCCGTTTGTTCACAACCCCAAGATCTACAATAAAAGTCACTGGGTCCTGTACAGGTTTGGGCCTGTTTGCGACTTCGGAAATCAGCTGGGCACACATAAAAATCAAGATTGGCTAGTTTACACCTGAGCTGCGGAAGATGATATCCATAATTCATGGGGTAAGGTGGTCTATGTTGCCCTGGTTTGGGGTTGAGTGGGATCTCTGTGGGGGTCCTCTATGTCAGGGAGATCCCAGTCAGACAGGCCTATGGCAATCTGACAAATATCTGGGTGGAGAGATGGCCACCAAGTCCATATGGTGGCTGTATGTGAAATAGACCACACAACTTGCCCAGTAGGATTTATAACTTGCCATTGTTGCTGAACAAGCTGATGGGGATTAGGACTGCTGGTGGTCAGGGGAAGAATCCATAGCCCTACCCACATGACAGACACACAACTTGAGATGGTTACCAGTCTGTTCCAGTTTCCAGCCAGAGTCCGGACAGGGCGCAGGCTTGAGATGGGAGGCATGGATCCAGGAAGTGATCCCATCCACTTTCACCACTGTGGTTGTTATAAGCAGCACCTGGTATGGTCCTTTCCAGCGGGGTTCCAGGGATGACACCTAATGCCATCTCATGTAGATGAAGTCTCCCACTTGATATCGATGTGGGGTTCCCTCATCTCCAGGCTGATAAGCAGTGGCCAACTGTTTCCACAGGTATCGCTGGGTGCTGGGTTTGTTCAAGGGCTTTAAGTCTGTCAAGAAATAGTGTGTGAAAGGAATCATTAAGTCTCAGAGTTGGGGTTAGGTCCCTTACTGGAGGAGGGGGACCATAGAGAATTTCATAAGGGGTGAGTTTACACAAAGAGGCAGAGGGTGTTTTTCTTGCACGAAACAGTGCTTAAGGTAGGAGCAGAGTTCAATTTTTTATGCCGGTCTCCAAGCTTTTTTCGTTAAGGTCTCTTTGATGGTTCTATTCATCCTTTCTACCTGTCCTGAGCTCTGGGTCTATAAGCACAATTTAACTTTCAATTAATCCCCAGGGTCCTGGCGAATCCCTGACTTACCTGGGCCACGAATGCCAGTCCATTATCAGACCCTATTACCTTAGGCAGGCTGAACCTTGGAAAAATGTCTTATAGAATCTTTTTGACCACCCTCTGAGCCTTTTGTTTCTTCATGGGGAAGGCTTCAAACCATATTGAAAAAGTATCTACAAAGACTAGAAGATATTTAAGTCCGTACCTTGCTGGCTTAATTTCAGTAAAGTCCACTTCCCAGAATTGTCCTGTTCTGGTTCCTCGTAAGCGCTTTCCTGCAGGAAGCTTGGATGGGTAAGCATTAACTAACTGGCAGACTTGACAAGCTCTAGTCACCTGCTCAGCTATTTCTTTCCTCTGTGAGTCAGTCAATAATAAGTCCTTTCTCCGGTCCTTTAGAAGTGCCTATAACTTTTTTCAGCCTAAGTGGGTGAGTTGGTGTACGTCTTTGACATAAAGGTGGGCATTTTGAAATAGTAAACTTGGCTCTGAAGGGTCCCAGAGTCCTGTATCTGTCTCCTCAGATGATAAGTTGCCTGAATGTTCCAGTGCGGCCAAATCTCCTGATTGTTGTTCCCCCCGGTGTGGAAAAAGTTACCAGAGTCACTACGTTTAGGGCTGCCAAATAAGCTTCCTCATCTGCCCTTCTGTTTCCAACCGCCATGGGGTCGTTTCCCTTCTGGTGCCCTGGACAGTGCACTATACCTAGTTCCTTAGTGCTCTGCACTGCTGAGAGAAGGTGGAGGATCTCATCTTTGTTCTTTATTTCTTTCCCAGCAGAGGTTAATAGCCCCCTTTGCTGGTAAATAGCCCTGTGCACATTAGCATTGGCAAATGGATAGCGGCTATCAGTGTATATGGTGGCCCTTTTGCCTGTTGCTAGTTCCAATGCTTTCGGAAGGGCAATCAGTTCTGCCTTTTGGATTGATGTCTTTTCTGGGAGACCAGAGGATCAGATGACATTAGTTTTGCTAACTATTGCTCCTCCAGCCCGCCGCTTGCCATCTTGGAGGAAGCTGCTCTCGTCTGTAAACCATACGACTTCTGGGTGAGGAAGTGGCTGGATCTTTCAAGTCTCATCCTATACTGGTTTCCTCTGCCAGTATGTGTTGACACTCATGAGTGATGGCTTCTGATGATTCTTCTGGCAGCAGTGTACCCAGGTTGAGTGGAGCAGGGGGTCCCAGAGTTATTCTGTCTTTGCTAATCCAGAGGCTCTGGTAGTGGTTTATTCTGGAGTTTGATAGCCACCTCTCTGGAGGCTGACAGATGATGCTCTCCAGGGCATGGGAGGCTATAATGGTTAGCTTCTGTCCCAACGTTCATTTATGAACATCTTTTTTTAGAAGGGCTGCCGCTTCTATCGCTCTTAAGCAATTTGGCCACCCGCTAGCCACTGGGTCCAATTTTTTTGATAAGAATGCTACCGGCCTTTTTCAAGGTCCCAAAGTCTGAGTGAACACTCCCAGTTCTATTCCTTTCGTTTTCTCAATGTAGAGAGTGAAGGGTTTTTCTACTTCTGAGAGTGCTAAAGCTGGAGCAGATAGCAGTGCCTTTTTTTGACATTATCAAAAGCTTTTTGGTGCTCAGGGGTCCATTTGAAATGGGCATCCCCATTTATAAGCGGGTATAAAGGTGCAGCCAGAGATGCGAACCCAGGAATCCATAACCTGCAAAAGCCGGCAGTCCCAAGAAACTCTCTGAATAGTCTCTTATTAGATGTGGGCGGTATCTGCACAACGGTTTGTTTTCTGGGATCACTGAGCCATCTTTTGCCACCCCTAAGAGAATAACCCTGGAAGATTACTTCTTGCTGACAAATTTGGTCCTTTTTGCAGAAGCCCTATATCCAAGCCGAACAAGCTCGGATAATAGTGCTTGGGTCCCAGACTCATAGTTCTTCTTGGTGTTGGCTGCCAGTAGCAGATCATCCACATATTGGAGTAGGGTGACTTCGGGGTGTGCAGTTCTGAGGCCTGTGGAGGGCTTCATCAAAGAGAGTGGGGGAGTTTTTGAACCCCTGTGAGAGTGTAGTACAGGTTAGTTGGCCATATGTTAAAGTTTCTGGGTCTATCCACTCGAAAGCAAACAGAAACTGATTGTCCTTATGTAGGGGCAAGAAGAAGTAAGCATCTTTTAAGTCCAGCACAGTGTACCATTCCCGCTCCAGATTCAGAGTGCTAAGCAAATTATATGGATTGGGTATTGTTGGGTGAATGTCCTGCGCTCTGTTGTTTATCTCTCTTAGGTCTTGAACAGGACAGTAGTCCCTAGTTCCTGCCTTTCTTACTGGTAGCAGGGGGGTATTCCAGGCTGATTGACAGGGCCTTAGGACCCCAAGGGCCAATTATTTCTGAATATGGGGACTTATCCCATCTTTAGCTTCTTTGCTTAGAGGATATTGTTTAACACTGATTGGAGAGGCAGAGGCTTTTAATTCTAGTTCTATTAGAGGTAGTTTTATTGCTAGACCTAACCCAGCAGTTTCTGCCCAGGCATTCAGATAATCTTTTATCCATTTCTGTGGTAGTTTGCCTCTTTGATCAGTCCTAGGGAGCGCGAAGAGTTGATGTTCATCTTCAACGGACATAGTCAATGCTGTGACTATGGGAGGTTTCACTGAAGGCTTTAGAACATCCACTTCGGGAACATCAGGGTTAAAAGTTATTCTAGCCCCGAGTTTGGTAAGCAGATCCCTGTGCATCAATGGGGCTGGGCACTCTGGGATTACTAGGAAAGAGTGTTGGACTTTTCCTTTTCCTACATCCATAATCCTCTTAGTTGTCCAAGCCCGATATGTACTGCCATTATCCCCTTGAACTAGGGACCATTTATTTGATAGGAGCCCAGTGGGGTCTTAAGGGCTGAGAATACTGCTCCTGTATCCTCTCCAAAGTTCACTGGAGTCCCCTCCACTTCAAATGTTACCCTGATCTCGGGGAGGAGATCCGAGCCCCAACATTCCTAGTCCTCTTCTAGAGTCAGCATGGCATGCTGGCGTGGTTGCTTCTTTTGGGTGCACTCTTTGGCTCAGTGTCCTTTTTCTTTACAGTAGGCACATTGATCTGAGGCCAGGGGCAGCCTTCGGCATGGGCCCAAGTATCCCTTCCTGACTCCAAGCTTTTTAACTTCTGGCATATTTGCTGCTGTGAACAAAACCTTAGCCAATGTTTTAGTCTGCCTTTTGCTCCTTTCATGCCCCTTTTGTTCCCTTTCCTTCTCTATCCTCTGTTCCCTCTCCTCCTCAGTTTCTCTCTTATAATATACTTTCTCAGCTTCTCTGACTAAATCTCTTAAGGTCGTATCTTGTAATCCATCTAGACATTGTAACTTTCTCTTAATATCTTGGGCAGCCTGCTCAATACAGGCCATTGTAACAGATGCATTTTGGTCCTCTGCCTGAGGATCAAAAGGAGTATATTCTTCCATTATTCTCTCCAGAAACATAGAGGGAGACTCATTAGGCCCTTGGATAATCTCTCTTACTTTGGCCAAATTGGTCAGCCCTCTGGCGGCCACTCGGAGACCCGCTATTAGAGCCCGGCGATAAGTGGACAGATGCTTCTTACCTTCAAAGGTGTTGGGGTCCCAGTTGGGTCGGTTCATGGGCCCATAGGGACGGAAAGAGAGTATCACAGGGGCTTCTGAGTTTTCTATTATCCGCCGCCGGTGGGTTCCTTTAGGTTGCCCAGCTTCCTCCAGGGGAGGAGGGGCTGCTGCTGCTGCAGAGAAGTCCCCTGGAGGGCTTGGGTCTGGACCAATTGCCTATAGCAGTGGAGAGGCTGAGTCAGCGGTTGGAGGATCATCAGGAACTGTGTTGGGGGTTGGGGAGGGAGAGTAGACGATAAGGAGGGGGAGGAGTGTCCAGTCTTGTGACTCAGGGAGAATGGAAGGAAGAGGGGGAGGAGTGGATGGTTTGAATGATAGGATCATGGGGGAAGGGGTATATGGCTCTTTATCTGGGTGGCCACGTGGCCAAAGCTGAAAGACAATATCTCTGACTTTTCGGATTAGAGGAAAGTGGAAGGATCCTTCTGGGGGCCATCCAACTTCGAGGATGGGCCATTCTGAAGCACAGAGAGTCTGCCAGGTTCAGCGTTTTACTGGAAAATAAAGATTCTGGGCCCTTGAGCGGACATCAGTCCAATGATCAAGGGTCGGAGACAGAGAAGAGGATGTGCTTTGTGCCATAATGGGAATTACTCAAACAGGGACAGTGAAGACACAAACGCAACACAGAAAAAGACAAACAGTAAATGTTTAACATGACTCCAAGAAAAAGATTAGAACTGAGTAACTGGTAAATCTTAATGGGTTAGGCAATAAAGACAGACAGTAAACTCAACATGAGTTCGGGACAATGAACCAAACTGAGTAGCCGGCAAAACCTGATGGGCTGGCAAACCGAATCCTGAAGCAAAATGTAACTTAGATGAGGAAACTACTATTCTTTGATTTCCCTAGTCTTCCGGAGTGTCCCCCAGAAACGTGACCTTGGGCTCTGTGACAGGTCTGTCACACCATAGGAGAGAGCTAATGCTCTTCACCAACAGCCACTTTGCCATGCCCTGACTTGAAATCCGAAACCAGAAATAGGCTCCTTACTAACCCCGAGAGGAGTCCCTTGAGGTCTTTCGTCCACCGCTGCCGGATATCTCACCTGGGGCCTCCAGATAAATAGGTGCGGCGAACGTCAGAGGAAAAGACAACAAAGAGGTTTTCTCATGCATCAGCAAAGGGTTTATTGGGGGTCCAGCATGCTGGGGCTCAGAGCTCACTTCAGAGGACCAAAAATCAAAGAACCCCGAGAACAACTTGAGCAGAGTATATATACATTCTTTAGAGAGAGCAGGGATTTACATACATCATTGCCTCCTTTAGGAAATCATCATGTACCACGGGAAAATCAAATAACAACTCTTAAACATGATTAGCACATTCATTGGCGGGAAAAGGTCAGGCAGGGAGTGATTGGTCAGCCCTGAGAAGGGGTATACGTTTAAATTTATTGGTTAAAGCCCTGAGATGTATACGTGGTGAGCTGCATGGTTTCTGGGAAGGGGTTGTTAAGTAACTAGGTGTTCAGGGAAGATTTCAACACACATCTAATGGGCAGTTTCAGGAATTGTCTTAACTGCCACAGGAATTTTAGGTTCTGAGTGCAGCTTGGAAACTTTACAAAACCTGGTTGTTTACGTTTCAATTTCAATTTGTTTTATTCTTTCAGAACCTTACAGTGGAAGGCGAGAGACTTCATCCACAATGACTGCTCTTTTGGCCATTTTGGTTTTGGATGCACACATGGGATCTTTTCTTAGATCCGTCTGTTGCTGATAATCTAAGCCACAGCCTCAAACAGGGCCAAGAGCCTGATTAAGACACATCCCTTTCCAAAGCAATTACATCTCTGAGGTCAGTTACAGAACTCAGTCTCTGAGAGGAATCACACCAGTGTTCAAGCCCAGGTGGACCCAGTCATTCTTCCAACCACCACACATATGACCACAATTAAATCCAAAACACTCCCACATGGCACTCATCTTCTTACATACATACACTCATGATAACCTTTGGCTAGAGGCTTCCATGAATGGCGCAGCCCACGAGAGTGTCCAAAATAAGCTCCCTTGCAACTCATTTGCCTAACCTCAGGGTGGCCTGAACACCCTTCCTGTGAACCAGGATTGATCACATAGTTCTTCCTGTAATACTGCTCTGCTTCTCCAATTTGAGGCCTACTGACTGTCAGGTATAGATTCTTTAAGTGATTTGGAGTCATTAGGAAACCAAAGTAAATTTGCAAGGCTTGGAAAAACTCATTTGACCCAAAGGATACCTATTGTCACTTGGTGGAGGTCAGGAACCTTACAGAGGAAGGCGAGAGACTTCATCCACTATCACTGATCTTTTTGCCATTTTGGTTTTGGATGCACACATTGGATCTTTCTTTATATCCATCAGGCGCTGCTAATCTAAGCCACAGCCACACACAGGGCCACGAGGCTGATTCAGAACATCCTTTTCCAAAGCAATTAAGCAAAGAGCCACAGGTGATGCCCATTCATTTCCATTTGAAAACTGTTTTCTTCAAGATTCACAAAGGGGTGGCCTGAGGCAGAGACCTTCCTGACTTCAGAGCAACATAACAATAAGTAAGCAAATCCCAATGCAGGGTTTCTCCACTGAGACTATACTAGTCACAATGATATCTGAGTTTTCTGAGATGCTTGTCATTCCCTTCAACAATCCAGTACATGGCCATGTCACAGAGCTTGGAGGTGGTATATATATCTTGGACAAAAAACCATGAGCCTATTCTGGAGAGTGGCCAGAATTCAGAAAGAAAACAGGAACTTAGAAAGTTAGTAGGTGTTGCCCATTGAAAAGGCAACCAGCAGTCCTTTTTTAAAATGGACAGGATGAATGCTGGAAAGCTTTCTACTAGTCAGGATACATCCATTGATGCATTCCTTTTTCTAATGTGTACAACCAAGAAAACAGTGGGATACACAGACACAGAAACACTCACCTTGTCAAAGGACTTTCTAGAAACAGTCCACTCTAAACCAAACAAACCGCCTTTCCTACCTATTCTCAGAACATGAGACAAAACCACAAACTCACACCCACTCTCAAAAAGGCACCTCTTTCCCCAAGTAAGTCTGTGAGTATCCAGAGTGTCCTCTGACTTGTGGGCCATAGTATGTTCCCCCGAAATGGCCTGTCCTGTCTCAGATCTGGTCTCTTTGTCTATCTCTGTGAAGTTGTATGGAGCCTGTGCTGACCACTACCTGCTTTCTCAGGAAAGGCCCCTCTTCAGAGCTCTACTTGCATTTGGTCATCCTTAAACCATTAGGTACCAAGAGAGACAGACTCTCTCCTTGGTAAATCCAAACAAGTGAGCCCACTGGGAATGGGACTGGGCTTGCCTCTGGATGCCTGGCTTCCTGGATCTGAAGTTCAGAGAGTTTCATCACCAAAGAAGTGAGGTAGGTCAATTCCTAAAGGAAGGGAATGAGGTCACTGCCTTGGCAACCACTTTGTCCTTACAGTTGCTTCCAAAGGTCCCTTGAGATGGAGGCTGCTCCTACTTCCTGTGAAACTTTCAGAAGTTAGAATGGTATATCAACCATAGACACCCAGGAGAAGCTCTCCACACAGGGTTGTTTTGGTCCATCTTTTTTATATCAATAGGAGAGAGGCTGATTCAGACACATACCTTCATCCTGACCAGCTTGTTTGCCATGGAAGATGACTTTTGCTCTCTCAGGTCCTTCATAGCTGCCTACATCTTCTCCAGGGATCATTTCTGCATCAACCTTTGAGGTTCTCAGCAGGTGGAAGATTCCCTACATTCCTGTATTGTAAGACCTACTCTGTCCCTGCTCTTTTGTAAAGTTAGATTGAGGGAACAGTGTATGGTTAGGGTTAATAATATATTTTATTTGGGTTAGGAAACATTCTGTGGGATAAATAATGGTATTAGGAACCTGCGATATTCAAAAGAATATATAGGTGAAATATAAGTATAAAACCTGAAATCTAGGTACGATTTGAAGCCCAGAAGGGAATTGGGCCCTTTAGTGCGATACTTAGCTTTGAATTATGTTCTACACAGATGTCTCAGATAAATCGATATGCAATGGCAGAGGACCTTGTACCTTGGATGAATAAATGTCTTAGAGAACATCCAGTCAAAAAGGAATAGTCGGCAGGATTAGGAAGGTAGTCAGTAGGTTTTGAAAAAAGAGTGAGTATAGGATTTGGACAAAACGTTCATTAGCAATAGGGTTTCGGGTAGAGAGTGAACGTAAATATGAGCACATACGAAGAGTCAGTCACAATGATGAACTGGGAAAAATATGTTGGAAAGCAGATATCAATAGAGACATTAGGAAAACAGGCAAAGTATAATGTGAGTGATAGGGTTAGACATTTTCAACATGGTTGAGGATGAATATATAATCTTAGGTAGAAACACATATGTAGTCATCAATAGGATTGATATTTTAGAGCATTAGGCAACCTGGGCATGGTTGTTTTTAATAATCCATGCTCACTTTCCATTTTGCTTTGGTGAAAGGTTAATAAAATAGTCACTTGTCACTTCCTGTTTTTCTGTATGCTTAACAAAACACTGTTGAAATCTTGAGAACTGTTTGCTATTTTGGTTCCCAGAATGTGCTATCCCCAACTGCCAAACTGCAGAATGTACTCCCTCACCCAGTTGCATGCAAACTGCACACTCGCCCTGACCCATAAATAAATTTCCCTCCCTGCCCTGTCCAAGGAAAGTATATAAGCTCTGTTAAAGCTGTTCTCAGGGCTCTTTGCTCTATTCAAGTGAGCTCTGAGCCCCAGCATGCTGGACCTCCAATAAACACTTTGCTGTGGCTGAGTGAAAATGGTATACTGTTCTGTACTTAAAAGATGCTTTCTTTTGCTTGGCTCTGCATAAAGATAGTCAGTTGCTGTTTGCTTTCAAGTGGGTAGACCCAGAAACAGGAACGTCTTGTCAACTAACTTGGACTAGACTCCCACAGGGGTTCAAAATCTCCCCCACTCTCTTTGATGAAGCCCTTCACAGAGATCTTAACAACTTCAGAACTACACACCCCGAAGTCACCCTGATTCAATATGTGGATGTCCTGCTCCTGGCAGCAAACACCAAGGAAAACTTTGAGTCTGTGACCCAAGCAGTATTATCTGAGCTTGCTCAACTCAGGTATAGAGCTTTGGCCAAAAAGGCCCAAATTTGCCAGCAAGAAGTAATCTTCCTGGGGTATTTCCTTAGGCACTGTAAATGATGGCTCACTGACCCCAGGAAACAAAACGTTGTACAGATACCACCCCCATTTAACAGGAGACAACATAGAGAGTTTCTTGGAACTGCTGGCTTTTGCAGGTTATGGACCTGGGTTTGTGTTCATAGCTGCTCCTTTATACCCGCTGTTAAATGAGAATGCCCAATTCCAATGGACCCTTTGAGCACCAGCAAGCTTTTGATAACATCTAAGAACACTAACACTGAACACCTCAACTTCACTGAGCCCAGCCTGCAATTTCAGAAAGCCCTACACTATGTTAAAAATGTACATCAACTCAATCAACTTAGTTCAAAGAAACTGCAGCCATTCCTGTAGGATCAAGAACAGAGTTTTAGACTAACTCACTCACAGTGAATGGAAATAACTGAATGGGTAACAAAAGCCTGTCGGTTCTGTTAATTGGTTAATGCTTACCATTCCAAGCTTCCTGCAGGAAAGCACGTACCAGGAACCAGACCAGGACAATTCTGGGAAGTGGACTTTACCTAAATTAAGCCAGCGAGATATGGACTTAAATATCTCCTAGTCTTTGTAATCCTGAAAGATATTTTTCAAAGACAGGGCCTGCCTAATGTAATGTGATCTGATAATTGAACGGCGTTCATGGGCCAGGTAAACCAGGGGTTAGCCAGGACCCTGGGGATTAATTGGAAGTTACATTGTGTTTATAGACCCCAAAGCTCAGGACACATGAAAAAATAAATAGAAGCATTAAAGAGACCTTAAATAAATTAAGCTTAGAGACCGTCATAAAAGGGTAGACTATGCTCCTGCCTTATGCACAGTTTCATGAAAGAAATACTTCCTTTGTTTCTTTGTGTAACATCACCCCCTATGAAATTCTCTATGGGGCCCCTCCTCTGGTAAGGGACCTAACCCCAACTCTAAGACCTAAGTATCCCTTCCACACACCCTTGCTTGACAGACTTAAATCTCTTGAAAGAACTCAGCTATACCTTGGAAACAGCTGGCCACTGCCTTCCAACCTGGGGACGAGGGGACTCCACATCGATATCAAGTAAGAGAATTCCTCTACATAAGAGGACATCAGGTGTCATCCCTGGAACCCCGCTGGAAAGGACCATACCAGGTGCTACTTATAACACCTACAGCGGTAAAAGTAGACGGAATCACTTCCTGGATCTATGCCTCTCATCTCAAGCCTGCAACCTGTCCAGACTCTGGCTGGAAACTGGAAAAGACTGGTAACCCGTTTAAATTGTATATTTGCCACGTAGATAAGGCTATAGACTTTCCCCTTGGCCACCAGTAGACCTAACACTCATTAGCCCATTCAGCAGCAATGGCTGATCACAAATCCTACAAGACAAGAAGTATGGTCTATCTTGCATACAGCCCCCTTAGGAACCTGGTGGCCATCTCTCCACCCAGACATTTGTCAGCTGGATATAGGTCTTTCCTATTAGGATATCCTTGATGAAGAGGATCCCACTAAAATTCCATTAAATCATTTCCGTACCATAGATAATGGAAACAAACATTATGGTTGTATAGACAGGCAAGCCAGATGCAGGTTGGCTAGCCTATATTAGTATGTTTGCCCCGCAGACTATCAAAGCCACAAACCGCCATGGCTGAGTGTGGGAAAAGATGACTTCTTCTGTAAGTCATGGGGATTTGAGCATACAGGGGCTGCCTGGTGGAATGTAAAATCCTCATCAAATTCAGTACACAGCATTGGCCATATTACTACTTAGACATCTAAAACAGATGGCGCCAAGAGGAGTCTCTAGATCCTCAAATTCTGTGTGAGCTTTTTACCTTCTGCAAGTGCTCAAAAGGGTGAAAGGAAATTCCCCTATGTGGAGGCCTTTTCCCTGTTTCCCTCACATCCTGAACTATGCTTCTCCAATAGTTCCTCACCCTCAGCTTTCTGCTGCAGACTCTCTGCTGTCAGTCCTACCTCAGCAACCTTATTTCTCCCCTCCAATTACTAGATCCAAAACCCAAACCTCCGCTGGTTCTCAGAGCATTGCCCCCTTGCTGAGTTAGCAGGTACTGAGGTACCCATCCACCCACTCACTCCTCTCTTCCTCTGTCAGTACCCGCGCCGGGTCGCACCAGGTCCTCTTACCAGCTAACCTAAAGCTCAAACCAGCTTAGGAGATCCCTCAGACCCCTATTGAAGATGTAATGAAAATGACCTTTAAAGTTGCTTTGTGATCACTGAAAACAGGTTACTAAGAATTTAAAGTGCCTCACAGGCTTTTCGGGATAGTCACTCCCGTCTTCCCCTCTGCTCTACCTGTTATACTGCTCAAGTTTTTGTTTCTAGGAAAATCCCAAACCCCTTTCCCATTATTCTTTTATATCTCTCCTTCCTATTTCTCAGATCCACGGAGCAGCTCTCACCCTCCACCTTTCCCGTCTTCCCCCTCTGTACCAGGCCCACAGAAAAATCTTAACTGAACTTCTCCAGAAGTCTTCACCATGACTTTAGGATTTTCAGCAAAAGAGTCCCTATAAAAGAGTTCAGTGTAGATAAACTTCCTGTTTTTCTGTTGCCCTGCTCTACTTGGCTACTGGCTGCAAAAATCAGCACTCCTAAGCTTGACACCCCTTTAATAGTTTTTCACACAATATGTGAACAAGGCCTCTGGCCTTGAGCTGGGGCTTCATAGAGATGGCTATATTTTTAAGATATAAAATTACCAACTGGGCTCCATGGTAACACTGCAGGGGGATAAAAGAAAAGGAAGAAAAAGCTCTCCCCCTCCCAGGTGTCCTTGAAAGTTTAACTTGCCCACCAAAGAGGAAAAAACAGAAAAAAACTTCTTTTTCTGAAGTTCTGCAGACTGTGAACTTCTTAGTCCCTTCCCTTTCATGTTGGGTACAAAATTCTGAAACTACCTAAACTTGGGGTTCAGGAATTAATTGATTACAACAGAAGCAATGCCCGCTGAATCCGGTTGCAACCAAATAGGACTGTTTCCCTGTCTTCTGTGCTATCTTAGGTGCCTTGCCTTGACTGCCCCTACAACAGTATAATTCTATATACTTAAACATTGTTTATGTTTTAATGAAATGGTCAACAGATGTGATTAATTGTGAAATGGTGAAGATGTTTCCCAGATTGCTCTATAATGACCCAGGTTCATTTGAAGTTCAAACAGGGGGGCATACAACCCAGTTCCACTGGGAACATATATCTCTTACTTTACCTATCATATTAGGAAGTGGAGTTGCTGCAGGGGTAGTCACAGGAACCACTGCCCTGGTCCATGGTACACAACAAATGACCCAAATAGAAGCAGCAATAGACCAAAACTTAAAGATATTAGAAACCTCCATCACAGTTTTCAGGAATCTTTAACCTCTCTCTCTGAAGTTGTTTTAGACAACAGTAGAGGGTTTGACCTCCTCTTCATGAGAGAAGGGGGCCTTTGTGCTGCATTGATGTAAGAATGCTGTTTTTATGCCGACCATAATGAAGTTGTAAAAAAACCTATGAGTAAAATAAAAGGATGCCTTGAAGAGTGTCAATGAGAGACAGACGCCCCAAAAGGGTGGTTTGAGTCTTGGTTATCACAGTCCCTCTGTTTATCTACGCTTTTACCACCCCTGGCCTGTCCAATAATAATCTTCATATTATAGCTAACTATAAAACCCTGTTTGCTCAACCGTGTAATTTCTTTTTTCCAAGCTCAAATTGGACAAGTTAAACTTATGGTAATACCCCACTAGCAGACATAGAATGTGACACCCCCCAGTAATCACTATTATGATTAAAATTAGCCAGAAGAAGAAGTGGGGAATGAAAGGTTAATAAAAAAGGAACTTGGAACTTCCTGTTTTTTTGTATGCTTAACAAAACACTGTTGAAATATTGAGAACTGTTTGCTAACCTTGTTCCCAGATTGTGCTGTCCCCAACTTCGAAATTGCAGAATGTATTCCCTCATCCGGTTACACGCAAACCGCCCACTCGCTCTGACCCATCAATAAATTTCCGTCCCTACCCTTTTCAAGGAAAGTATATAAGCTCTGCTTAAGCTGTTCTCAGGGCTCTCTGCTCTATTCTTGTGAGCTCTGAGCCACAGCATGCTGGACCCCCAATAAACCTCTTGCTGTGGCATGAGACACTCTCCTGGTGGTCTCTTCCTCCGATGCTTGCACGAACATTACTTGGATGATTGAATGTAGAAGAGAAAATCCAGTCAAAAAGGGATAGTCGGTAGGATTAAGAAGATAGTCGGTAGGTTTAGGAAGAAGAGTGAGTATAGGATTTGGAACAAAATCTCTTTAGCAATAGGGGTTTGGTTAGAGAGTGAATGTAAATGTCAGCACATGTGAACAGTCACAATAATGAAATGGGAAAAGAACGTAGGAAAGCAGATATCAATAAAGACATTACGAAATCAGGCAAAGTATAAAGTGTGTGATACTATTAGACATTTTCAACAGGGTTGAGTTAGAATATATAATCTTAGGAAGAAACAAATATGTAGTCACCAATAGGATTGACATTTGAGAGCATTAGGCAACCTTGACATGGATGTTTTTTGTAATCCATGCTCACTTTCCATTTAGGTTTTGGTACAATCATAAGTGTGACGTTTGCATTTGTGTCCAGAATATTACTGTGATAATATGTATATGTAGATCTGGTGACATGAGTGTTTATTCCACCATTTCTGGGAGCAATTTTTTGAAGACATATAAATGGGTATAGGGGGTACAAAGAGGTATACACTGTGTCAATGAATATAGAGATAATGCATGAATAGACCATAAGTGAATAAATAATATAACTGGTTCCACATTAAATAACGGATTGAATTGATATCTGAAAATGTATAAGAAATCTTATATTGATATACAATCATTCATTCCAACCATTTATACATCTAATATCAATATTAGGGTTATGGTTTATCATGAAGATATGTTATTTTTGCTACAAAAGTGATTATGGAAATCGAAAATAATGTGTTTGGAAAGAGTCAGTCACAATGCTGGCAATATGTGAACAAGGCCTCTGGCCTTGAGCTGGGGCTTGACAGAGATGCCTACAGTTCTAAGTTAAAGAAGTTACCAACTGGGCTCCATGGTAAAAGCTGGCAGGGAGAAAAAAAAAGAGAAGAAAAAAGCTCTGCCCCTCCCAGGTGTCCTTGAAATGTTAACTTGCACAGAACAGAAAAAAAAAAAAAAAAACAGAAACAAAAACTGCTTTTAATGAACTTCTGCAGACTGTGAACTTCTGAGTCCCTCCCTTACATGTTGGGTACAAAATTCTGAAACAATCTAAACTTGGAGTTCAGGGGATTAAATGATTACAATAGAAGCAATGCCCTCTAAATCCGGTTGCAACCAAATAGGACTGTTTCGCTGTGTTCGGTGCTATGTTAGTTGCCTTACCTTGCATTGTCCATCCCTTTTCTCATGAAAAGACAAGTCAAGAAACATGGAGGAATGCATGTGCTCTGAAGCAGGAAGTGATTGATAGTGAATCAAATGCCTATAAATTTCCTAACTTGTGGATGAAATACATATCCTATGATGTGCATAAATTAAATAAATAGTAATCTACCAGTGTTGAATAAAAATGAACATCAAAATACACATCATGTCCAATTGGAATCTACTTGCATTGATGTTAAACTGGGTCAGGTACTGTAGAAACATTAGGATTTGTGTGCACCATTCACTGAAGTTCCTTTTCGGTACTAGGAAAGAAATATGTTTTTCAGGTAAATGAATATTTCTAAGAATAATTTTGTGAAAAGTTGATTATAAATTCACATATATGAATATGAATGAATTTGGTGAGTGTAAAATAAAACACATATTTCATATTTTGAAAAATCTGGAGAGTCTATCTATCTATCTATATATATATATATATATATATATATATATATATATATGTGTGTGTGTGTGTACACACACACACACACACAGACATTAAAAATAGCAATATGTATGCCAATCAAAATTCAAAATGAAATATATATCATTGACAGATCCAAAAATATTTATTTAACTGAACATGGATTTATGAATAATATTGATCAAGTAGGAAGCTCACCCATAATTTGAATTTTCAGTTCCAACATCATTTAGGAGGAGTGATCCCTTACAATTTGTATCTGTCAAGTCAGCCACCTCACATGAATGGACGTGTGGTCCCAGGTAGGATTCTATGTTTGCATATAAAAATACAGGTGGTGAATAGGCTACAGAGAGGGGAGACAGGAATTCACATATTGGTTAACTTTAAAAAAAAACATGGAGAACGACTTCAAGAAAAAGTTGACTAGATTTATAACTCCCACAATATATAATGCAAAAGGCAAGTCCAACTATACACCATGCCTCCTCTGAAATGCTTGTATTTTTATTCTGTTTGAGTTATTTTTCTCCATCTTATTAGTATTAGTAGTCAGAGTGTAGTAGGGTAGGGGTTAGTGTCGGGGATTCAGTATTTCGAAAGAAAAATTGGAAAATGAATCCAATGTGTATGTAAATGTGTGCTCCACAAATATCCTCCCACTCTCATACAGAAAAATGCCTTGACAGTACCTTCGCTCCAACTAAAACACCATTAGAGGAGAAGAATTAGAAAATCAGTGAATACATATCTGGAATGGAATATGCTCACAGTTTTGAAAAATTGGAGGTGGTAGATGATTTTCGAAAAGAAAGGGACAGGGTAAACACTCCACAAACATGGAGTTCTGCTGGCCTAAAGACTTCTTGAGAAACTGCCTCTGAGGTTGGGCCCTTGAACTATATGTGGTTGTCAGGAGCTTTAGCTTCCTTTGTACTGAGACCATCAATGCTGGGTCTGCATCTATGTGACATGGAGGAAATTGTTTCTTATTTTCCAATGAAAATGAGGCAGCAGTGCTGAATTCTCTCTTTGTAGGTAACCTGTGGCCACTGGGGGCTAAGTGTATCCCCGTGTGGACTGTGAAGCCATTTGGACATCCTCCAATTTTTGTGGTGTTTCTCGCTGCTGCACTGGGAGTTTGGTATTTGCTTCACAAAATACATGGAGTTCAACTGGGACACAGTGCTGGAGGGATTTCTGTCGGCAGTGGTGGGTCAGGGTCTGCAGGATAATGCACCAACCAGGCTTCTATCCCACATTGCTTTCCCCCTTGACCATAGCAACCTGATTCTGAACATTGCCCTGAAACCTTTCAATATAACAAGATGCCTTTACAAAGAAGGGTCTGCTGGCTGCACCATGTCAGTAACAACCATTTGGAAGCCAAGGGCAGATCCACATTGCCCCACTACATGTTTTATCACAAACCTTCCCACCACTGTTCTAGGCCCGCTAATCAGCAGGCTCCAAATTACTGGCATCTCTGTTCTACACCACTTTCATGAAACCCAGTCAATCAAGGCACTGCCTGGCACACTCAAGATCAGCAACAGCACATCCAAAGGTTCTCCAGTGCCACCAGGTCATGGGAATTTCAAAAATTTCACGGTATTTTTCTAGCCATTTTTCTAGGATGATGTTGCAAGCACTATGGGTTTCAATATATTCAGGAACCGTTAAATGGTGAAGAAGCACATTTCAATGAAAGCTCTGGAGAACTCTCAAAGGCAAGGCTTCCAAAATAGTGGCCAAAAGGTCACTTGAATCCAGTCTTATTGAGGTCTACAATATGAGGTCCATGTGTTTTTTGACACTGAACTATGGCTGCCATGTCTTTCAGAATACAATCAAGTGATATCCTGGCTGAGATTCCCAGTGCTTTGTGGAAAGCCACCCTGGGCCTAGATCTCAGTTTCCAAGGGCGACTTTCATTGCGTGGCTTCCTAAAATCCCAAAACAATTCATGGCAATACTTCTTTGAGGTAAGTTCTAGAACTCAGTCTCTAAGGGGAATCACACCAGAGTTCAAGCACAGGTAGACCCAGTCATTTCTTCCAACCACCACACAAATGACCACAATTAAAACCAAAACACTCCACACGGCCCTAATCTTCTTCCATATAGACACTCATCATATCCTTTGGCTGGAGTTTTCCATAAGGGGTGCAGCCCAAGACAGTGTCCAAAATAAACTCCCTTAACCCTCATTTGCCTAAAGTCAGGGTGGCCTGGACACCCTTACCGTAAACCAGGAGTGATCAAATAGGTCTGCCATTAATACTTTTCCACTTCTTCAATTTTAGGCCTTTTAACTGTGGCATTTAGATTATTTATGTGAACTGTAGTCAAGAGAAAACCGAAGCACCTATGGGCTAGCCTCTCCATGGCTTTGAAGAATTCATTTGACCCAAAGTATCCTTATTCTCACTTGATGGAGGTCAGAAACCTTACAGAGAAAGGCGAGAGACTTCATCTACAATGACTGTAATTTTTGCCATTTTGATTTTGTATGCACACATGGGATTTTTCTTTACATCCATCAGGTGTAGGGAATCTAAGCCATAGACTCACACAGGGCCAAGAGACTGATTCAGACACATCCCTTTCCAAAGCAGTTAAGTAAAGAGCCACAGGTAATGCCCATTTATATCCGTTTGAAAACTGGTTACTTCAGGTTTCACAAAGGGGTGGCCTGAGGCAAAGTCCTTCCTGACATTCAGGGCAAAAGAACAATAGGCAAGCAAAAGCCCCAAAGCAGAGTTTCTCCACTGAGACTTTACTGGTCACACTGATATCTGAGTTTTTTGAGATGCTCGCCATTCCCTTCAGCTATCCAGTACATGCCCATATCACAGAGCTTGGAGGTGGTAAATATCTTGGACAGAAAACCATGAGCCTATTCTGGAGTGTATCCAGAATTCAGGAAGGAAACAAGAACTTAGGAAGTTTGAAGGTGTTGCCCTTCGATAAGGCAAGCCACAGTCCATTTATATATTGGGCAAGATTGATGCTGGGAAGCTTTCTACTAGACAGGACACATCCATTGATGCATTCTCTTTTCTAATGTCTACAACCACAGACACACTGGGAAACACAGACATAGAAACACTTGCCTTGTCAAACGACTTACTAGAAACAGTTCACTCCAAACCAAACAAACCGCCTTTCCTACATTTTCTCAGAATATGAGACAAAACCACAAACACACAACTAAAACCACAAATGCATCTCCTTTCCCCAAGTAGGTCTGTGACTATTCAGAGTGTACTCTCACTGGTGAGCCTTACTATGTTCCTCTGAAATGGCCTGTCCTGTCTCAGATATGGTCTCCTTGGCCAACTCTGAAAAAGTCAGGAGCCCACGGTGAGCCACTACTTGCTTTCTCTGGAAAGGCCAGTCTTCAAAGCTTTCCTGGCATTTGGCCATCCTCACATCAGTATATACCAAAAAAGACTGTCTCTGTCATTGGAATATCCAAACAAGTGAGCCCACTGGGACTGGGACTGGGACTGGCTCTGAGTGCCTGGCTTCCTATATCGCAAGTTCAGAGAGTTCCATCACCAAGGAATAGAGATGAGGTCACTTCCTTCAGGAACTGAATAAGTTCACTGCCTTTGCAACCACTTTGTCCTAACAGTTGCTTCCAAGGGTCCCATGAGATGGATGCTGCCCCTATTTCCCGTGACACTTTCACAAGTTAGAATGGTATATCACCCATAGGCACCCGTGAACAGCTCTCCACACAGGGCTGGATTTGTCCATCTTCTGTACATTAGGAACAGAGAGGCTGATTCAGACACAACCCCTCATTCAGACAAGGCTGTTTTCCATGGAAGAAGACTTTTGCACTCTCTGGTCCTTCATAGCTGCCTACATCTTCTCCAGGGATTATTTCTGCATGGAACTTTGAGGTTTTCAGCAGGTGTTATATCCCCTACATTCCTTATTGTAAGACAAACACTGTCCCTGCTCTTCTATAAAGTTAGAATGTGGGAACAGTATATGGTTTTGGTTAATAACATGTTCGATTTGGGTTAGGAATCATTTTGCTGGATGAATAATGGTATTGAAAACCTGCAATATTTATAAGAATATAGAGGTCAAATAAATGTATGAAAACAGAAATCTAAGTAAGATTTGAAGCCCAGAAAGGGATTGGGCCCTTGATTGGGAGACTTAGCTTTGAATTATGTCCTGCACAGATGTCTCAGATGAATCAATACACAATGGCATCGGACCTTGTACCTTGGATGATTGAATGTTGAAGAGAACATCCATTCTAAAAAGGATAGTCAGTAGGATTTGGGAGATAGTCGGTAGATTCAGAAAGAAGAGAGAGTATAGTATTTGGACCAAAAGTTGTTTAGCAATTGGGTTTCAGGTAGAGAGTGAATGTAAATGTCAGCACAAATGCACAGTCAAAATGATGAACTGGGAAATTATGAAGGAAAAGAGATATCAATAGAGACATTAGGATATCAGGCAAAGTTTAAAGTGAGTGATAGGATTAGACATTTTCAACAGGGTTGAGTTTGAATATATAATCTTAGAAAGAAACAAATATGTAGTCAACAATTACATTGACATTTGAGAGCATTAGGCAACCTTGTCATGGATGTTTTCAGAAATCCATGCTCACTTTAAATTTAGGCTTTGGTACAATTATAAGTGTGACCTTTGCTTTATTTTCCAGAATATTACTGTGATAAAATGTATATGTAGGTCAGGTGACATGAGTATTTCTTCCACCATTTCTGGGAGCAATATTTTGGAGACGTATAAATGAGTATTGGGAGTACAAAGAGGTGTACCATCTCTCTATGAATATAGAGATAATGCAAGAATAGACCATACTGAGAGTAAATAATATAATTGGTAAACGTTAAATAACGGATTGAATTGATATCTGAAAATATACAGGAAATCTTATATTGATATACAATCATTCATTCCAACCAGTTATACTTCTAATGGTAATATTAGGGTTATATTTTATCATGACGAGTGTGTGAGTTTTGCTTCAAAAGTGATTATGGAAATCAAAAATAATGTGTTTAGAAAGAAGTCTCATGAAAAGTCTTATCAAGAAACATGGAGGAATACATGTGTTCTGAAGAAGGAAGTTATTGAAAGTGAAACAAATGCCTATAAATTTGCTAACTTGTGTATGAAATATATATCTTATGATGGGCATAAACTGAAGAAATAGTAATGTACCAGTGTTGACTAAAAATGAACATCAAAATACATATCATGTTCCATAATAATCTACTTGCATTGATGTGACATTGGGTCAGTTACTGTAGAAATATTAGGATTCGTTTGCACCATTCACTGAAGATAGTTTTCAGTTCTAGGAAACAAATATGTATTTCAGGTGGATGAATATTTCTGAGAATAATCTTTTGAAAATTTGATTATAAATCCACATACATGAATACGAATGAATTTAGGGAGTGTACAATAAGACACATATATTTCATATTTTGAAAAATTTGGAGAGTATATATATATATATATATATATATATATATATATATATATATATACACACACACACACACACACACACACACACACACATTAAAAAGTAGCAACATATATGCCAATTGAAATTCTTCATGAAATGTATATCATCCACTGGTCCAAAAATATTCATTATAGTGAATATGATTTTATTTATCATGTTGTTCATCTAAGAAGCTCACCCATAGGTTGAATTTTCAGTTCTAACTGTGTTTAGGAGGAGTGATCTCTTCTCCCAATTTGTATCTGCCAAGTCAGCCACCTCACAAGAATGTACATGTGATAACAGGTAGGATTCTATATGTGCATATGAAATTACATGTGCTGAATTGGCTACAGAGAAAGGCAGAGAGGAATTCACCTATTTGTTACCTTTAAAAACACATGGATCTTCTTCTATTTCTCTCTTTATGGTTCTGTAGTTTTCATTGTATAAGTCTTTCACCTCTTTTGTTAGGTTGATTCCCAAGTATTTTATTTTTTTTTTGAAAATATTGTGAATGGAGTGTTTTTCCTCATTTCTGATTCAGAAGTTTTGTTACTGATATACAAAAATGCCTTTGATTTGTGTGTGTTGATTTTTTATCCTTCCACTTTGCTGAATTCATTTATTAGTTCTAGTAGTTTTTTTGTAGACCCTTTTGGGTCTTCTAGGTATAGAATCATGTCATCCGCAAACAGTGATAATTTAAGTTCTTCTTTTCCTATTTTTATGCCTTTAATTTCTTTCATCTTTCTAATTGCTCTGGCCAGTGTTTTGAGAACTATATTGAATAGAAGTGGTGATAGAGGGCATCCCTTTCTTGTTCCTGATTTTAGAGGGAATGCCTACAATTTTTCTCCACTCAGAATGATGCTAGCCTGAGGCTTAGCATAGATAGCTTTCACAATTTCGAGGAAAGTTCCTGTTATCCCTAGTTTTTCTAAAGTTTTGAATATAAAGGAATGCTGTACTTTGTCGAATGCTTTTTCTGCATCTATTGAGATGATCATATGGTTCCTATTTTAAGTCTATTTATGTGGTGAATAACATTTATTGATTTCCGTATATTGAACCATCCTTGCATCCCAGGGATTAATCCTACTTGATCAGGGTGCACAATTTTTTTGATGTGCCTTTTTGTCCGATTCGCCAGAATTTTATTGAGGATTTTTGCATGTAGTTTTATCAGAGATATTGGTCTGTAGTTTTCTTTCTTTGAGGTGTCATTGTCTGGTTTCGGAATCAGGGTGATGTTGGCCTCATAGAATGAATTTGGCAAAGCTCCCTCTTTTTCCACTTCCTGAAATAAATTGAAAAGTATTGGTATTAATTCTTCTTTAAAGGTTTTGTAAAACTCCGCTGTATACCCATCTGGTCCTGGGCTTTTCTTGGTTGGTAGTCTTTTGATTGCTTCTTCAATCTGATCCATTGATATTGGTCTGTTCAAATTGTGTGTATCCTCCAGACTCAGTCTGGGCAAATCATAGGATTTAAAAAATTTATCGATGTCTTCACTCTCTTCTATTTTATTGGAATATAGGTTTTCAAAATAATTTTAAAAATGTGGCATTTATACACCATGGAGTATTTCACAGCACTAAAAAATGACAAAATCATGGGATTTGCAGGGAAATGGATGGTATTAGAGTAGATTATGCTTAGTGAAGCTAGACAATCCCTAAAAAAACAAATTCCAAATGTCTTCTTTGATATAATGAGAGCAACTAAGAACAGAGCAGGAAGGAATAGCAGGAAGAAAATGTCAACATTAATAAGAGACATGAGGTGGGAGGGAAAGGGAGAGAAATGGGAAATTGCATGGAAATGGAGGGAGACCCTCAATGTTTTACAAAATTATATATAAGAAGTTGTGAGTGGAAGGGGAAAATAAACAAGTAGGAAAATGAATTACAGAAGATAGAGTAGAGAGAGAATATGGGAGGGGAGGGGAGGGGAGGGGGGATAGTAGAGGCTAGGAAAGGTAGCAGAATACAACAGATACTAATAGGGCATTATGTAAAAATGTGGATGTGTAACCGATGTGATTCTGCAATCTGTATTTGGAGTAAAAATGTGAGTTCATAATCCACTTGAATCTAATATATGTAATACAAGATGTCAAGAGTTTTGTAATATTTTGAACAACCAATAAAAAAAAAACATGGAGAACTATTTCAGCAAAAAATTGACTAGATTTATAACTCCTACCCTGTATAATGCAAAAGGCAAGTCCAACTATACACTATGTCTTGTCTGAACTGCTTGTATTTCTATTCTTTTTGGGTTATTTTTCTCCATCATATTAGAATTATTAGTCAGAGTCTAGTACGGTATGGGTTAGTTTCAGGGATTCAGTATTTTGAATGGAAAATAGGAAAATAAATCCAATGTGTATGTAAATATGTGCTACACAAAAATCTTCCCACTCTCATCCAGAATAATGCCTTGACATTACCTTCGCCCCAAGTAAAACACAATTAGAGGAGAAGAGTTAGAAAAACTGTGAATACATATCTGGAATGAAATATGCTCAAGAGTTCACAACCTTGAAGGTGGTAGAGGAGTTTCCAAAAGTTAGGAACAGGTAAATATTCGACAAAATTGGAGCTCTACTGGACTAAAGACTTCTTGAGAAACTGCCTCTGAGTTTGGGCACTTGAAATATTTGTTGTTGTCAGGAGCTTTAGCTTCCTTTGTAGAGAGACCATCAAAGCTGGGTATGTATCTAAGTGACCTGGAGGACATGGTTTCTTATTTTCTAATGAACATGAGGCAGCAGTGCTGAATTCTCTCTTTGTAGGTAAACTGTGGGGACTGGGGGCTAACTCTTTCCCTGTGGACTCTAAAGCCATTCGGTCATCCTCCACTTGTCGTGGTGTTTCTTGCTGCTGCAATGCGAGCTTGGTATTTGCTTCACACAATACAAGGAATTCAACTGGGACACAGTGCTAAAGGGAGTTCTGTCACGTGCAGTGTTTCAGGGTCTGCAGGATAATGTACCACCCAGGCTTCAATCCCACATAGCTTGCATCCTTGACCATAGCAATTTGATTCTGAACATTGCCCTGAAAACTCTGCATATTAAAAGATGCCTTTACATAGAAGGGTATGCTGGCTGCACCATGTCAGTTACAAGCCATTTGGAAGCCAAAGGCAGATCCACATGGCCCCACCACAGATATTTTCTCACACACCTGCACACAACTTCTCTAGGCCCACTTCTCATCAGGCCCCAACTTACTGGCATCTCTGTTCTTACACCATTTTCATGGTCATGGGAATTTCAAAAATTTCATGGTATTTATCTAGCCATTTTTCAAGATTGATGTTGGAGGCATTGTGGTTTAAATTCATTCAGGAATCATTCAATGGTGAGGAAGCTCATTTGAATGAAAGCTCTGGTGAAATCTCTGAGGCAAGGCTTCCCAAAGAGTGGCCAAAAGGTCACATGAACCCAGGCCTATTGCTGTCTACAATGTGAGGTCCATGTGTGTTTTGACTCCCATCTATGGCTGCCATGTCTTTCAGAATAAAACCATGTGATATCCTGGCTGAGATTCCCAGTGCTCTGTGGAAAGCAAACCTGGGCCTAGATCTCGGTTTCCAAGGGCGACTCTCATGCTTGGCCAACTAAAATCCCAACACATTTCATGATAATACTTCTCTAAGGTCAGTTCCAGAACCCAGTCTCTAAGGGGAATCACACCAGATTTCAGCCCAGGTGTACCCAGTCATGTCTTCCAACTACCACAAAAATGATGACAATTAAAATCAAAACACTCCCACATGGCCTTCATCTTCTTCCAAATATTTACTCTCATTCTAAGCTCTGTCTGGAGGTTTCCATGAGCGGCGAAGTCCAAGAGAGTGTCCAAAATAAGCTCCTTTGCCCCTCATTGCCTAAAGTCATGGTGGCCTGGACACCCTTCCTGTGAACCAGGTGTGATCAAATAGGCCTGCCCTTAATACGCCTAGGCTTCTCCAATTTGAGGCCTACTGACTGTCAGGTATAGATATTTTTATGTGAACTGGAGTCATGAGAAAACCCAAGAAACTATGTGCTAGACTCTCCAGGGCTTTGAAGAACTCATTTGACACAAAAAATCCCTATTCTCACTTGATGGAGGTCAGGAGCCTTACAGAGGAAGGTGAGAGACTTCATGCACAGGGACTGCTCTTTTGGCCATTTTGGTTATGGATTCACACACGGAATGATCCATCAGGTGATGAGAATGTAAGCCACAGCCTCACACAGATCAAAGAGGCTGATTCAGACACATCCCTTTCCAAAGCAATTTAGCAAATACCCACTGGTGATGCCCATTCATTTCCATTTGAAAACTGTGTGCTTCAGGCTTCACAAAGGTGTGCCCTGAGACAAAGAGCTTCCTGACATTCTGGGCAAATTAACAATAGGTAAGCAAATGGGCCAAAGTAGAGTTTCTCTACTGAGACTTTACAAGACACACTGATGTCTGATTTTTCTAAAATGCTCCAATTCCCATATATTAAATTATGTAGAGACATTAATGAACAAGAGCAAGTCATGGCAGCTGCAGTAAAACAGGCTTTAGAACAAGGGCAAGTCGTGGCAGCTGCAGTAAAATAGGATTTAGATGCCAGGACAAGAACATGCTACAATTGTGAACAAACAGGACATTTTAAAAGGAATTGCCCCATAAGAGGAGGGTTTAACAAAACTAGGTATAAAAGGAGTAGAATACGGGGTATTTGCCCAGGATGCCATAGAGGGAGACATTGGACTAATGAATGCCATTCTCAAACCACCATAGAGGGTAGTATATTATCAAAAAACAAACAGGGACCAGGTGTTTATCCATGATATCATGGAGAAAGGCATCTTGTTACGTTGCCAGAAAATGGACAGGGGGACCCAATGCTCTGGGGCCCCAAACCACAAATATACGGAGCACTGGAGGAACCCAGCAACCCCATCAGGGTAGTGCCAAAGACACATTGTCCATCAGAGCCCTCAACAGACAAACCAGAGGGAGTGCAGGGTTGGACATCTGCACCTCTGTCAGAGCAGTACTAACTCCAGAGATGGGAGTTCAAATCATTCTCTCAGGGGTAAAAAACCTCTTCCCCAAGGAGCAGTAGGCTTATTATTGGGACGCAGCTCTTCTACTCTAAAAGGACTTATGATAAGTCCTGGGGTAATTGACCCTAATTATGAAGGTGAAATAAAAATTATAGCCAGTTCTCCAAAGGGTATATCAGTAATTTCACCAAGAGACAGAATAGCACAGTTACTAATAATACCACGCTTACATGATAAATTTTCCAGTCATGTTGTAGAAAGAGGTTCCAAGGGATTAGGCTGCACAGATGTAGATTTGGCTATGTTTTCTCTAAAGTTAGATTCTTGCCCCATACTAAAACTAAATATTCAAGGACATGAATTAAATGGGCTACTGGATACAGATGCAGAACTTAGCATCATCTCTCGTCCAGAATGGCCAAAATATTGGCCATTACAACCATCCACTCAAACACTTCAAGGCCTAGAATTGGCGACTAACCCCATCAAAGAGCAATGGTATTAGATTGGAAGGATCCTGAAGGATGTGAAGGAACTATATAGCCATATGTATGGATCATCTTCCCGTAAATTTATGGGGATGAGATGTCCTAGATGAATTAGGTTTGAAATTAACAAAAAACATCAATTAAAATATACCCACAATTATGGTTAGACAAGGTTTTAGGATAGGAAAAAGATTAGAAAAACAATATCAAGGTATAGCAGCTCCAATACTAATAGATCAAGGAACAGACAGAAATGGGTTGGATTTTAAGAAAGGGACACTAAGACAATAAAAATTACTTGGAAATAAGAAAGACCAGTATGGGTTCCTCAGTGGACCCTGACTAAAGAAAAGGTACCAGCAGCCCATGATCTGGTCAAACAACTAATAGCAGAAGACATATAAAACCATCTGTATCTCCCCATAATACTCCCAGTTTTGTCATCAAAAAGTAATCTGGTAAATGGAGATTATTGCAAGATTTAAGAGGTATTAATAATGAGATGGTTATTATGGGACATGCTCAATCAGGGATTCCACAATTATCTGCTTTGCCAAAACTTGGTATGATTTATGTATAGATATTAAAGATTTTTTTTTTCATTTCCAATTCAACCTTAGGATAGTCCATGTTTTGCATTTACTAACCCTGCACTGAATCATGAAGGTCCTGATCAGAGATACAAATGGAAAGTACTCCCTCAAAGGATGGCTAATAGCCCAACTATGTGTCAAATTTATGTTAACAAAGTAATCCAGCCACTTAGAAATCAAAATCCTGAACTACAAATATTTCACTATATGGATGATATATTATTAGCACACAAAGCTAAAAACACATTGCTAGAATGTTATGCCACACTTAAAAACATATTAAAAAATATAAACTAGAGATAACAATAGATAGAGTAGAATTAAATTTTCCAATTAATTATTTAGGAGTTCTATTATCCTCAACCATGATCTGTCCACCAAAAATTCAAGTACGAATAGATCAACTCAAATCACTTAATGACTTTCAAATGTTATTAGGAGACATAAATTGGATAAGGCCTTATCTAGGTATACGCACAATAGAGTTGGAACTTTTTTGATATCCTAAAAGGTCCATCAGATCCAAATTCACCCCGCATGTTAATGCCTGAAACAAGAAAGGCATTAAAAATTATTGAAACATATATGGAAAATATGCATTTGGATAGAATTGATTTAAGTTTGTCTTTATTATTTATTGTACTACCAACAAAAAATATTACTACAGGAGTATTTTGGCAAGAAGGTCCATTATTATGGATGCATTTATCTTATTCCCCTAACAATATTCTTACTCGGTATACTGAGGCTGTAGGACAATTAATACTGAAAAGAACAAAAGCAGCAAAGGAAGTGTTTGGAATTTCTCCCAATAAAATAATTACTCCATATACTCTGAATCAAATTGATGAGTTAGCTAATGAGTTAAATACTTGGGCAATAATCATGTGCAAATCTAATATTTCATTTGATAATCACTTACCATCTAATCCTTTATTGTCTTTTTGATCATTTCATCCTGTAATTTTTCCAAAAATGACAAGAAAAACACCTATCATGAATGCTCCAAATATATTCACTGATGGGTCAAATAATGGTACAGCAGCAATAGTTACACCTGATCAAACTTTTACATTTCTAGTACCCAAACAATCATCTCAAAAGGTAGAGCTTAATGCAGTATTACAAGCTTTTGTGATGTTTAAAGATTCTGTAATTAATTTATTTTCCGATAGTCAGAATATAGTTAATGCTATAGTATCCCTTGAAGATGCTGGTAGGATTTCCCCTTCCTCTACTGTTTTCTCTTTGCTTTCCACTATACAAAGTCTAATCTTGGACAGAAAAGATCTGTTCTTTATAGGAAATATCAGAACACATACAGGATTGCCTGGAGCCCTTAGTTTGGACAATGATTTAGCAGATAAAACTACACATGACATACATATTTTCTCTATAGTAGAAGAAGCTACAAATTTTCATAAAAAGTTCCCTGTCAATCCTAATAGTTTACAAAAGTGCTTTAAAATAACTAAGGAAAAATCTAGACAAATAATAAAACAATGTCAAAATTGTGTGACCTTTTTACCACACGTTAATCTTCGAGTCAATCCTAGAGGATTGATACCTAACCATATTTGGCAGATGAACGTCACAAACTTGCCAGAATTTGGAAAATTAAAATATTTGCATGTTACAATTGATACTTCTTCTGGATTTTTGATGGGCTCCCTTCTTGTCGGAGAAAAAAACTAAAGATGTTATAGCTCATTGCTTACAAAATTTTGCCACTGTGGGTGTTCCAAAACAGTTAAAAACAGATAATGCCCCTGGTTATACTTCTACCTCTTTTAAACAATTTTGCTCATCATTTGGCATCACTCATATAGCAGGAGTCCCATACAATCAGCAGGGACAAGGTATAGTTGAAAGAGCACATCAAACTATTAAAACGTACTTACTAAAGCAAAAAGAAGGAATTAGGAAGGGGTATATATTCCCCAAAGATAAACTTAAAATAACCCTTTTTACTCTAAACTTTTTAAATTTGGATTCAACAGGGCTTAGTGCTGCAGAAAGGCATATATGTCCAAAAAATATACATAAGCCCAAGGTACTTTGGAAGGATATTCTAACAGGACAATGGAAAGGTCCTGACCCAGTAATTGTCTGGAGTCGGGGGCCTGTTTGTGTGTTTTCACAGGGAGAACAGGAGCCGATTTGGATTCTAGAGAGATTAACTAAAGAGATTTCTACAGACCCAAAAGAAGATGATTTGGCTCAAATCAATTACAGCTGATATCCAGAACTCCAGTTTGGCTATTCTTACATCTGTGACAGAACCAGGATGTTTTTTTCAATATCTATTTTATTATTGCCCTTTCCCATATGATGAAGTTCTTTTTTGTTTTTTGAGCTCATACAGACCTAGGTTAATGTTTTGCTGATCAGTTTCATTTTTGGACTATAGAGTTTTTAGACTATGCAATGGAGATTTCACATGTAAAAAGTTATAAAGCCTTTACTATTATGTTATGTGTTGTATGCATTATATTATGTGTGCACACTTGTGTTTTGTGTTATATGTTTGAATGTACATAACCATATATCATATGTGATGAGCGCTCATGAAAAAATGGATCCAAATATATTTTTTTTATTCACGTGATGTAAATATTTTAATTTAAATTGGGTAAACACCCGTTGAGGATTGTTTTAAAATGTGAACAAAAAGGGAGGTTAACAGATCTGTTTGCTTTCTTTCACCTTTCCTTTTCATTATATTTAATAAATCTCTTCAAGACAATGTAAATTGTTAAGAAAATTGTTTTCTTTTAGTGCCTTCTGGAATGTTACATAATTTTTTCTTTAGGCATTGTTGCCAGAATTCCTATCTTCATCCCAGTGCCTGTGAAGACAAAGATAAAACCAATCTACAGCTTCTGCAAAAGCCATCACTGAACTGCTTGCAGAACTTGCCTGGACTATGTATCACTTTTATGCATTGTGAACTCACCTGCATGCATTGTGATCAATATGTTGGTGCATCGACTTGTGGTAGTGTTGGGGTATTTTTGCTGATGATGTCATCGGTGGTACAATTTTTCCAAAAGGAGCCCTCAATTGGCTTGGTGTATCTTCCTCCCTTCTGCTTGTCATGGTTGTTCAGCTAAAATTTGGGGTCCAACAGAGATGAGACAAAGAACCTTACCCCCCCACTGGTACAAAGTCCTCTCCATAGGTGTGGCTGTATACTGGACCTGTAGTTAGTGACGGGTAAGATCCAGTTGCAATGGTACCAACCTAAGACTGGAGGCTGACACCTTGAGGTCAGCTCATTCGATAATGGGTAAGGACCATATGTACTATTGGACAACCTAAGGCAGGCATGGTCCCTAAGCCACATGCTTGTTGTTTAAACAGAGAGGGGGAGATGTTGAGAGCCACAGCCCGAGGGGCCAAAGAAAACTTTCAGACTGCCAGCTGATGGTTTGCTCACAGCGGCCCCAGCAACATCTAGCTGATTGGCTACTCTGCGGTGATGCCCATTGGGCTGCTTCCCCACCCTTTCAAACTACCAAGCTGCTCATTGGGGGACTTTTTTGGCTCTGCCCAAATGACCCAGCCAATCGAACTCAAGAGCAGGAGGAGTGGAGAGGTTGAGAGCTTGTGGGAAGCTGGTGGTGGCAGTTGTGCTCTGAGGGTATTTCCCGAGGAGCTATTTTTTTGGCGTGTGTAGTTCTAAAAATAAAGTTAGTTTATTTGACAAGTGGCTCCTGAATTGTGCCCAGCCAGACTGTGGCAATCATAAATTGATGGAGAAAAACAACCAAAACAGAATAGAAATACAAGCAGTTCGGAGGAGGCATGGTGTATAGCTGGATTTACCTTTTGTATGATAAAGGGTAGGTGTTATTAATCTAGTCAATATTAAATTGAAATAATTCTCCGTGTGTTTTAAAGTTAACAAATATGTGAATACCTGTCTCCCTGTATCTGTAGCCTATTCAGCACATGTATTTTTGTATGCACATATAGAATCCTACCTGGTATCACATGTACATTTTTGTGAGGTGGCTGACTTGGCAGATACGAATTGTGAAAAGAGATCACTACTCCTAAACGTTTTTGGAATTGAAAATTAGAACTATGCGTGAGCTTCCTAGTTGAACAAGATAATACATAAATCCATGTTCAGTAAAATGAATATTTTTGGATCTGTGGATGATATATATTTCATGATGAATTTGATTGGCATATATATTGCTACCATTTAATGTCTGTGCATTTGCGTGTGTGTGTGTGTGTGTGTGTGTGTGTGTGTGTGTATATATATATATATATATATATATATATATATATATATACTCTCCAGATTTTTCAGCATATAAAATATACGTGTCTTATTATACAATCCCTAAATGCATTCATATTCATGCATGTGGATTTATAATCAACTGTTGACAAAATTATTCTCAGAAATAATCATCCACCTCAAATATATATTGTTTCCTAGTGCTGAAATCTAAATTCAGTGAATGGTGCATAGAAGTCATAATTTTTCTACAGTAACTGACCCACTTTAACATCAATGCAAGTAGATTACTATGGTACATGATGTGTATTTTGACGTTCATTTTTATTGAACACTGTTACATGACTATTTCTTCAGTTTATGCACATCATAGGATATATATTTCATTCACAAGTTTGCAAATTTATAGGCATTTGTTTCACTTTCTATCACTTCCTGCTTCAGTACACATGTATTCCTACATGTTTTTGACTGTTTTTTTCATGAGACTTCTTTTTATTTTAGGTTTCAATAATCTCTTTTGAAGCAAAACTCACACACTCTTCATGACAAACCATAACCCTAATATTACCATTAGATGTATAAATGGTTGTAATAAATGTATGTTTATAAATATAAGATTTCCTGTATATTTTCAGATATCAATTCAATCCATTATTTAATGTTGGAACCAGTTATATTATTTATTCACAGTATGGTCTATTCATTCATTTTATCTATTTTCGTAGACACAGGGTATACCTATTTGTACACCCAATACTAATTTATACAACTTCAAAATATTGCCCACAGAATTAGAGAAAGAAATACTCATGTCACCTGAACTACATATACACTTTATCACACTAATATTCTGGACACAAAATGCAAAGTTCACACTTATGATTGTACCAAAGCCTAAATGGAAAGTGAGCATGGATTACTAAAAACAACCAAGTCTAGATTGCCTAATGCTCTCAAATGTCAATCGTATTGGTGCTAAATATTTGTTTCTCCCTAAGATTGTGTATTCATCCTCTACCCTGTTGAAAATGTCTAATCCTATCACTCAATTTATACATTGCCTGATTTCTTAATGTCTCTATTCATATCTGCTTCCCTATATATTTTCCCCAGTTCATCATTGTGACTGACTCTTCACATGTGCTGACATTTACGTTCATTCTCTACCGGAAACCCTATTGTTAAAGAACTTTTGGTCCAAATCCTATACTCACTCTTCTTCCTAAACCTACTGACTATCTTTCTAATCCTACCGACTACCCTTTTTGAGTGGATGGTTTCTTCTACATTTAATCATCCAATTTACAAGGTCTATGCCATTGTTTATCAATTTATCTGAGACATTTGTGCAGAAGGTATTTCAAAGCTAAGTATCCCAATCAAGGGCCCAATGCTCTTCTGGGCTTCAAATCTTACCCAGACTTCTGTATTTATACTTATATTTCACCTATATATTCTTGTAAATATCACAGGTTCCCAATACCATTATTCATCACACAGAATGATTCCTAACCCAAATTTAACCTGTTATTACCCTAACCATACACTGTTCCCTCAATCTAACTTTACAGAAAAGCAGGGACAGAGTTGGTCTTACAATACAGGAGTGTAGGGGATATTCCACCTGCTGAGAACCTCAAAGGTCAATGCAGAAATGATCCCTGGAGAAGTTGTAAGCAGCTATGAAGGACCTGAGGGAGGAAAAGACAACTTCCTTGGTAAACAACCTGGTCAGGATGAAAGGATGTGTCTGAATCAGCCTCTTTCATGTTAATTTAGAGAAGATGGACCAAACCAGGCTTGTGTGGAGAGCTGTTCCCGGGTGCCTATGGTGAAATAGCATTCTAACTTGTGAAAATGTCACAGGAAGTAGGGGTACCCTGCACCTCTTGGGACCCTTGGAAGCAACTGGTAGGACAAAGTGGTTGCCAAGGCAGTGACTTCATTAACTTCCTGAAGGAAGTTACCTCACATGACTTCCTTGGTGATGGAACTCTCTAAATTTGGGATTCAGGAAGTCAGGCAACCACAGCCAGTCCCAGTCCCAGTCCCAGTGGTCTCACTTGTTTGGGTTAACCAAGGACAGAGTCAGTCTTTCTTGGTACCTAGTGATGTGAGGATGGTCAAATGCCAGGAAAGCTAAGAAGAGGGGCCTTTCCTGAGAAAGAAGGTAGTGGCTCACCACTGGCTTCTGACAACTTCACAGATTTGGCCAAGGAGACCAGAACAGAGGCAGCACAGTCCACTTCGGGGAAATATAGTATGGCCCACCCGTCAGAGGACACTCCGGATAGTCACAGACCTACTTTGGGGAAGGAGGTGCCTTTTTGAGTGTGGGTGTGAGTTTGTGGTTTTCTCTCATGTTCTGAGAATAGGTAGCAAAGGCAATTTGTTTGGTTTGGAGAAGACTGTTTCTAGTATGTTCTCTGACAAGGTGAGTGTTTCTATTACTGTGTATCCCACTCTGTCCGTGGTTGTAGTATTAGAAAAAGAATGCATCAATGGGTGTGTTCTGTCTAGTAGAAAGCTTCCCTGCATTCATACTGCCAATTTATGAATGGACTGCGGCTAGCCTTATCAATGGGCAAAACCTACTATCTTCCTAAATTCCTGTTTTCTTCCTGAATTCTGGACACTCTCCAGAATAGGCTCATGGTTTTGTGTCCAAGATATGTACCACCTCCAAGCTCTGTCACATGGCCATGTACTGGATAGCTGAAGGGAATGGTGAGCATCTCAGAAAACTCAGATATCCGGGTGACCAGGAAAGTCTCAGTGAGGAAACCCTGCTTGGGGCCTTTTGCTTACCTATTTTTCTGTTGCCCTGAATGCAAGGAAAGTCTTTGGCTCAGGCCACCCCTTTGTGAAGCCTGAAGAAAACAGTATTCAAATGGAAATGAATGGGGATCACCTGTGGCTCTTTGCTTAATTGGAAAGATATGTGTCTGAATAAGCCTCTTGGCCCTGTGTGAAGCTGAGGCTTAGATTGTCAGCACCTGATGGATCTAAAGAAAGATCCCATGTTTGCATCCATAACCAAAATTCAAAAAATCAGTCATTGTGGATGAAGTCTCTCACCTTCCTCTGTTAGGTTCCTGACCTCCATCAAGTGTGAATATGGACCCTTGGGTCAAATGAGTTCTTCAAAGCCCTGCAGATGTGCTAGTGTTCTCTCATGAATACAAACCACATAAAGAATCTATACCTGACAGTCAGTAGGCCTCAAATAGTAGAAGCAGAGCAGTAATAATGGCAGGCCTATTTGATCACTCCTGGTTCACAGGAAGGGTGTCCAGGCCACACTGACTTTAGGCAAATGAGGGGCAAGGGAGCTTATATTGGACACTGTCCTGAGCTGCATCACTCATGGAAACCTCTAGCCAGAAGTTATGATCAGTGTCTATATGGAAGAAAATGAGGGCCATGTGGGAATGTTTTGGCTATAATTGTGGTCATTTTTGTGGCAGTTGGAAGAGATGAGTGGGTCCGCCAGGGCTGGAACTCTTGGGTAATTCCCCTTATAGACTGAGTTCTGGAACTGACCTCAGAGAAGTATTGCCATGAATTGTGTTGGGATTTTAGGAGGCCACGCATGAGATTCACCCTTGGATTCGGAAATCTAGTCCCAGGTTGGTTTTCCACAGAGCACTGGGAATCTCAGGCAGGATATCACTTGATTTTATTATGAAAAACTTGGCAGCCATAGTGGAGAGCCAAAACACAAATGGACCTCACATTGTAGAGTTCAATGTGCCTGGCTTCATGTGACCTTTTGGCCACTCTTTGGGAAGACTTGCCTGTGAGCGTTCTCCAGAGATTTCATTGAAATGAGCTTCCTCACCATTTAATTGTTCCTGAATGAATTGAAACCCACAGTGCCTCCAACTTCATCCTTGAAAAATGGCTATCTCATGCAACAGCAAAGGGTTTATTGGGGGTCCAGCATGTGGGGGATCAGAGCTAACTTGAATAGAGCAGAGTGCCCTGAGAAGAGCTTAAGCAGAGCTTATATGCTTTCCTTGGGGAGGGCAGGGAGCGAAGTTTTTTGATGGGTAAGGGCGAGTGGGCGGTTTGCGTTCAACCGGGTGAAGGAGTACATTCTGCAGTTTAGCAGTTGGGGACAGGACATTCTGGAAACAAGATTAGCAAACAGTTCTCAAGATTTCAAGAGTGTTTTGTTAAGCATACAGAAAAAAAGTGACAAGTACCTATTTTATTAACCTTTCATTCCTCACTTCTTCTTCTATCTACTTTTAATCATAAAAGTGATCATTGGGGGGTGTCACATTCAATGTCTTCTAGTGGAGTATTACCATAAGTTTAACTAGTCCAATTTGAGCTTGGAGAAAAGAAATTACACGGTTGAGCAAAGAGGGTTTTATAGTTAGCAATATTATGGAGATTATTTTGGACAGGCCAGGGTTGTTAAAAAGTAGTCAAACAGGGGGACTATGTGAACCAAGACTCAAACCACCCTTTTTTGTCCTCTCACTCTCTCATTGACGCTCTTCAGGGTGTCTTTTTAATTTAATCATAATTTTTTTACAACTCCATTATGCTCGGAATAAACACAACATTCTTCCCAGGAAGTGACAAGTACCTATTTTATTAACCTTTCACTACCGACTAACCCTTTTTGACTGGATGTTCCCTTCGACATTCAATCATCCAAGGTACAAGGTCCAATGCCATTGTATATTGATTAATCTGACACAACTGTGCAGAACCTAATTCAAAGCTAAGTATCCCAATCAAGGGCCCAATGCTCTTCTGGGCTTCAAATCTTACGTAGATTTCTGTTTTCATACATATATTTCACCTATATATTCTCATACATATCGCAGGTTCCCAATACCATTATTCATCCAGCAGAATGATTCCTACCCCAAATCAAACATGTTATTAACCCTAATCATACACTGTTCCCTCAATCTATCATTGCAGAACAGCAGGGACAGAGTTGGTCTTACAATACAGAAATGTAGTGGATCTTCCACCTGCTGAAAACCTCAAAGGTCCATGCAGAAATGATCCCTGGAGAACATGTAGGCAGCTATGAAGCACCTGGGAGAGTAAAAGTCATCTTCCATGGCAAACTACCTGGTCAGGATGAAGAACTGTGTCTCATTCAGGCTCTCTCTTCTTAATGTAGACAAGATGGACCAAACAAGGCCTGTGTGGAGAGCTGTTCCTGGGTTCCTATGGTTGATATACCGATCTAACTTGTGAAAGTGTCAGAGGAAGTATGGAAGCAACTATTAGGACAAAGTGGTTGCTAAGGTAGTGACCTCATTCACTTCCTGAAGGAAGTGACCTCACCTCACTTCCTTGGTGATGGAACTCTCTTAACTTGGGATCCAAGAAGCCAGGCATCCAGAACCAGTCCCAGTCCCAGTCACAGTGGGATCACTTGTTTAGTTTTACCAAGGACAGAGTCACTCTTTCTGGGTACCTACTGATGTGAGGATGGTCAAATGCCAGGAAAGCTCTGAGAGGGGCCTTTCCTGAGAAAGCAGGTAGTGGCTCACTGCTGGCTTCTGACTACTTCACAAAGTTGGCCAAGGAGACCAGATCTGAGAAAGGACAGGCCCTTTGGGTGGAACATAGTATGGCCCAGCAGTCAGAGGACACTCCGGATAGTCACAGACCTACTTGGGGAAAGGAGATGCCATTGTGGGTGTGGGTGTGGGTTTGTGGTTTTGTCTCATGTTCTGAGAATAGGTAGCAGTGGCAGTTTGTTTGGTTTGCAGTGAACTATTTCTACTAAGTCGTTTCACAAGGCATGTGATTCTATATCTGTGTACCTCACTGTGTCCGTGGTTGTAGACATTAGAAAAAAGAATGCATCAATGGATGTGTCCTGTCTACTAGAATGCTTCCCAGCATTTATCCTGATGAATTAATGAATGGACCAGGGCTTGCCTTATCAATGGCCAACATCTGCTATCTTCCTAAGTTCCTGTTTTCTTCTGGAATTCTGGCCACTCTCCAGAATAGGCTCATGGTTTTGTGTCCAAGATATGTACCACCTCCAAGCTCTGTCACATGGTTATGTACTGAATAGCTGAAGGGAATGGTGAGCATCTCAGAAAACGTAGATATCAGTGTGACTACTAACCTCTCAGTGGAGAAACCCTGCTTTGGGCCTTTTGCTTATAAAATCTTCTTTTGCCCTGAAAGTCAGGAAGGTCTTTGCCTCATGCCAACCCTTTGTGAAGCCTGAAGAAATACAGTTTTCAAATGGAAATGAATGGGCATCACCTGTGGCTCTTTGCTTAATTGCTTTGGAAAGGGATGTGTCTGAATCAGGCTCTTGGCCCTGTGTGAGTCTGTGACTTAGATTGTCAGCACCTGATGGATGTAAAGAAAGATCCCATGTGTGCATCCAAAACCAAAATGGCCAAAAGAGCAGTCATTGTGGATGAAGTCTCTCGCCTTTCTCTGTAAGGTTCCTGATCTCCATCAAGTTAGAATAGGGATCCATTAGATCAAATGAGTTCTTCAAAGCTCTGCAGAGGCTAGCCCATTGCGGCTTGCTTTTTCTCATGACTCAAATACACATAAAGAATCTAAACCCCACAATCAGTAGGCCTCAAATTGGAGAAGCGGAGCAGTATCAAATGCAGGCCTATTGGATCACTCCTGGTTCACAGGAAGGGTGTCAGGACACTCGAACATTAGGCAAATGAGGGGCAAAAGAGCTTATTTTGGACACTGTCTTCGACTGTGCCCCTCATGGAAACCTCTAGCAAGAGTTATGATGAGTGTCTATATGGAAGAAAATGAGGGCCATGTGGGAGTGTTTTGGTTTCAATTGTGTTCATTTGTGTGGCGGTTGGAAGAGATGACTTGGTCCACCTTGGCTTGAACTCTGGTGTGATTCCCCATAGAGACTGAGTTCTGAAACTCACCTCAGAGAAGTATTGCCATTAATTGTGTTGGGATTTTAGGAGGCCACAAATGAGAGTCGCCCTTGGAAACTGAGATATAGGCCCAAGGTGACTTTCCACAGAGCACTGGCAATCTCAGCCAGGATAATACATGATTATATTCTTAAAAACATGGCAGCCATAGTTGAGAATCAAAACAAACATGGACTTCACAGTGTAGAACTCGATAAGCCTGGCTTCATGTGACCTTTTTGCCACTCTTTGGAAAGCCTTGCCTGTTAGTGTTCTCCAAAGATTTCATTGAATTGAGCTTCCTCACCATTTAATGGTTCCAGAATGAATTGAAACCGACAGTGCTTCCAACTTCAATCTTGAAAAATGCCCAGATAAATACCATGAAATTTTTGAATTTCCCATGACCAGGTCGCACTGGGGAACCTGTGGATGTCCTACGTCTGATCATGAGTGTATCAGGCAGTGCCTTGATTGACAGGGATTCATAAAAATGATGTAGAACAGCGATACCAGTAAGTTGAACCCTGCTGAGTCGAGGGCCTAGAGCAGAGGTGGGAAGGTGTATGATAAAACATCTGTGTGGGCCAATGTGAATCTGCCATTGGCTTCCAAATGGCTTGTGACTGACATGGTGCAACCAGCAGAATGTTCTATGTAAAAGCATATTTTTATATGGAGAGGTTTCAGGGCAATGTTCAGAACCAGGTTGCTATTGACAAGAGGGCAAGCTATGGGGGATAGAAGCCTGGTTGGTGCATTCTCCTGAGAACCCTGACCCACCGCACATGACAAAACTCCCTCCAGCACTGTGTCCCAGTTGAACTCCTTGTATATCATGAAGCAAATACCAAACTCCCAGTGCAGCAACAAGAAACACCTTGAAAATTGGAGGATGACCAAATGGCTTCACAGTCCACATGGGGAGACACTTAGCCCACATTGGCCACAATTGACCTACAAAGAGAGAAATCAGCACTGCTGCCTCATGTTCATTGGAAAATAAGAAACCATGTTCTCCAGGTCACATAGATGCAGACTCAGCTTTGATGGGCTCACTAGAGAGAAAGCAAAAGCTCCTTACAAAAACATATATTTCAAGTGCCAAACCTCATAGGCAGTTTCTCAAGAAGTCTTTAGGGCACCAGAGCTCCATGTTTTTGGAAAGTTTACCCTGTCCCTTACTTTGGGTAACTCCTCTAACACCTCCAAAGTTGTGAACTCCTGAGCATATTCCATTCCAGATATGTATTCACAGATTTTCTACCTCTTCTCTTCTCATTATGTATTACTTGGGGTGGAGGTAATGACAATGCATTGTTCTGGATGAGAGTAAGAAGATTTTTGTGTACCACATATTTGCATACACTTTGGATTAATTTTCCAATTTTCCATTCGACATACTGAATCCCTGACACTAAACCATACCCTACTAGACTCTGACTGCTTATCCTAATATGATTGAGAAAAATAACTCAAACAGAATAGAAATAAAAGAAGTTCAGAGGAGGGGTGGTGTATAGTTGGGCTTGCCTTTTGCAATATATAGGGTAGGAGATATAAATCTAGTCAATTTTTAATTGAAGTACTTCTCAGTGTGTTTTTAAAGTTAACAAATAGGTGAATCCCTGTCTCCGTTTATCTGTAGCCTATTCAGCACATGCTTTTGTATATGCACATATAGAATCCTACCTGGTATCACACGTATACACTTGTGAGGTGGCCAGCTTGGCAGATACAAATTGTGAGAAAAGATCACTCCTCCTAATCGCTGTTGGAACTGAAAATTCAACCTATGGGGGAGCTTCCTAGTTAAACAGCATTATACATAAATCCATGTTCAGTAATATAAATATTTTTTGGATCTTTGGACGATATATATATATCATGATGAATTTTGATTGTCATATATATTGCTACTTTTTAATGTCTCTGTGTGGGTTTTGTGTGTGTGTGTGTGTATATATATATATATATATATATATATATATATATATATATACGCTCTAGATTTTTCAAAACGTGAAATATATGCGTCTTATTATGCACTGCCTAAATTCATTCATGTTCATCTATGTGGATTTCTAATCAACTTTTCACAAGATTATTCTCAGAAATATTCATCCACCTGAAATACATATTTGTTTCCTAGTACTGAAAACTAAATTCAGTAAATGTTGCACACAATTTCTAATATTTCTACAGTAACTTACCCAGCTTAACATCAATGCAAGTACATTCCTATGTTCCATGATGTCTATTTTGACGTTCATTTTTATTCAACACTGGTACATTACTTTTTCTTCATTTTATGCACATCATAGGATATATGTTTCTTGCACAAGTTATCAAATTTATAGGCATTTGTTTCACTTTCAATCACTTCCTGCTTCAGAACACATGTATTCCTCCAGGTTTCTTGATAGTTTTTTTCATGAGACATCTTTCCAAACACATTATTTTCGATTTCCATAATCACTTTTGAAGCAAACTCACACACCCATCATGATACACCGTAACCCTATTATTACCATTTGATGTATAACTTGTTGGAATGAATGATTGTATATGAACATAAAATTTCTTATATATTTTCATATATCAATTCAATCTATTATTAAAAGTGGAAACAGTTATATTATTTATTCACAGTATGGTCTATTAAGGCATCATCTCTATATTCATACATACAGGGTACACCTAAATGTATCCCCAATACTAATTTCTAAGTCTTTAAAATATTGCTTTCAGAAATGGTGGAAGAAATACTATAGTCACCTGATATACATATACATTTCATCACAGTAATATTCCTGACACAAAAGGCAAGGGTCACACTTATGATTGTACCAAAGGGTAAATTGAATTTGAGCATGTATTACTAACAACATGCATGTCCTGGTTCCCTAATGCTCTCAAATATCATTCCTATTGGTGACGACATATCTGTTTCTTCCTAAGATTATATATTGAACCATAACCCTGTTAAAAATGTCTTATCCTACAACTCACGTTGTACTTTGCCTAATTTTCTAATGTCTCCATTGATATCTGCTTTCAAACACCTTTTCTCCAGTTCATCATTGGGAATGTCCCTTCAAATGTGCTGACATTTACATTCACTCTCTCACCAAAACCGTATTGCTAAAGAACATTTGGTCCAACTCCTAGACTCACTCAAATGTGTTCTTCAAAGCCCTGCAGAGGGCAGCCCAGAGGTGCTTGGGTTGTCTCATGACTCCAATTCACATAAAGAATCTAAACCCTACAGTCAGTAGGCCTCAAATTGGAGAAGCAGAGCAGTATTAATTGAAGGCCTATTTGATCACTCCTGGTTCACAGGAAGGGTGTCCAGGCCACCCTGACTTTAGGCAAATGAGGGGCAAGGGAGCTTATTGTGGACACTGTCTTGCGCTGCGCCCCTCATGGAAACCTCCAGCCAGAGGTTATGATGAGTGTCTATATGGAAGAAGATGAGGGCCATGTGGGAGTGTTTTGGTTTTAAATGTGGTCATTTGTGCGGTGGTTGAAAGAGATGACTGGGTCCACCTGGGCTTGAACTCTGGTGTGATTCCCCTTAGAAATGGAGTTTTGGAAATGACGTTAGAGATGTATTGCCATGAATTGTGTTGGGATTTTAGGAGGAGAAGCATGACATTCGACCACGCATGACAGTAGGCCTCAAATTGGGAATGCAGAACATTTTGTCCAAATCCTTTATTCACTCTTCTTTTTAATCCTATCGTCTAACTTCCTAATTCTAGATAAATACCACGGTATATTTGAAATTCCAATGACCAGGTGGCACTGGAGAATATTTGGATGTCCTGTTGCTGATCATGAGTGTACCAGACAGTGCCTTGATTGACTGGGTTTCATGAAAATGGTGTAGAACAGAGATGCCAGTAAGTTGGAGTCTGCTGAGTAGTTGGCCTAGAGCAGTGGTGTGCAGGTGTGTCATAAAACATCTGTGGTGGGGTCATTTGGATCTTCCATTGACTTCCAAATGGCTTGTGGCTGACATAGTGTAGCCAACAGACCCTTATATGTAAAGGGATCTTGTTATATCGAGAGGTTTAAGGGAAATTTTAGGAATAAGGTTGCTATGGTCAAGGGCACAAGCTACGTGAAATAGAAGACATTTTGGTGCATTTTCCTGCAGACCCTGACCCACCACACCTGACAGATCTTCCTCTAGCACTTTGTCCCAGTTGAACTCATTGTATTTTGTGAAGTAAATACCATACTCCCAGTGAAGCAGCAAGAAACACCACAGAAAGTGGAGGATGACCAAATGGCTTCACAGTCCACACGGGGAGACACTTAGCCCCCAGTGGTCACAGTTTACCTACAAAGAGAGAATTCAGCAACTGCTCCCTCATGTTCATTATAAAATAAGAAACCATGTCCTCCAGGTCACATAGATGCAGACCCAGCTTTGATGGTCTCACTACAAAGAGAGAAGAACATATATTTCAAGGGCCAAATCTCAGAGGCAGTCTCTCAAGAAGTCTTTAGACAAGAAGAGCTCCATATTTGTGGAGTGTTTACCCTGATCCTTACTTTGGAAACTCCTCTACCAACTCCAAGGTTGTGAACTCCTGAGCATCTTCCATTCCAGATATGTATTCATAGATTTTCTAACTCTCCTCCTATAACTGTGTCTTATTGGGGCGAAGGTAATGTCATGGCATTGTTCTGGATGAGAGTTGGAATATTATTCTGTGGCACATATTTGCATACACATTGAATTCATTTTCCTATTTTACAATCAAAATACCGAAATCATGACACTAATCTGTACCCTACTAGACTCTCACTACTAATCCTAATATGATGGAGAAAAAAAACCCAAATACAAGCATTTTAGTGGACGCATGGTATATATTTGGACTTGCCTTTTGCATGATAAAGGGTAGGTGTTATAAATCTAGTAAATTTTTGTTTAAAACAATTTTTCATGTGTTTTTAAATTAACAAATATGTGAATTCCTGTCTCCCTTTCTGTATATACTATTTAGCACATGTATTTTTTCATGCACATATAAAATCCTACCTGGTATCACAGGTTAATTTTTGTGTGTTGTCTGACTTGGCAGATTCAAATTGTGAGAAGAGATCACTCCTCCTACCCTACTAGACTCTGACTACTAATCCTAATATGATGGAGAAAAATAACCGAAACAGAATGGAAATACAAGCAGTTCAGTGGAGGCATGGTGGATATTTGGACTTGCCTTTTGCATGATAAAGGGTTGGTGTTATAAATCTAGTCAATTTTTGCTTAAAATAGTTCTCCATGTGTTTTTAAAATTATCAAATATGTGAATTACTGTCTCCCTTTCGCTATAGACTACTCAGCACATGTGTATTTATATGCACATATAGAATTCTACCTGGTATCACAGGTTAATTTTTGTGTGTTGTCTGACTTGGCAGATACAACTTTTGAGAAGAGATCACTCCTACTAACCACTGTTGAAACTGAAAATTCAACTTATGGGTGAGCTTCCTAGTTGAAAACATTATACATAAATGCATGTTCAGTAAAATAAATATTTTTGCATATTTGAATGATATATATTTCATGATGAATATCGATTAGCATATGTATTGCTACTTTTTAATGTCTGTGTGTGTGTTTTGTATATATATATATATATATATATATATATATATATATATATATATATACACTCTCCAGATTTTTCGAAATATGAAATATATGTGTCTTATATACACTCCATAAATTCATCCATGTTCATGTATTTAGATTTATAATCAATTTTTCACAAGATTATTCTCAGAAATATTTATACACCTGAAATATATATTTGTTTCCAAGTACTGAAAACTAACTTCAGTGAAAGGTACATACGAATCCTAATATTTCTAGAGTAACTGACGCAGTTTAACATCAATGCAAGTAGACTCCTATGGGACATGATGTGTATTTTGACGTTCATTTTTTTCAACACTGGTACATTACTATTTCTTCAGTTTATGCACATCATAGAATATATATATATCATCCACAAGTTCACAAATTTGTAGGCATTTGTTTCACTGTCAATCACTTCCTGCTTCAGAACACATGTATTCTTCCATGTTTCTTGACTGGTCTTTTCATGAGACTTCTTTCCAAAAATAATATTTTTTAGTTCCATTGTAAGATTAAAGCAAAACTCACACACCCTTCAGGATAAACCATAACCCTAGTATTAACATTAGATGTATGACTGGTTGGAATGAATGTATGTATATCAATATAAGATTTCCTGAATATTTTCAGATATCAACTCAATACATTACTTAAAGTTGGAAGAAGTCGCATTATTTATTCACAGTATGGCCTATTCATGCATTATCTCTATATTTATAGACACAGGGTACATCTATTTTTGCCCACAATACTAATTTATACATATTCAAAATATTGCTCCAAGAAATGGTGGAAGAAATACTCATGTAAGCTGATCTACATATACATTTTATCACAGTAATATTCTGGTCAGAAAATGCAAATATCACACTTATGATTGTACCAAAGCCTAAATGGAAAATGAACTTGGCTTACTAAAAACATCCATGTGCAGGTTGCCTAATGCTCCCACTTGTCAATCTTGTTGGGGACTACATATTTGTTTCTTTCTAAGATTATATATTCAAACTCAATCCTATTGAAAATGTCTTATCCTATCTCTCACTTTACACTTTGCCTGATTTCCTAATGTCTCTATCGATATTAGCTTTCTAACATATTTTCCCCTGTTCATAATTGTGACTGACTCTTCACACGTGCTGACATTTACATTCACCGTATACCCGAAAACCTATTGCTAAAGAAATTTTGGTCCAAATCTTATACTCACTCTTCTTTCTAAACTTACCAACTGTCTTTCTAATACTACCGACTATTCCTTTTTGCCTGGATGTTCTCTTCGACATTCAATCATCCAAGGTACAAGGTCCTATAACATTGTATATCGATTAATCTGAGACATCTGTGCAGAACATAATTCAAAGCTAAGTATCCCAAATGAAGGGCCTAATGCCCTTCTGGGCTTCAAATCTAAATAGATTTCTGTTTTCATACTTATATTTTACCTATATATTTTTGTAAATATTGTAGGTTCCCAATGCCATTATTAATCCAGCAGAATGACTCCTCACCCAAATTGAACCTGTTATTAACCCTAACCATACACTGTTCCCTCAATCTACGTTTACAGAAGACCAGGGACAGAGTTGGTTTTACAATACAGGAATGTAGAGCATCTTTAACCTGCTGAGAACCTCAATGGTCCAAGCAGAAATGATCCCTGGAGAACTTGTAGGCAGCTTTTTAGGACCTGAGAGAGCAAAAGTCATCTTCCATTGCAGACAACCTGGTCAGGATGAAGGAATGTGTCTGAATAAGCCTCTCTCTTTTTAATGTAGAGAATATGGACCAAACCTGGACTCTGGGGAGAGCTGTTCCTGGTTTCCTATGGTTGATATTCCATTCTAACTTATGAAAGTGTCACAGAAAGTAGGGGCATCCTCTATCTCATGGGACCCTTGGAAGCAACTGTTAGGACAAAGTGGTTGCCAAGGTAGTGACTTCATTCAATTCTTGAAGGAAGTGACCTACCTCACTTCCTTGGTGATAGAACTCTCTGAATTTGGGATCCAGGAAGCCAGGCACACAGAACCAGTCTCAGTCTCAATTCCAGTGGACTCACATGTTTGGATTTACCAATGACAGAGTCAGTCTCTCTTGGTACCTACTGATGTGAGGATGGCCAAATGCCAGGAGAGCTCTCAAGAGGGGACGTTCCTGAGAAAGCAGTTAGTGACTCACCACTGGCTCCTGACAACTTCACAGATTTGAACAAAGAGATCAGATCTGAGACAGGACAGGCCATTTCATGGGTACATAGAATGGCCAACAAGTCAGAGGACACTCCGGATTGTCACAGACCTACTTGGGGGAAGGATGTGCCTTTGTGGATGTGGGTGAAAGTTTGTGGTTTTGTCTCATGTTCTGAGAATAGGTAGGGAAGGCAGTTTGTTTGGTATTCAGTGGAGAGTTTCTAGTAAGTCGTTTGACATGGCGAGTGTTTCTATGTCTGTGTATACCACTGTGTCCGTGGTTGTAGACATTAGAAAAGAGAATGCATTAATGGATGTGTCCTGTCTAGTGGAAAGCTTCTCAGGATTAATCTTTCCAATTTATGAATGGACTGCGGCTTGACTTGTGGATGGGCAACACCTACAATCTTCCTAAGTTCCTGATTTCTTCCTGAATTCTGGCCACTCTCCAGAATAGGCTCATGGTTTTGTGTCCAAGATATGTACCACCTCCAAGCTCTGTGACATGTCCATGTACTGGTGAGCTGAAGAGAATGGGGAGCATCTCAGAAAACTCAGATATCAGTGTGACCAGGAAAGTCTCAGTGGAGAAACCCTGCTTTGGGCCTTTTGCTTCCCTATTGTTCTGTAGCACTGAATGTCAGAAAGGTCTTTGCCTCAGGGCACCCCTTTGTGAAACCTGAAGAAAACAGTTTTCAAATGGACATTAATGTGCATCACCTGTGGCTCTTTGCTTAATGCTTTGGAAAGGGGTGTGTCTGAATTAGCCTCTTGGCCTTGTGTGTGGCTGTGACTTAGATTCTCAGCGCCTGATGGATCTAAAGAAAAATCCCATGTGTGCATACAAAACCAAAATGGCAAAAAAGATCAGTCATTGTGGATAAAGACTCTTTCCTTCCTCTGTTAGGTTCCTGACCTCTTCCAAGTGAGAATAGGGATTCTTTAGGGTCAAATGAGTTCTTCAAAGCCCTGCAGATGTGCTTGGGTTTTCTCATGAATCCAAATCACATAAAAAGTCTATACCTGACAGTCAGTAGTCCTCAAATTGGAGAAACAGAGCAGTATAAAAAGCAGGCTCATTTAATAACTCCTGGTTCACAGGAAGGGTGTTTAGGCCACCCTGATTTTAGGCAAATGAGGGGCCAAAGAGCTTATTGTGGATACTTTTTTTGGCTGTGTCCCTTATGGAAACCTCCAGCCAGAGGTTTTGATAAGTGTCTATATGGAAGAAGATGAGGGCCATGTGGGAGTGTTTTGGTTTTAATTGTAGTCATTTGTGTTGTGGTTGGAAGAGATGACTGGGTCCACCTGGGCTTGAACTCTGGTGTGATTCCCCTTAGACAGTGAGTTCTGGAACTGACCTCAGAGAAGTATTGCCATGAATTGTGTTGGGATTTTAGGAGGCCACGCATGAGTGTCGCCTTTGGATACTGAGATATAGTCCCAGGGTGGCTAAGTTGATATCAAAACACTCATGGACCTCAATTGTAGACCTCAATGGGCCGGGTTTCATTTGACCTTTTGGACTCTCTTTGGGAAGCCATGCCTATGAGAGTTCTGCAGAGTTTTTATTTAAATGAGCTTCCTCACCATTTAGTGGTTCCTGAATGAATAGAAACCCACAGTGCATCCAACTTCATTATTGAAAAATGGCTAGAAAAATACCATTAAATTTTTGAAATTCACATGACCAGGTGGCTTGCAGATCTTTTGGATGTCCTATTGCTGATCATGAGTGTACCAGACAGTGCCTTGATTCATTGGGTTTCATGAAAATGGTGTAGAACAGAGATGCCAGTAAGATGGAGCCCGCTGAGTAGCGGGCCTAGAGCAGTGGTGGGCAGGTGTGTGATAAAACATCTGTGGTGGGGCCATGTGGATCTGCCATTGGATTTCAAATGTCTTGAGATGGACATAGTGCAGGCAGGAGACCATTATAAGTAAAGGCATCTTGTTATATGGAGAGGTTTCAGGGTAATATACAGAATCAGGTTGCTATGGTCAAAGGGGCAAGCTATGCGGTATATAGGCCAGTTTGGTGCATGCTCATGCATACCCTGACACACCACAAGTGACAGAACTCCCTCCAGCACTGTGTCCCAGTTGAACTCGTTGTATTTTGTGAAGCAAATATCAAATTCTCAGTGCAGGAGCAAGGAACACCAGGAAAAGTGGAGGATGACCAAATGGTTTCACAGTCTACACAGGGAGACACTAGGCCACCAGTGGCCACAGTTTAAAATACTGAATCCCTGACACTAAAACCTACCCTATTAGACTCTGACTACTAATCCTAATAAGATGGAGAAAAATTACCCAAAAAAGTATAGAAATACTAGCAGTTCAGAGGAGGCATGTTGTATAGTTGGACAGGCCTTTTGCATTATATAGGGTAGGAGTTATAAATCAAGTCAATTTTTTGTTGAAATAGTTCTCCATGTGAATTTAAAGTTAACAAATATGTGAATTCCTGTCTCCCTTTCTATGTAGCCTATTCAGCACATGTATTCTTATATGCACATATAGAATCCTACCTGGTCCCACACGTACATTCTTGGGAGGTGGCTGAATTTTCAGACACAAATTGTGAGAAGAGATCACTCCTCCTAAATGCTGTTGGAAATGAAAATTCAACATATGTGTGAGCTTCCTTTTTAAACTAAATTATGTATAACTTTTTGTAATGAATGTATGAACGTATATATCAATATTAGATATCCAATATTTTTTCAGATATCAATTCAATCCACTATTTAAAGTTGGAACTAGTTATATTATTTATTCACTGAATGGTCTATTCATACAATATCTCTATATTCATAGACACAGGGTACACCTATTTGTGCCCCCAATACTAATTTATATATGTTCAAAATATTGCTCCCAGAAATGGTGGAAGAAATACTCATGTCACATGATATACATATACATTTTATCACAGTAATATTCTGGACACAAAAAGCAAATATCACACTTATGATTGTACCAATGTAAAGGTCATTTGAGCGTCGGAGGAAGAGACCAACAAAAGATTGTCTCATGCAACAGCAAAGGGTTTATTGGGGGTCCAGCATGCTAGGGCTCAGAGCTCAGTTGTATAGAGAAGAGAGCCCTGAGAACAGCTTAAGCAGAGCTTATTTACTTTCTTTGGAGAGGTCAGGGAGGGAAGTTTATTGATGGTTCAGGGCGAGTGGCCGGTTTGCGTGCAACCGGGTGAGGGAGAACAATCTGCAGTTTAGCAGTTGGGGACTGCACATTCTGGGAATAAGATTAGCAAATAGCTCTCAAGATTTCAACAGTGTTTTGTTAAGCATACAGAAAAACAGGAAGTGACAAATACCTTTTTTATTAACCTTTCATTCCCCACTTCTTCTCGTTACTTTTAATCATAAATGTGATCATTGGACGGTGTCATATTTTATGCCTGCTAGTGGCGTATATTTTTGTCTGATTACCAAAAGTTTAACTTGTCCAATTTGAGCTTGAAGAAATGAAACTACATGGTGGATCAAGCAAGTCCCTACAGTTAGCAATTAATGAGGATTATTAATGGACCAGCCAGGGCTGATAAAAGCGTAGTTAACCCGGGGGACTATGTTAACGAAGACTCAAACCACCCTTTTTGGGCCTCTCTCTTTCGTTGACGCTCTTCAAGGCATCTTCTTAATTTACTCATATATTCTTTTACAACCAGTATGGTCGGCATAAAAACAACATTGTTCCCTCAATGTAGCATAAATGCCCCCTTTTCTCATGAAAAGGAGTTCCAACCCTCGCCTGTTCTGTTAAACAACTTTAGAGAGAGAGGTTCAAGATTCCTGTAAAGCTGTGATGGAGGTTTTTACTATCTTTAAGATTTTGTATACTGCTGCTTCTAATTGGGTCATTTCTTGTGTCCCATGAACTAGAGCAGTGGTTCCTGTGCCCACCCCTGCAGCAATTCCTATTCCCAAAAGGATGGCTAAAGTGAGGAAAACAGGTTCCTGGCAGAACCGGGTTGTATGCCCCACTATTTGAACTTTAAATGATACTGTGTCATGATAGAGCACTCTGGGAAACATCTGCATCATTACATTATTAATCATATCTGTTGACCATTTTATGAAAACATAAACAATGTTTAAGTATATAGAATTATACTGTTTTAGGTATGGAAAAGGCAAGGTACCTAAGATAGAATGGAAGACAGGGAAACAGTTATATTTAGTTGCAACCTGATTTAGAAGGCATTGCTTCTGTTGTAATCAATGAATCCCCTGAACCTCAAGTTTAGTTAGTTTCATAATTTTGTACCCAACATGTAAGGGAAGGGGCTCAGAAGTTCCAGTCTGCAGAATTTCACAAAAAGAAGATTTGTTTTTTTTTTCCCTCTGTTCTGGGCAAGTAACATTTTAAAGGACACCTAAGCTTTTTTCTTCTCTCTTTTTTTTTTTCCTACCTGCCAGCTGTTACCATGGAGCCCAGTTGGTAACTTCTTTATCTTAGAAATGTAGCCATCTCTTTGAAGCCCCAGCTCAAGGACAGGGGCCTTGTTCACATATTTTGTTAAAAACTAGTATGGGGGTGTCTAGCTTAGGAGTGTTGATTTTTCAAGCCAGTGTCCAAGTAGAACAGGCAACACGAAAACAGAAAGTTTATCTACATTGAACTCTTTTATAGGGTCTCTTTTGCTGAAAGTCCTAAAGTTAGCCATGGTGAAAACTCCTGGAGAATTCAGTTCAGACTTTTCTGTGGGCCTGGTACAGAGGGAAAAGATGGGAAAGGCGGGGGGTAAGACCCGGTTGGTGGATCTGAGTATGAGGAAGGAGAGATATAAAAGAATAATAGGAAAGGGGTTTGTGATTTTCCTAGCAACAACAACTTGAGCAGTAGAACAGATAGTGCCAAGGGGAAGACCGAAGTGAGTATCCAAAAAGCCTGTGAGGGCTTTTCAATTCTTAGTAAACTGTTTTCAGTGATGACAAAGCAACTTTAAAGGCCATTTTCATTACATCTTGGATAGGGGTCTGAGGGTTCTCCTCAGCTGGTTTGAGCTTTGGGTTAGCTGGTAAGAGGACCTGGTGGGACGGGGTGCAGGCACTGACAGGAGAAGAGAGGAGGGAGTGGGTGGAGGGGTGCCTCAGTGCCTGCTACCTCAGCAAGGGGGCAATGGTCTGAGAACCGGCGGAGGTTTGGGTTTTGGATCTAGTAATTGGAGGGGAGAAATCAGGTTGTTGAGGTGGGAGTGACAGCAGAAAGTCTGTAGCAGAAGGCTGAGGGTAAGAATCTATTGGAGAAGAATAGTTCAGGATGTGAGCAAAGGAGGGAAAAGGCTTCCACATAGGGAAATCTCCTTTCACTCTTTTGAGCACTTGCAGAAGTTAAAAAGGTCACACAGAATTTGAGGACCTAGAGGCCCCTCTGTGGGCCATCAGTTTTCTTTCTCTATTTGTTAATATGGTCAATGCTGTGTACTTAATTTGATGAGCAGTTGTTTTCCACCAGGCACCACCTGTATGCTCACATCCCCAAGACTTACAGAAGAAGTCAGCTTTTCCCTCACACAGCTATGGCTGTTTGTGGCTTTGATACTCTGCCTGGCAAACATAGTAATCTAGGCTAGCCAACCTGCATCTGGCTAGCGTGTCCCTATATCCATAATATTTGTTTCCATTATCTATGGTACAGAAGGTATTTAATGGAATTTTAGTGGGATCCTCTTCATCAGGAATATCTCAATAGGAAAGACCTATAGCCAGCTGACAAATGTCTGGATGGAGAGAAGGCCACCAGGTACCTAAGTGGGCTGTATGCAAGATAGACCATACTTTTTGTCTAGTAGAATTTGTGATCAGCAATCGCTGCTGAACAGGCTGATGAGGGTTAGGAATACTGGTGGCCAAGGGGAGAGTCTATAGCCATATCCGTATGGCGAATACAAAATTTGAAAGGGTTACCAGTCTTTTCCAGTTTCCAGCCAGAGTCTGGACAGGGCACAGGCTTGAGACTTGAGGCATGGATCCAGGAAGTGATTCCGTCTACTTTTACCGCTGTAGGTGTTATAAGTAGCACCTGGTATGGTTCTTTCCAGCGGGGTTCCAGGGATGACACCTGATGTTATCTTATGTAGATGAAGTCTCTTGATATTGATGTGGAGTCCCCTCGTCTGCAGGTTGGTAGGCAGTGGCCAGGTGTTTCAATAGGTATCGCTGAGTTCTTTCGAGAACTTTTAGTCTGTCAAGCAAGGGGGTGTGGAAGGGATCGTTCGGTCTTAGAGTTGGGGTTAGGTCCCTTACTGGAGGAGGGACACCATTGAGAATTTCATAGGGGGTGAGGTTACACAAAGAAACAGAGGGAGAATTTCTTGCATGAAACAGTGCATAAGGCTGGAGCATAGTCCAATCTTTTATGCTGGTCTCTAAGCTTAATTTCTTTAAGGTCTCTTTAATGGTTCTATTTATTTTTTACCTGTACTGCGCTCTGGGGTCTACAAGCACAATGTAACTTCCAATTAATTTCTAGGGTCCTGGCTAACCCCTGACTTACCTGGGCCATGAACGCCGGTCCATTATCAGAACCTATTACTTTAGGCCGGCCGTATCTTGGAAAATATCTTTCAGGATATTCTTGACCATCATTTGCGCCGTTAATTTTTATTTTGTGGGAAAGGCTTAAATCCATCCTGAAAATGTATCTACAAAGACTAAGAGATATTTAAGTCCATACCATGCTGGCTTAATTTCAGTAAAGTCCACTTCTCAGAATTGTCCTGGTCTGGTTCCTCATAGGTACTTTCCTGCAGGAAGCTTGGAATGGTAAGCATTAACCAATTGACATATCCGACAGGCTTTTGTTACCCGTTCAGATATTTCCTTTCGCTGTGAGTTGGTTAATCGAAAACTCTGTTCTTGATCCTTCAGGAATGCCTGCAGTTTCTTTTAACCAAGGTGAGTGAGTTGATGTACATTTTTAAAGTAGTGTAGGGCTTTCTGTAATTGAAGGCTGGGCTCAGTCAAGTTGAGGAATTCAATGTCAGTGTCCTTAGATGTTATCAAAAGCTTGCTGGTGCTCAAAGGGTCCATTGGAATTGGGCATCCTCATTTAACAGCGGGTATAAAGGAAAAGCTAAGAACACAAACCAGGTATCCATACCTGCAAAAGCCAGCAGTCCCAAGAAACTCTCTTGAGTTGTCTCTTGTTAGATGGGGGTGGTATCTGCACAATGGCTTTTTTCTCGGCAGAGAGCCCTGAGAACAGCTTAATCAGACCTTATATACTTTTCTTGGAGTGGGCAGGGAGGGAAACTTATCGATGGGTCAGAGCAAGTGGGAGGTTTGGTACAAGCGGGTGAGGGAGTACAATCCTCAGTTTGGCAGTTGGGGACAGCACATTCTGGGAACAAAATTAGCAAACAGTTCTCCAGATTTCAACAGTGTTTTGTTAAGCATACAGAAAATCAGGAAGTGACAAGTTCCTATTTTATTAACCTTTCACCAAAGCGAAATAGAACGTGAGCTTGGATTACAAAAACAACCATGTCCAGGTTGCCTAATGCTCTCAAATGTCAATCCTATTGGTGACTACATATTTGTTTCTTCCAAAGATTATATATTCAACATCAACCATGTTGAAAATGTCTAATCCTATCACTCACTTTATACTTTGCCTGATTTCATGTCTCTATTGATATCTGCATTCTTGCATGTTTTCCCCCATTCATCATTGTGACTGACTCTTCACATGTGCTGATATTTTGTTCACTCTCTACCCAAACTTGATTTCTAAAGAACTTTTGGTCTAAATCCTATTCTCACTCTTTTTCCTGAACCTACCGACTATCTTCCTAATCCTACCGACTATCCCTTTTAGACAGGAAGTTCTCTTCTACCTTCAATCATCCAAGGTACAAGGTCCTATGCCATTGTATATTGATTTATCTCGGACATCTGTGCAGAACCTAATTCAATGCTAAGTATCCCAATCAAGGGCCCTTCTGGACTTCAAATCTTACTTTGATTTCTGTTTTCATAATTATTTTGAAAATTTAATAAAATAGTGTTTGCCAAGGAACTGACTTCATTCAGTTCCTGAAGGAATTGACCTACCTCACTTCTTTGGTGATGGAACTCTCTTAACTTGGGTTCCAGGAAGACAGGAACACACAGCCAGTCCCAGTCCCAGTACTAGTGGGCTGACTTGTTTGGATTTACCAAGGACAGAGTGTGTCTTTTTTGGTACCTACTGATGTGAGGATGGTCAGATGCGAGGAGAGCCTTCCCTGAGAAAGCATGTAGTGGTCAGCGGAGGCTCCTGACAACTTCACAGAGTTTGACAAAAAGACCAGATCTGAGACAGAACAGGCCACCTTGGGGAACATAGTATGGCCCACCAGTCAGAGGAGACTCTGGATAGTCACAGACTTACTTGGGGGAAGGAGGTGCCTTTTTGAGTGTGGGTGTGAGTTTGTGGTTTTGTCTCATGTTCTGAGAATAGGTAGAAAAGGCGGTTTGCTTGGTTTGGATTGGACTGTTTTTAGAAAGTCCTTTGACAAGGCGAGTGTTTCTGTGTCTGTGTATCCCACTGTGTCCGTGGTTGTAGACATTAGAAAAGAGAATGCATCAATGGATGTTTCCTGTCTAGTAGAAAGCTTCCCAGCATTCATCCTACCCATTATAGGAATGGACTGCCTTTTGTCTTATCGATGGGCAACACCTACTATCTTCCTAAGTTCCTGTTTTCTTCCTGAATTCTGGCCACTCGCCAGAATAGGCTCATGGTTTTGTTTCCAAAATATGTACCACTTCTAAATTCTGCGACATGCCCATGTAATGGATAGCTGAAGGGAATGGCAAGCATCTCAGAAAACTCAGATATCAGTGTGACCAGAAAAGTCTCAGTGGAGAAACCCTGATTTGGGCCTTTTGCTTACATATTGTTCTGTTGCCCTGAATGTCAGGAAGGTCTTTGCCTCAGGCCACCACTTTGTGAAGCCTGAAAAAAACAGTTTTCAAATGGAAATGAATGGGCCTCACCAGTGGCCACGTGGCCACCCAGATCAATAACTTTGCTTAATTGCTTTGGAAAGGGATGTGTCTGAATCAGCCTCCTGGCCCTGTGTGAGGCAGTGGCTTAGATTCTCAGCACCTGATGAATCTAAAGAAAGATCCAATGTGTGCATCCAAAACCAAAATGGCAAAAAGATTAGTCATTGTGGATGAAGTCTCTTGCCTTCCTCTATTAGATTCCTGACCTCCATCAAGGGAGTATAGGGATTTTTTGGGTCAAATGAGTTCTTCCAATCCCTGCAGAGGTGCTTGTGTTTAATCATGACTCCAAATCAAATAAGGAATCAATACCTGACAGTCAGTAGGCCTCAAATTGTAGAAGAAGAGCAGTATTAATGGCAGAACTATGTGATCAATCCTGGTTCACTTCAAGGGTGTCCAGGCCACCCTGAGTTTAGGCAAATGAAGGGCAAGGGAGCTTATTTTGGATACTCTCTTGGGCTGTGCCATTTAAGGAAACCTCCAGGCAGAGGTTATGATGAGTGACTACATGGAAGAAGATGAGGACCATGTGGGATTGTTTGGTTCTAATTGTGGTCACTTGTGTGGCTGTTGGAAGAGATGACTGGGTTCATCTGCGCTAGAACACTGGTTTGATTCTCCTCAGAGACTGAGCTCTGTAACTGACCTCAGAGTAGTAATTGCTTTGGAAATGAATATGACTTAATCAGCCTCTTGGCCCTGTTTGAGGCTGTGGCTTAGATTATCAGCAACAGATGGATCTAAAAAAAAGATCCCATGTGTGCATCCAAAACCAAAATGGCCAAAATAGCAGTCATTGTGGATGAAGTCTCTTGCCTTTCTCTGTAAGGTTATGAAAGAATAAAAGAAATTGAAATTTAAATGTAAAGAACCAGGTTTCCTAAAGTTTCCAAGCTGCACTCAGCACCTGAAATTCCGGTGGCAGTTAAGACAATTTCCAGATCTGCATATTAGGTGTGTGTTGAAATCTTCCCTGACCACCTAGGTACTTAACAACCCCTTCCCAGAAACCGTGCATCTCACCACGTATACATCTCAGGGCTTCAACCAATCAGTTTAAATGTATACCCCTTCTTAGGGCTGATCAATCACCCCCTGCCAGACCTGTTCCCGCCAATGAATGTTCTAATCATGTTTTAGAGTTGTTATTTGATTTTCTCTTGGTATATGATGATTTGCTAAAGGAGGCTATGATGTATGTAAAGTCCCTGCCCTCTCTAAAGAATGTATATAAACTGTGCTCAAGTTGTTCTCGGGGCTCTTTGTTCTTTGCTCCTCTGAAGTGAGTCCTGAGCTCCAGCATGCTGGACCCCCAATAAACCCTTTAGAGTTGCATGAGAAAGCCTGTTGATGGTCTTTTCCTCCGATGTTCACCCCACCTTTTCATCTGGAGGCCCCAGGTGAGATATTTGGCGTGGCGGATGAAAGACCCCAAGGGACTTCTCTCAGGGTAAGTAAGGCGCCTCTTTCTGGTTTCGGGTTTCAGGTTAGGGCTTGGCAAAGTGGCTGTCGGGGAAGAGCATTAGCTCTCTCTGATAGTGGCTGACAGACGTGTCACAGAGCTGCAGGCCACGTCCCTGTGGGACACTCCAGGGGACGAGGGAAATCAAGGAATAGTAGTTTCCTCAACTCGGTTATATTTTGTTTCAGAATTCGGTTTGCCAGCCCATCTGGTTTTGCCGGCTACTCAATTTTGTTCATTGTCCTGAACTCATGTTGAGTTTATTGTCTGTCTTTATTGTCTAACACATCAGGTTTTGCCAGTTACTCAGTTCTAATCTTTGTCTTGGACACACGTTAAACGTTTACTGTTTGTCTTTGTCTGTGTTGCGATTGTGTCTTCACTGTCTCTCTTTGAGTAACTCCCATTATGGGACAAATCACTTCCACGCTTCTGTCCCTGACCGTTGATCATTGGACTGATGTCCGCTCAAGGGCCCAGAATCTTTATTTTTTAGTAAAATGCCAGACCTGGCAGACTCTCTGTGCTTCAGAATGGCCCATTCTCAAAGTCGGGTGGCCCCCAGAAGGATCCTTCCGCTTCCCTCTAATCTGAAAATCAGAGATACTGTCTTTCAGCCGGGACCACGTGGCCACCCAGATCAATAGCCATATACCCCTTCCCCAGGATCCTATCATTCAAACCTTCCGCTCCCCCCGCTTCCCTCCATTCTCCCTGAGTCACAAGACTGGACACTCCTCCCCCTCCTTATCCTCTACCCTGGCTCCCCAACACCGAACACGTTCCAGATGATCCTCCTGCCGCTGACACAGCCTCTCCGCCACTAGAGGCAATTGGGCCAGTCCCAAGCCCTCCAGGGGACTTCGCAGCAGCAGCAGCAGCAGCCCCTCCTCCTCTGGTGGAAGCTGGGCCATCTAAAGGAACCCGCCAGTGACAGATAATAAAAAACTCAGAAACCCCTGTGATGCTCCCTCTCCATGCCTATGGGCCGATGAACCGACCAAACTGGGACCCCAACACCATTGAAGTTAGGTAGCATCTGTCCACTTATCACCGGCCTCTAATAGCGGGTCTCTGAGTGGCCGCCAGAAGGCCGACTAATTTGGCCATGGTAAGAGAGATTATCCAAAGGCCTAATGAGTCTCCCTCTATGATTTTGGAGAGAATTATGGAAGCATTTAGAAAATATACTCCTTTTGATTCTCAGACAGAGTACGAAAAGACATCTGTTGCAATGGCCTTTATCCAGCAGGCTGCCCTAGATATTAAGAGAAAGTTGCAACGTCTAGATGGATTACAAGATATGACCTTAAGAGATTTAGTCAGAGAAGCTGAGAAAATATATTATAAGAAAGAAACTGAGGAGGAATGGGAACAGAGGAGACAGAAGGAAAGGGAACAAAAGGAGGATGAAAGGAGCAAAAGGCAGACTAAAGCACTGGCTAAGGTTCTGGTCAGAGCAGTAAATAGGCCAGAAGTTAAAAAGCACGGAGATAGGAAGGGATACATGGGCCCATGCCAAAGGCTGTCCCTGGCCTCAGGTCAATGTGCCTACTGTAAAGAAAAAGGACACTGGGCCAAAGAGTGCCCCCAAAAAAAGCAGAGATGCCAGACGGCCGTGCTGACTCTAGAAGAGGACTAGGGAAGTCGGGACTCGGATCTCCTCCGCAAGCTCAGGGTAACATTTTAAGTGGAGGAAACCCCATTGAACTTTGAAGTGAAAACAGGACCAGTATACTCAACCTTTAAGACCCCACTGGGCCCCCTATCAAATAAATGGTCGCTTGTTCAAGGGGCTAATGACAGTAGATAATGAGCTTGGACAACTAAGAGGACAATGGACCTAGGAAATGGAAAAGTCCACCACTCTTTTCTAGTAATCCCAGAATGCCAGGCCCCGTTGATGGGCAGGGATCTGCTTACAAAACTCGGGGCTAGAATAACCTTTAACCCTGATGGTCCCCAAGTGGTGTTTCTAAACGCTTCAGTAAAAACTCCCATAGTCACGGCTTTGACTATGTCCGTAGAAGATGAACATCAACTCTTCGCGCGCCCTAGAACTGATCAAACAGGAAAACTATCCCAGAAATTGATAAAAGATTATCCTAATGCCTGGGCAGAAACTGCTGGGTTAGGTCTATCCATAAAAAAACCTCCAATAGTAGTAGAATTAAAAGCCTCTACCTCTCCAATCAGTGTTAAACAATATCCTCTAATCAAAGAAGCTAAGGATGGGATAAGGCCCAATATTCAGAAATAATTGGCCCTTGGGGTCCTAAGGCCCTGTCAATCAGCCTGGAATACCCCCCTGCTACCAGTAAGAAAGCCAGTAACTGGGGACTACCGTCCTGTTCAAGACCTAAAAGAGATCAAAAACAGACTGCAGGACATTCACCCCACGGTACCCAATCCACATAATTTGCTTAGCACTCTGAATCCGGAGAGGTAATGGTACACTATGCTGGACTTAAAAGATGCTTACTTCTGCTTGCCACTACATAAGGACAGTCAGTTGCTGTTTGCTTTCGAGTGGATAGACCCAGAAACAGGAACATCTGGCCAACAAACCTGGATTAGACTCCCACAGCGGTTCAAAAACTTCCCCACTTGAACTCTGGTGTGATTTCCCTTAGAAAATGAGTTCTGGTAATGAACTCAGAGAAGTATTGCCATAAATTTTTTGGGATTTTAGGAGGCCATGCATGAGAGTCGCCCTTGGAAACTGAGATCTAGGCCCAGTGTGGCTTTCCACAGAGCACTGGGTATCTCAGCCAGAATATCACATGATTTTATTCTGAAAGACTTGGCAGGCATAGTTGAGATTCAAAACACACATAGACTTCACATTGTAGACCTCAATGGACCTAGCTTCATGTGACCTTTTTGGCACTCTTTGGGACGCCTTGCCTGTGAGAGTTATCCACAGCTTTCATTGAAATGAGCTTCCTCAAAATTTAATGGTGTGGTGGGTCAGGGTCTGCAGGAGAATACATCAACCAGGCTTCTATCTCACATAGCTTGCCCCCTTGACCATTGCAACCTGATTCTGAACATTGCCCTGAAACCTCTCCATATAACAAGATGCTTTTATATGAAGAGATCAAACATATAAGAGATTACGGGCTGCAGCACGTCAGTCACAAGCCATTTGGAAGCAATGGCAGATCCACATGGCCCCACCACAAATGTTTTATCACAAACCTGCACACCACAGCTCGTGCCCTCAATTGAGCAGTCTACAACTTACTGGCATCTCTGTTCTACACCATTTTCATGAAACCCAGTAAATCAAGGCATTATCTGGTACACTCATGATCAGCAACAGGGCATACAAAGGTTCTCCAGTGCCACCTGGTCATTAGAATTTCAAAAATTTCATGGTATTTATCTATCCATTTTTCAAGGTTGAAGTTGGAAGCACTGTATGTTTCAATTTATTCAGGAACCATTAAATGGTGAGGAACCTCATTTCAGTGAAATCTCTGGAGGACACTCACATGAATGTCTTCCCAAAGAGTAGCCAAAAGGTCACAGGAAGCCAGGCCCATTGAGGTCTACAATGTGAGGTCTATGTGTCTTTTGACTCTCAACTATGGCTGCCAAGTCTTTCAGAATAAAATCATGTGATATCCTAGCTGAGATACCTAGTGCTCTGTGGAAAGCCACCCTGGGCCTAGATCTCAGTTTCCAAGGGCGACTCTCATGCGTGGCCTCCTTAAAATCATAACACAGTTCATGGCAATACTTCTCTGAGGTCAGTTCCAGAACTCAGTCTCTAAGGGGAAACACACCAGAGTTCCAGCCCAGGTTTACCTACACCTCTCTTCCAACCCTCACACAAATGACCACAATTAAAACCAAAACACTCCCACATCACCCTCATCTTATTCCATATAGACACTCATCTTAACTTCAAGCTGTAGGTTTCCATGAGGGATGCAGCCCAAAACAGTGTCCACAATAAGCTCCCTTGCCCTTCATTGGCCTAAGTCAGGGTGTCCTGGACACCCTTCATGTGAACCAGGAGTGATCAAATAGGTGTGCCGTTAATACTGCTCTGCTTCTCCAATTTGATGCCTTCTGACTGTGAGGTTTAGATTCTTAATGTGAATTGGAGCCCAGAGAAAACACAAGCACCTCTAGGCTAGCCTCTGCAGGGCATTGAAGAACTCATTTGACCCAAAGGATACGGATTCTCACTTGATGGAGGTAAGGAACCTTACAGTGGAAGGTGAGAGAGTTCATCCACAATAACTGCTATTTTGGCCATTTTGGTTTTGGATGCACACATGGGATCTTTCTTTACATCCATCAGGTGCTGACAATGTAAGCCACAGACTCACATAGGGCCAAGAGGCTGATTCAGACACACCCCTTTACAAAGCAATTAAGCAGAGAGCCACAGGTGAGGCCTATTCATTTCCATTTGAAAAATATTTTCTTCAGGCTTCACAGAGGTGTTGCCTGAGGCATCAACCTTCCTGACTTACTGGGGAACAGAACAAAAGGTAAGCAAAAGGCCTAAAGCACGGTTTCTCCACTGAGACTTTACTGGTCACACTGATATCTGAGTTTTATAAGATGCTCGCCAATTCCTTCAGCTATCCAGTACATGTCCATGTCACAGAGCTTGGAGGTGGTACATATCTTGGACACCAAACCATGAGCCTATTCTTGAGAGTGGCCAGAATTTAGGAAGAAAACCGGAAGTATGGTCTATCTTGCATACATCCCCCTTAAGGACCTGATGACCATCTCTCCACCCAGACATTTCTCAGCTGGCTATAAGTCTTATCTATTGGGATATCCCTGATGAAGAGGATTACACTAAAATTCCATTAAATCCCTTCCATACATAGATAATGGAAACAAACATTATGTTTGTAGGGACACGTGAGCCACATGCAGGTTGGTTAGCCTAGATTACTATGTTTGCCTGGCGGACTGTGAAAGCCATAAAAAGTCACAGCTGTGTGGGGGAAAGCCGACTTCTTCTGTAAGTCATGGGGATGTCAGCATACAGGGACTTCCAGATGGAACCCAAACTCCTCATCAAATTTTGTACACAATATTGGCATTATTACCAATTAGATAACCAAACCTGATGGCCCACAGAGGGGTCTCTAGATCCTCAAATTATGTGTGACCTTTTTAACTTCTACAAGTGCTCAAAAGGGTGAAAGGAGATTCCCCTATGTGGAGGCTTTTTCCCTCCTTTGCTCACATCCTGAACTATGCTTCTCCAATAGATGCTCACCCTCAGCCTTCTACTCCAGACTCTCTGCTGTCACTCCCACATCAGCAACTTGATTTTTCCCCTACAATTAATAGATCAAAAACCCAAACCTCCGCTGGATCTCAGACCACTGCCCCCTTCCTGAGGTAGCAGCTACTGAGGTACCCCTCCACTCACTCACTCCTCTCTTTTCTTGTCAGTGGCCGCACTGGGTCCCAACAGGTCCTCTTACCAGCTAAACAAAATCTCAAACCAGCTGAGGAGAACCCACATACCAGTATCCAAGATGTAATGAAAATGGCCTTTAATGTTGCTTTGTCATCACTGAAAACGGTTACTAAAAATTTAAAGTCCCTCACAGGCTTTTTGGTATACTCCCTCCCGTTTCCCCCTCTGTTCTACATGTTCTACTGCTCATGTTTTTGTTGCTAGGAAAATCCCAAAACCCTTGCCCATTATTCTTTTACATCTCTCCTTCCTCATTCTCAGATCCAAGGAGCTGCTCTCAGCCCTGCTTCCCTGTCTTCCTCCTCTGTACCAGGCCCATGGAAAAGTCGAGCAGTATTAACGGCAGGCCTATTTGATCACTCTTGGTTCACAGGAATGGTGTCCAGGCCACACTGACTTTAGGCGAATGAGGGGGAAGGGAGCTTATTTTGGACACCAACTTGGGCTGCACCCTTCATGGTAACCTCCAGTCAGAGGTTATGATATGGAAGAAGATTTGGGCCATGTGGCAGTATTTTGGTTTTAATTTTGGTCATTTGTGTGGTGGTTGGAAGAGATGACTGGGTCCACCTGGGCTTGTTCTCTGGTGTGATTCCCCTTAGAGACTGAGTTCTGGAACTGACCTGAGAGAAGTATTGCCATGAATTGTGTTGGGATTTTAAGAGGCCACACATGAGAGTCGCCTTGGAAACTGAGATCTACGCCCAGGGTGGATTTGCACAGAGCACTGGGAATCTCAGCCAGTATATCATATGATTTTATTCTTAAGGACTTGGCAGCCATAGGTGAGAGTCAATACACACATGGAGCTCACATTGTAGACCTCAATGGGCCTGGATTCATGTGACCATTTGGGCACTCTTTGGGAAGCCTTGCCTGTGATAGTTCTGCAGAACTTTCATTGAAACGAGCTTCCTCACCATTTAATGGTTCCTGAATTAATTGAAACCCACAGAGCCTCCAACTGTATTATTGAAAAATGGCAAGATAAATACCAGGGAATTTTTTAATTTCCAATGACCAGGTGGCACTGGAGAACCTGTGGATGTCCTGTTGCTAATCAAGAGTATACCAGACAGTGCCTTGACTGACTGGGTTTCATGAAAATGGTGTAGAACAGAGATTCCAGTAACTTGGAACCTGCTGAGTAGTGGGCCTAGAGCAGTGGTGTGCAGGTGTGTAATAAAACATCTGTGGCGGGGCCATGTGGATCTTCCATTGGCTTCTGAATAGCTTGTGACTGACATGGTGCAGCCAGGAGTCCCTTATATGTAAAGACATCTTGTTATATGGAGAAGTTTCAGGGCAATGTCCAGAATCAGGTGGCTATGGTCAAGGGGGCAATGTCTGTGGGATAGAAGCCTGTTGGTGCATTCTCCTGCAGACCCTGACCCACCACACGTGACAGAACTCCCTCCAGCACCGTGTCCCAGTTGAACTCCTTGTATTTTGTTAAACAAATAACAAACTCCCTATGCAGCAGCAAGAAAGACAATGAAAATTGGCGGATGACCAAAGGGCTTCACAGTCCACACGGGGAGACACTTTTCCCCAATGGCCATAGTTTAACTACAAAAATAGAACTCATCACTGATGCACCATGTTCATTGGAAAATAAGAAAACATGTCCTCCAGGTCACATAGATGCAGATCCAGCTCTGATGGTCTCACTACAAAGGAAGCTAAAGCTCCTGACAACAACATATATTTCAAGGACCCATCCTCAGAGGCAGTTACTCAAGAAGTCTTTAGGCCAGCAGAGCTCCATGTTTGTGGAGAGTTTACCCTGTCCCTTACTTTTTGAAACTCATCTACTACCTCCAAGTTTGTGAATTCCTGAGCATTTTCCATTCCAGATATGTATTCACAGATTTTCTAACACTTCCCTTCTCATTGTGTCTTACTTGGGCCCAAGGTAATGTTAAGGCTTTGTTCTGGATGAAAGTGAGAAGATGCTTGTGTAGCACATATTTGCATACTCATAGATTCATTTTCCTATTTTCCATTGAAATACAGAATCCCTGACAGGAACATATACCCTACTAGACTCTGACTAATAATCCTAAAATGATGTAGAAAAATAACCCAAGCAGAATAGAAATACAAGCAGTTCAGAGGATGCATGCTGTATAGTTGGACTTGCCTTTTGCATGATAAACGGTAGGTGTTAAATATGTAGACAATTTTTAATTGAAATAGTTCTCCATGTGTTTTTAAAGTAAACAAATATGTGAATTCCTGTCTCCCTTGCTTTGTAGCCAATTCAACACATGTATTTTTATATGCACATTTAGATTCCTACATGGTATCACATGCACAATTTGTGAGGTGGCTGATGGAAGATACAACTTATGAGAAGAGATCACTCCTCCTAAACGCAGTTGGAACTGAAAATACAACCTATGGGTGAGCTTCCTAGTATTACAATATTATACATAAATCCATGTTCAGTAAAATGAATATTTTTGCATCTGTGGATGATATATATTTCATAATGAATTTCGATTTGCATATATTTCTACCTTTTAATATCTGTGGGGTTCTTTTGTATATATGTGTGTGTGTGTGTGTATATATATATATATATATATATATATATATATATTTTTTTTTTTTCCAGATTTTTCAAAATATGAAATATATATGTCTTATTTTACACTCCCTAAATTCACTCATATTCATGTATGTGGATTTATAATCAATTTTTCACAAGATTATTCTCAGAATTATTCATCCACCTGAAATACATATTTATTTTCTAGTACTGAAAACTAACTTCAGTGAATGGTGCATACAAATCCTAATTATTCTACAGTAACTGACCCTGTTTAACATCAATCCAAGTAGATTACTATGGGACATGATGTATGTTTTGACGTTCATTTTCATTCAAACCTGGTACATTACTATTTCTTCAGGTTATGCATATCATCGGATATGTATTTCATTCACAAGTTAGCAAAATTATTTGCATTTGTTTCACTTTCAATCACTTCCTATTCAGAACACATGTATTCCTCTATGTTTGTTGACTGGTATTTTTATGAGACTTCTTTCCAAACACAATATTTTCCAAATCCATAATCAGTTTTGAAGCAAAACTCACACACCCTTCATGAGAAAACATAACTCTAATATTACCATTAGATGTATAACTCGTTGGAATGAATGATTGTATATCAATATAAGATTTCTTATATATTTTAAGATATCAATTCAATCCATTATTTAAAGTGGAACTAGTTATATTATTTATTCACTGTATGGTGTATTCACACATTATCTCTATATTCATAGACAATGTGTACACCTCTCTGTACCCCCAATACTAATTTATTGATCTTCAAAATATGGCCCTCAGAAAAGGTGGAAGAAATACTCATGTCACCTGATCTACATATACATTTTATCAGAGTAATATTCTGGACACAAAATACAAAGGTCACACTTATGATTGTACCAAAGCCTAAATGGAAAGTGAGAAAGGATTACTACAATCATCCATGTGATGTTGCCTAATGCTCTCAAATGTCAGTCCTATTGGTGAGTACATATTTGTTTCTTCCTAAGATTGTGTATTCAAACTCAACCCTGTTGAAAATGTCTAATCCTCTCACTGACTTAATACTTAGCCTGATTTCATAATGTCTCTATTGATATCTGCTTTCCTACATATTTTCCCCTGTTCATCATTGTGACTGACTCTTAACTTGTGTTGACATTTTCATTCACTGTCTAACCAAAACCGTATTGCTAAAGAACTTTTTTTCCAAATTCTATATTCACTCTTCTTCCTAATCCTTCCGACTATCAGTTTTTGAATGGATGTTCTCTTCTCTATTCAATCATCCAAGTAAAGGTCGTGCGAGCATCGGAGGAAGAGACTACCAAGAGAATACATCATGCAACAGTAAAGGGTTTATTTGGGGTCCAACATGCTGGGGCTCAGAGCTCACTTAATTAGAGCAGAGAGCCCTGAGAAGAGCTTATGGAGAGTTTATATACTTTTCTTGGAGAGGGCAGAAAGGGAAGTTTATTGATGGTTCAGGGTGAGTGGATGGTTTGCATTCAACCGGGTGAGGGAGCACATTCTGCAGTTTGGCCGTTGGGGACAGCACATTCTGGGACAAGATTAGGAAACATTTCTCAACATTTCAACAGTGTTTTGTTAAGTGTACAGAAAAACAGGAAGTGACAAGTATATATTTTATTGACCTTTCATTCCCCACTTCTTCTGGCAACTTTTAATCATAAAAATGATCATTGGGGGATGTCACATTCTATGTTTGCTAGTGGGGTATTACCATAAGTTTAACTTGTCCAATTTGAGCTTGGAGAAAATAAATTACATGGTTGAGGAAACAGGGTTTTATAGTTAGCAATAATATGAGGATTATTATTGGACGGGCCGGAGTTGATAAAAACATAGTTAACCAGGGGGACTGTGTAAACCAAGACTCAAACCACCATTTTTGGGCCTCTCTCTCTCCTTGACTCTCTTCAAGGCATCTTTTTAATTTACTCATAGATTATTTTACAACTCCATTATGGTCGACATTAAAAAAACATTCTTCCCTCAATGCAGCACAAAGGCCCCCTTCTCTAGTGAAAAAGAGATCCAACCCTCTACTGTTCTGTAAAACAACTTCAGAGAGAAAGGTTAAAGATTCCTGCAAAGCTGTGATGGAGGTTACTAATATCTTTAAGTTTTTATATATTCCTGCTCCTAATTGGGTCATTCGTTGTGTCCCATGGACCACGGCAGTGGTTCCTCTGCCCAACCCTGAAGCAACTCCTATTTGCAATGGAATGGCTAAGGTGAGGGATATATGTTTTCAGAGGAACCGGATTGTATGCCCCCCTATTTGAACTTCAAATGAATCTGTGTCATGATAGAGCACTCTGGGAAACATCCGCACCATTACACATTTAATCACATCTGTTGACAATTTCATTAAAACACAAACAATGTTTAAGTATATAGAATTAAACTGTTGTAGGGACGGACAAGGCAAGGCACCAAAGATAGCACCAAAGACAGGGAAACAGTCTTATTTGGTTGCAACCAGATTCAGAGGGCATTGCTTCTGTTGTAATCAATTAATCCCATGAAACCTAAGTTTATGTAGTTTCAGAATTTTGTACCCAACATGAAAGGGAAGGGGCTCAGAAGTTCATAGTCTTCAGAAGTTCACAAAAGGCAGTTTTTGTTTCTGTTTTTTCCTTAGGTCTAGGCAAGTTAAATTTTCAAGAACACCTGGGAGGGGGAGAGATTTTTCTTCCCTTTCTTTTTTCCCCCTGCCAGCTTTTTCCATGGAGCCCAGTTTGTAACTTCTTTATCTTAGAAATGTAGCAATGTCTGTGAAGCCCCAGCTCAAGGCCAGGAGCCTTGTTCACATATTTTGTGAAAAACTAGTGAGGGTGTGTCTAGCTCAGGAGTGCTGATTTTTTAGCCAGTTGCCAAGTAGACCAGGTCAACACAAAAAGAGAAAGTTTATGTACACTGAAGTCTTTTATAGCGACTCTTTTCCTGAAAGTCCCCTAGGCAGCCATGGTGAAGACTTCTGGAGAAGGTCAGACTGTGAGGTGGAGATTCTTTATGTGAATTGGAGTCATGAGAATACCCAAGCATAAATGGGCTAGCCTCTTCCGGGATTTGAAGAACCCATTTGACCCAAAGGGTCCCTATTCTCACTTGATGGAGGTCAGGAACCTTTCTGAAGAAGGCTAAGACTTCATCCACAATGACAGCAATTTTGGCCATTTTGGTTTTGGATGCACACTTTGGATCTTTCTTCAGATCCATCAAGTGCTGAGAATCTACGCCACAGCTTCACACAGGGCCAAGAGGCTGATTCAGACACATCCCTTTCCAAAGCAATTAAGCATAGAGACAAAGGTGATGCCCACTCATTTCCATTTGAAAAGTGTTTCTTCATGGTTCACAAAGGGTGTGCCTGAGGCAAGAGACTTTCCTGACATTCAGGTCAACATATCAGTAGGTAAGCAAAAGGCCCAAAGCAGGGTTTCTCCCTGAGACTTGTGTGGTCACACTGATATCTGAGTTTTCTGACATGCTGGCCATTCCCTTCAGCTATCCAGTACATGGCCATGTCACAGAGCTTGGAGGTGGTACACATCTTGGACACAATACCATGAGCCTATTTTGGAGAGTGGCTAGAATTTATGAAGAAAACCAGAACATAGAAAGATAGCAGGTGTTGCCCAAAGATAAGGCAAGCTGCAGTCCATTGATAAATTATGCAGGATGAATGCTGGGAAGTGTTCTACAAGACAGGACACATTCATTGAAGCATTTCCTTTTCTAATATCTACAACCACAGACACAGTGGGATATTCAGACATAGAAAGACTCACCTTGCCAAAGGACTTACTAGAAACAGTTGACTCTAAACCAAACAAACCGCCTTTCCTATCCTCAGAACATGAGACAAAACCACAAAACCACATCCACACCCACAAAGGCACCTCCTTTCCCCAAGTAGGTCTGTGACTAGGCGCAGTGTCCTCAGACTGGTGGGCCATACTATGTTCCCCTGAAATGGACTGTCCTGTCTCAGTTCTGGTCTCCTTGGCCAACTGTGTGAAGTTGTCAGGAGCCAGTATTGAGCCACTAACTGCTTTCTCAGGAAATCCCCTCTTCTGAGCTATCCTGGCATTTGGCCATTCTCACATCGGTAGGTGCCAAGAAAGACTGACTCTGTTCTTGGTAAATCCAAACAAGTGAGAACACTGGTACTGGGACTGGGACTGTCTCTGTGTTCCTGGCTTCCTGGATTCCACGTTCAGAGATTTCTATCACCAAGGGAGTGAGGTGAAGTCACTTCCTTCTGAAACTGAATGAGGACACACTGCCTTGGCAACCAATTTGTCCTAACAGTTGCTTCCAGAGTCCCATGGAGGCTGCCCATATTTCCTGTGACACTTTCACAAGTTAGAATGATATATTAACCATAGGCACCCAAATAGAGCTCTCCACACAGGCCTGATTTGGCCCATCTTCTTTACATTAAGAAGAGAGAGGCAGATTCAGACACAACTCTTCATCCTGACCAAGTTGTTTGCCATGGAAGAAGACTTTTGCTCACTCAGGTCCTTCATCGCTGACTATATCTTGTGCAGAGATCATTTCTGCATGGACTTTTGAGGTTCTCAGCAAGTCAAAGATCCCATACATTCCTGTATTGTAAGACCAACCCTGTTCATGCTCTTCTGTAAAGTTAGGTTGAGGGAATAGTGTATGGTTTGGATTAATAACATTTTCAATTTGGGTTAGGAATCATTCTACTGGATGAAAAATGGTATTGGGAACTGCGATATGTATAAGACTATAGAGGTGAAATATATGTATGAAAACATAAATCCAAGTATTATTTGATGCCCAGAGGGCATTGGGCCCTTGATTGGGATACTTAGCTTTGAATTATGTTCTGCACAGATGTCTCAGATAAATCCATATACAATGGCATAGGACCATGTACCATGGTCCTATATAAAAATAGGTCCATATATACACACATCATAAACTCTGGCTGGAGTTTTCGATGAGGGGCGCAGCCCTAGACAGTGTACAAAATAAGCTACCTTGCCCCTCATTTGCCTGATGTCAGGGTGGAATGGGCACCCTTCCTGTGAACCAGGAGTGATCAAATAGGCCTACCGTTAATAATACTCTGCTTCTTCAATTTGAGGCGTTCGGATTGTGGTGTTTAGATTCTTTATGTGAATTGGAGTGATGGTAAAAGCCAAGCACCTATGGGCTAGCCTCTGCAGGGCTTTGAAAAACTCATTTGACCCAATGTATCCCTATTCTCTCTTGATGGAGGTAAGGAACCTTACTGAAGAAGGCTAGAGACTTCATCCACAATGACAGCAATTTTGGCCATTTTGGTTTTGGATGCACACATGGGATCTTTCTTTAGATCCATCAGGTGCTGAGAATCTAACCCACTGCCTCACACAGGACCAAGAGGCTGATTCAGACACATCCCTTTCCAAAGCAATTAAGCAAAGAGCCACAGGTGATGCCCATTTATTTCCATTTGAAAACTGTTTTCTTTAGGCTTCAAAAAAGTTTGGCCTGAAGAAAAGACCTTCCTGACATTCAGGGAAACGGAACTATATGTAAGCAAAAGGCCCAAAGCAGGGTTTCTCAACTGAGTCATTTCTGGTCACACTGATATCTGAGTTTTCTGACATGCTGGCCATTCCCTTCAGCTATCCAGAACATGGCCATGTCACTGAGCTTGGAGGTGGTACAAAACCATGAGCCTATTCTGGAGATTGGCCAGAATTCAGGAAGAAAACAGGAACTTAGGAACATATTAGGTGTTGCTCATCCCTAAGGCAAGCCACAGTCCATTCATAAATTGGGCAGGATGAATGATGGGAAGCATTCTACTAAACAGGGCACATCCATTGATGCATTCTCTTTTCTACTGTCTACATCAATGGACACAATGGGATACACAGACATGGAAAAACTCACCTTTTCAAATGACTTACTAGATCAGCCCACTCCAAAACAAACAAACCTCCTTTTCTAATTATTCTCAGAACATGAGAAAAAACTACAAACTCACACCCACACCCACAAAAGCATCTCCTTCCCCAAAGTAGGTCTGTGACTGTCCGGAATGTCCTCTGACTGGTGAGCCATACAATGTTACCCCAAAATGGCCTGTCCTGTCTCAGATCTGATCTCGTTGGCCAACTCTGTCAGGATCCAGCAGTGAGCCACATCCTGCTTTCTCAGGAAAGGTCCCTTTTCAGAGCTCTCCTGGCTTTTAGCCATCCTCACATCAGTAGGTACCAAGAAAGACTGACTCTGTCGTTGGTAAATCCAAATAAGTGAGCCCACGTGGACTGGGACTGGGACTTGCTCTGTTTGCTTGGCTTCCAGGATCCCATGTTCAGAGAGTTCCATCACCAAGGAAGTTAGGTAGGTTACTTCCATCAGGAACTGTATTAGGTCACTGCCTTGGCAACCACTTTGCCCTAACAGTTGCTTCCAAGGTTCACATGAAATGGAGGCTGCCCCTACTTTCTGTGACACTTTCACAAGTTAGAATGGTATATCAACCATTGTCTCCCAGGAACAGCTCTCTACACAGACCTGGTTTAGTCCATCTTCTCTACAATAAAAAGATAGATATTGATTCAGACATATCCCTTCATCCTGACCAGGTTGTTTGCCTTGAAAGATGACTTTTTCTCTCTCGGGTCCTTCCCAGCAGCCTACATCTTCTACAGGGATAAATTCTGCATGGAACTTTGAGGTTCTCAGTAGATGGAATATGCCCTCCATTCCTGTATTATAAGACCAACTCTGTACCTCCTCTTCTGTAAAGTTAGATTGAGGAAAGAGTGTATGGTTAGGATTAATAACATGTACAATTTGGGTTAGGAATCATTCTTCGGGATGAATAATGTTATTCTGACCTGTGATATTTATTAGAATACATAGGTGAAATATAAGTAGGTAAACAGAAATCTAGGTAAGCTTTGGAGACCAGAAGGGCATGGGGCCCTTGATTGGGATACTTAGCTTTGAATTATGTTCTGCAAAAATGTCTCCAATAAATCGATATACAATGGAATAGGTCCTTGTACCTTGGATGATTGAATGTAGAAGAGAACATCCAGTAAAAAAGAGATAGTCAATATGATTAGGAAGATACTCAATAGGTTTAGAAAGAAGAATGAGGATAGGATTTGTACCAAAAGTTCTTCAGCAATAGGGTTTCAGTTAGAGAGTGAATGTAAATGTTAGCACATGTGAAGAATCTGTCACAATGTTGAACTGGGGAAAATATGTAGGAAAGCAGATATCAATAGAGATTTTAGGATATCAGGCCAATTTTAAAGTGAGTGATAGGATTAGACATTTTCAACAGCCTTGAGGTTGAATATATAATCTTAGGAAGAAAGAAATATGTAGTCACCAATAGGATTGACATTTGAGAGCAATAGATGTTTTTCATAATCCATGCTCACTTTCCATTTAGGCTTTGGTAAAAACATAAGTTTGATCTTTGTAGTTTTGTCCAGAATATTACTGTGATAAAATGTATATGTAGATCAGGTGACATGAGTATTTCTTCCACCATTTCTGGGTGCAATATTTTGAAGACATATAAATTAGTATTGGGGATACAAAGAGGTGTACGTTTGTCTATCAATATAGAGATAATGCATGAATAGACCATACTGTGAATAAATAATATAAGTACTTCCAACTTTAAATAAAGGATTGAATTGATATCTGAAAATATACAGGAAATCTTATATTGATATACAATCATTCATTCCAACCCGTTATACATCTAATGGTAATATTAGGGTAATGGTTTATCATGAAGAGTGTGTGAGTTTTGCTTCAAAATGATTAGAGAAATCGAAAATAATGTCTTTGGAAAGAAGTCTCATGAAAAGTCCAGCCAAGAAACCTGGAGGAATACATGTGTTCTGAAGCAGGAAGTGATTGATAGAGAGACAAATGCCTATAAATTTGTGAACTTGTGGATAAATATATATCCTATTATGTGCATAAACTGAAGAAATAGTAATGTACCAGTGTTGAATAAAAATGAACGTCAAAATAAACATTTTGTATCATAGGAATCTACTTACATTGATGTTAAACTGGGTAAGTTACTGTAGAAATATTAGGATTTGTATGCACCATTCACCGAAGTTAGTTTTCAGTACTAGGAAAAAAATATGTATTTCAGGTGGATGCATATTTCTGATAATAATCATGTAAAAGTTGATTGTAAATCCAAATACATGAACATGAATGAATTTAGGGAGTGTATAATAAGACACATATATTTCATATTTTGAAATATCTGGAGATTATATATATATTTATATATATATACAAAACACCCACACAGACATTAAAAAGTAGCAATATATATGCCAATTGAAATTCATCATTAAATATATATCATCCACAGACCCAAGCTATTTATTTTACTAAACATAGATTTATTTATAATTTTGTTAAACTAGGAACCTCACCCATAGATTGAATTTTCAGTTCCAACTGTGTTTAGGAGGAGTGATCTCTTCTCATAATTAGTATCTGGCAAGTCAGCTACCTCACAAGAATGTACGTGTGATAATAGGTAGGATTCTGTATGTGCATGCAAAAATACATGTGCTGAATAGGCTACAGAGAAAGCAAGACAGGAATTCACATATTTGTTAACTTTAAAAACACATGGTGAACTATTTCAATTAAAAATTGACTAGATTTATAACACCAACCCTTTATCATGCAAAATGAAAGTCCAACTATACACCATGCCTCCTCTGAACTGCTTGTATTTCTATTCTGTTTGGGTTATGTTTCTCCATCATATTAGGATTAGTAGTCAGAGTCTAGTAGGGTATGGGTTAGTGTCAGGGTTTCAGTATTTTGAATGGAAAATTAGATAAGGAATCCAATGTGTATGCAAATATGTGCTATACAAAAATCTTCCCACTCTCATCCAGAACGATGACTTGACATTGCCTTCCCCCCAAGTAAGACACAATTAGAGGAGAAGAGTTAGAAAATCTGTGAATACATATCTGGAAAATCCTCAGGAGTTTACAAACTTGGAGGTGGAAGAGGAGTTTCCAAAAGTGAGGGACAGGGTTGATAGACCCAACCTGATCTTTTATTAAAATTGGGAGCCATCTTGCCACAAAGCGATGAAAAGCTAATTTTGGGTTTACTATAAATTACTGCAATTTCTGAACCCATTTGGAATGTCTGCCCGTGCCTTTAACTCACCCATGCCTATCTCTCTGACCTGATAGCAGCCCTCTCTGAAAGTTTAGTGACACATCATAATTTTTGGCCTTCCCTGGCCAGACAACGACTCTCTCTGAGGTCTAATGGTCATCATTATTTCTGATGTTGGGGCCAGCAAAAAAAAAAAGAAAAGTAAACTACATTTAGTGTGATGCTTGTCAAAGTTCTGTTATCTGTAATCCCCCTTTTGTGTAACTTTCTGGGCCATATAGCTGGTCTGTAGGAAAGGTGGGGTTGCTGTCTTGTTCCCGCCGTTTTGTGAGGGAGAGGCAGGCCGCCGGCCGGTTGAAATAATAAATTTGCCTTAATTTGATTTTAATTGGAGTCAGTGGTCTTTACTTTCATCCTGGTCTAACATTTTGCAGTTCTGCAGCAAGATGACCCTGCCAGTACAGATCACAAGACCAGACTGTTGGAAATTCTGAAGCTGGCCTTCCCTCCAGGGCCCCGGCTACAGAGCCACTCTAGGGGATGCGCAACTTGAGATGTTTCAACGACTTGGAGTGAGACTTTGGTCCAGGGAGCACTGCAATAAACCACTGGACTATAACTATTAGCAAGCACCTGGTGGAGGAGGCCTCCATAGGTAAGTGGCACCTTTATAACATCTGATATCTGGTTAAGGGAGATCTCTTCTGATGACAGAGAGGAGGCCTGGGGAGGCTCACATATACTCCTGTCCGGGACTGTAACGAGAATCATGCTGTCCTTTGTTCTGTTATGTAGGGAATTCTTCTGGATGGGTAGAGAGGTGTGGATGGGCATGCACGCGGTCCTATCCAGGAGCTTTAGCAAGACATTGCAATGCTCCTCTGCTTTTTTTTTTTTTTTTTGGTGCCTGGTTTCTGGTTTTTTTTTTTCTGTTTTGTTCTGTGTTCTATATGTTTTTTGTTTGTTTGTTTTTGTGCGTTTTGTTGTGTGATTTCTGTGGTAAAAACTTAAAGATATTGGACGTGAAAATGGGTAATAAAGCAAGTAAGCGTGACACCTTTTTGGACTGTGTTTTAAGGAACTGCGATGAACTTTACCTCCCTTTGTTAAGCAGGATAAGAGAAGCCCCTAGCTGGCTGCCTGGAGCACACCCACTGCACAAGGCAATGCCTGCTGCAGAGCTAAAAACTGAGTATCTCACAGGTTAAGAAGTGAAACTCCTTTAAAACCACTTGTACCTCCAGATCAAAAGAGTCACAACCTTTGGGCAGAGTCCCCTGTGTTTCTCCTTTGTTAGCAAAGCAATAAACATCCCTTTTTCTTTTTCTCAAAAACCCTGTCCTCATTATTAAATTGGCATTAATTGGCTTCAAGGTCAGGAACTGAACTTTAAGTTTCAAATTTTGATAAACCACACCACCCCCGCCCCGGAACTTTTTGAGAGCTGACTACTGATATGTTAGGAGATGGAAAATGGTTGGGGTGGAACCGAACCAGAGGAGCTAATCCTGTAAGTTAAAGGAGGGACTGAGGGACTTCCAGCAGCTGCTGAAGCCCTGTTACTTCAGGGAATTCCCTCCTTCCTTCCCTGCACTGTAAGCATTATGTAACGTCTGTCTTCTTAAAAAAGAGAAAAAGAAAAAGGGGATACTAAATTCAGTAAAGTCACCATGGAGACCCTTGATTTTACATTTCAGGTTGCCCCTCTGTAAAAACATGTGGTCCCCTTGTGGGGACTTCTATGGTGCCACTGGTGTAGGAGATTTTTCTCATATCTGCTCTGTTTTAAAGGCTTCTGTCTGTCGGCCATAGTCTGGAGCTCCCTTCTGTCTGTCTTGTGTCTTTGTTTCTGGCCCTTTAAGACATGTGCAATAATGTGTTGATATTTTAAATTGTTTCTTGGGAATGATCTTAGCTGAATGTGTGTCTAAATGATGATGTTTTATTGTAACAATCTGGTATCTGAATGTGTTTTTGAAGCATTGCACAATCTTGCAGGTAAAAGTCGGGTTTAGGTAATTGTTTAGTTTATGATTTCAGATAATTTATGCCAGAGAACTTAAATACTTAGGATGGAAAACTAAAGAACTCTCCTTCCAAGTTGGCAAGTAACTTTCCAATCATTCAGTCTTTTATTTCACCTATTTTGAATTGGGTAGCCTGGGAAAATGTCACTGTGCGTACCAGTGCATTAATTTGGACAAAGATAGTAAATCATTTTATGGTATCTGTTGACAAAACAAGATGTAAAGATATAAAATTTTGTGAATTGTATCTTAAACTTGTTTCATAATTTTCAACATCCTAACCTGAAAATTATGGTTAAAATGCCTTAGGCCTGTTGTGTCTGCTCTGAATAGCAGTTTTTTCCTGCTCCTTCCTGACCTCAGCCAGGACTTATTTTGAAATGCAAATAAAAGAATCCTGCAAGCTCAGTAGGAGACTGATCTGAGGCCTAACCAGAAAAAAAAGGCAAATTGTTTGGTTTTTACTAATTACTGTCCAGTCGTTTTTTCTAGGACTCTTATTTTTTTCCTTAGATACTTTATTTAGTTTTTTTAGCTCATGATTTTGATCCTACAGACCTAAGTTAATGTTTTTCTGATCAGTTCTATCTTTGACCAACTGTGGAGTTTTTGAAACATTGCAATGCAGATTTCATCTGCGAAAAGCTATAAGGCCTTTACTATTTTTATGTGTGCACACTTCTGTTATGTGTTGTATGTCTATATATACATATATCCATATATCAAACATATGATACAAAAATTTACAGATATAAAGAACGCTCATAAAAAAACGCTCATAAAAACAAATTTTAAAAAGTGGATCCAAGGATCCTTAATTCACGTTATTTAAATGGTTCAGTTTAAATTGGATAAACAGATAAAAATAAATGTCTTTAAATTTAAGCTTACAAGTTTTTCTAGGTGTTCAGATATCTAATAAAATATTAATGTCTACAAAATATCTAATATGACTTGGTTGTAGGACTTTTCCTTCAACAAAAAAAATGGTTTACAATCTTCAATACATTTGTCTAATATTTTGATAAATAAGTAAATTAAATTTCATATGAGATTACTCATTCATGAGTACTTTTGTTAGATATCTGATTGATTAACTAAGGTCTGTACAAGTTTGTACTAAATTCTGTATAAGATTGTAAAAATCAGTCATGTGTTAAAGAGACAAAAATTTCTTAAAACATAAGTTTACCCATAACATTGTGTTTATTAAGTTTTATTTTTTCTAGAGCTAGCAACCATAAAAATTAAACAACTGATTAAATAAGAACTGTTATTTTAGAGAACTGTACTGCCATTACTTTAAAAGCTAAACTTGGTTAATGTGCAAACATCAATGTAATTATGATGCTATTAATGTGCTCATATCTTACATGTACAAGTCTGTAAGGTAGAAACTTAAAAGAGCATTATATCATGCTGGCGTTCTTAAGTTGTATGGTAAAAATATATATTGGGAATTTATTTATCTGTTATCATAAAGATAAGTAAAGTTTTATGTTACTTTTTACATTTGGGAACAATTTAAATGTATTTTTAAGTTAATGAGAGCCTAATCTATGTAAAGGTTAAAAACTTTCAGCCTTTCTTTAATTCATGTTTTAAATGTGATATCATACGGTGTTAGCTAATGTTCATGTGACCTAAAAAAATTTATATAAACTTTGTAAAATGATATTTAAAAAAAAAGATCAGCTTTAGAACTAAAACCCTTAAGATTTATAAAGAGACCTGCCTTACCTGAGATAAGGCTCTGTGTCCCATCTTACTACATGTGAGAATGACTATGAAAACAGTAGGTTAGATTATGTTTCATTTAAAGTTTTGTTCAAAAGTTGTTTTTTTTTCTGTCAAGATTACTAGGATCTGTAACAGGGGATATAATTTATAACTAAGCAAAAAATTCAGGGTAGCTATTATGCAAACTAAGTATATTTACTCTTGTTAAAAAATTTTATTTTATAATTTCCTTATAAGTGATCTAAAGATTCTCTGTTAGTGTTTTACAGAATTGTTGCTTTAAGAACACAACATGGGTTAATTTAAGATAATAAGTCATCACCCAGAAGACAAACAGAATAACACAGATCCCAATTAATAAAAAGATAAATAATTATAAAGTTATAGACATTAAAGCCCAGTACTCTTAACATAAGGCAGTTAAAATTTATTTGCTGGATATTTAAGATTAGGATTTAAAATTAAAGTTAAATGAAAAGGGACAAGAAAACTAATATTTGGCTCTTGCCCTCTGAGTCAGTCTGAATCCAGGGAACAGGGGACTTCTCTAAAGAGCTTTTCAACTCTGGGCCATATAACCTCCCCATCAGGGGGATTAATGAGACCACTGGAGAACAGAAAGCCAATCAGTGCATTTGCTAAGAAGAGGAGAGTCATCAGAGAAGGAAGACATCCCTGATGCTGCCGAGGGAAGCCACATGGTCAAGGAAGACCTGGACCCACCTAGCCCAAAAGGCACTAGCAGAACTGAGAAGCTGCTCTCAAGTCTCCCCAGGAATGGCAACCATAAAAGCTCAGCTGACTGTTACCAATAGATAGAAACAAAAGTCAGTTTGACTGCTTCATCTTAAACACTTAGCAAAGACAGTTGAAAGCAGAATACAGCCATTCCTGGACATTTTAAATAATAATAATAATAATAATAATAATAATAATAATAATAATAATATTTTAATGTATACACTTTATATTAGCCTCCCAAAATAAGTAAGACTGGAGGTTACAAAGAAGGATTCTCAGACAGGAATGCCTGATAACTATAAAAAGACACTATCAAGAGGAGCTGACAGAGGCAGAAGTTTTTAGTTTAAGGCCTCAGATATTTCTAACCTACACGGTTAGGCTTGGTGTTGGCTAGTATGATTATCCAGCACTGAGTAACAGAATTAAAGGTTTTTCTATTAGACACAGAGGTCATTCTTGTAAACTGATTTTGCAAAATCAGATGACATTAAATTATTAAACTGTATCTTATTGGGAGGGACAACTGTAACACTAAATGTTAAGTATTAAGTTGACAGTCCTGATAACTGGGGATATTAAAGACTGGTGAGGGAACTTCTGTACAGTGACATGTTCTAGCTGCTGCAACATTTATTCAGTACTCATGTTTTTTGTTTCTCTCATAGAAGAACCCATCCCCAGATGACTTTACAACCTGTTCTTCCCCAATGAGACTTCAAACCGAACTGACCTCTAAAAGGCGACTCATGTCCCTCATGCTGTTCCCCCTCACGTCACCCTCTCTCAGCTCAGAAGAAGCCAAAATGAGTAATGCCTCTCCTCTTACAACAGTGGAGCCAAAAGTAAATAGACTATCAATATACGTAATTAATTAAGTCAGGTAAAATCACGGAGACCGGTTTTGGGTGATTTGAAAAAATAGGGAGACTGTTGCATCAGAGAATAAAATTCCCTCAGTGCTCTTCACCTACCATATGAAAGATATGAAAGGGACACATTAGAAAAGGGGGGAATGATAGACCCAACCTGATCTTTTATTAAAGTTTGGAGCCATCTTGCCACAAAGCCAAGAAAGGATAATTTTTCTTAACTATTAATTACAGCAAATTTTGAACCTGTTTGGAATGCCTGCCCGTGCCTTGAACTCACCCATGGCTGGCTCACTGACCAGATAACAGCCCTCTCTGAAACTTTGTTGACACCTCATAAATATTGGCCTTCCCTTTTCAGATGACACTCTCTGAGGCTCTAATGGTCCCCATAAATTCTGATGTTTGTGTCATCAAAAAAAAAAAAAAAAAAAAAGTAAACTACCATTAGTGTGATGCTTGTCAGAGTTCTGTTATCCGTAACCCCCCTTTTGTGTAACTTTCTGGGCTATAAAGCTGGGCTGTAAGAAAGGTGGGGTTTCTCTCTTCTTTCCGCCATTTTGGGAAGGAGAGGCACCAGGGTGGTGGAAATAATAAGCTTGTTTTAATTTGATTTTAATTGGAGTCAGTGGTGATTTCTTGCATCCTGGTCTAAAAGGTAAACACTCCACAAACATGGAGCTCTGCTGGCCTAAAGACTTTTAGAGAAACTGCCTCTGAGGATGGGCACTTGACATATATGTTGTTGTCAGGAGCTTTTGCTTCCATTCTAATGAAACCATCAAAGCTGGGTCTGCATCTATGTGACCTAGAGGACATTGTTTTTTATTTTCCAAAGAACATGAGGCAGAAGTGCTGACTTCTCTCTTTGTAAGTAAACTGTGGCCACTGAAAGCTAATTGTCTCCGCATGTGGATTGTGAAGCCATTAGGTCATCCTCCACTTTTCATGGACTTTCTTGCTGCTGCACTGGGAGTTTGGTATTTGCTTCACGAAATGCAAGGAATTCAACTGGGACACAGTGCTTGAGGGAGTCCTCTCACGTGTGGTGGGTAAGGGTATGCAGGACAATGCATCAACTAAGCTTCTATCCCACATAGATTGCCCCGTTGACCATAGCAACTTGATACTGAACATTGCCCTGAAACATCTCCATATAACAAGATGCCATTTATGGAGAGGTTTCAGACATATAAGTGATTCCTGTCTCCACCATGTCAGCCACCAGCCATTTGGAAGTCAATGGCAGATCCACATGGCCCGACCACAGATATTTTACCACACACCTGCACACCACAGCTCTGAGCCCACTACTCAGCAGGCTCCAACATACTGGCATCTCTGTTCTACACCATTTTCATGAAACCCAGTCAATCAAGGCACTCTCTGGTATACTCATGATCAACAACAGGACATAAAAAGATTCTCCAGTGCCACCTGGTCATGGGAATTTTAAAAATTTCATGGTATTTATCTAGCCATTTTTCAAGGATGAAGTTGGAGAAACTGTGGGTTTCAATTCATTCAGGAACCATTAAATTTTGAGGTAGCACATTTCAAGAAATGCTCTGGAGAACTCGCAGAGGCAAAGCTTCCCAAAGAGTGGCCAAAATGACACATGAAGCCAGGCCCATGAGGTCTACAATGTTAGGTCCATGTGTGATTTGACTCTCAACTATGGCTGCCAAGTCTATAAGAATAAAATCATGTGATATCCTGGCTGAAATTCCCAATGCTCTTACGAAAGCCACCATTGGCTTAGATCTCAGTTTCCAAGGGCGACTCTCATGCATGGCCTCCTAAAATCCCAACAAAATTCATGGCAATACTTCTCTGAAGTGAGTTACATAACTCACTCTCTAAGGGGAATGACACTAGAGTTCATGTTCAGGTGGACCCAGGCATCTCTTCTAACTACCACACAAATGACTGCTGGGAGCCATCAGCCAAGTAGGTATGACAATTTCCTTGCCAGCGTACCCCCATGTTTCCTTAGTGGAAGGACTCATGGAAATAGGACATTTTGCAGGACATTGCATGTAAGGTGACCTTGCTGAAGGACCAGGGCGGATCCATGTTTAGGGTGTTCCTGGTTTGGCATAATAGGAGATTAGGGTGTTCCCCTTTTAGAATAGGGCGGTTTAGCATAATAGGAGATTAGGGTGTTCCCCTTTAGAATAGGGTGTATCCTGCTGCTGAGTTCCTCTTGATTCTTAGGATCAGATAGTATATTTGGGAGACAGAATCCCAGGAGTAGTGGATTTGGGCAGAGAGTGGATTTGGGCAGGAACATGGATTTACCCAGAACGTGTTTGTAGATGGTCGGTGTGAGTTCGGGAATAAAGAATTGCTGTTTGAATCTACAAGCTGTGTGGAGACTCGTGATTTTTGCCCAGCCAGAGACTGCGGCATTTGATGGCTCGTACGCGGAACGCCTGAAGCTTGGGGGTAAGTGAAATTGCTCGCCCCTGAGGGAAGGCGAGAGAATGGGTGACCATTTCAAAAAACAATGTGTTCTTCTTTTGATTTATTTTGTTTTTCTTTCAAGCTGCCTATCTCTAGAAATTTCTCAGGCAAACTGGTTGACTAAAGGTTTGATGTTTGTCGGCCCTGAGGAAGAGAAAATTGATACAACGATTTTTTATTCCGTTTTTGTTTCATTCAGATTCGGTTTTGTTTTGTGTTATCTTATTGGGTTGCGTTATCTTTATAGTAGATTAAAACAAACTGAAAATATGTTAAGAAAATTGTCAGAGGTTCAGAACATGGAGAAAGACATTTTAGATCAAGCAAAAGAGAAGGTCTCTCGAGCTAGTCAGACAGAGGAAGAAAATTTAAAGGATAAGGGGTTGTTAGGAAAAAGGCCACAACAGGAGGCTGTTACTAACTCCGTTTTATCACAAGAGGGTTTAATTCAACCAACAGGCCCACCGATAGAGACAGCTGAGTGGCCCTCAAACCCCGTAGTTGATAATTGGGATTCTGAGACAGGACCTCAAAGATTAGCATGCCCTGTACTTGAGCAGGCAGGAGGGCAGTGAATTCACCATGCTTTAGATTTTAAAACAGTGAAGCAGTTAAAGGAGGCTGTAACAACCTATGGTCCCCAAGCTCCCTTCACGGTAAGCATGGTCGAGTCCATTACTAACTTGGACATGACGCCAGCAGATTGGGCTAGCATGTGTAAATCTGTGCTAAATGGAGGACAATATTTGTTATGGAAAGTTGCCAATGAGGAATTATGCGCAGAGACAGCTAGGCGAAATGCAGCAGCCGGTTACCCTCAAAGAAATCTAGAAATGTTGCTAGAGAAAGGACCTTATGAGGGTCAGCGGCAACAAATTGAATATGATCCTGCTATATATGCACAAATTGCTGCAGATGCAGTTAGGGCATGGAAGACTTTACAAGGACATGGAGATTTACAAGGCCAGCTATCTAAGGTAATACAGAGTGGTAATGAACCTTATGCTGACTTTGTAGACAGGCTAATTCAAATGGCTGCCAAAATTTTGGGGGATACAGAACAAGCAATGCCATTAATAAAACAACTGGCTTATGACCAAGCAAATCATTGCTGCAGAGAGGTTATTAGACCATGGAGACATGAAGATTTAAAAACATATATTAAATTATGTAGAGATATTAATGAACAAGAGCAAGTCTTGGCAGCTGCAGTACAACAGGCTTTTGATGCCAGGCCAAAAACATGCTATGATTGTGAAAAAACAGTACATTTTAAAAGGAGTTGCCTCATAGGAGGAGGATTTAACAAAACTAGTTATCAAAGAAATAGAATACCAGGTATTTGCCCACGATGCCGTAGAGGGAGACATTGGGCTAATGAATGCCGTTCTCAAAGTACCATAGAGGGTACTCCCTTAACAAAAAACGGACAAGGACCAGGTATTTACCCATGATATCATGGAGAAAGGCATCAGACTCCATTGCCAAAAAACGGACCAAGGGGCCCAATGCTCCGGGGCCCACAACCACAAATATACGGGGCAGTGGAGGAACCCAGCAACACCATTAGAGTAGTGCCCAGGACACATTGTCCATTAAATCCCTCATCAGACAAACCCGAGGGAGCGCAGGGTTGGACATCTGCGCCTCTGCCAGAGCAGTACTAACTCCAGAGATGGGAGTTCAAATCATTCCTTCAGGAATAAAAGGACCTCTTCCCCAAGGGACAGTAGGCTTATTATTGGGACGTAGTTCACCTACATTAAAAGGACTTAAGATAAGTCCTGGGGTAATTGATCTCGATTATGTAGGTGAAATAAAAATTATAGCTAGTTCTCCAAGAGGTATATCAGTAATTTCACCTGGAGATAGAATAGCACAGTTGTTAATAATACCCATCCTACATAATAAATTTCCTAGTCATAGTGTAAAAATAGGTTCCAGGGGATTAGGCTCCACAGGTGTAGATTGGGCTATGTTGTCTTTAAATTTAGATTCTCGCCCAATGTTAAAACTAAATATTCAAGGACACGACTTTAATGGGCTATGGGACACAGGTGCAGACCTTAGCATCATATCTAGTCAGGAATGGCCAAAAGATTGGCCATTACAACAAGCCACTCAAACACTTCGAGGCCTAGGAGTGGCTGCTAATCCCCATAGAAGAACAATGTTATTATATTGGAAGGATCCTGAAGGTTGTGAGGGAACTATACAGCCATATGTATTGGATCATCTTCCTATAAATTTATGGGGACGAGATGACCTAGATCAATTAGGTTTGAAGTTAACAAATAACATCAATCCTAATGCGCCCACTACTAGGGCTAGACAAGCTTTTAGGAAAGAAAAAAGATTAGGAAAACAAGGACAAGATATAGCAGCACCAATTCAAATAGATCAAGGAACAGAAAGACATGGGTTGGATTTTCAGAAAGGGCCACTGAGACAATAAAAATTACTTGGAAATCAAAAAGACCAGTGTGGGTTCCTCAGTGGCCCCTGACTAAAGAAAAGATACAAGTAGCCCATGATCTGGTCAAACAACAATTAGTGGAAGGACATATACAACCTTCCATATCTCCCCATAATACTCCCATTTTTGTCATTAAAAAAAATCTGGTAAATGGAGATTATTGCAAGATTTAAGAGCCATTAATAATGAGATGATTTTTATGGGACATGCTCAATCAGGGATTCCTCAATTGTCTGCTTTGCCAAAAACCTGGCATGTTTTAGCCATAGATATTAAAGATTTTTTTTTTTTCAATTCCAATTCATCCCGAGGATAGTCCACGCTTTGCATTTACTATCCCTGCATTAAATCATGAAGGTCCTGATCAGAGATATGAATGGAAAGTACTCCCTCAAGGGATGGCTAACAGTCCAACTATGTGTCAAATATATGTTAATAAAGCAATCCAGCCACTTAGAAATCAAAATCCTGAACTACAAATATTTCACTATATGGATGATGTATTATTGGCACATAAAGATAAAAACATATTGCTGGAATGTTATGCAACACTTACAAACTTATTAAAAAATTATAATCTAGAGATAGCAATAGATAAAGTACAATTAAATTTTCCAATTAATTATTTAGGAGTTCTATTATCCTCAACCATGGTCCGTCCACCAAAAATTCAAATACAAGTAGATCAACTCAAGTCACTTAACGACTTTCAAAGTTATTGGGAGACATAAATTGGATAAGGCCTTATCTAGGCATACCAACAGGAGAGTTGGGACCTTTATTTGATATTCCAAAAGGTCCATCAGATCCAAACTCACCTCGCATGTTAACTCCTAAAGCAAGAAAGGCATTGAAAATTCTTGAAACATATATGGAAAATATACATTTGGATAGAATTGATATAGGTTTGCCTTTATTATTTATTGTACTACCAACAAAAAATATTCCTACAGGAGTATTTTGGCAAGAAGGTCCATTATTGTGGATACATTTATCTTATTCACTTAACACTATTCTTACTAGGTATCCTGAGGCTGTAGGACAATTAATACTCAAAGGAATAAAAGCAGTGAAGGGAGTGTTTGGAATTTTTCCCAATAAAATTATTACTCCATATACTATGGATCAAATTGATGAGTTAGCTAATGAGTTAAATACTTGGGCAATAATCATGTGTAAATCTAATGTTTGATTTGATAATCACTTACCATCTAATCCTTTGTTGTCTTTTTGGTCTAAGCATCCTGTAGTTTTTCCAAAAATGACAAGAAAAACCCCTATTATGAATGCTCCAAATATATTCACTGATGGGCCAAATAATGGTACAGCAGCAGTAGTTACCCCTGATCAAACTTTTACATTTTTAGTACCAAAACAATCAGCTCAAAAGGTAGAGCTTAATGCAGTTTTACAAGCCTTTTTAATGTTTAAAGATTCTGTATTTAATTTATTTTCTGATATTCAGTATGTAGTTAATGCTATAGTATCTCTTGAAGATGCTGGTAAGATTTCCCCTTCTTCTACTGTTTTCTCTTTGTTTTCCACTATACAAAGTCTAATCTGGGACAGAAAAGATCCATTCTTTATAGGACATATTAGAGCACATACAGGATTGCCTGGAGCCCTTAGTTTGGGCAATGATTTAGCAGATAAAACTACACATGACATACATATTTTCTCTACACTAGAAGAAGCTACGAATTTTCATAAAAAATTCCATGTTAATGCTAATACTTTACAAAAGCGTTTTAAAATAACTAAGGAACAATCTAGACATATAATAAAACAATGTCAAAATTGTGTGACCTTTTTACCACAAGTTAATCTTGGAGTCAATCCTAGAGGACTGATACCTAACCATATTTGGCAGATGGACGTCACACACTTGCCAGAATTTGGAAAATTAAAATATTTACATGTTACAGTTGATAGTTCTTCCGGATTTTTGATGGACTCCCTTCATGCCGGAGAAAAATCTAAAGATGTTATAGCTCATTGCTTACAAAATTTTGCCACTGTGGGCGTTCCTAAACAGTTAAAAACTGATAACAGTCCTGGCTATACCTATACCTCTTTTAAACAATTTTGCTCATCATTTGGTATTACTCATATAACAGGAATTCTATACAATCCACAGGGACAAGGCATAGTTGAAAGAGATCATCAAACTATTAAAACGTACTTATTAAAGCAAAAAGAGGGAATTGGAAAGGGGTATATATCCCCCAAAGATAAACTTAAAATAACGCTTTTTACTCTAAACTTTTTAAATTTGGATTCATCAGGACTTAGTGCTGCAGAAAGACATATGTATCCAAAAAATGTGCATAAGCCTAAAGTTCTTTGGAAAGATATTCTAACAGGACAATGGAAAGGTTCTGACCCAGTGATTGTCTGGAGTCGGGGCTCTGTCTGTGTGTTTCCACAGGGAGAACAGCAACCTATTTGGATTCCTGAAAGACTGACTAAAACGATTTCTACAGATTGAAAAGAAGATGATTTGACTCAAATCCATAAGAGCTGATATCCAGAACTCCAGCTTGGCCATTCTTACATCTGCAACAGTGATTAACCAGGATTCTTTTTTCAATACCTATTTTATTATTGCATTTTTCCACATCATAAGGCTCTATTTTTATTTTTTGAGCTCATACAAACCTAGGTTAATGTTTTTCTGATCAGTTTCATTTTTTGACTGTGGAGTTTTTAAACATTGCAATGGAGATTTCACCTAGGTAAAGCTACAAGGCCTTTATTATTATCTTATGTGTTGTACATTTGTTTGCACATTTGTGTTTTGTGTTGTATGTCTGTGTGTGCGTATGTCCATATTTCATATATGAGGAGCGCTCATTAGAATATGGATCCGAATTATTTTTGTTATTCACGTGATTTAAATGGATTAATTTAAATTAGGTAAACAGCTGTTAAGGATTTTTTTTAAAGGTGGTTAACAGATCTGCTTGTTTACTAATTTAAATCAGGTAAACAGCTGTTAAAGATTGTTTTTTAAGGAGGTTAACAGATCTGTTTGTTTACTTTCACCTTTCCTTTTCATTATATTTAATAATTCTTTTCAGGATAATGTCTGTTTAGCATCATTGCCAGAATTCCTATCTTCATCCCAATGAATATAACTCAACAAGTATGCTCAATCAAGGAGTCAACTTACTTTAGGAGGAAACGGACTTTGGGAGGAGACGGACAGATTGATAGATTCCTCCACTTTGAACTGCTTACAGAACTTGCCTAGACTATGTAACTATCGTTTGGTACAGTGAATTGTGGTAATGCTGGCATATCTTTGCTGATGGTGTCACCAGTGATTTTTGCTGATGGTGTCACCAATGATGCAATTTTTCCTCCGTCATGAAGGCATCTTAACCACCTTCAAATTAACCTTTTAAAGCCTTTTAATTATCATCTATACTGTACTTTTAAATGAACTTTTTCACCACCTACAGCTTCACTATTTTAAATGAGGCTTAGATTCTGTTTAAATTGCTTAATGTTAGTTTACTTGGCTGCCCTTCAACCAAAGGCCTTTTTTACTCCATTAAGAAGCTTTGTCTTAATCTGCCATGTACAAATACCTTTTTTCTTCCTTCTTCCTTTCTCAAGATTTTAAAGTAAGTCTAGTTTCCTCAAAATCTATTTAAATGGCATTTTACAACTTTTTACATTACCACACAGAGATTATCTCATCTAGAAACACTTCTTTTTCCATTAACCTCTTATATTAAAATATATTTCCACATCTTGAATCTTTTTCTATCTCTTTTTTAACCATTAACCCTTTTTATAAATTCAAATTTTGAAACAACTCTTATAAAATTTCTGATTTAGACAAATTACTCCACTTTAATAGGATGAAATACTTTCATGTTTTTTTTTTATGGTACCATAATACTATAATTGAAACCCAACTGAAACTTATTATACTCTTTGTATATAAATTACACCTGATAGAATCTTAACACTTAGTAACCTTGTTTTGGCAAAGACACAGACCAAAGCAATATTAAACTTTTTTTCAATTTACCAATTTATGAAAACACACATAATTTTTAAATATATTACCTTATGGAACTTAATAAGTAAAGAGTACTTGATTTTATATTTAGTGGTTGATATTTTAACACTTTAGCTTTGTAAATTAATTAGAACTTTGTAGAAACCAAGATCTTAGACAAATGTAGTAAACAGAATTAGCCATCTATTTCTTGAAGAAAAATCCTTCTACAGGATACCATGATGGTCCCATTGATATACTTAATAACTCGTCTTTAAAAAGCCATGGACATTCTCTTGCCTTCCCTCAGGGGCGAGCAATTTCACTTACCCCCAAGCTTCAGGCGTTCCACGTACGAGCCACCAGATGCCGCAGTCTCTGGCTGGGCACAAATCACGAGTCTCCACACAGCTTGTAGATTCAAACAGCAATTCTTTATTCCCGAACTCACACCGGCCATCTACAAACACATTCTGGGGAAATCGACGACGTTCTCTGCCCAAATCCACTCTCTGCCCAAATCCACTCTCTGCCCAAATCCACTACTCCTGGGCTTCTCTCTCCCAAATATACTGTCTGACCCTAAGTACTCAAGAGGAACTCAGCAGCAGGATATGCCCTATTCTAAAGGGGAACACCCTAATCTCCTATTATGCTAAACCGCCCTATTCTAAAGGGGGAACACCCAAATCTCCTATTATACTAAACCAGGAACACCCTAAACATGGATCCGCCCTGGTCCCTCAGCAAGGTCACCTTATATGCAATGTCCTGCAAAATGTCCTATTTCCATGAGTCCTTCCACTAAAGAAAATTGGGGGTACGCTGACAAGGAAATTGTCTTCTTCTAGTGTAGAGAAAATATGTATGTCGTGTTTAGTTTTATCTGCTGAATCATTGCCCAAACTAAGGGCTCCAGGCAATCCTATATGTGCTCTAATATGTCCTATAAAGAATGGATCTTTTCTGTCCCAAATTAGACTTTGTATAGTGGAAAACAAAGAGAAAACAGTAGAAGAAGGATTCCTCCACTTTGAACTGCTTACAGAACTTGCCTAGACTATGTAACTATCGTTTGGTACAGCGAATTGTGGTAATGCTGGCATATCTTTGCTGATGGTGTCACCAGTGATTTTTGCTGATGGTGTCACCAATGATGCAACTTTTCCAAAGGAACTGTCAATTGGCTTGGTGTCGTGGCATTTCTGTATCCTCCTCCCTTCTGCTAGTGATGGTCTAAATTTGGGGGCCAATGGCTATATGCTGGACCGGTAGTCAGTGACGGGTATGATCCAATTGCAGTGGTATCAACCTAAGACAGGAGGCTGACGACTAAAGGTCAGTTGCCTAAAGGTCAGTTTTCTGATGACGGTTAAGAACCATATGTTGAATTGGACAACCTACCAGGCACGGTCCTTAAGCCACATTAACCTCTCTTTCCCACTGGCACCAAGGCCAAATTTGGGGGCAACAGAGGTGAGGCAAAGAACCTCACCCCCCCACTGGTGCATAGACCTATCCACAAGTATGGCTGTATGCTGGAGCAGTAGTCAGTGACGGGTATGATCCAGTTGCAGTGGTATCAACCTAAGACAGGAGGCTGACGCCTAAAGGTCAGTTTTCCAATGATGGGAAAGAACCATATGTTAAACTGGACAACCTATCAGGCACGGTCCTTAAGCCACATTACTTGTTGTTTAATCAATCAGAAGGGGGAAGATGCTGGGAGCCATCAGCCAAGTAGGTATGATAATTTCCTTGCCAGTGTACCCCCATGTTTCCTTAGTGGAAGAACTCATGGAAATAGGACATTTTGCAGGACATTGCATGTAAGGAGACCTTGCTCAAGGACCAGGGCGGATCCATGTTTAGGGTGTTCCTGGTTTAGCATAATAGGAGATTAGGGTGTTCCCCCTTTAGAATAGGGCGGTTTAGCATAATAGGAGATTAGGGTGTTCCCCTTTAGAATAGGGTGTATCCTGCTGCTGAGTTCCTCTTGAGTTCTTAGGGTCAGACAGTATATTTGGGAGACAGAAGCCCAGGAGTAGTGGATTTGGGCAGAGAGTGGATTTGGGCAGAGAGTGGATTTGGGCAGAGAACGTGGATTTCCCCAGAACGTGTCTGTAGACGGCCTGTGTGAGTTTGGGAATAAAGAATTGCTGTTTGAATCTACAAGCTGTGTGGAGAATCGTGATTTGTGCCCAGCCAGAGACTGCAGCATCTGACCGCAATTAAAACCAAAACAGTCCCACATGACCCTCATCTTCTTCCATATAGACACTCATAATAACCTCTGACTAAAGTTTTCAATGAGGGGTGCAGCCTTAGACATTGTCCAAAATAAGCACCATTGCCCCTTGTTTGCCTAAAGTGAGGGTGGCCTGGACACCCTTCCTGTGAACCAAGAGTGATCAAATATGCCGGCTATATAACTGCTCTGCTTCTCCTGAATGAGGCTTAATGACTGTCTGGTATAGATTCTTTATGTGAATTGGTGTCATGAGAAAACCTAAGCACATATCGGCTAGCCTCTGCAGGGTTTGAAGAACTGATTTGACCCAAAGGATCCATATTCTCACTTGATGGAGGTCAGGAAGCTAACAGAGGAAGGCGAGAACCTTCATCCACAATAACAGCTCTTTTGGCCATTTTGGTTTGGATGCACACTTGGAAACTTTCTTTAGATCCATCAGGTGCTGAGAATCTGAGCGACTCTCTCACACAGGGCCAAGAGGCTGATTCAGCCACATCCCTTTCCAAAGCAATTAAGCAAAGAGCCACAGGTGATGCCCATTCATTTCCATTTAAAAACTGTTTTCTTCAGGCTTCACAAAGGGGTGGCCTGAGGCAAAGACCTTCCTGACATTCAGGACAATAGAACAATAGGTAAGCAAAAGGCCCAAAGCAGTGTTTCTCCACTGAGACTTTACTGGTCACACTGATATCTGAGTTTTCTGAGATGCTCGCCATTCCCTTCAGCTATCCAGTACATGGTCATGTCACAGAGTTTGGAGGTGGTACATATTTGGAAAAAAAACCATGAGGCTATCCTGGAGAGTGGCCAGTATTCAGGAAGAAAAGAGGAGCTTAGGAAGGTAGTAGGTGTTGCCCATCCATAAGGCAAGCCGCTCTCCATTCTTAAATTGGGTGGGATGAATGCTGGGTAGCTTTCTACTACACAGGACACAACCATTGATGTATTCGCTTTTCAAATGTCTACAACCACGGATACAGTGGGATACAAAGACATAGAAACATTCATGTTATCAAACGACTTTCTCGAAACATTCCAGTCTAAACAAATAAACCGCCTTTCCTACCTATTCTCAGAACCTGAGACAAAACCACACACTAACTCAGACACCCACAATGGCACCTCTTCCCCCAAGTATGTCTGTGACTATCTTGAGTGTCCTCTGACTGGTAGGCCTTACTATGTTCCCCCCAAATTGCGTGTCCTGTCTCAGATCTGGTCTTTTTGGCCAACTCTTTGAAGTTGTCAGGAGTCATGGTTTAGCCACTCCCTGCTTTCCCAGAAAAGGCCCCTCTTCAAAGCTCTCCTGGCATTTGGCCATCATCACATAAGTAGGTACCAATAAAGACTGACTCTGTCCTTGGTAAATCCAAACAATTGAGACCACAGGGACTGGGACTGGGCCTTGCTCTGTGTGCCTGGCTTCCTAGATCCCAAGTTCAGAGAGTTCCATCAACAAGAAAGTGTGGTAGGTCACTTCCTTCAGGAACTGAACGAGGTCACTGCCTTGGCAATCACTTTGTTCTAACAATTGATTCCAAGGGTCCCATGAGATGGAGGCTGCCCCTACTTCATGTGACACTTTCACAAGTTAGAATGGTATATCAACCATAGGCACCTGGGAACAGCTGTCCACACAGGCCTGGTTTGGTCCATTTAATCTACATTAAGAAGAGAGAGGCTGATTCAGAAACATCCCTTCATTCTGACCAGGTTGTTTGATATGTAAGTTGACATGGAGTTGACTTTTGCTCTCTCAGGTCCTTGATAGGTGAAAAGGTCGGTCGAATGTTGGAGGAAAAGACCACCAAGAGACTGTCTCATGCCACAGCCAAGGGTTTTTTGGGGGTCCAGCATGCTGGGGCTCAGAGCTCACTCCAGAGGAGCAAAGAGCAAAGAGCCCCGAGAACAACTTGAGCAGGGTTTATATACATTCTTTAGAGAGTGCAGGGACTTTACATACATTCTAGCCTCCTTTTGCAAATCATCATATACCACGGAAAAATCAAATAACAACTCTAAAACATGATTAGCACATTCATTGGCGGACACAAGTCAGGCAGGGGTGATTGGTCAGCCCTGAGAATGGGTATACATTTAAACTGATTGGTTGAAGCCCTGAGATGTATATGTGCTGAGCTTCACGGTTTCTGGGAAGGGGTTGTTAAGTAACTAGGTGGTCAGGGAAGATTTCAACACACATCTAATGGGCAGTTCCGGGAAATGTCTTAACTGCCACAGGAATTTCAGGTTCTGAGTGCAGCTTGTAAACTTTATAAAACCTGGTTCTTTACGTTTCAATTTCAATTTCTTTTATTATTTAATTTCCCACTGCGTTTTCTGAAAACTTTTAATCTTAAAAATAATGAATCATAATTATTGCGGGGTCTCACATTCTATTTCTGCCAGTGGAGCGTATTTCTGTCTGATTACAATGAGTTTTACATGCCCAATCTGAGCCTGGAGAAAGGTAAATATGCTATTAAGCAAACAAGTTCCCACAGCTAGCAACACCATAAGGATGATCAGGGGTCCTGCTAAGGCTGATAGGAGTGTAGTTAACCAGGGGGACTGGGTAAACCATGACTCAAACCACCCTTGTTGAATATCCCTTTCTCTCTGGTGCTCTTCAAGGCATTTTCTCAATTTACTCAAGGATTCTTTTACAACTCCAGTATGGTCAGGATAAAAACAACATTCTTCTCTCAGTGCAGCCCAGAAGCTCCCCGCCCTCATGAAGAGGAGGTCTAATCCTCACCTGTTCTGTAAAACCACTTCAGAGAGAGAGGTTAAGGATTTCTGAAAAACTGTGATGCAGGTCTCTAACGTCTTCAATTCTTGAGATATTGCTGTTTCTAATTGGGCCATTTGTTGTGACCCACGGATCATATCAGCTGTTCCTGTACCCACTCCTGCAGCAGCTCCTATCCCCAATAGGATGGCTAGAGTAAGGGACACAGGCTCCCAGCGAAATCGGGTTTTCTTGTCCCCCTAGTAGAACTTCAAATGTTTCTGCATCATGATAGAGCACCCTGGGGAGTTTCTGCACCAATACACAATATTTTAGAGAGCTGTCCAATACCTGGGATGAAATGCAAGGAGTTCTGACTATGTGGAGTTCAGTACCATAAAGGTTCCTTTATTTAGTTCCCAGGGGGAGGAGTCACCTGTACTCTGGACTGGAGAAGTAGGCAAAAACGGAAACTGGGAAGTATGAGATGATAGAGGGGTTCTGGTAGATCTAGGCATGGGTCCTCCACAGGGTTGGGCCTGTTTGCGACTTTGGAAATCAGCTGGGCACACGTAAAAATCAAGACTGGCTAGTTTACACCTGGGCTGGGGGAGATGACATCCATAATTCATGGGGTAAGGTGATCTATGTTGCCCTGGTTTGGGTTTGAGTGGGATCTGTGTGGGGTCCTCTATGTCAGGGAGATCCCAGTCAGAGAGGCCTATGGCAAGCTGACAAATGTCCGGGTGGAGAGATGGCCACCAAGTCCATAAGGGGGCTCTATGTGAAATAGACCACACTACTTGCCCAGTAGGATTTATAACTTGCCATTGTTGCTGAACAGGCTGATGGGGATTAGGACTGCTGGTGGTCAGGGGAAGAATCCATAGCCCTACCCACAAGACGGACACGCATCTTGAGAGGGTTACCAGTCTGTTCCAATTTCCAGCCGGAGTCTGGACAGGGCGCAGGCTTGAGATGGGAGACATTGATCCAGGAAGTGATCCCATCCACTTTCACCACTGTAGGTGTTATAAGCAGCACCTGGTATGGTCCTTTCCAGCGGTGTTCCAGGGATGACACCTGATGCCGTCTCACGTAGACAAAGTCTCCAACTTGATATTGATGTGGGGTTTCCTCATCTCCAGGCTGATAAGCAGTGGCCAACTGTTTCCACAGGTATTGCTGGGTGTTGGGTTTGTTCAAGGGCTTTAAGTCTGTCAAGCAAGGGGGTGTGAAAGGAATCATTAAGTCTCAGTGTTGGGATTACGTCCCTTACTGGAGGAGGGGCACCATAGAGTATTTCATAAGGGGTTAAGTTACACAAAGAGGCAGAGAGGTTATTTCTTGCATGAAACAGTGCATAAGGTAGGAGCATAATCCAATTTTTTATGCCGGTTTCCAAGCTTAATTTTGTTAAGTTCTCTTTGATGGTTCTATTCATCCTTTGAACCTGTCCTGAGCTCTGGGGTCTATAAGCACAATGTAACTTCCAATTAATCCCCAGGGTCCTGGTGAATCCCTGACTTACCTGGGCTTCGAATGTTGGTCCGTTATCAGACCCTAGTACCTTAGGCAGGCCGAACCTTGGAAAATGTCTTCTAGGATCTTTTTGACCACTTTTTGTTCTCCCCGTTGTGGAAAAAGTTAAAAGAGTCACTCCATTTAGGGCTGCCAATTAAGCTTCCTAATCTGCTCTTCTGTTTCCAACCGCCACGGGGTCGTTTTCCTTTTGGTGCTCTGGACAGTGCACTATAGCTAGGTCCTTAGGGCCCTGCACTGCTGAGAGAAGTTGGAGGATCTCATCTTTGTTCTTTATTTCTTTCCCAGTGGAGGTTAATAGCCACCTTTGCTGGTAAGTAGCCCCCTGCACATTTTCAGTGACAAACGTGTATATGGTGGCCCTTTTGCCTGTTGCTAGTTCCAATGGTTTCGTAAGGGCAATCAGTTCTGCTTTTTGGGCTGATGTCCCTTCTGGGAGACCAGAGAACAAGATGACATTAGTTTCGCTAACTACTGCTGCTCCAGCCCGCTGCTTACCGTCTTGGAGGAAGCTGGTGCCCTCCGTAAACCATACGACTTCAGGGCGAGGCAGTGGCTGATCCTTCAAGTCTCGTCGTATACTGTTTTCCTCTGCCAGTATGTGTTGACACTCATGAGCGACGGGTCCTGATGATACTTCTGGCAGCAGTGTAGCCGGGTTGAGTGGAGCAGGGGATCCCAACATTATTCTGCCTTTGTCAAGCAAGAGGCTCTGGTAGTGGTTTATTCTGAAGTTTTATAGCCACCTTTCTGGAGGCTGACAGATGATGCTCTCCAGGGCATGGGGGGCTATAATGGTTAGCTTCTGTCCCAAGTTCATATACGAGCATCTTTTATTAGAAGGGCTGCCACTGTTATAGCTCTTAAGCAATGGAGCCACCCGCTAGCCACTGGGTCCAATTTTTTTGATAAGAATGCTACGGGCCTTTTCAAAGGTCCCAAAGTCTGAGTGATCACTCCCAGTGCTATTCCTTTCTTTTCCTCGATGTAGAGAGTGAAGGGTTTTTCTACATCTGGGAGTGCTAAGTCCGGAGCAGATAGCAGCACCTTTTTTTGACATTATAAAAAGCTTATTGTGCTCAGGGTTCCATTGGAAGTAGGCATCCCCCTTTATCAGCGGGTATAAAGGGGCAGCCAGAGATGCAAACCCAGGGATCCATAACCTGCAAGAGTCGGCAGTCCCAAGAAACTCTCTGAGTTGTCTCTTATTATATGGGGGCGGTATCTGCACAACAGTTTGTTTTCTGCACTCAGTGAGCCATTGTATGCCACCCCTAAGAGAATAACCAAGGAAGATTACTTCTTGCTGACAAATTTGGACCTTATGGCAGAAGCCCTATATCCAACCCTAGCAAGCTCAGATAATAGTGCTTGGGCCCCAGACTCATAGTTCTCCTTGGTGTCGGCTGACAGTAGGAGATCATCCACATATTGGAGTAGGGTGACTTCGGGGTGTACAGTTCTGAAGTCGTTGAAGTCCCTGTGGAGGGCTTCATCAAAGAGAGTGGGGGAGTACTTGAACCCCTGTGGGAGTCTAGTCCAGGTTACTTGGCCAGATGTTCCAGTTTCTGGGTCTATCTACTTGAAAGCAAACAGGAACTGACTGTCCTTATGTAGGTGGAAAGCAGAAGTAAGCATCTTTTAAGTCCACCACAGTGTACCATTCCCGCTCCAGATTCAGAGTGCTAAGCAAATTATATGGAGTGGGTACTGTGGAGTGAATGTCCTGCACTCTGTTGTTAATTCTCTTAGGTCTTGAACAGGACGGTAGTCCCCAGTTCCTGGCTTTCCTACTGGTAACAGGGGGGTATTCCTGGCTGATTTACAGGGCCTTAGGATACCAAGAGCCAGGTATTTCTGAATATGGCGCCTTATCCCATCCTTAGCTTCTTTGCTTAGAGGATATTGTTTAACACTGATTAGAGAGACAGAGGCTTTTAATTCTACTACTATTGGAGGTTGTTTTATGGCAAGACCTAATCCAGCAGTTTCTGCCCAGGTATTAGGATAATCTTTTATACATTTCTGTGCTAGTTTGCCTGTTTGATCAGTCCTAGGGAGCGAGAAGAGTTGTTGTTCATCTTCTGTGGACATAGTCAAAGCCGTGACTATGGGAGTTTTTACTGAAGGCTTTAGAAACTTCACTTGGGGACCATCAGAGTTAAAGGTTATTCTATCCCGGAGTTTGGTAAGCAGTTGCCTGCCCATCAATGGGGCTGGGCATTCTAGGACTACTAGGAAAGAGTGGTGGACTTTTCCCTTTCCTACATCCATAATACTCTTAGTTGTCCAAGCCCGATATCTACTGCCATTAGCCCCTTGAACAAGAGACCCTTTATTTGATAGGGGGCCAAGTGGGGTCTTAAGGGCTGAGTATACTGCTCCTGTATCCACTTCAAAGTTCACTAGAGTCTCCTCCACTTCAAATGTTACCCTGAGCTCGGGGAGGAGATCTGAGCCCCGACATTCCTAGTCCTCTTCTAGAGTCAGCATGGCGGGCTGGGGTGGCTGCTTCTTTTTGGGGCACTCTATGGCCCAGTGTCCTTTTTCTTTAAAGTAGGCACATTGATCTGAGGCCAGGGGCAGCCTTTGGCATGGGACCAGATATCCCTTCCTGTCTTCCTGCTTTTTAACTTCTGGCGTATTTGCTGCTGTGAACAAAACCTTAGCCAATGCTTTAGTCTGCCTTTTGCTCATTTCATCCTCCTTTTGTTCTCTTTCCTTCTCTCTCCTCTGTTTCCTCTCCTCCTCAGTTTCTCTCTTATAATATACTTTCTCAACCTCTCTGAATAAATCTCTTAAAGTCATATGTTGTAATCCATCTAGACCTTGTAAATCTCTCCTAGTATCTGGGGCAGCCTGCTCGATAAAGGCCATTCCAACAGATGCTCTTTGGTCCTCTGCCTGAGGGTCAAAAGGAGTATATTTCTTAATGCTTCCATAATTCTCTCAAGAAACATAGAGGGAGACTCATTAGGCCCTTGGATAATCGCTCTTACCTTGGCCAAATTAGTCAGCCCTCTGGTGGCCGCTCGGAGACCTGCTATTAGAGCCTGGCGATAAGTGGAAAGATGCTACCTACCTTCAAAGGTGTTGGGGTCCCAGTTGTGTCGTTTCATTGGCCCGTAAGGATGGAGAGGGAGCATCACAGGGGCTTCCGAGTTTTCTATTATCCATTGCTGGCGGTTTTCTTTAGTTGGCCCAGCTTCCTCCAGGGTCGTATGGGCAGCTGCTACTGCAGGGAAGTCCCCTGGAGGGCTTGGGTCCGGACTAAATGCCTCTAGTGGTGGAGAGGCTGAGTCAGCGTCGGGAAGATCATCAAGATCATGTTGGGGGTTGTGGAGCAAGGGTAGAGGATAAGGAGGGGGAGGAGTGTCCAGTCTTGTGACTCAGGGAGAATGAAGGGAAGAGGGGGAGGAGTGGAAGTTTTGAATTATAGGATCGTGGAGGAAGGGTTATATGGCTGTTGATCTGGGTGGACACGTGGCCCCGGCTGAAAGACAATATCTCTGACTTTTTGGGTTAGAGGGAAGTGGAAGGATCATTCTGGGGGACATCCAACTCCGAGGATGGGCTGTTAAGGACTGTAAACAAGTCAGGATGGCACCTGTTATTTTGCCAGAGAAATGTTAGAGTCTGTAAACAAGTCTTCATGGTGCCTGGCAAAATGCCAGAGGGAGTGGTTTGTGAAGTAACAAAAGCGAGCCATTAAGTGTGGAGATTCTTTATTGGTTGACTCCTGTATCTATTTTATGCTAATTTGATTAGCTGTGTAAAATGTATAAATATCGCTCAGATCCTACAATAAACGGCTCTCATTCCTGCTGCATCAACGTACACAAGTTATTCATCACCCTCCCGGTTATTCTGCTGCAGCCGGACTGCGGCAGATGGTGGCCCGTTAAGGGGAGCCCCGGGACACTCGGGGGAAAGTGACAAAAAAAAAAGCTGCCCGTCCATAGATAGGACGGGAGCAATCTGCTCGTCCCTAGGCAGATAGGGCGAGAGGAAAAATGGACATTTTGAGAAAATGGAGAAGATTGATGCAGTATGTTTGTGTCTTGTTTTGTCTTGAAATGTTGTATTGTCTTTGTGACGAAAATTATGGAAGGGGTGAGAAGTAAATTGATAAGGGAGAAAGGCACCCCAGTGGAACGAAGATTAATTAGGGCATGTGTTGATAAAAGCCCAGAAACTCTAGTCAGAAAGAAAAAGAAAGTTCAGAAGAACAAAGATTATCAGGACGAAAGTTGCAGCAAAAGGCTATTACTGAATTCTTTTCGTTACCGGAGGGTGCGTGAAACGACAAGGTGGCTGCCACCTGCCCAAGCCGATCATGGCGCAGCAAGAATTTTCCAAGTGGCAGTTGCTGGCTCTTCCCCGCCCGCCTGCCCGGGGGAGCGGATGGCCACTAGGAGCCCAAATGTAGACCTGACCTGGAGGCACAGTCTCGCAGGCTCTTGCTCCATGTGCCTGGAAGAAGTTTGAGTCTGGGACTCTCCCCAGGGCCATCTGGGGCTGCCCAGGATGCTACAGCTGACAGAAGACGCTACTGGTATCCCTGAAGTTTGATCATTTCCAAGGCCAGTAACTACAATGGGTCTCCCACACCAGAAGACTGATGAGTAATGAGTACTATTAAGGCTTATTTCAAATGTAAAAAAACCTTGAGATAATGTACTAAATTGTTCCAAAGGTTGGTTTCTTAGTGAAATGCTACAGAATTTTCTTTAGCCATCTGGAGTTCCTGCCTTCGTTCCAGTGCTGGTGAAAACAAAGGTGAAAGAATTTACATTGTTGCTGAGAACCAGAGGAAACTTCGGCTGAGAACCCGAGGAGACTTCGGAGTATTGCTGTTTCTGCTGCTACAACTTAAGCTAGCTGCCTGCAGAACTTACCTGGACTGTGATTTACCTGGACTGTGAGTTAATCTATTGAGACACTGCTTTATCTCGACTGAGATAACAAACTGTAATCTACAACAAATTGTAACTCAATATCTTTGCTAATGGTGTCATTGCTGGTATAATTTTTTCAAGGGCTTCTTGCATGGAACCATCAATTGGCTTGGAATTGTAACATTTTGTATCCTCCCTTTCTGTTTCTAGCAGGTTATTTATGGTGTTTCTGTAAAAAACACTATGGTCGTTATTTAAATTAAACAAAAGAGGGAAATGTTAAGGTCTGTAAACAAGTCAGGATGGCACCTGTTATTTTGCCAGAGAAATGTTACAGTCTGTAAACAAGTCTGCATGGTGCCTGGCAAAATGCCAGAGGGAGTGGTTTGTGAAGTAACAAAAGCGAGCCATTAAGTTTGGAGATTCCTTATTGGTTGACTGCTGTATCTATTTTATGCTAATTAGATAAGCTGTGTAAAATGTATAAATATCGCTCAGATCCTACAATAAACGGCTCCTATTCCTGCTGTATCAACGTACACAAGTCATTCGTCACCCCCCGGATATTTTGCTGCAGCCGGACTGCGGCAATGGGCCATTCTGAAGCACAGAGAGTCTGCCAGGTACAGCGTTTTACTGAAAAAAAAAAAAAAAGATTCTGGGCCCTTGAGCGGACATCAGTCCAATGATCAAGGGTAAGGTACAGAGGTGTGCAAGTACTTTGTCCCATAATGGGAATTATTCAAACAGGGACAGTGAATACACAAACAAGACACAGACAAAGACAAACAGTAAACGTTTAACATGAGTCCAAGATAAAGATTAGAACTGAGTAACTGGCAAAACCTGATGGGTTAGACAATAAAGACAGACAGTAAACTCAACATGAGTTTCTGACAATGAACAAAACTGAGTAGCCGGAAAAACCAGATGGGCTGTCAAACCGAATCCTGAAGCAAAATATAACTGAGTTGAGGAAACTACTATTCCTCGAATTCCCGAGTCCTCTGGAGCGTCCCCCAGGGACGTGGCCTGTGGCTCTGTTAAACATCTGTCAGCCACCTTCAGAGAGAGCTTACGCTCTTCACTGACAGCCACTTAGCCAAGCCCTGACCTGAAACCTGAAACCAGAAAGAGGCACCTTACTTACCCCGAGAGTTGGGGTAAGTAAGGTGGGGTCTTTCGTCCGCCGCTGCCAGATGTCTCACGTGGGGCCTCCAGATGAAAAGATGGGGCGAATGTCAGAGGAAAAGACCACCAAGAGACTGTCTCATGCAACAGCAAAGGGTTTATTGGGGGTCCAGCATGCTGGGGTTCAGAGCTCACTTCAGAGATGCAAAGAACAAAGAGCCCCAAGAACAACTTGAGCAGAGTTTATACACATTCTTTAGAGAGGGCAGGGACTTTACATACATCATAGCCTCCTTTAGCAAATCATCATATACCACGGGAAAATCAAATAACAACTCTAAAACATAATTAGCACCTTCATTGGTGGGAAAACATCGGGCAGGGGTTATTGGTCAGCCATGAGAAGGGGTATACGTTTAAAATGATTGGTTGAAGACCTGAGATGTATATGTGCTGAGCTGCACGGTTTCTGGTAAGGGGTTGTTAAGTAACTAGGTGGTCAGGGAAGATTTCAACACACATCTAATGGGCAGGTCTGGGAAATGTCTTAACTGCCACAGATTTTCAGGTTCTGAGTGCAGTTTGTAAACTTTACAAAACCTGGTTCTTTTGTTTGAATTTTAATTTCTTTTATACTTTCAGAACCTTACAAAGAAAGGTTTGAGACTTCATCCACAATGACTGCTCTTTTGGCCATTTTGGTTATGGGTGCATGCATGGGAACTTTATTTAGATCCATATGGTGGTGATATTCTAAGCCACAGCATCACTCAGAGCCTAGAGGCTGATTAAGACACACCCATTTCCAAAGCAATTACTTTTCTTAGGTCAGTTACAGAACTCAGTCTCTGAGCGGAATCACACCAGAATTCAACCCCAGGTGGACCCAGTCATCTCTTCCAACCGCCACACAAATGACCACAATTAAAACCAAAACACTCCCCCAAGGCCCTCATCTTCTTCCATATAGACACTCATCATTCCCTCTCGCTGGATGTTTTCATGAATGGCACAGCCCAAGAGAGTGTCCAAAATAATCTCCCTTGCCCCTCATTAGCCTAACCTCAGGGTGGCCTGGACACCCTTCCTGTGAACCAGGATTGATCACATAGGTCTGACGTTAATGCTGCTCTGCTACTCCAGTTTGAAGCCTACTGAATGTCAGGTATTGTTTCCTTATGTGATTTGGAGTCATGAGGAAACCCAAGCACCTCTGCAGGGCTTGGAAGAACTCATTTGACTCAAAGGATCCCTACTATCACTTGATGGAGGTCAGGAACCTAACAGAGGAAGGTGAGAGACTTCATCCACAATGACTGATCTTTTTGTCATTTTGGTTTTGGATGCACACATTAGATCTTTCTTTAGATCCATCAGGTGCTGATAATCTAAGCCACAGCCTCACACAGAGCCAAGAGGCTGATTCAGACACAACCATTTTCAAAGCAATAAAGCAAAGAGCCACAGGTGATGCCCATTCATTTCCATTTGAAAACTGTTTTCTTCAGGCTTCACAAAGGAGTGGCCTGAGGCAAAGAACTTCCTAACATTCAGGGCAACAAAACAATAGGTTTGCAAAAGGCCCAAAGCAGGGTTTCTCCACTGAGACTTTCCTGGTCACACTGATATCTGAGTTTTCTGAGATGCTCGCCATTCCCTTCAGCTATCCAGTACATGGCCATGTCACAGAGCTCGAAGGTGGTACATATCTTGGACACAAAACTATGAGCCTATTCTGGAAAGTGGCCAGAATTCAGAAAGAAAACAGAAACTTAGGAAAAGAGTAGGTGTTGCCCATGGATAAGGCAAGCTGCAGTCCATTCCTAAAATGGGCAGGGTTAATGCTGGGAATCTTTCTACTAGACAGGACACATTCACTGATAGATTCTAATTTCTAATGTGTACAACCATGGACAAAGTGGGATACACAGACACAGAAACACTCACCTTGTCAAAGGACTTTCTAGAAAGAGTCCACTCCAAACTGCACAAACCGCCTTTCCTACCTATTCTCAGAACATGAGACAAAACCACAAACCCACTCCCACACTCAAAAAGGCACCTCCTCCCCAAGTAGGTCTGTGACTATCCAGAGTGTCCTCTGACTCATGGGCCATACTGTGTTCCCCTAAATTGGCCTGTCCTGTCTCAGATCTGGTCTCCTTGTCCAAGTCTGTGAAGTTGTCAGGAGCCTGTGCTGACCACTACCTGCTTTCTCAGGAAAGGCCCCTCTTCAGAGCTCTACTTGCATTTGGCCATCCTCAAATCACTAGGTACCAAGAAAGACAGACTCTGTCCTAAGTAAATCCAAACAAGTGAGACCACTGGGAATGGGACTGGGACTGGCTCTGTGTGCCTGGCTTCCTGGATCCCAAGTTCAGCGAGTTCCATCACCAAAGAAGTGAGGTAGGTCAATTCCTTCAGGAAGGGAATGAGGTCACTGCCTTGGCAACCACTTTGTCCTAACAGTTGCTTCCAAGGGTCCCTTGAGATGGAGGCTGCCCCTACTTCCTGTGACACTGTCACAACTTACAATGGTATATCAACCACAGGCACCAAGGAGAAGCTCTCCACACTGGGTTGGTTTGGTCCATATTTTTATATCATGAGGAGAGAGGCTGATTCAGACACATACCTTCATCCTGATCAGGTTGTTTGCATTGGAAGATGACTTTTGCTCTCTCAGGTCCTTCATAGCGGCCTACATCTTCTCCAGGGATCATTTCTGCATGGACCTTTGATGTTCTCAGCAGGTGGAAGATCCCCTACATTCCTGTATTGTAAGACCAACTCTGTCCCTGCTCTTCTGTAAAGTTAGATCGAGGGAAGAGTGTATGGTTAAGGTTAATAATATATTCTATTTGGGTTAGAAATCATTCTGCAGGATAAATAATGCTATTGGGAACCTGCAATATTCACAAGAATATATTCGTAAAATATAAGTATGAAACCAGAAATATAGGAATGATTTGAAGCCCAGAAGGACATTGGGCCCTTTAGTGGGATACTTAGCTTTGAATTTTGTTCTGCACAGATGTTTCAGATGAATCAATATGCAAAGGCATAGGACCTTGTACCTTGTAAGATTGAATGTCCAAGAGAACATCCAGTCAGAAAGAAATAGTTGGTAGGATTAGGAAGATAGTCAGTAGGTTTAGAAAAAAGAGTGAGTATAGGATGTGGACAAAACGTTCATTAGCAATAGGGTTTCAGGTAGAGAGTGAACATAAATTTGAGCACATATGAAGAGTCAGTCACAATGATGAACTGGGGAAAATATGTAGGAAAGCAGATATCAATAGAGACTTCAGGAAATCAGCAAAGTATAATGTGAGTGATAGGATTAGACACTTTCAACATGTTTGAGGTTGAATATATAATCTTAGAAAGAAAGAAATGTGTAGTCACCAATAGGATTGACATTTGCGAGCATTAGGCAACCTGGACATGGTTGTTTTAAGTAATCCATGCTCACTTTCCATTTTGCTTTGGTTAAAGGTTAATAGGTATTTGTCACTTCCTGTTTTTCTGTATGCTTAAAAAAACACTGTTGAAATCTGGAGAACTGTTTGCTCATTTTGTTCCCAGAATGTGCTCTCCCCAACTGACAAACTGCAGAATGTACTCCCTCAACCGGTTGGACGCAAACCGCCCACTCACCCTGACCCATCAATAAATTTCCCTCCCTGCCCTCGCCAAGGAAAGTATAAAAGCTCTGTTAAAGCTGTTCTCAGGGCTCTCTGCTCTATTCAAGTGAGCTCTGAGACCCAACATGCTGGACCCCCAATAAACCCTTTGCTGTTGCTGAGTGAAAATGGTATACTGTTCTGTACTTAAAAGATGCTTTCATTTGCTTGCCTCTGCATAAAGATAGTCAGTTGCTGTTTGCTTTCGAGTGGGTAGACCCAGAAACCAGAAAGTCTGGTCAACTAACTTGAACTAGACTCCCACAGGGGTTCAAAAACTCCCCCACTCTCTTTGATGAAGCCCTCCACAGAGATCTCAACAACTTCAGAACTATGCACCCTGAAGTCACCCTGCTTTTATATGTGGATGTCCTGCTACTGGCAGCCAACACCAAGGAAAACTGTGAGTCTGCGTTCCAAGCACTTTTATCCGAGCTTGCTCAACTCGGATATAGAGCTTCAGCCAAAAAGGCCCAAATTTGCCAGCAAGAAGTAATCTTCCTGGGGTATTCCATTAGGGGCGGTAAATGATGGCTCACTGAGCCCAGAAAACATACTGGTGGGCAGATACCACCCCCATCTAACAGGAGACAAAACAGAGATTTTCTTGGACTGCTGACTTTTGCAGGTTATTGATACCTGGGTTTGTGTTCTCAGCTGCTCCTTTATACCCGCTGTTAAATGAGAATGCCCAATTCCAATGAACCCTTGAGCACCAGCAAGCTTTTGATAACATCTAAGGACACTGACACTGAACTCCTCAACTTCACTGAGCCCAGCCTGCAATTTCAGAAAGCCCTACACTACATTAAAAATGTACATCAACTCACTTACCTTGGTTCAAAGAAACTGCAGCCATTCCTGAAGGATCAAGGACAGAGTTTTCGACTAACTCACTCACAGCGAAAGGAAATAACTGAACAGGTAACAAAAGCCTATCGGTTCTGTCAATTGGTTAAAGCTTACCCTTCCAAGCTTCCTGCAGGAAAGCACCTACGAGGAACCAGACCAGGACAATTCTGGGAAGTGGACTTTACTGAAATTAAGCCAGGAAGATATGGACATGAATATCTCCTAGTCTTTGTAGATATATTTTCAGGATGGATTGAAGCCTTTCCCCCCCCCCCAAAAAAAAAAAAACAGGGCACAAATGGTGGTCAAGAAGATCCTGAAAAATATTAAGATATTTTTCCAAGACACGGCCTTCCTAAGGTAATAGGATCTGATAATTGAACGGCATTCATGGGCCAGGTAAGTCAGGGGTTAGCCAGGACCCTGGGGATCAGTTGGTAGTTACACTGTGCTTATAGACCCCAGAGCTCAGGACAGGTTAAAAAAAATAAATAGAACCATTAAAGAGACCTTAACGAAATTAAGCTTAGAGACCAACATAAAAGATTAGACTATGCTCCTGCCTTATGCACTATTTCATGCAAGAAATACCCCCTCTGTTTCTTTGTGTAAACTCACCCCCTATGAAATTCTCTATGATGCCTCTCCTGCAGTAAGGGACCTAACCCCAACTCTAAGACCTAAACATCTCTTCCACACCCCCTTGCTTGACAGACTTAAATCTCTTGAAAGAACTCAGCGATACCTGTGGAAATAGCTGGCGACTGCTTTCCAACCTGGGGATGAGGGGACTCCACATCGATATCAAGTAAGAGACATCATCTACATAAGACGACACTAGGTGTCATCCCTGGATGCTACTTATAACACCTAGAGCGGTAAAAGTTGACAGAATCACTTCCTGAATCCATGCCTCTAATCTCAAGCCTGCACCCTGTCCAGACTCTGGCTGGAAACTGGAAAAGACTGGTAACCCTTTCAAATTGTGTATTCGTCATGTGGATAAGGCTATAGACTCTCCCCTTGGCCATGAGTAGACCTAACGCGCATCAGCACGTTCAGCAGCAATGGCTGATCACAAATCCTACTAGACAAGAAGTATGGTCTACCTCACATACAGCCCCCTTAGTGATCTTGTGGCCATGTCTCCACCCAGATATTTGTCAGCTGGCTATAGGTCTTTCTTATTAGGATATCCCAGATGAAGAGGATCCCACTAAAATTCCATTAAATCCTTTCCGTACAATAGATAATGGAAACAAACTTTATTAATGTAGGGACATGCGAGCCAGATGCAGATTGGCTAGCCTATATTAGTATGTTTGCCCCGCAGACTATTAAAGCCTCAAAGAGCCATGGCTGTGTGGGGGAAAAGCCGAAATCTTCTGTAAGTAATGAGGATTTCAGCATAGATGGGTTGCCTGGTGGAACCCAAAATCCTCATTAAATTCAGTACACAGCAATGGCCATATTACCAATTAGACAACCAAAACCAAACCCCCAGAGAAGTCTCTAGATCCTCAAATTCTGTGTGACCTTTTTAACTTCTGCAAGTGCTCAAAAGGGTGAAAGGAAATTCCCCTATGTGAAGGCCTTTTCCCTCTTTCGCTCACATCCTGAACTATGCTTCTCCAATAGATCCTCACCCTCAGCCTTCTGCTCAAGACTCTCTGCTGTCAGTCCCAGCTCACCAACCTGATTTCTCTCCTCCAATTACTAGATCAAACACCCAAACCTCTGCCGGTTCTCAGACCATTGGCCCCTTGCTGAGGTAGCAGGTACTGAGGTACCCCTCCACCCACTCACTCCTCTCTTCTCCTGTCAGTGCCTGCACCGGGTGTAACCAGGTCCTCTTACCAGCTAACACAAAGCTCAAACCAGCTTAGGAGAGCCCTCAGACCCCTATCGAAGATGTAATGAAAATGGCCTTTAAAGTTCCTATGTTATCACTAAAAACAGGTTACTTAGAATTTAAAGTACCTCACAGGCTTTTTGGGATACTCACTCCTGTCTTCCCCTCTGCTCTGCCTGTTCTACTGCTCAAGTTTTAGTTGCTAGGAAAATCCCAAACCCCTTTCTCATTATTCTTTTACATCTCACCTGCCTCATTCTCAGATCCACGGAGCTGCTCTCACCCCCCGCCTTCCCCATCTTCCCCCTCTGTACCAGGCCCAGAGAAAAATCTTAACTGAACTTCTTCAGAAGTCTTCACCATGGCTGACATTAGGACTTTCAGCAAAAGAGTCCCTACAAAAGAGTTCAGTGTAGATAAACTCCCTTTTTTTATGTTGCCCTGTTCTACTTAGCCACTGGCTGGAAAAATCAGCACTCCTAAGCTAGATACCCCCTTAATAGTTTTTCACACAATATGTGAACAAGGCCTCTGGCCTTGAGCTGGGGCTTCAAAGAGATGGCTACATTTCAAAGATAAAAAATTACCAGCTGGGCTCCATGGTAACAGCTGCAGGGGGATAAAAGAAAATGAAGAAAAAGCTCTCTTGTCGCAACCCCTTGCCTGCAAGGAAGACGCAACTCAGGAATCTTCTTTCAGCAGTTTATTCAGGCCTTGATTTAAGTATCTTTTAGTGACTCCCTTTCTTTCTTCTTCCTTTCCTCTCGAGGGCCCAAGCACAGCCTAATAAAGCCTCCCACGTACCAATCTTAAACCGCCGCGTGGGTCTTTCTTATAGGGTGGCAAGAGATAGCGTGCCAACTCTCCACAAAGGAATTTGATTTATCACAGGCCACAGTGGAAGCCGGCGCCATCTTCTAGTGGCGGCCACAATTTACAACAATGGCTTACTACAGTTCCCCCTTCTAATTTATAAAACAATGCAGGCGAAAGTAGAGGTCCTATCCTACTGTGCAGAAGTGGCTGCAATGTATGGTTCAGTCCTAAGGAGGCTCCTTCCCCAGACCTGACCCCATATCAGCCGACGCCTTTTTTCGTAGGGCGGGGGTGTGGACGTCAAACCCACATGCAATAGGACATGCTTTCCTTGAGGTCCGTTGAGGGATCACTCAAGTGCAGTGCTTTGCCTCGCATCCTGCATCGTGATGAAGGTGGACGAAGGGGGACAGCTGAGGCTGTTCTGTGGCTGTACACAATGACAAACGAGTTGACAGCACCCTGAAAGAAAGGCACGGACTTTAAGGCGATAGAGAAGCATTAGTGTGGAAACCCACCTGCGTGCAATGGCAGCAAGACCGGCAGAGTGCAAGGGCTTTCCAACACCAAGAGAATAATGAGGAAAGACATGTCGATCCCAGTGCAATGTTATAACAACTTGGGGTGCAACGACCATGTCAAAGATTTACTGTTTAAGCTGCGCAAGCCAGACTTGAGGTGAATTGCCATTTTCTAAAGCTGCAAGAGCTTGGATGATCATAGCCTTATCGTGAGCATTGCGGGCCTTGAGGCGACAGAGAAACCAAAAACAGAGAAACATACCGAAGCAACACATTGCACCAAAAATGCCTACCCCCGCCCACTCTTTAAAAAAGGAAAAAGCAGAAGATATCCAATCGGTGAATTGACCCAAAGTCACGGGATCAACACGGGTGTTATTCAAGACAGCTATCTGGGTTAGTTGAGACTGGATCATGTCTTCCGCTTCCATGGACCAATTTCCAGCCAAATATTCGCCAATGATGCGGGAAGCATTCCTGGAATCATTAAATCTGACAGAGGTTATGCATAAATGTGCACGTTGGTCAACACAACCCAAAAGTACTAAGTCAGCCAATTCTTCTACCTGAGTTTGGAGTAAATCTATTTTTTGGTTGGCAGCTAAAATCCCTGACAAAATATGTTGATTAATTGTATTTTGGGATTCAAGTATAGTGGAAGTTTGTTGGATAACTTGATTAATGGTGGCAGCAGTTTGTACTTGATTGGCCATAGCCATTCCGGCCGTAACCGCTGCAGCAGCAGATATCGCCACGGCTGTCACTATAGCCGCTGTGATTCCAAAATCTCTGCGGATTCTAAGTAGCTCAACAATAGGGAATCTATCAGGATCCGCAGTGACCGGGATTGGGACAAAAGTTGGAATTTTCATAACCACTGCTACAGTCCAGGAACCATTCCAACACTCAGATAAGAGACAGGTAGTATGAGAACAATCCAGCATCCCCAATGAGGTGGCCTTAGCCAAAAGGAATAAGAAGGGGGATTGGACACAGACCATTGCAGGAGGCAATGTGGCATTATACAACAGAGAGTTGAATGAAACAGATGTAAGTCTATTACCTTGTTCACTTTCCCTAACAGTACCAGAAATATTAGCCAGCCAACTTTTGGCTCCTAGAAACTGAGCCAATGCAGAAATATCGGCTGAAGCCCCCTTTTCATTAGAAATCAGCCATTGAAACCAGGACCAACCTACTCCTGTAGAGGAGCTGGCACTATTGTTAAAGTTATAAACATACCTCTTAAGAGAGGGGGAAAGGGAGAAAACTCTAGCAACTTGATGTTTCTCCCAAGAATGATCCTGACAAGGCGTAAATGTTGGGGGGAAACCAAGATTAGGGGAACAGTAAGGAGAGGCCTTAAAATGAGTGGCATTATAAATACTACTAGAAGAAGGAGGCACTGGAATTAGTACCTCGGAGATAATAGCCAAGGTAGTTATGTTGAGAGCAGAGCTGCTGTTTGCGGGGGTCCCTGAGCCTGATTGCTTCCCCGAAGCTACTTTGCTCAATACAGCACTGATAATGCTTCCTGAGACCTGATTGGACCGTAATGGCTCCTCCCAGTTAGTCAAATTTTTGGTCTTAAGGCTAATGCAATTAGCGTTTCTAAGGCTGAAACAAAAAACTCCTGTAAAATTAACTTGAGATTGATTAAAAATTCTCTCCATGTCCCCTCTAGGAGAGGCACAGGGAGCGGACATCTCACATGAGGTAGAAAAAAGAGTGGGGAGGACATTAGAATTACCATGAACCGGCATCGGCATTGGCCATGCCCGTGCCACTGCCCACCACCGCATTGGTGTCGCCTGTGCCATCGGCACCAGCACCAGCGCCAGAGCACTTAGCAGAATGAAGATCTTCATCACAGGATTGTTGTGGTATCTCTTGTTGCTGGTCAGCTGGTGTCGAGACTCTTCTTGTCAAGCGTTCAGGGACCCACAACGGTTCCGTACGATCCTGGGAAAAAACACATACAGATCCTCGTGCCCATGTCAGCACGGGGTCAGGGCCATTCCATTGGCCCGTAAGAACATCCTTCCACTTAACATAGCCAATCACAGAGGGCTGAGGGGACACATGTCTATCGGCCGCAGAGCGACCATGAATATCCAAATTCAAAAAATTAATGGTAAAGAGAGCTAAGGACAGGCGTTCTTTAGGAGTGTGTTCAGCTCCTATTCCCCCTTTTTGTTTTTGTAAAGTTTCCTTTAAGGTGCGATGAGCACGCTCAACAATGCCTTGTCCTTGAGGATTATAAGGCAAACCATGAGTAAGTTGCACTCCCATAGTAGAACAAAAAATTGTAAATTGTCTGCCAGTATAAGCAGGTCCATTATCAGTCTTAAGGGATGCAGGTGCACCCCATGCTGCCCATGCCTCTAAACAGTGAGTAATGACATTACGTGCCTTTTCTCCCAATAAAGCAGAAGCATGGATAATTCCAGAGCACGTATCAACGGAAACATGCACATACTTAAGGTTACCAAAGTCAGGTATATGTGTCACATCCATTTGCCAAACAACCAATGGCTTTAATCCCCGTGGGTTTACTCCATAATTAGGGGGATGAAGAAATGTGACACAATGGGGACATTGAAATACTATCTGCCGAGCATCCGCTCTTGAAATGGAAAAACGCCTGCTCAGCGTTAATGCATTAACATGGAAGTTTTGGTGAAACAATTTAGCCCCCTCTAAGGAGGAAGCCAAGCATATCAATTGACTTCTAGTGGCTAAGTCCGCACAGGCATTACCTTGGGATAACGGACCAGGAAGAGAGGTGTGAGCCCTGATATGCATTGGATAAAAAGAAGCAGTGCGGTTAGAGATAAGCTGTTGAAGCTGAGTAAAGTAAACAGACACATTGTGGGCATCACTAATAGTTCCCACGGCCTCCAGGACTTTTAGTGCTTGTACCACATAGCTGGAGTCTGAAATAAGATTAAAAGGAAAAGAACACTGTTTAAAAACTTCAATAACAATTTGTAGTTCTACCCATTGTGGATTTCCAGGAGCAAATTGATGCTGGATAGGGGGAGAGTCATTAATTACGTAGGCTCCCATTCCAGACTTGGAACCATCAGTAAAAATGTTAACAGCCCCCGGAATTGGACTGGATGAAGTTACCTTAGGGAAAATGATGGGATGTTCTTTAACAAAATGGAGTAATGGATGAGAAGGGTAGTGATTATCAATACTCCCTTGAAACGAGCAACACAGAATAGCCCAGTTGTCTAGAGTAGCACATAAAACATTAAGTTGAGCTTTAGTGTAGGGTATGATAAGAGAAGAAGGTGATTGGCCGAAAAATTGAATGCTTTGTTGAATTCCTTTAAGTGCCAATGCTGCAACAGCATCAGGATAATATTCTAAGGATTTTCCTGGGGATACATGTGGGTGGATCCATAGTAAAGGCCCATCTTGCCACAGTACTCCAGTAGGCTGCCGCATAGTGGCAAGCACACATAACTAGAAAGGCTTATCACTCTGGAGCCTGCATAGAGTGGCATGCTGTATAGCTTGTTCTACTTTTATAAGGGCCGCTCTAGCCTCAGTAGTGAGGCTACGAGGGGAAGCAAGATCTGGATCACCCTTAAGAGTAGCATACAAAGGCTGGAGCACAATATTAGGAATATGTAAATATCCTCTTATCCAACTAATATCTCCCAGCAATTTTTGAAAATCATTTAAAGTTCGGAGATCTTGAGTCCTGATGGTAATTTTTTGTGGTTTTAATTTGTCATACCCAATTGTCGCTCCCAAGAACCTGATAGAATCCCCCGTTTGAACCTTTTCAGGTGCGATGTACAGTCCATGTTGAGCCAACAGCATCACGAGTTCTTTATAAGCCTCATAAACTGTCTGTTCTAGTTTTGCGGCCAATAACACATCATCCATATAGTGAATAATCTTGGTGGAGGCATACTTATGTCTGAGAGGCGGGAGTGCCTTCCCCACATACATCTGGCACATCGTGGGACTGTTAGCCATCCCCTGTGGCAACACCACCCACTCAAACCTTTGATCTGGTTCCTCATGATTACACGAGGGAAGGGTGAAAGCAAAACATTGGGAATCTTTAGGATGCAAAGGAATGGAAAAGAAACAGTCTTTAATGTCAATAACAATTATATGCCAGCCTTGAGGAACAGAGGAGAGCAGAGGCAGCCCTCTTTGAATGGGCCCCATAAGCTGTATCTGAGCATTAACTGCTCGTAGATCATGCAGTAGGCGCCACTTCCCTGATTTTTTCTTAATGACAAATATGGGAGTATTCCATGGAGAAGTAGAAGGTTGGATGTGACCCAAATCAAGTTGTTCTTTGACTAGATCATGGGCTGCTGCCAGTTTAACCGAGGGAAGAGGCCACTGAGGCACCCAAACAGGCTCCTCGGTGAGCCATGTTATGGGTATTTGAGCCCCAGTGGCCCCTAGGAAAAACCCAGACCAAACCTGTTAAGCTTTTGATGACCTTGCACAGGATGCTTACGTCCCTGTAGGTGCCTTCCTAGTCCTAGACCTGGCTTATACCCCATATTTTGCAAGATATGTTGAGACACTGGGGAATAGTCATTACTAAGAGTGAACCCCATGTCTTTCATCAGATCACGGCCCCATAAAGAAATAGGTAAATCAAGTACATAAGGCTGAAAGGTACCATCGTGTCCTTCCGAGTCCTTCCAAGATAGATGTCTACAGCTGATTTGAGGGGCTTGGGCATATCCAAGTCCTCTTAAGGATTGATCAGAAGCCTGCACTCTCCATCCCCTAGACCAGTCCTTAAGGGCTATGATACTACGATCTGCTCCTGTGTCCAGCAATCCCACAATAGATTTACCTTCTATGCTTAATTCCAAAGTGGGGCGATTGCTCATATCCAGTGACAAATAGGCACAATTTCCTCCGGTGGTACCAATCTGATTTCCTGTCCGTGACCTTGAGTCAGCAGGGAAGTGATTATGCAAACTAGGCAAAATTAGCAATTGAGCAATCCGATCCCCTGGGGAGATAGACACAATGCCCCTTGGAGCTTCCACCATAACCTTTATTGCCCCTACAGTATCAGGGTTTACAACTCCGGGGAAAACATGAAGACCTTGTAGGATAGAGGATGCACGTCCAATTAACAAACCTACAGTGCCAGGGGGTAAAGGCCCTTTGAACTCAGTTTCCACCAATTGGACTCCCATCTTAGGTGTTAATACGAGTCTGGAGGTGGAACAGAGGTCCAATCCCACGGCACCTGTAGTGGCTCTCCGCATCTCGTGGGATGGCGCAGAGAAGGCCATGTCTCGGGTTCGGGTGTGACATTCTCCATTGCCCCATATATTCGTGGGCCCTGGGGTCGGGGGCCCCTTCGGCCGTTTTTTGGCCCAGCTGAAATAGGCTGTCCATGGATGTCCCTCACTGATCTACACTCCCTTGCCCAATGCTTCCCCTTTTTGCATTTTGGACATAGCCCCGGTTGACGAGGGCCATTAGAAGGGCCACCGCGAGGAGGTCCAGTAAAATTGCCTTTTTTGGGACAGTCACGTTTGAAATGGCCGGATTGACCACAATGGAAGCATGTTCCAGCACCAGGACCGCCCCCTTTTGCAATCCGAAGGACAGCAGCTGCAAGACCTGCATTAGTTAAAGGTCCTCCAAGCTCTCTACACACTTTCATCCAAGCTTCCATGCCCTTGTTTTTATAAGGAGCGATTGCTGCTTTACATTCTTTGGTGCATTGCTCAAAAACAAGTTGTTTAATCAAGGGCATTGCTCTATCAGGGTCACCAAAGATTTTTCCTGCGGCATCCACCATCCTAGCAACAAAGTCCGAGAAAGGTTCTGTGGGGCCTTGCATGATTTTTGTTAAATTGCCAGACACTTCTCCTCTATTTGGGAGTGATTTCCATGCACGGATACAAATGTTATTGATCTGTTCATATACCTCAGGGGGGTATCCTGTTTGTTGATTAGCAAATCTGCCTTGTCCCAAAAGCATTTCCTTGTCCCAATGGGGGTGTCCCGCTGCATAGTTTTGGGCAGCCTGCTCTACAGCACCCTCTAGCACAAAGGCTCTCCAGTCCAAATATTTGCCTGGAGAAACACAAGCCCGAACAAGGCTAGCCCAATCAGAGGGAGTCATACAGTATCTAGACAGACTCTCCACCTGAGTTAATGTGAAGGCGGCATCCACCCCATAAGTACACACAGACTCTGCCAGGGTCTTCACAATTTTGAAATCTAAGGGCTCATGGAATCTTCCCCTATTGTCATCCTGGAAAACTGGATAAGCAAGACCCATCTCAGCATTAACAGCCCTCCATGTTTGGGCATGGAAAGCTCTCCTCGAAACACCCTCACCGTATGGTGGCGGGTCTGGAGGATCATTTTTCTTGAGCTCCTGTTTATTTTTGTTCCCTTCTCCCATAGTTAAACTCCCTAGCTGCCGAGACAGTCTCCCGAGCTCCTCCTGTTCATCCTCCTCCTCTTCTGACCCACTTTTGCATGGGAGTGTGCGCAGTGTACTGAGATCTGGATACAACCGTTTCCTCCCCCGTTTCTCGCTCTGCACATTCCCCTCCTCCTGAAATATTTCACTCCGTGCCAGAGACAATTGCCTCCTCCCCTGTTTCTCGCTCCGCACACTGCCATCCTCCTGAAATACGTCACTGCCTGCCGTTTCTGATTTTTCTTCATGTAATTGCTCTGAAACTTCTTGTCCTTTAGTAAGTGCTTCCTGACATCTGCTATCTGTGAGGCAACTACGAATCATCTTCCAAAGGGGTATCACCCCACCCTCTAATATGCCCTGCTCAGAAGCAAAGTCAAGGTCTGTGCCTAACTTATCCCAGCTAGGCAGAGTAAAGCTGCCCCAGAACGGAAACCACGATGCAGCAATATCTGTCTTCTGTAAAAATCTCTGTAAAGTACTACGTTTCACTTTTAGGCTCTTGGAACGTAACAGGTTATCTAGGGCCAGAAGAAGCAGACTTGAAGATACGGCACCCATGACACAACAAAAGACACACAACAAACAAGAGTGAAAGTAAGAGCAAAAGTACACAGTGCAGCTGCAATAAGATTTAATGCTCTCTCTGGCTTTACAGAGGAGCTGCCGCTTTGACAGCGGGTCCCAATTAGTCTGGGACTAATTAGTCTGGGACTAATCTCCGCTTTAATCGCGGGTCCTACTTATCTAGGACTGATCTTCCGCTTTACCTGCGGGTCCCACCTTACCTGGGACTAATTGGTGCACCACCCCTGACTGCTGAAAGTTCTGGTTCCCGGGTCTCGGCACCACTTGTCGCGACCCCTTGCCCGCAAGGAAGACGCAACTCAGAAATCTTCTTTCAGCAGTTTATTCAGGCCTTGATTTAAGTATCTTTTAGTGACTCCCTTTCTTTCTTCTTCCTTTCCTCTTGAGGGCCCAAGCACAGCCTAATAAAGCCTCCCACGTACCAATCTTAAACCGCCGCGTGGGTCTTTCTTATAGGGTGGCAAGAGATAGCGTGCCAACTCTCCACAAAGGAATTTGATTTATCACAGGCCACAGTGGAAGCCGGCGCCATCTTTTAATGGCGGCCACAATTTACAACAATGGCTTACTACACTCTCTCCCTCCCAGGTGTCCTTGAAAAGTTAACTTGCCCAGAACAGAGGAAAAAACAGAAAAAAATTTCTTTTTGTGAAGTTCTGCACACTGTGAACTTCTGAGCCCCTTCCCTTTCATGCTGGGTACAAAATTCTGAAACTACATAAACGTGGGGTTAAGGGAGTTAATTGATTACAACAGAAGCAATGCCCTCTGAATCCAGTGGCAACCAAATAGGACTTTTTCCCTGTCTTCGGTGCTATCTTAGGTGCCTTGCCTTGTCCACCCCTACAACAGTAAAATCTATATACTTAAATATTTTTTATGTTTTCATGAAATGGTCAACAGATGTGATTAATTGTGTAATGGTGCAGATGTTTCCCAGAGTGCTCTATAATGATGCAGGTTCATTAGAAGTTCAAACAGGGGGGCATACAACCCGGTTCCGCTGCGAACATATTTCTCTCACTTTAGCCTTCCTATTAGGAATAGAAGTTGCTGCAGGGGTGGGCACAGGAACCACTGCCCTGCTCCATGGGACACAACAAATGACCCAATTAGAAGCAGCAATAGACCAAAACTTAAAGATATTAGAAACCTCCATCACAGCTTTCCAGGAATTTTTATCCTCTCTCTCTGAAGTAGTTTTACAGAACAGTCAAGGGTTGGACCTCCTCTTCATGAGAGACGGGGGCCTTTTGCTGCATTGAGGGAAGAATGTTGTTTTTATGGCAAACATACTGTAGTTGTAAAAAAATATATGAGTAAATTAAAAAGACACCTTGAAGAGGGTCAATGAGAGAGAGAGGCACAAAAAGGGTGGTTTGAGTCTGGTTCATACAGTACCCCTGGTTAACTTCGCTTCTATCAACCCTGGTCGGTCCAATAATAATCCTCATATTATTGCTAACTATGAAACCCTGTGTGCTCAAAAGTGTAATTTGTTTTCTCCAAGCTCAAATTGGAGAATTTAAACTTTTGGTAATTCCCCACTTGCAGACATAGAATGTGACACCCACCAATGATCACTTTTATGATTAACAGTAGCCAGAAGAAGTGGGAAAAAAAGGTTAATAAAATAGGTACTTGTAATTTCCTGTTTTTTCTGTATGCTTAACAAAACACTGTTGAAATATTGAGAACTGTTTGCTAATCTTGTTTCCAGAATGTGCTGTCCCCTAACTGCCAAATTGCAGAATGTATTCCCTCACCCGGTTACACGCAAACCGCCCACTCGCCCTGACCCATCAATAAACTTCCATCCCTGCCCTCTCCAAGGAAATTATATAAGCTCTGCTTAAGCTGTTCTCAGGGCTCTCTGCTCTGTTCATGTGAGCTCTGAAGCCCAGCATGCTGGACCCCCAATAAACCCTTTGCTGTTGCATGAGACAGTCTCTTTGTGGTCTCTTCCTCCCATGCTCGCACAAACATTACTTGGATGATTGAATGTAGAAGAGAAAATCCAGTCGAAAAGGGATAGTCAGTAGGATTTAGAAGATAGTCGGTAGGTTTCGGAAGAAGAGTGAGTATAGAATTTGGAACAAAAGTTCTTTAGCAAGAGGGGTTCGGTTAGAGAGTGAATGTAAATGTCAGCACATGTGAACAGTCAGAATAATGAACTGGGAAAAATATGAAGGAAAGCAGATATCAATATATCAGGCAAACTATAAAGTGAGTGATACGATTAGACATTTTCAAGAGGGTTGACTTAGAATATATAATCTTAGGAAGAAACAAATATGTAATCACCAATAGGATTGACATTTGAAAGCATTAGGCAACCTTGACATGGATGTTTTTTGTAATCCCTGCTCACTTTCCATTTAGGCTTTGGTACAATCATAAGTGTGACATTTGCGTTTTTTGTCCAGAATATTACACTGATAAAATGTATATGTAGATCTGGTGACATGAGTATTTCTTCCACCATTTCTGGGAGCAATATTTTGAAGACATATAAATGGGTATTGGGGGTACAAAGAGGTGTACACTGTGTCTATGAATATAGAGATAATGCATGAATGGACCATACAGTGAATAAATAATATAAGTGTTTCCACATTAAATAATGGATTGAATTGATATCTGAAAATATATAAAAAATCTTATATTGATATAAAATCATTCATTCCAACCAGTTATACATATAATATTAATATTAGGGTTATGGTTGATCATGAAGATATGTTAGTTTTGCTACAAAAGTGATTATGGAAATCGAAAATAATGTGTTTGGAAAGAGTCAGTCACAATGCTGGCCATATGTGAACAAGGCCTCTGGCCTTGAGCTGGGGGTTCACAGAAATGTCTATATTTCTAAGATAAAGAAGTTACAAACTGGGCTCCATGGTAACAGCTGGCAAGGAAAAAAAGGGAAGAAAAAAGCTCTGCGCCTCCCAGGGGTCCTTAAAATGTTAACTTGCCCAGAATAGAGAAAAAAAACCTGCTTTTTGTGAACTTCTGCAGACTGTGGAATTCTGAGCCCCTCCCTTACATGTTGGGTACAAAATTGTGAAACAACCTAAACTTGGGGTTCAGGGGATTAATTGATTACAACAGAAGCAATGCCCTCTAAACCGTTAAATGGTGAGGAAGCTCATTTCAATGAAAGCTCTGGACAACAGTCCAAATAGGACTGTTTCCCTGTATTCGGTGCTATCTTAGGTGCCTTGCCTTGCCTTGTCCATCCCTTTTCTCATGAAAAGACCAGTCAAGAAATATGGAGGAATACATGTGTTCTGAAGCAGGAAGTGATTGATAGTGAAAGAAATGCCTATAAATTTCCTAACTTGTGGATGAAATATATATCCTATGATGTGCATAAATTAAAGAAATAGTAATCTACCAGTGTTGAATACAAATGAACGTCAAAATACACATCATGTCTGATTGGAATCTACTTGCATTGATGTTAATCTGTGTCAGTTACTGTAGAAATATTAGGATTTATATGCACCATTCACTGAATTATTTTCAGTACTAGGAAACAAATATGTATTTCACGTGAATGAATATTTCTAAGAATAACCTTGTGAAAAGTTGATTATAAATCCACATACATGAATATGAATGAATTTGGTGAGTGTAAAATAAGACACACATTTCATATTTTGAAAAATCTGGAGAGTGTATATATAAATATATGTATATATATATAGATATAGATAGATAGATAGATAGATATAGATAGATATAGATATATAGATAGATAGATAGATATAGATATATATAGATAGATATATAGATCTAGATATATAGATATATAGATACACACACAGAGAGATACATTAAAAATAGCAATATATATGCCAATCAAAAGTTATAATGAAATATATATCATCGACAGATCCAAAAATATTTATTTTACTGAACATGGATTTATGAATAATATTGTTCAAGTAGAAAGCTCACACATAATTTGAATTTTCAGTTCCAACATCGTTTAGGAAGAGTGATCCCTTACAATTTGTATCTGCCAAGTTAGCCACCTCACAAGAATGTGCGTGTGGTCCCAGGTAGGATTCTATGTGTGCATATAAAAATACAGGTGGTGAATAGGCTACAGAGAAAGGGAGACAGGAATTCACAGAATGGTTTACTTTAAAAAAACATGTAGAACGATTTCAACAAAAAATTGACTACATTTATAACTCCTACCATATTTAAGGCAAAAGGCAAGTCCAACTATACACTATGCCTCCTGTAATGCTTGTATTTTTATTCTGTTTGGGTTATTTTTCGCCATCTTATTAGTATTAGTAGTCAGAGTGTAGTAGGTTACGGGTTAGTGTCCGGGATTCAATATTTGAAATGGAAAATTAGAAAATGAATCCAATGTGTATGTAAATATGTGCTACAAAAAAATGTTCCCACTCTCATCCAGAATAATGCCTTGACAGTACTTTCACCCCAACTAAAACACCATTAGAGGAGAAGAGTTAGAAAGTCAGTGAATACATATCTGGAATGGAATATGCTCAAGGTTTTGAAACCTTGGAGGTGGTAGAGGAGTTTCCAAATGTAAAGGACATGGTAAACACTCCACAAACATGGAGCTCTGCTGGCCTAAAGACTTCTTGAGAAACTGCCTGTGTGGTTGGGCACTTGAAATATATGTAGTTGTCAGGAGCTTTAGCTTCCCTTGTAGTGAGACGATCAAAGCTGGGTGTGCATCTATGTGACCTGGAGGACATGGTTTCTTATTTTCCAATGAAAATGAGGAAGCAGTGCTGAATTCCCTTTTAGTAGGTAACCTGTGGACACTGGGGGCTAAGTTTCTCCCCGTGTGGACTGTGAAGCCATTTGGTCATCCTGCAATTTTTGTGGTGTCTCTTGCTGCTGCACTGGGAGTTTGGTATTTGCTTCACAAAATACAAGGAGTTCAACTGTGTCACAGTGCTGGAGGGATTTCTGTCTGAGTGGTGGGTCAGGGTCTGCAGGAGAATGCACCAACCAAGCTTCTATCCCACATAGTTTGCTCCCTTGACCATAGCAACCTGTTTCTGAACATTGCCCTGAAATCTCTCCATATAACAAGATGCCTTTACAAAGAAGGGTCTTCTGTCTGCACCATGTCAGTCACAAGCCATTTGGAAGCCAAAAAGAGATCCATATTGCCCCACCACATGTTTTATCACACACCTGCCCAGCACTGTTCTAGCCCCACTACTCAGCCGGCTCTAACTTACTGGCATCTCTGTTCTACACCATTTTCATGAAAACCAGTCAATCAAGGCACTGTCTGGCATACTCAAGATCAACACCAGGACATCCAAAGGTTCTCCAGTGCTACCTGGTCATGGGAATTTGAAAAAAATTATGGTATCTATCTAGCCATTTTTCAAGGATGATGTTGGAGGCACTGTGGGTTTCAATATATTAAGGAACCGTTAAATCGTGAGGAAGCTCATTTCAATGAAATCTCTGGAGAACTCTCACAGGCAAGGCTTCCCAAAGAATGGCCAAAAGGTCACATGAAGCCAGGCCTATTGAGGTCTACAATGTGAGGTCCGTGTGATATTTGACTCTCAACTATGGCTGCCAAGTTTTTCAGAATAAATTCATTTGGTATCCTGGATGAGATTCCCAGTGATATGTGGAAAGCCAACCTGGGCCTAGATCTCAGTTTCCAAGGGCGACTCTTATGCGTGGCCTCCTAAAATCCCAACACAATTCATGGCAATACTTCTCTGATGTCGGTTCAAGAACTCAGTCTCTAAGAGGAATCACACCAGAGTTCAAGGCCAGGTGGACCTTGTCATTTCTTCCAACCACCACACAAATGACCACAATTAAATCCAAAACACTCCACACGGCCCTAATCTTCTTCCATATAGACACTCATCATAACCTTTGGCTGGAGTTTTTCACTAGGGGTGCAACCAAAGACAGTGTCCAAAAAATGCTCCCTTGCCTCTCATTTGTCTAAAGTCACTGTGGCCTCGACATCATTCCTGTGAACCAGGAGTGATCAAATAGGCCTGCCATTAATACTTTTCCACTTCTCCAACTTGAGGTCTCTGACTGTGGGGTTTAGATTCTTTATGTGAACTGGACTCATGAGAAAACCCAAGCACCTATGGGCTACCCTCTGCAGGGCCTTGAAGAATTCATTTGATCAAAGGATCCCTATTCTCACTTGATGGAGGTCAGGAACCTTACAGAGGAAGGCGAGAGGCTTCATCCACAATGACTGCAATTTTTGCCATTTTGATTTTGGATGCACACATGGTATCTTTCTTTACATCCATCAGGAGTTGAGAATATAAGCCACAGCCTCACAGAGGGCTAAGAGGCTGATTCAGACACATATCTTTACAAAGCAATTAAGCAAAGAGCCACAGGGGATGCCCATTCATTTCCATTTAAAAACTGTTTCTTCAGGCTTCACAAACGTGTGGCCTGAGGCAAAGACCTTCCTGACATTCAGGGCAAAAGAACAATAGGTAAACAAAAGGCCGAAAGCAGGGTTTATCCACTGAGACTTTCCTGGTCACACTGTATCGAAACAGAAATCTAAGTAAGATTTGAAGCCCAGAAAAGTATGAGGCCCTTGATTGGGAGACTTAGCTCTGAATTATGTCCTGCACAGATGTCTCAGATAAATTAATATACATTGGCATTGGACCTTGTACCTTGGGTGATTGAATGTCGAAGAGAACACCAATTCAAAAAAGGATAGTCAGTAGGATTTGGGAGATAGTAGGTATATTCAGAAAGAAGAGTGAGTATAGGATTTGGACCAAAAGTTATTTAGAAATTGGGTTTCAGGTAGAGAGTGAATGTAAATGTCAGCACACATGAACAGTCAGTCAAAATCATGAACCTGGGAAATTATGTAGGAAAGCATATATCAGTAGAGACTTTTGGATATCAGGCAAAGTAAAAGTGAGTGATAGGATTAGACATTTTCAACAGGGTTGAGTTTGAATATATAATCTTAGGAAGAAACACATATGTAGTCACCAATTGGATTGACATTTGAGAGCATTAGGCAACCTGGACATGGATGTTTTAGAAATACATGCTCACTATAAATTTAGGCTTTGGTACAATCAGAAATGTGACCTTTGCATTTTGTGTCCAGAATACTACTGTGATAAAATGTATATGTAGATCAGGTGACATGAATAATTTTTCCACCATTTCTGGGAGCAATATTTTTAAGGTGTATAAATGAGTATGGGGGTACAAATAGGTGTACCCTGTGTCTATGAATATATAGAGATAATGCAAGAATAGACCATACTATGAATAAATAATATAACTGGTTCCACTTTAAATAAAAGATTGAATTGATATCGGAAAATATACAGGAATTCTTATATTGATATGCAATCATTCATTCCAACCAGTTATACTTCTAATGGTAATATTAGGGTTATGTTTTATTATGAAGAGTGTGTGAGTTTTGCTTCAAAAGTGATTATGGAAAACGAAAATAATGTGTTTAGAAAGAAGTCTTATGAAAAGACCAGTCAAGAAACAAGGAGGAATACATGTTTTCTGAAGCAAGAAGTTATTGAAATTGAAACAAATGACTTTAAATTTGCTAACTTGTGGATGAAATATATATCTTATGATGGGCATCAACTGAAGAAATAGTAATGTACCAGTGTTGACTAAAAATAAACATCACAATACACATCATGTCTCATAGGAATCTACTTGCATTGATGTTAAACTGTGTCAGTTACTGTAGAAATATTAGGATTCGTATGCACCATTCACTGAAGTTGGTTTTCAGTTCTAAGAAACAAATATGTATTTCAGGTAGATGAATTTTTCTGAGAATAAACTTTTGAAAATTGGTTTATAAATCCACATACAGTGAATATGAATGAACTTAGGGAGTGTACAATAAGACACATATATTTCATATTCTGAAAATAAAAAGTAGCAATATATATGCCAATCAAAATTCATCATGAAATATATATCATCCAATGATCCAAAAATATTCATTTTACTGATCATAGATTTATTTATCATGTTGTTTATCTACGAAGCTCACCCATAGGTTGAATTTTCAGTTCTAACTGGGTTTAGGAGGAGTGATCTGTTATCCCAATTTGTATCTGCCCAGTCAGCCACCTCACAAGAATGTACATGTGATAACAGGTATGATTCTATATGTGCATATGAAAATACATGTGCTGAATTGGCTACAGAGAAAGGGAGAGAGGAATTCACCTATTTGTTAACTTTAAAATCACATGGAGAACTATTTCAACAAAAAATTGAGTAGATTTAATACTACTACCCTATATAATGTAAACGGCAAGTCCAAGTATACACCATGCCTCCTCTGACCTGCTTTTATTTCTATTCTGTTTGGGTTATTTTTCTCCATCATATTTGAATTAGTAGTCAGAGTCTAGTAGGTTATGGGTTAATGTCAGGGTTCAGTATTATGAATGGAAAATAGGAAAATAAATTCAATGTATATGTAAATATGTACTACATAAAAATCTTCCCACTCTCATCCAGAACAATGACTTGACTTTACCTTCGCCCCAAGTAAAACACAATTAGAGTGGAAGAGTTAGAAAATATGTGAATACATATCTGGAATGGAATATGCTTAAGAGTTTACAACCATGAAGGTGGTAGAGGAGTTTCCAAAAGTAAGGGACAGGGTAAATACTCCACAAACATGGAGCTCTGCTGGACTAAAGTCTTCTTGAGAAACTGCCTCTGAGTTTGGGCACTTGAAATATTTGTTGTTTTCAGGAGCTTTAGCTTCCTTTGTAGAGAGACCATCAAAGCTGGGCATGTATCTAAGTGACCTGGAGGACATGGTTTCTTATTTTCTAATGAACATATGGGAGCAGTGCTGAATTCTCTCTTTGTAGGTAAACTGTGGCCACTGGGGGCTAAGTCTGTCTCCGTGTGGACTGTGAAGTCTTTTGGTCATCCTCCACTTGTCATGGTGTTTCTTGCTGCTGCAATGTGAATTTGGTATTTGCTTCACAAAATACAAGGAGTTCAACTGGAACACAGTGCCGGAGGGAGTTCGGTCATGTGTGGTTTTTCAGGGTCTGCAAGAGAATGCACAGAACAGGCTTCTATCCCACATAGTTTTCCCCATTGACCATAGCAACCCGATTCTGAACAATGCCCTGAAACCTCTCAATATAAAAAGATGCCTTTACATAAAAGGGTCTGCTGGCTGCACCATGTCAGTCACAATCCATTTGTAGGGTAATGGCAGATCCCCATGAACCCACCATGCATGGTTAATCACACACCTCCCCACCACTGCTCTAACCCCACTACTTAGCGTGCTCCAACTTCCTGGCATCTCAGTTCTACACCATCAAGGCACTGTCTAGTACACTCTTGATCAGGAACAGGACATTAAAAGGTGCTCCAGTGCCACCTTGTGATGGGAAATTTAAAAATTTCGTGGTATTTATCTATCCATTTTTCAAGGATAAAATTGGAAGCACTGTGGTTTTCAATTCATTCAGGAACCATTAAATGTTTAGGAAGCTCATTTCAATGAAAGCTCTGGAAAACTCTCCCAAGCACGGCTTCTCAAAAAGTGGCCAAAAGGTCAAATGAAGCCAGGCCCATTTAGGTCTACAATGTGAGGTCTATGTATGTTTTGACTCTCAACTATGGCTGGCAAGTCTTTCAGAATAAAATCATGGGATATCCTGTCTGAGATTCCCAGTTTTTTGTGGAAAGCCACCCTGGGCATAGATCTCATGTTCCAAGGGCGAATGTCATGTGTGGTCTCCTAAAACCACAACACAATTCATGGCAATATTTCTCTGAGGTCAGTTCCAGATCTCAGTCTCTAAGTGGAATCACAGCAGAGTTCAAGCCCAGGTGGACCCAGTCTTCTCTTCCAACCGCCACACAAATGACCACAATTAAAACCAAAACACTCCCACATGGCCCTCATCTTCTTCCATATAGACACTACTCATTACCTCTGGCTGGAGTTTTCCATGAGGGGCGAAGCCCAAGACATTGCCCGTCTTTTCCCTAAAATCAGGGTGGCCTGAACACCCCTCCTGTGAACCAGGAGGGATCAAATATGCCTTCCATTAATACTGCTCTGCTTCTCCAATTTGAGGCCTACTGACTGTCGGGTATAGATTCTTTATGTGATTTGGAGACATGACAAAACACAAGCATGTATGGGCTAGCCTCTGCAGTGCTTTGAAGAACTCATTTGTTTCAAAGGATCACTATTCTCACTTGATGGAGGTCAGGAACCTAACAGAGGAAGGCGAGAGACTTCATCAACAATGACTGATCTTTTTCCATTTTGGTTTTGGATGCACACATGGGATCTTTCTTTTGATCCAACAGGTGCTGAGATCTAAGCCACAGCCTCACACAGGGCCAAGAGGATGATTCAGACATATCCGTTTCCAAAGCAATTCACAAAGAGCCACAGGTGATGCCCATTCATTTCCATTTGAAAACTGTTTTCTTCAGGCTTCACAAAGGAGTGGCCTGAGGCCAGGACCTTCCTCACATTCAGTGGAAGAGAAGAATTGGTTAGCAAAAGGCCCAAAGCAGGGTTACTCCACTGAGGCTTTCCACGTCACTCTGGTATCTGAGTTTTCTGAGATGCTCGCCATTCCTTTAGCTATTCAGTACATGGCTATGTCACAGAGCTTGGAGGTGGTACATTTTTTGGACACAAAACCATGAGCCAATTCCGGAGAGTGGACAGAATCAGGAAGAAAACAGGACCTTAGGAAAATAGTAGGTGTTGCCCATCCATAAGGGAAGTGACAGTCCATTCATCAATCGGGCAGGATGAATGCTGGGAAGCTTTCTACTAAAGAGGACACATCCATTGATGCATTCTATTTTCTAATATCTACAACCATGAACACAGTGGGATACACAGACATAGAAACACTCACCTTGTCAAAAGAATTACTAGAAACAGTCCACACCAAACCAAATAAACCTCCTTTCCTACCTTTTCTTAGAACATGAGACAAAACCACAAACTCACACCCACACCCACAAAGGCACCTCCTTTCCCCAAGTAGGTCTGTGACTATCCAGAGTGTCCTCTGACTGGTGGGCCATACTACATTTCCCTGAAATGGCCTGTCCTGTCTCAAATCTGATCTCATTGGACAACTCTGTGAAGTTGTCAGGAGCCAGCGGTGAGCCACTACCTGCTTTCTCAGGAAAGGCCCCTCTGCAGAGCTCTCCTGAAATTTGGCCATCCTCATATCAGTAGGTACCAAAAAAGATTGACTCTGTTCTTGGTAAATCCAAACATGTGAGCCCACTGGGAATGGTACTGGGACTGGCTCTGGGTGCATGGCTTCCTGGATCCCAATTTCAGAGAGTTCTATCACCAAGGAAGTGAAGAAGGTCACTTCCTTTATGAACTGAATGAGGTCACTGCTTTGGCAAACTATTTGTCCTAACATTTGCTTCCAAGGTTCTCCTGAGAACGAGGCTGCCCCTACTTCCTGTGACACTTTCACAACTGTGAATTGTATATCAACCATAGGCACCCTGGAACAGCTCTCCACACAGGCCTGGTTTGGTCCATCTTGTCAACATTAAGAAGAGTGAGGCTGATTCTGACACATCCCTTCATCCTGACCAGGTTGTTTGCCATGAAAGATGAGTTCTGCTCTCTCAGGTCCTTCATAGCTGCCTACATCTTCTCCAGGGATCATTTCTGCATGGAACTTTGAGGTTCTCAGTAGCTAGAAGATCCCCTACATTTATATATTGGAAGACCAATTCTGTCCCTCCTCTTCTGTAAAGTTAGATTGAGGGACCATTGTATGGTTAAGGTTAATAACAGGTTCCATTTGGTTTAGAAATCATTCTGCGGGATGAATAATGGTATTGTGATTTTGCAATATTTACAAGAATATATAGGTGAAATATAAGTATGAACACAGAAATCTAGGTAATTTTTAAAGCCCAGAAGGGCATTGTGCCCATGATTTGGATTCTTAGCTTTAAATTATGTTCTGCACAGGTGTCTCAGATAAATCGATATACAATGTCATAGGACCTTGTCCCTTGGATGATTGAATGTCAAAGACATATCCAGTCAAAAAGGGATAGTTGGTGGATTAAGATGATAGTCGGTAGGTTTATAATGAAGAGTGTGTATAGGATTTGGACCAAAAGATCTTTAGCAATACGGGTTTGGGTAGAGAGTGAAAGTAAAATGTCTGCACATTTGAAGAGTCGGTCACAATGATTAACTGGGGAAAAAATATAGAAAAAAAGATATCAATGAAGACATTCGGAAATCAGGCAATGTATAAAGTGAGTGATAGGATTAGACATTTTCAACAGGGTTGAGGTTGAATATGTAATTTCAGGAATAAACAAATATATATTCACCAATAGGATTGACATTTGAGAGCATTAGGCAACCTGGACATGGATGTTTTTAGTAATCCATGCTCACTTTCCATTTAGGATTTGGTACAATCATAAGTGTGACCTTGCTTTTGTTTCCACAATATTACTGTGATAAAATTTATATATAGATCAGGTGACATGAGTATTTCTTCCACCATTTTGAGGAGCAATATTTTGAACACGAATTAATTAGTATTGGGGGTACAAATAGGTGTAGTCTGTGTTATATGAATATAGAGAAAATGCATGAATAGACCATACTCTGAATAAATAATATAACTGGTTCCAAATTTAAATAATGGATTGAATTGATATCTGAAAATATATAGGAAATGTTATATTGATATTCATACATTCATTCCAACCTGTTATACATCTAATGGTAATATTAGTGTTATGGTTTATCATGAAGTGTGTGTGACTTTTGCCTCAATAGTGGTTATGGAAATCCAAAATTATGTGTTTAGAAAGAAGTCTCATGAAAAGACTAGTCAAGAAACATGGAGGAATACATGTGTTCTGAAGCAGGATGTGATGGAAAGTGAATATATACCCTATGATGTGCATAAACTGAAGAAATAGTAATTTACCAGTGTTGAAAAAAAATGAACGTCAAAATACATATCATGTCCCATAGGAATCTACTTGCATTGATGTTAAACATGGTCAGTAACTGTAGAAATATTAGGATTTGTATGCACAATTCACTGTAGTTAGTTTTCAGTACTAGGAAACAAATATGTATTTCAGGTGGATCAATATTTCTGAAAATAATCTTGTGAAAAGTTGATAATAAATCCACATACATGAACATGAATGAATTGAGGGAGTGTATAATAAGACACATATATTTTATATTTTGAAAAATCTGGACAGTAAATATATATATATATATATATATATATATATATATATATATATATATATATATTTATACCTACACACACACACACACACACACACAGACATTTAAAAGTAGCAATATATACCAATCGAAATACATCATGAAATATATATCATCCACAAATCCAAAAATCTTCATTTTACTGAACATAGATTTATGTATAATGTTGTTCAACTAGGAAGCTCACCCATAGTTTGAATTTTAATTTCCAACAGCGTTTAGGAGGAGTGATCTCTTCTCACAATTTGTATCTGCCATGTCAGCAACCTCATAAGTATTTACTTGTGATACCAGGTAGGATTGTATATGTGCATATAAAAATACATGGGCTGAATAGGGTACAGAGAAATGGAGACAGGAATTCACATATTTGTTAACTTTAAATACACATGAATAGAAGGAGGGACAGAGCCACCAACCGCACCTACAAGGTAGGCGGACCATCCACCCACCGGTAGAACAGGCCGAGCGGCCCGCCAATCGTAAAAGACACATCGCACTGGTTGGGGAAAGGGCAGAGCCACCGCCCGGCTGCAAGGTACGCGGACCTGCGACCCACAGGCAGAACAGGCCCAGAAAACCACGGTGGGGCAAAGGCGCCCCTTGCGACGTCAAGGTTGGTGAACAGCAACCCACCGGCAGAACAGGCCCAGCGGCCTTCAGAGGGGCAGAGACGCCCCCCGCGCCTGCGAAGTAGGTGGACCTGCGAACATGGACAGACCAGGCCCAGGGGCCCGACAGGGTGGTAGACACATCACCAGGTTGGGGGAGGGTCCGAGCTGCCGCCTGTGCCTGCAAGGCAGGTGGACTTCTGACCCACCGGCACAAGAGGCCCTGTGAGTTGCCAGCGTGTTAGACACATCACCCCGGTTTGGGAAGGAGTAGAGCCGCCACCCGCGGCTGCAAGGTAGACCGACCTTCAACCCACAGACAGAAGAGGCCCAGCGTCATGCGGAGGGGCAGAGCCGACAACCGCACCTGCAGGGTAGGTGGACCTGTGACCCACTGGCAGAACAGGCCCAGCGCCAGCAGAGGGGTAGAGCTGCTGCCCGCTCCTCCAGGGTAGGAAGACCTGCTACCGACCGGCAGAACAGGCCAAGCAGCCTGCTGGTGAGGTAGGCACATTGCCCGATTTGGAGGAGGGGCAGAGCCACGGCCTGCGCCTGTGAGGGAGACTTTGCAACTATAAAAGAGCAGTATAAATATTTAGGGGTAAAATTCAATAACACAACAATTTGAACAAACAGAAAGATACGTGAACAGTATGAAAAGATAAGGAAAGAAAGGACAACAAGCAATGAAGGTCAACTCAACATTAGAAGAGGTAATACCTGCAGCAGATGGAATGTCAGATAAAGAATTCAAAACATACATGCTTCAGATGATCTGGAGTCTCAAGGAAGTCATTAGAACGCAAAATCAGACAATGAAAGATCACTTTGACAATGAATTACATAAACAAATCCAAGAAGCAAAAGATCAACTATACAGGGAGATAGAGGTTATAAAAAACAAACAAACAGAAATCATAGAAATGCAGGAAGCAATAAACCAACTTAAAAACTCAATTGAGAATACTACCAGCAGAGGAGATCACTTAGAAGATGGAACATCAGACAATGTATTTCAACTTGAAAAGAACCGAGACAGCTAGCAAGACTGTTAAGAAACCATGAGCAGAACATCCAAGAAATATGGGATAACATAAAGACACCAAACTTAAGAATCATTGGGATACAGGAAGGTATAGAGGTCCAAACCAAAGGAATGAGAAATCAATTCAATGAAATAATATGGGAAAACTTCCCAGACTTGAAGAATGAGACAGAATCCCAAATCCTAGAAGCCTACAGGATGCCGAATGTGCAAAATCATAAGAGATCCACATTTAGACATATTATAATGAAGATGCCAAACATACAGAATAAGGAGAGGATTTTAACAGCTACAAGAGAAAGGAAGCAGATTACATTTAGCGGTAAACCAATCATTATAACAGCTGATCTTTCAACACAGACTCTGAAAGCTAGAAGATCCTGGAATAACATTTTTCCAAAGCTGAAAGAAAATGGGTTTCAACCAATAATTGTGCATCCAGCGAAATTAAGCTTCAGGATGGAAGATGAAATTAAAACCTTCCATGATAAACAAAATTTAAAAGAATTTGCAGCTAGAAAACCATCTCCTCAAAACATCCTCGGCAAAAGATGATCGGAAGAGGAAATAGAAAATAACAATGAAAACCAACAGTGGGAGGTAGTACAGTAAAGGGGGGAAAATAATCAAAGAAAAACAAACCATGCTTAGTAACATAAATAAACAAATATGGCTGGAAGAACAACCCATATCTCAATAATAACCATAAAAGTTAATGGCTTAAACTCACAAATTAAGAGACACAGGATAGTAGAATGAATCACAAAACAAGACCCAACAATATGCTGCCTACAGGAGACGCAATTGATTGGAAAAGACGTACATAGACTGAAGGTGAACAGTTGAGAAAAATCATATCACTCATATGGACTTCAGAAACAAGCAGGAGTGTCCATACTCATATAAAATAAAATAGATTTCAAGCCAAAGTTTATCAAAAGGGATAAAGAGGGACACTACATACTGCTCAAGGCAACCATACACCAACAAGACATAACAATCATAAATGTATATGCCCCAAACAATGGTGCAGCTATGTTCACTAAACAAACTCTTCTCAAGTTCAAGAGTCTAATAGACCACCATACAATAATCATGGGAGACTTCAACACACCTCTCTCACTACTGGACAGATCTTCCAAACAAAAGTTGAATAAGGAAACAATAGAAATCAATAACACAATTAATAAATTGGACTTAATTGACATATATAGAATATACCACCAAACAACAAGCAGTTACACTTTTTTCTCAGTAACACATAGATACCTCTCAAAAATACATCATAAATTATGTCACAGGGCAACTCTTAGAAAATATAAAGGAGTACAGATAATACCAGGCATCTTATCTGATCATAATGGAATGAAACTGAAAATCAATGGTAAAAGAAGGAAGGAAAAATCATCCATCACTTGGAAAATGAACAATAGACTACTGAATAATCAATGGGTTATCCAAGACATCTAGGAGGAAAATAAAAAATATCTTAGAGATAAATGAAAAGACAGACTGAACATATCAGAATCTAGGGGACACATTGAAAGCAGTTCTAAGAGGAAAATTCATTGCCTGGAGTACTTTCCTAAAAAAGGAAAAAGACAACAAATAAAAGATCTCATGGTTCATCTCAAAATTCTAGAAAAACATGAGAAAACAACAGCAAAAGAAGTAGAAGGCAAGAAATTGTTAAAATCAGAACTGAAATTAATAAAATTGAAACAAAAGAAACAATTGAAAAATTGACAAAACTTAAAGTTGATTCTTTGAAAAAATAAAAAAAATCGACAGACCCTTAGCCATGTTAAGGAAGAGAAGAAGAGAGAGAACTCAAATTACTAGCATACGGGATGAAAATGGCAATATCATAACAGACACTTCAGAAATACAGAAGATAATCAGAAATTATTTTGAATCCTTATACTCCAATAAATTAGAAGATAGTGAAGGCATCAATAAATTTCTTAAGTCATATGATCTGCCCAGATTGAGTCAGGGGGATATAGATAACCTAAACAGACCAATATCAATTGAGGAAACAGAAGAAATCATCCAAAGACTACCAACTAAGAAAAGCCTACGATTGGATATGTATACAGCAGAGTTTTACAAAACCTTTAAAGCGGAACTAATACCAATAGTTTTCAAGATATTTCAGGAAATAGAAAAAGAGGGACAACTTCCAATTTTATTCCAGGAGGCCAATATTACCCTGATTCCTAAACCAGACAAAGACACTTCAAAGAAATAAAACTACAGACCAATATCTCTAATGAACCTAGATGCAAAAATTCTCAATAAAATTCTGGCAAATCAGACACAAAAACATATTAAAAAAATGTGCAACATGATCAAGTAGGATTCATCCCTGGGATGCAAAGCTGGTTCAATATATGGAAATCAATAATTGTTATTCACCACTTCAATAGACTTAAAAATAAGAACCATATAATCATCCCGATATATGCAGAAAAAAACATTCGACAAAGTACAGCAGCCCATTCTGTTCAAAACTCTAGAAAAACTAGGGATAATAGGAACATACCTCAATATTGTAAAAGCAATCTATGCTAAGCCTCAGGCCAGCATCATTCTAAATTGATAAAAACTGAAGGCATTCTCTCTAAAATCTGGAACAAGATAGGGATGCCCTCTCTCAACACTTCTGTTCAACATAGTTTTCGAAACACTGGCAAGAGCAATTAGAAAAATGAAAGAAATTAAAGGCGTAAAAAAAAGGAAAAGAAGAACTTAGATTATCACTATTTGTAGCTGACATGATTATGTACCTAGCAGACCCAAAAGGGTCTACAAAAACCTATTAGAGCTAATAAATGAATTCAGCAAAGTGGCAGGATATAAAATCAACAAGCATAAATCAAAGTAATTCCTGTATATCAGTGACAAATCCTCTGAAATGGAAATGAGGAAACCACTCCACTCAGAATGTCCTCAAAAAAATAAAATACTTGGGAATCAACCTAACAAAAGAGGTGAAAGACTTACACAATGAAAACTAAAGAACCCTAAAGAGAGAAATAGAAGAAGATCTTAGAAGATGAAAAAATGTACCCTGTTCATGGATACGCAGAACTAACATCATCAAAATGGCGATATTCCCAAAAGTTCTCTGTAGGTTTAATGCAATGCCAATCAAAATCACAACGGCATTTCTTGTAGAAATAGATAAAACAATAATGAAATTCATATGGAAAAATAAAAGACTTAGAATAGCAAAAACAATGCTAAGCAGGAAGTGTGAATCAGGCGGTAGAGCGATACCAGACCTCAAACTATACTACAGAGCAATACTAACAAAAAGAGCATAGTACTGGTACCAAAATAGGTGGTTGGGCTAATGGTACATAATAGGGGACACAGAAACAAATCCACAAAACCACAACTATCTTATATTTGATAAAGGGGCTAAAAGCATGCAATGGAGGAAGGATAGCATCTTCAAAAACTAGTGCTGGGAAAACTGGAGTTCCATATGTAACAAAATGAAACTGAATCCCTTTCTCTCGCCATACACAAAAGTTAAGTCAAAATTAATCAAACAGCTTGATATCAAATCAGAGACACGGCTTCTGATAGAAGAAAACCTTGGCTACGATGTACATACTGTGGGGTCGGGCTCCAAATTCCTCAATAGGACACCCATAGCACAAGAGTTAATAACTAGAATGAACAAATGGGACTTACTCAAACTAAATAGATTTTTCTCAGTAACAAAAACAATAAGAGAGGTAATTAGAGAGCCTACATCCTGGGAACAAATCTTACTCCTCACACTTCAGAGAGAGCCCTAATTTCCAAAGTATACAAGGAACTCAAAAAATTAAACAATAAGAAAACGAATAATGCAATCAACAAATGGGCCAAGGACCAGAACAGACACTTCTCAGAGGAGGACATACAATCAATCAACAAGTCCATGAAAAAATGTTCACCATCTCTAGCAGTCAGAGAAATGCAAAACAAATCCACCCTAAGATACCATCTCGCTCCAGTATGAGTGGCAGCCAATATGAAGTCAAACAACAACAAGTGGTGGCGAGGATGTGGGGAAAAGGGTACACCTGTACATTGCTGGTGGGACTGCAAATTGGTGCAGCCAATTTGAAAAGAAGTATGGAGATTTCTTGGAAAGCTGGGAATGGAAACATCATTTAACCCAGCTATTTTTCTTCTCAGTCTATTCGCTAAAGACCTAAAAAGAGCATTGTACAGGGACACTGATAAATCGATGTTCCTAGCAGCACAATTCACAATAGGAAGACTGTGGAACCAAACTAGGTGCCCTTCAAAAGATGAATGGATAAAAAAAAAATTGTGGCATTTATACACAATGGTGTATTATTCTGCATTAAAAAATGACAAAATCATAAAATTTGCAGAGAAATGGATGGCATTAAACAGATTATGCTAAGTGAAGAGAGCAAAAGCCTAAAAAACAAATGCCAAATGTTTTCTTTGATATAACGAGAGTAACTAAGAACAGAGTTGGGAGGAAGAGCATGAGAAGAAGATTAACATTAAACAGGGGTGACAGGTGGGAATGAAAGGAAAGAGAAGGGAAATTGCATGGAAATGGAAGGAGATCCTCATGGTTATACAAAATTAAATACAAGAGGAAATGAGAAGAAAGGGGAATAAAACAAGGGGAAGAAATAAATTTCAGTAGGTGGTGTAGAGAGAGAAGATTGGAGGGAAGCGGATGGGAGATAGTAGATAGGAAAGACAGCACAATACAACAGACACTATAGCAATATGTAAAACAGTGGATGTGTAACCAATGGGATGCTGCAATCTGTATACGGGGAAAAATGGAAGTTCATAACCCACTTGAATCAAAGTGTGAAGTATCATATGTCAAGAACTATGTAATGCTTTGAAGATCCAACAATAAAAATTAAAGGAAAAAAAACTCATGGAGAACTATTTCAATAAAAATTGACTAGATTTATAACACCTACACTTTATCATGCAAAAGGAAGTCCAACTATACACCATGCCTCCTCTGAACTTCTTGTATTTCTATTCTGTTTGGGTTATTTTTCTCCATCATATTAGGAATAGTAGTCTGAGTCTAGTAGGGTATGCGTTAGTGTCAGAGATTCAGTATTTCGAATGGAAAATAGGAAAATGAATCCAATGTGTATGCAAACATGTGCTACATGAAAATCTTCCCACTCTCATCCACAACAATGCCTTCACGTCACCTTCGCCCCAAATAAGAAACAATTAGAGGAGAAGAGTTAGAAATTCTGTGAATATATATCTGGAATAGAAAATGCTCAGGAGTTCACAAACTTGGATGTAATAGAGGAGTCTTCCAACGTAAGGGACAGGGTAAACACTCCAGAAATATGGAGGTCTGCTGGCCTAAAAAAATTCTTGAGAAACTACCTCTGAGGATGGGCACTTGAAATATATGTTGTTGTAAGGAGTTTTAGCTTCCTTTGTATAGAGACCATCAAAGCTGGGTCTGCATCTATGTTTCCTGGAGGACATTCTTTCTTATTTTCCAATGCACATGAGGCAGCAGTGCTGAATTCTCACGTTGTAGGTAAATTGTGGCCACTGGGGGCTAAGTGTCTCCCCGTGTGGACAGTGAAGCTTTTTGGTCATCCTCAACTTTTCGTGGTTTTTTCCTGCTGCTGCACTGGGAGTTTGGTATTTACTTTATGAAATACAAGGAGTTCAACTGGGACACAGTGCTGGAGGGAGTTCTGTCACGTGTGGTTTTTCAGGGTCTGCAAGAGAATGCAACAATCAGGCTTCATTCCCACATAGCTTGCCCCCTTGTCCATAGCAACCTGATTCTGCACATTGCCCTGAAAACTATCCATATAACAAGATGCCTTTACATTCAAGGGTCTCCTCACTGCACCGTGTCAGTGTCAATCCATTTGGAAATCAATGGCAAATCCACATGGCCCCACCACAGATGATTTATCACACACCTGCACACCACAGCTTTGGCCCCACTACTCAGGAGGGTCCAACTTACTGGCAACTCTGTACTGCACAATTTTCCTTAAACCCATTTAATCAAGGCACTGTCTGGTACACCACAAACTCACACCCACACCCACAATGGCACCTCCTTCCCCCAAGTAGGACTGTGACTATCTGGAGTGTCCTCTGACTGGTGGGCCATAATATTTTCCCCCGAAATGGCCTGTCATGTCTCAGATCTGGTCTCCTTTGCCAACTCTGAAAAACTGTGAGGAGTCAGCGATTAGCCACTACCTGCAATCTCAGGAAAAGACCCTCTTCAGAGCTCTACTGGCAATTGGCCCTCCTCACATCAGTAGTTACCAAGAAGGTCTGACTCTGTACTTTGTAAATCCAAAAAAGTGGGCCCACTGGGACTGGTACTGCGACTGGCTCCGGGTACCTGGCTTCTTGGATCCCAAGTTCATAGAGTTCCGTCACCAAGAAAGTTAGGTAGGTCACTTCCTTCAGGAACTGTATGAGGTCGCTGCCTTGGCAACCACTTTGTCCTTACAGTTGCTTCCATGGGTCCCATGAGATGGAGGCTGCCCCTACTTCCTGTGAAAATTTGACTACTTAGAATGGAATATCAACAATAGGCACGTGGGAACAGCTGTACACGCAGGGCTGGTTTGGTCCATCTTCTCTATATTAAGAAGAGAGAGGCTGATTCAGACACATCCCTTTTTCCTGTCCAGGTCGTTTGCCATGGAAAATGGCTTTTGCTCTCTCAGGTCCTTCATAGCTGCCTACATCTTCTCCAGGGATCATTTCTGCATGGAACTTTGAGGTTCTCAGTAGTTTGCAGATAACCTACATTCCTTTATTGTAAGGCGAACTCTGTCCCTGCTCTTTTGTAATGTTAGATTGAGGCAACAGTATAGAACTCAATAACACAATTAATAACATAGACTTAATTGACATATACAGAATAAATCACCCAACATCAAGCAGTTACACTTTTTTATCAGCAGCACATGGATCCTTCTCAAAATAGATCATATATTACATCACAGGGCAACTCTTAAACAATATAAAGGAGTAAAGATAATGCCATGCATCTCATCTGATCATAATGGAATGAAACTGAAAATCAATGATAAAAGAAGTAAAGAAAAATCATGCATCACTTGGAGAATAAACAATAGGTTACTGAATGATCAATGGGTTTTAGAAGACATCAAGGAGGAAATTAAAAAATTCTTAGAGATAAATGAAAACACAGACACAACATATCGAAATCTATGGGACACATTGAAAGCAGTTTTAAGACGAAATTTCATTGCTTGGAATTCATTCCTTAAAAAAAGAAAAAAACCAACAAATTAATGATCTCATACTTCATCTCAAAAGCCTAGAAAAAGAAGAAGAAAACAACAGAAAAAGAAGTAGAAGGCAAGAAATAATTAAAACCAGAGCTGAAATTAATGAAATCGAAACAAAAGAAACAATTGAAAAAATTGACAAAACTTAACGTTGGTTCTTTCAAAAAATAAATAAAATCGACAGAACCTTAGACATTTTAATGAAGAGAAGAAGAGAGAGAACTCAAATTACTAGCATACGGGATGAAAAAGACAATATCACAACAGACACTTCAGAAATACGGAAGATAATCAGAAAATATTTTGAATCCTTATACTCCAATAAAATAGAAGATAGTGAAGGCATCGATAAATTTCTTAAGTCATCTGATCTGCCCAGATTGAGTCAGGAGGATATAGACAACCTAAACAGACCAATATCAATGGAGGAAATAGAAGAAACCATCCAAAGACTATCAACTAAGTAAAGCCCAGGACCGGATGTGTATACAGCGGAGTTTTAAAAAACATTTAAATAGGAATTAATACCAATACTTTTCAAGCTATTTTAGGAAATAGAAAAAGAGGGAGAACTTCCAAATTCATTCTACGAGGCCAACATCACCCTGATTCCTAAACCAGAGAAACTCACTATAAAGTAGCAAAACTACAGACCAATATCTCTAATGAACCTAGGTGCAAAAATCCTCAATAAAATTCTGATGAATCGGATACGAAAACATATCAAAAAATTGTGCACCATGAGCATGTAGGATTCATCCATGGGATGCAAGGTTCGTTCAATATACAGAAATCAATACATGTTATTTCCCACATCAATAGACTTAGAAATAAGAACTATATGATCATCTCGATAGATGCAGAAAAAGCATTCAACAAAGTACAGCATCCCTTTATGTTCAAAACTCTAGAAAAACTAGGGATAACAGGAAACTACCTCAATACTGTAAAAGCAATCTATGCTAAGCCTCAGGCTAGCATCATTCTGAATGGAGAAAAATTGAAGGCATTCCCTCTAAAATCTTGAACAAGACAGCGATGCCCTCTCTCACCATTTCTGTTCAACATAGTTCTAGAAACACTGGCCAGAGCAATTAGACAGAAAAAAGAAATTAAAGGCATAAAAATAGGAAAAGAAAAACTTAAATTATCACTATTTGCAGATGACATGATTCTATACCTAGCAGACCCAAAAGGGTCTACAAAGAAACTATTAGAGATAATAAATGAATTCACCAAAGTGGCTGGATGTAAAATCAACATGCACAAATCAAAGGCATTCCTGTATATCAGCGAAAAATTGTCTGAAATGGAAATGAGGACAACCATTCCATTTACAATATCCTCAGAAAAAATAAAATACTTGGGAATCAACCTAACAAAAGAGGTGAAAAACTTATACAATGAAAACTACAGAACCCTAAAGAGAGAAATAGGGGAAGATTTTAGAAGATGGAAAAATATACCTTGTTCATGGATAGGCAGAACTAACATCATCAAAATGGCGATATTACCAAAAGTTCTCTATAGGTTTAATGCAATGCCAATCAAAATATAAACGGCATTTCATGAAAGTAATCAATTTCAAGAAAGCAATCATGAAATTCATATCGAAAAATAAAAGACCCAGAATAGCAAAAACAATGCTAAGCAGAAAGTGTGAATCAGGCGGTATAGCGATACCACACATCAAACTATACTACAGAGCAATAGTAACACAAAGAGCATGGTACTGGTACCAAAACAGGCAGGTGGACCAATGGTACAGAATAGAGGACACAGAAACCAATCCAAAAAACTACATACTATCTTATATTTGATAAAGGGGCTAAAAGCATGCAATGGAGGAAGGATAGCATCTTCAACAAATGGTGCTGGGAAAACTGGAAATTCATATGAAAAAAAAATGAAACTGAATCCCTTCCTCTCGACATGCACAAAAGTTAACAAAAAATGGATCAAGGAGCTTGATATCAAATCAGAGACACGGCGTGTGATAGAAGAAAATGTTGGCTACGATCTACATACTGTGGGGTCGGGCTCTAAATTCCGCAATAGGACACCCATAGCACAAGAGTTAATAACAAGAATAAAGAAATGGGACTTAATCAAACTTAATTTTTTTTTCTCAGCAAAAGAAAGAATAAGAGAGGTAAATAGGGAGCCTACATCCTGGGAACAAATCATTACTCTTCACCCTTCAGATAGAGCCCTAATATCCAGAGTATACAAAGAACTCAAAAATTAGACAATAAGATAAAAAATAACCCAATCAACAAATGGCCCAAGGACCTGAACAGACACTTCATAGAGGAGGAATACAATCAATCAACAAGTACATGAAAAAATGCTCACCATCTCTAGCAGTCAGAGAAATGCAAATCAAAACCACCATAAGATACCATCTCACTCCAGTAAGATTGGCAGCCATTATGAAGTCAAACATCAACAAGTTTTAGCGAGGATGTGTGTAAATGGGTACACATGTACATTTCTGGTGGGGCTGCAAATTGGTGCAGCCAATTTTGAAAGTGGTATGGAGATTTCATGGAAAGCTTGAAATGGAACCCACCACTTGACCCAGCTACTACTCTTCTCGGTCTATTTCATAAAGACCTAAAAAGAGCATGGTACATGGACACTGCTACATTGATGTTCATAGCAGCACGATTCACAATAGCAAGAGTGTGGAACCAACCTAGATGCCCTTCAATAGACGAATGGTTAAAAAATGTGGCATTAATTCACAATGGAGTTTTACTCAGCATTAAAAAATGACAAAATCATAGAATTTGCAGGGAAATGAATGGCATTAGAGCAGATTATGCTAAGTGAAGGAAGCCAATCCCTAAAAAACAAATGCCAAATGTCTTCTTTGATTTAAGGAGAGTAACTAAGAACAGAGTAGGGATAAAGAGCATGAGAAGAAGGTTAACATTAAACTGGGATGAGAGGTAGGAGGGAAAGGGAGAGAGAAGGGAAATTACATGGAAATGGAAGAAAACCCTCAGGGTTATACAAAATTACGGACAAGAGGAAGTGATGGGAAAGGGAAAAATACAAGGGGGAAAAATAAATTACAGTATAGGGGGTAGAGAGAGAAGATGGGAGGGGAGGGGAGGGGAGGGGGGATAGTAGAGGATAGGAAAGGCAGCAAAATACAACACACACTAGTATGGCAATATGTAAATCAATGGATGCGTAACTGATATGATTTTGCAAACTATATATGGGATAAAAATGGGAGTTCATAACTCACTTGAATCAAAGTGTGAAATATGATATATCAAGAACTATATAATGTTTTGAACAACAAACAACAAAAGTTAAAAAAACACATGGAGAACTATTTCAACAAAAAATTGACTAGATTTATAACTCCAATTCTACATAATGCAAAAGGCAAGTCCAATTATACACCATGCCTCCTCTGAAATGCTTGTATGTCTATTCATTTTGGTTATTTTTCTCCATTATATTAGGATTAGGAGTCAGAATATAGAGTCTAGTAGGGTATGGGTTAGTGTGAGTGATTCAGTATTTCGAAGGAAAATTAGGAAAATGAATCCAATGTTTATGCAAATATGTGCTAAAAATAATCATCCCACTCTCATTAAGAACAATGCCTTGACATTACCTTCGCCCCAAGTTAGACACAATTAGAGGAGAAGAGTTAGAAAATCTATGAATACTTATCTGGAATGGAATATGCTCAGGAGTTCACAACTTTGGGGGTGGTAGAAGAGTTTCCAAAAGTAAGGGACAGGGTAAACACTTCACAAACATGGTGCTCTGCTGACCGGAAGACTTATGAGAAACTGCCTCTGAGTTTGGGCACTTGAAATATATGTTGTAGTCAGGAGCTTTAGCTTCCTTTGCAGTGAGACCATCAAAGCTGGGTCTGCATCTATGTAACCTGGAGCACATGTTTTCTTATTCTTTAATGAACATGAGGCAGTAGTGCAGAATTCTCTCTTTGTATGTAAACTGTGGCCAATGGGGGCTAAGTGTCTTCCTGTGTGGACTCTGAAGCCATGTGGTCATCCTCCATTTTTCATGGTCTTTCTAGCTGCTGCAATGGGAGTTTGGTGTTTGCTTCACGAAATACAAGTAGTTCAACTGGGACACAGTGCTGGAGGGAGTTCATGTGTGGTGGGTCAGGGTCTGCCAGGAGAATGCACCAACCAGTCTTATATCCAACATAGACTTCCCCCTTGTCCCTAGCAACTTGATTCTGAACATTGCCCTGAAACCTCTCCATATAACAAGATGCCTTTACATGCAAGGGTCTGCTGGCTGCACCATGTCAGTCAAAAGCCATTTGGAAGCCAATGGCCAATCCACATGACACCAACACAGATGTTTAATCACACACCTGCCCACCACTGTTCTAGGCCCACTACTCAGCAAATTCCAACTTACTGGCATCTCTGTTCTACACCATTTTCATGAAACCCAGTGATTCAAGGCACTGTCTGGTACACTCATGATCAGCAACAGGACATCCAAAGGTTCTCCAGTGCCACCTGGTCATGGGAATTTCAAAAATTTCATGGTATTTATCTAGCCATTTTTCAAGTATCAAGTTGGATGCACTGGTTTTTCAATTCATTCAGGAACCATTAAATGGTGAGGATGAAAGCTCTGGAGAACTCTAAAAGGCAACGCTTCCCAACGAGTGGCCAAAATGTCACATGAAGCCTGACCCATTGATGTCTACTCAATGTGAGTTCAATATGTGTTTTGACTCTTTACTATGGTTGCCAAGTCTTTCAGAATAAAATCGTCTTATATCCTGGTGGAGATTCCCAGTGCACTGTGAAAGACACCCTGAGACTAGATCTCAGTTTCCAAGGGCGACTCTCATGTGTGGCCTCCTAAAATCCCACCAAAATTAATGGCAATACTTCCCTGAAGTCAGTTCCAGAACTCAGTCTCTAAGGGGAATCACACCAGAGTTCAGGTCCAGGTGTACCCAGTCATCTCTTCCAACCAGCACACAAATGACCACAATTAAAACCAAAACACTGCCACATGGCCCTCATCATCTTCCATATAGACACTCATCGTAACCTCTGGATGGAATTTTCCATGAGGGGCGAAGCCCAAGACAGTTTCCAAAATAAACTCCCTTGCCCCTCATTTGCCTAAAGTCAGGGTGACCTAGACACCCTTCCTGTGAACCAGGAGTGATCAAATAGGCCTGCCGTTAATACTGTTCTGATTCTCCAATTTAATCCTACTGATTGTAGGTATAAATCCTTTATGTGAGTTGGAGGCAATAGAAAACCCAAGCACACATGGGATCTTTCTTTAGATCTATCACCTTCGGAGAATCAAAGCCCCAACCTCACACAGGGCCAAGAGGCTGATTCAGACACATCTCTTTCCAAAGCAATTAAGCAAAGATCCACAGGTGATGCCCATTCATTTCCATTTGAAAAATGTTTTCTTCGGGCTTCAGAAAGGGGTGGCCTGAGGCAAATACCTTCCTGACATTCAGGGCAACATAACCATAGGTAAGCAAATGGGCCAAAGCAAGGTTTTTAAACTGAGACTTTACTGGTTACACTGATATCTGAGTTTTCTGAGATGTTCCCATTCCCTTCAGCTATCCATTACATGGCCATGTAACAGATTTTGGAGGTGGTAAATATCTTGGCCACAAAACCATGAGCCTATTCTGGAGAGAGGCCAGAAATCAAGATGTGTAGAGGACCTTAGGAAGATAGTAGGTGTTGCCCATCCATAAGGCAAGCCACAGTCCATTTATAAAGTGGGCAGGATGAATGCTGGGAAGCTTCCAACTAGACAGGAAACCTCCATTGATGCATTCTCTTTTCTAAAGACTACAACCACGAACACAGTGGATACACAGACATAGAAACACTCGCCTTGCCAAACGACTTCCTAGAAACAGTCAACTCCAAACCATACAAACCACCATTCCTACCTATTTTCAGAACATGAGACAAAACCACAAACTCACATCCACATCCACAAAAGCACCTCCTTCCCCCAAGTAAGTCTGTGACTATCTGGAGTGTCCTCTGACTGGTGGGCCATACTATGTTGCCCCAAAATGGCCTGGCCTGTCTCAGATCTGTTCTTCTTGGCCCACTCTACGAAGTTGTCAGCAGGCAGCATTGAGCCAATACCTGCTATCTAGGGAAAGGCCACTTTTCTGAGCTCTACTGGCATTTGGCCATCCTCATATCATTAGGTACCAAGAAAGACTGACTCTGTCCTTGGTAAATCCAAACAAGTTCGACCACTGGGACTGGGACTGGGACTGGCTCTGGGTGCCTGGCTTCTTGGATCCCAATTTCAGAGAGTTCCATCACCAACGAAGTTAGGTAGGTCACCTCCTTCAGGAACTGAATGAGATCACTGCCTTGGCAACCACTTTGTCCTAACAGTTGCTTTCATGGGTCTCATGAGATGGAGGCTGCCCCTACTTCCTGTGACACTTTGACAAGTTTGAATGGTATATCAACAATGGCCACCCGGGAACACCTCTCCACGCAGGTCTGGTTTGGTCCATCTTCTCTACATTAAGAAAAGAGAGGCTGATTCATACACATCCCTTCGTTATCACAAGGTGTTTGCCATGGAAGATGGCTTTTGCTCTCTCAGGTCCTTCATAGCTGCCTACATCTTCTCCAGGGATCATTTCTGCATAGAAATTTGAGGTTCTCAGCAGGTGTAAGATCCCCTACATTCCTGTATTGTAAGATGAACTCTGTCCCTGCTCTTTTGTAATGTTAGATTGAGGCAACAGTGTATGGTTAGGGATAATAACAGGATCGATTTGGTTTAGGAATCATTCTGTGGGTTGAATAATGGTATTGGGAACCTGCAATATTTATAGGAATACAGAGGTGAAATATAAGTATGTAAACAGAAATCTAGGTGAGATTTGAAGCTCAGAAGTGCATTGGGCAATTGATTGCGATACATAGCTTTAAATTACGTTCTGCACACATGTCTCAGATAAGTCGATATACAATGCCATAGGACTTGTACCTTGGATGATTGAATGTAGAGGAGAACATCCACTCAAACAGGGATAATCAATAGGATCAGGAAGATAGTCGGTAGATTTTGGAACAAGGGTGAATTTAGTATTTGTATCAAAAGTTCTTTAGCAATTGGGTTTTGGTTAGAGAGTGAATATCAATGTCAGCACATGTGAAGGGTCAGTCACAATGATGAACTGGGGAAAATATGTAGGAAAGCCGATATCAATAGAGACATTAGGAAAACAGGCAAAGTACAGGGTGAGTGATAGTATTAGACATTTTCAACAGTTTTGAGGTTGAATATATTAGGAAGAAACAAATATGTAGTCACCGATAGGATTGACATTTGAGAGCATTATGCAAGCTGGACATGGATGTTTTTAGTAATCCATGTTCAGTGTCCATTTAGGCTTTGGTACAATCACACGTGTGAATTTTGCATTTTGCGTCCAGAATATTACTGTGATAACATGCATATTTAGATCAGGTTACATGAGTATTTCTTCCTCTATTACTGGGAGCAATATTTTGAAAACGTATAAATTAGTATTGGGGGTACAAAGAGGTGTACCCTGTGTCTATGAATATAGATAATGCATGAATAGACAATACTGTGAATAAATAATATAACTGGTTCCACTTTAAATCATGGATTGAATTGATATCAGAAAATATATAAGAAATCTTATATTGATATACAATCATTCATTCCAAACAGTTATACATCTAATTGTGAAATGATAGTTATGGTTTATCATGAAGGGTGTGTGAGTTTTGCTTAAACAATTATAAAGAAAATCGGAAATAATATGTTTGGAAAGAAGTCTCACGAATAGACCAGTTAAGAAACCTGGAGTAATGCATGTGTTCTGAAGCAGGAAGTGATTGAAAGTGAAACAAATGCCTATAAATTTGCCAACTTGTGCAAGAAATATATACCCTCTGATGTGCATAAACTGAAGAAATAGTAATGTACCAGTGTTGAATAAAAATGAACATCAAAATACAAATCATGTCCCATAAGAGTCTACTTGCATTGCTGTTAAACTGGGGCAGTTACTGTAGAAATATTAGGATAATGCCGCAGTCTTGCTGGGCACAATCAGGAGCCACTTGTCAAAAGAAACTAACTTTATTTTTAAAACCACACACGCCAAACAAAACAGCCTCTCAGGAAAAACCCTCAGAGCCCCAACTGCCACCACTGGCTTCCCAAAAGCCTCTTCCTCCCACACAAGCCTCTCTCCACCTCCCACAATCCTCCTGCTCTTGAGGTCGATTGGCTAGGTCATGTGGGCAAAGCCAAATAAGTCCCCTAATGAGCAACTCCGTGGTCTGAAAGGGCAGGGAAACAGCCCAATGAGCATCACCGCAGAGGAGCCAATCAGCTAGATGTTGCTGTGAGCCAATCATCAGCCAGCAGCTGGAAGTTTGCTGGCTTCTGGAATTTTGCTGGGGCCCCTTCGGATGTGGCTCTCAACATCTCCCCCTCTCTGTTTAAACAACACACATGTGGCTTAGGGACAGTGCCTGCCTTAGGTTGTCCAATAGTACATATGGTCCTTACCCGTTAAGTTGGTACCATTGCAATTGGATCTTACCCATCACTGACTACCGGTCCAGTTTACAGCAACACCTGTGGAGAGGTCTTTGTACCACAGGGGGTGGTGAGGTTCTTTGCCTCACCTCTAATGGCCCCCAAACATTAGCTGGACGATAATGACACACAGAAGAGAGGAAGATACACCAAGCCAATTGACGGCTCCTTTTGGTAAAATTGTACCACCGATGACATCATCAGCAAATATACCCGAACACTACCACAAGTCGCTGCACAAACAGGTAGTTTACAATGCATACAGGAGAGTTCTCAATGTGTCTAGGCAAGTTCTGCAAGCATTTCAGTGATGGCTATTCCTGAGCTGTAGATTGGTTTTATCTTTGATTTCACCAGCACTGGGATGAAGATAGGAATTCTGGCAATAATGGCTAAAGAAAAATTATGTAACATTCCAGAAGGCACTGAAAGAAAACAATTTTCTTAACTATTTACATTGTCTTGAAGATAATTATTAAATATAATGAAAAGGAAAGGTGAAAGAAAGGAAACAGATCTGTTAACCTCCTTTTTTTCAAATTTTAAAACAAACCTCAACAGCTCTTTACCCAATTTAAATTAAACCATTTAAATAATGTGAATAAAAAAATATTTGGATCCATTTTTTTTATGAGCGCTCATCATATATCATATATGGACATACGAACATTCAAACATATAACACAAAACACAAGTGTGCACACATAATATAATACATACAACACATAACCTAATAGTAAAGGCCTTATAACTTTTTACACGTGAAATCTCCATTGCAATGTTCAAAAACTCTTTTGTCAAAAAATAGAACTGATCAGCAAAACATTAAACTAGGTCTGTATGAGCTCAAAAAACAAAATAGAATGTGGGAAAGGGCAATAATAAAATAGATAATTAAATAAGCATCCTGGTTCTATCTCAGATGTAAGGATAGTCAAACTGGAATTTTGGATATCAGCTGATAAGGCCTTGAGTCAAATCATCTTCTTTTTGGATGTGCCCTGATATGTCTTATAAAGAATAGATCTTTTCTGTCCCAGATTAGACTTTTTATATTGGAAAGTAAAGAGAAAACAGTAGAGAAAGGAGAAATCTTACCAGCAACTTCAAGGGATACTATAGCATTAACTATATACTGACTATCGGAAAATAAATTAAATACAGAATATTTAAATATCTCAAAAGCTTGTAATACTGCATTAAGCTCTACCTTTTGAGCTGATTGTTTGGGTACTAAAAATTTATAAGTTTTATCAGGTATAACTATTGCTGCTGTACCATTATTTGATACATCAGTGAATATATTTGAAGCATTCATGATAAGTGTTTTTCTTCTCAATTTTGGAAAAATTACAGGATGCGATGACCAAAAAGACAATAAAGGGTTAGATGGTAAGTGGTTATCAAATGAAACATTAGATTGGACCATGATTATTGCCCAAGTATTTAACTCATTAGCTAACTCATCAATTTGATTCAGAGTATATGGAGTAAAAATTTTATTGGAAGAAATTCCAAACACTCCCTTTGCTGCTTTAATTCCTTTGAGTATTAATTATCCTAAAGCCTCAGGATACCTAGTAAGAATAGTGTAAGGAGAATAAGATAAATGTATCCATAATAATGGACCTTCTTGCCAAAATACTCCTGTAGGAATATTTTTTGTTGGTAGTACAATAAATAATAAAGGCAAACTTATATCAATTCTATCCAAATGCATATTTTCCATATATGTTTCATTGATTTTTAATGCCTTTCTTGCTTCAGGTGTTAACATGCGGAGTGAATTTTTATCTGATAGACCTTTTAGGATATCAAATAAAGGTCCCAACTCTCCTGTTGGTATACGTAGATAAGGCCTTATCCAATTTATGTCTCCTAAAAACTTTTGAAAGTCGTTATGTGATTTGAGTTGATCTACTCGTATTTGAATTTTTGGTGGACTGACCATGGTTGAGGATAACAGAACTCCTAAATAATTAATTGGAAAATTTAATTGTACTTTATCTATTGCTATCTCTACATTATAATTTTTAACAAGTTTGTAAGTGTGGCATAACTTTCTAGCAATGTGTTTTTAGCTTTGTGTGCTAATAATACATCATCCATATAGTGAAATATTTGTGTTCAGAATTTTGATTTCTAAGTGGCTGGATTACTTTGTTAACATAAATATGACACATAGTTGGGCTGTTAGCCATCCCTTGAGGGAGTACTTTCCATTCATATCTCTGATCAGGACCTTCATGATTCAGTGCAGGGATAGTAAAAGCAAAACCTGGACTATCCTTAGGATGAATTATAATTGAAAAAAAAACAATATTTAATATCTATAACTAAAATATACAAGGTTATTGGCAAAGCAGACAATTGAGGAATCCCTGATTGAGCAGGTCCCATAATAATCATCTCATTACTAATGGCTCTAAAATCTTGCAATAGTCTCCATTTACCAGATTTCTTTTTGATGACATAAATGGGAGTATTTTGGGGATATACAGTCGGTTGTATATTTCCTTCTGCTAATTGTTGTTTTACCAGGTCATGGACTGCTTGTATCTTTTCTTTAGTCAGGGGCCACTGAGGAACCCATACTGTCTTTCTGATTTTCAGGTAATTTTTATTGTCTCAGTGGCCCTTTCTGAAAATCCAACCCATGTCTCTCTGTTCCTTGATTTATTTGTATTGGTGCTGCAATGACTTATTCTTGTTTTTCTAATCTTTTTTCTTTCCTAAAACCTTGTCTAGTCATAATAGTGGCTGCATTTTGGTTGATGTTATTTGTTAATGTCAAACCTAATTGATCTAGGACATCTCGTCCCCATAAATTTATGGGAAGATGATCCAATACATATGGCTGTATAGTTCCTTCACATCCTTTAGGATCCTTCCTATCTAATACCATTTTACTTCTATGGGGATTAGTCGCCACTTATAGGCCTCGAAGCGTTTGAGTGGCTTGTTGTAATGGCCAATGTTTTTGCCATTCTTGACGAGAGATGATGCTAATGTCTGCACCTGTATCCAGTAGCCCATTCAATTCATGCCCTTGAATATTTAGTTTTACCATGGGGCGAGAATCTAAATTTAAAGAAAGCATAGCCAAATCTACACCTGTGGAGCCTAATCCCTTGGAACATCTTTCTACAGTACGACTAGAAAATTTATCATACAGGCTGGGTATTATTAGTAACTGTGCTATTCTATCTCCTTGTGAAATTACTGATATGTCCTTTGGAGAACTGGCTATAATTTTTATTTCACCTTCATTATCGGGATCAATCACCCCAGGACTTATCATAAGTTCTTTTAGAGTAGAAGAGCTGCATCCCAATAATAAGCCCATGGTTCCTTTGGGAAGAGGTCCTTTTACCCCTGTGGGAATGATTTGAACTCCCATCTCTGGAGTTAGTACTGATCTGGCAGAGGCGCAGATGTCCAACACTGTGCTCCCTCTGGTTTGTCTGATGAGGGATCTGATGGACAATGTGTCCTGGGCACTACCCTGATGTGGTTGCTGGGTTCCTCCAGTGCTCTGTATATTTGTGGTTTGGGGCCCCGGAGCATTGGAACCCCCTGTCCATTTATTTGGCAATTGAGCCCAATGCCTTTCTCCATGATATTGTGGATAAACACCTGGTCCTTGTTCATTTTTTGATAATTGAGTACCCTCTATGGTGGTTTGAAAACAGCACTCATTAGCCCAATGTCTCCCTCTATGGCATTGTGGCCAAATACCTGGTATTCTACTCCTTTGATACCTAATATTGTTAAACCCTCCTTCTATGGGCCAATTCCTTTTAAAATGTCCTGTTTATTCACATTGGTAGCATGTTCTTGGTCTGGCATCTAAAGCCTGTTTTACTGTAGCTGCCACAATTTGCCCTTGTTCATTAATGTATCTGGCAACTAAAGCCTGTTTTACTGCAGCTGCCATGACTTGCTCTTGTTCATTAATGTCTCTACATAATTAAATCAATGTGTTTAAATCTTCATTTTTCCATGGTCTAATGATATCTCTGCAACAACGATTCGCTTGCTCATAAGCCAGTTGTTTTAGTAATGGCATTGCTTGTTCTGTATTCCCAAAAACTCTGGTAGCTCTTTGAATAAGCCTATCTACAAATTCAGCATAAGGTTCATTAGCTCCTTGTATTACCTTAGATAATTGACCTTGTAAACCTCCATGTTCTTGTAAAGTCTTCCATGCCTTAATTGCATCTACACCAATTTGTGCACATACACCATGATCATATGCAATTTGCTGCTGCTGATCTTCATAAGGTCCCTTTCCTAACAACATATCTAGATTTCTCTGAGGATAACCAGCTCCTGCATTTCGCCTAGCTGTCTCCTTTCAACATTCCTCATTGGCAACCTTCCATAACATGCATTGTCCTCCATTTAGCACAACATTACACATATTAGCCCAATCCACTGGCTTCATGTTCAAGTTGTTAATGGATTCGACCATGATTACATTGAAGGGTGCTTGAGGACAATAGGTTGTTACAGCCTCTTTTAGCTGCTTCACTGTTTTGAAATTTAAAGCATGGTAAACACGCTGCCCTCCTCCCTCAAATACAGGGCATGTTAATATTTGAGATCTTGTCTCAGGATCCTAACTATCAACTGCGGGAGTTGGGGGCCTCCCAGCATAAGAAAGTGGCCTTGTTAGTTGGACACTTATGTCATCTGGTGATAGAAAGGTGTTAGTAGCAGTCTCCTGTTGTAAATTTCCCCTGATGTTTTTTACTGTTTTACACTTTCTTTCTCTGTCTAACTAGCTTTAGAGGCCTTCTCTTTTACTTGAATTTTTTCCTCTGTCTGACTAGTTCTAGAGACGTTCTCTTTTACTTGAATAGTTTCCTCTATCTGACTAGCTCGAGAGACCTTCTCTTTTACTTGAATTTTTTCTTCTGTCTGACTAACTTGAGACACCTTCTGTTTTACTTGAATCAATATGTCTTCTTCTTCCTCTACCATCGACTGAACTGAAGGCTTTGAACTAAGCAAACAAGATATGAATGTCCACAATGGCAATGTGCCAACTGGCAGAATCCCTGGGCTTTTCTTTTCTATTCTTTTTAAATCTGCACCATGATGGTTCCATTGTGATATATTTAACAACTCCTCCTTAAAAAGCCATGGTCTACATTTTTGTATTGTATCAACAATTGCCATGACTGCTCTTGATTTTACTGGGATGCCTCCTTCCTCTAACAATTTACTTAACACTTTTTTGGTTTGTTTTTTACTAATTTTTGATCCCATATTTCTACTATAATACAAACCAACAAGATAACACCGAACAAAAAAAGAGATAGAACGAAATAAAAATGGAACAACAAAAAATTATTATAGCCTTTCTCCCTATCTGTTCCTCAGACACAAATAGTTTTTCCTCAGATGTGAGCAGTTTTTCTTCCATCTCACTCATCTCCAGGGACAGGCAACTTAAAACAAAAGAGGAATCATAAAATGGCTACCCATCCTCTCGCCCTGCCCTCAAGAGCGAGCAGTTTACCTTATTAGTTACATTCAGTCGCTCCCCATATGAGCCACCAAATGCCGCTGTCTGGCTGGGCACAATCAGAATCCACTTGTCAAAAGAAACTAACTTTATTTTTAGAACCACACACGCCAAGCAAAACAGCCTCTCAGGAAAAATCCTCAGAACCCCAACTCCCAACACCAGCTTCCCAAAAGCCTCTCCCTCCCACACAAGCCTCTATCCACTTCTCACAATCCTCCTGCTCTTGAGGCAGATTGGCTGGGTCACGTGGGCAGAGCCAAAAAAGTACCCCAATGAGCAGCTCCATGGTCTGAATGGGCAGGGAAACAGCCCAATAAGCATCACCGCAGAGGAGCCAATCAGCTAGATGTTGCTGGGGCTGCTGTGAGCCAATCATAAGCTGGAAGTCTGAAAGTCGGGGAAACATCTCAATGAGCATCTCCAATGAGCATCACCACAGAGGAGACAATGAGCTAGAAGTTGCTAAGGCCGCTGTGAGCCAATCATCATCCTGCAGCTGAAAGTTTGCTGGCACCTGGAAGTTTGCTGTGGCCCCTTCGGCTGTGACTATCAACAGGATACGTATGCACCATTCACTGAAATTAGTTTTCAGTAATAGAAAACAAATATGAATTTCAGGTGGATGAATATTTCTGAAAATAATCTTGTGAAAAGTTGATTATAAATCCACATACTTGAACATGAATGAATTTAGGGAGTGTAAATAAGACACATATATTTCATATTTTGAAAAATCTGGAGAGTGTGTATGTGTGTATACACACACACACACACACACAAATTTTAAAATGTAGCAACATATATGCCAATCGAAATTCACCATGAAATATACATCATTCACAGATCTAAAAATATTCAATTTACTTAACAGGGATTTATGTATAATTATACAACAACATGTATAATGTTGTTCTCCTAGGAAGCTCACCCATAGGTTCAATTTTCAGTTCCAACAGCATCTAGGAGGAGTGATCTCTTCTCAAAATTTGTATCTGCCAAATCAGCTACCGCACAAAAATATACACGTGATAAAAGGTAGGATTCTTTATGTGCATATAAAATAGATGTGCTGAATAGGATACAGAGAAAGGGAGACAGGAATTCACATATTTGTTAACTTTAAAAACACATGGAGGACTATTTCAATTAAAAATTGACTAGAATTATAACACCTACTTGCAAAAGGCAAGTCCAAATATATACCATGCCTTCTCTGAACAGCTTCTATTTCTTTTCTGTTAGGATTCTTTTTCTCCATCATATTAGGATTAGTAGTCAGATTCTAGTACAGTATGGGTTAGTGTCAGGGATTCAGTATTTCAAATGGAAAATAGGAAAATGAATCCAATGTGTATGCAAACATATGCTAAACAAAAATCTTTCCACTCTCATCCAGAAAAATGCCTTGACATTACCTTCGCCCCAAGTAAGACACAATTAGAGGAGAAGAATTAGAAAATCTGTTAATACATATCTGGAATGGAAAATGCTCAGGAGTTCACAACCTTGAAGGTGGTAGAGGAGTTTCCAAAAGTAAGGGAAAGGGTAAACACTCCAGAAACATGGAGCTCTGCTTGCCTAAAGACTTCTTGAGAAACTGCCTCTGAGGTTGGGCACTTGAAATATACGTTGTTGTCAGAAGCTTTAGCTTTCTTTGTAGTGAGACCATCAAAGCTGGGTCTTCATCTATGTGACCTGGAGGATGTTGTTTCTTATTTTCCTAATGAACATGTGGCAGCAGTTCTGAATTCTCTCTTTGTAGGTAAACTGTGGCAACTTGGTGCTAAGTGTCTCCCTGTTTGGACTGTGAACCCAGTTGGTAATCCTCCAGTTTTCGTGGTGTTTCTTGCTGCTGCACTTGGAGTTTGGTATTTGCTTCTTGAAATACAAGGATTTCAACTGGGGCACAGTGCTGGAGGGATTTCTGTCACATGTGGTGTGTCAGGGTCTGCATATAAATGCACCAACCAGGCTTCTATCGCACATGCTTGCCCCCTTGACCATAGCAACTTGATTCTGAACATTGCCCTGAAAAATCTCCATATAACAAGATGCCTTTACATATAAGGGTCTGCTGGCTGCAGCATGTCAGTCACAAGCCATTTGGAAGCCAATGGCAGATCCACATGGCCCCAACACAGATGTTTTATCACACACCTGCACATCACTGCTCTAGGCCCCAACTCAGCAGTCTCCAAATTACTGGCATCTCTGTTCTACACCATTCTCATGAAACCAAGTCAATCAAGGCACTGTCTTGTACACTCATGATCAACAGCATAAGATCCAAAGTTACTCCAGTGCCATCTGGTCATGGGAATTTAAAAAATGTCATGGTACTTATCTAGCCATTTTTAAAGGATGAAGTTGGAGGCACTGTGGGTTTAAATTTATTCAGGAACCATTAAATGTTGAGGAAGTTTATTTCAATGAAAGTTCTGGAGAACTCTCAGAGGAAAGTCTTCCCAAAGAGTGACCAAAAAGTCACATGAAGCCAGGCCCATTGAGGTCTACAATATGAGGTCCATGTGAGTTTTGACTCTCAACTATTGCTGCCAAGTCTTTCAGAATGAAATCATGTGATATCCTGGCTGAGATTCCCAGTGTTCTGTGGAAAGCTACCCTGGTCCAAGATCTCAGTTTCCAAGAGCGACTCTCATGCATGGCCTCCTAAAACCCCAACACAATTCATGGCAATACTTCTCTGACGTCAGTTCTAGACCTCAGTCTCTAAGGGTATCACACCAGAGTTCAAGCCCAGGTGGACCCAGTCATCACTTCCAACCACCACACAAATAAACACAATCAAAACCAAAACACTCCCACAAGGCCCTCATCCTCTTCCATATAGACACTAATCATAACCTCTTGCTGGAATTTTCCATGAGGGGCGCAGCCCAAGACAGTGTTCAAAGAGCTCCCTTGCCACTTATTTTCCTAAAGTCAGCGTGGTTTTTTACCATTTTTGTTTTGGATACACACATGGAATCTTTCTTTAGATCCATGAGGTGCTGAGAATCTAAGCCACAGCATCACAAAGGACCAAGAGGCTGAATCAGACACATCCTTATCCTAAGCAATTAAACAAAGAGTGACAGGTGATGCGCATGCATTTCCATTTGAAAACAGTTTTCATCAGTCTTCCCAAATGGGTGGACTGAGGCAAAGACCTCCTGACATTCAGGTCAACAGAACAATAGGTAAGCAAAAGGCCAAAAGAAGGGTTTTTCCACTGAGACATTACTGGTCACACTGATATCTGTGTTTTCTGAGATGCTCCCATTTCCTTCAGCTATCCAGTACATGGCCATGTCACAGAGCTTGGAGGGGTACATATCTTGGACACAAATCCATAAGACTATTTTGGAGAGTGGCCAGAATTTAGGAAGAAAACATGAACTTAGGAATTTAGTAGGTGTTGCACATCTATAAGACAAGCCACAGTCCATTAATAAATCGGGCAGGATGAATGCTGGGAAGCTTCCTAATAGACAGGACACATCCTTGATGCATTCTCTTTTCTAATGTCTTCAACCATGGACACAGTGGAATACATAGATAAAGAAACACTCACCTTGTCAAACGACCTACTATAAAGAGTCCACACCAAACCAAAAAAAACCCGCCTTTTCCACCTATTCTCAGAAGATGAGACAGAACCAAAAACTCACACCCACACCCACAAAGGCACCTCCTTTCCCCAAGTAGGTCTGTGACTATACAGTGTGTCCTCTGAATGGTGGGCCATACTATGTTACCCCAAAATGGCCTGTCTTGTCTCAGATCTGTTTTCTTTGGCCAACTCTGTGAAGTTGTGAGGATCCATTGGTGAGCCACATTCTGCTTTCTCAGGAAGGGCCCCTTTTCAGAGCTTTTCTGGCATTTGGCCATCCTCACATCAGTAGGTACCAAGAAAGACTGACTCTGTCCTTGGTAAATCCAAACAAGTGAGACCACTGGGACTGGTACTGGGACTGGCTCTGTGTGCCTGGTTTCCTGGATACCAAGTTCAGAGATTCCATCACCAAGAAAATGAGGTAGGTCACTTCCTTCAGGAACTGAATGAGGTCACAGCCTTGGCAACCACTTTGTCCTAACAGATGCTTCCAAGGGTCCCATGAGATGGAGGCTGCACCTTCTTCCTCTGACATTTTCATAAGTTAGAATGGTATATCAATCATAGGTACTGGGGAACAGCTCTCCACAGAGGCTTGGTTTGGTCCATCTTCTCTACATTAAGAAGAGAGATTCTGATTAAGACACAACCCTTTATCCTGACCATGTTTTTTTGCCATTGAAGATGACTTTTGCCCTCTCAGGTCGTTCATAGCATCCCACACATTCTCCAGGGATTATTTCTACATGGACCTTTGAGGTTCTCAGCAGGTGGAAGATCCATGCATTCCTGCATTGTAATACCAACTCTGTCTCTGCTCTTCTGTAAAGTTAGATTGAGGAACAGTGTATGGTTAGGATTAATAACATGTTCAATATGGGTTAGGAATCATTCTGCTTGATGAACAATGTTATTGGAAACCTGCGATATTTACATGAAAATATAGGTGAAATATAAGTATTGAAATATAATTCTAGGTAAGATTTGAATCCTAGAAGGGAATTTGGCCTTTGAGTGGGATACTTAGCTTTGAATTATGTTCTGCACATATGTCTCAGATAAATTGATATGCAATGGCATAGATCCTTGTACCTTCGGTGATTGAATGTAGAAGAGAGCATCCAGTTAAAAAGGGGATTTTTGCTAGGATTAGGAATATAGTCGGTAGGATTACAAAGAAGATTGAGTATAGAATTTGGACCAAAAGTTCTTTAGCAATAGGGTTTCTGGTAGAGATTGAATATAAATGTCAGCACATGTGAAGAGTCAGTCACAATGATGAACTGGGGAAAAAAGTAGGAAAGCAGATGTGAATAGAGAGTAGGAAATCAGGCAAATTATAAAATGAGTGAGAGGTTTAGACAGTTTCAACAGGGTGAGATTGAAAATGTAGTCATAGGAAGAAACACATATGTAATCACCAATAGGATTGACATTTGAGAGCATTAGGCAACCTGGACATGGATGTTTTTAGTAATCCATGTTCACTTTCCATTTAGGCTTTGGGACAGTCATAAGTGTGACCTTCGCATTTTGTGTCCAGAATATTACTGTGATAAAATGTATATGTAGATCAGTTGACATGCATATTTTTTCCACCATTTCTGGGAGCAATATTTTGAAGATATAGAAATTATTGTTGGGAGTACACAGAGGTGTACCATGTGTCTATCAATATATAGACAATGCATGAATAGACCATACTGTGAATAAATGACATAACTGGTTTCACTTTGAATAATGGATTGAATTGATATCTGAAAGTATACAAGAAATCTTATATTGATGTACAATCATTCATTTAAACCAGTTTTACATCTAATGGTAATATTAGTGTTATGTTTTATCATGACGGGTGTGTCAGTTTTGCTTCAAAAGTGATAATGGAAATCGAAAATAATGTGTTTGGAAAGAAGTGTCACAAAAAGAGAAGTCAAGAAACATGGAGGAATACATGTGTTCTGAAGCAAAAGTGATTGAAAGCAAAACAAATGTGTATATATTTGCTAAATTGTGGATGAAATATACATCCTATGATGTGCATTAACTGGAGAAATAGTAATGTACCAGTGTTGAATAAAAATGAACGTCAAAATACACATTATATCACATAGGAATCTTCTTGCATTGATGTTAAACTGGGTCAGTTACTGTATAAATATTAGAATTTTATTTTGGTGTTATAATACAATTTATTTTAGCACTAGCATGCCACAGAATGTAGAAGAAAGAGCAATGGATTTTTAGTTATAACACTAATAATCTAGCATTTAATGATTATTTTGGGGAGTCTAGAATTTACATAAGGCTATGCAACATAATTTTTTGTATTTAACATTCATAAAATCTTGGAATTTTGGTAATATTTCTCCTTTTTTTATTTTTTCAGTTGTTGATAGACCTTCATTTTATTTATTCGTATGTGGTGCTGAGAATATAATCCACTGCCTCACACATGCTAGACAAGCATGTTAACACTGAGTCACAAACCCAGCCCCTCCACTTTTATCTTTTCATCAAACACTCCTCTCCCTCTTCTTTACTCACTTTCTTCCTCATTTTCCCCCTTCTCTCTCTTCCTTTTTCATTTTCCCTCCATAAGTATTTTTCTCTCATAGCATTACAAACAGTACTATGCTATGAAATTTACATTTAAAACTGTTTTTTATAGTCATTCTTTTCTTGAGAAAATTTAAAAATTATAACCACCTGATAAATATATTACAATACATTTATTATGCATATGTATCTATATTCATGCATATGTGTTACATATATATATATATATATATATATATATATATATATATTTATATATATATACATATATATTTAAAAGTACTTTGATTAGCCTGTTAGAAATAATATAGACCAAGTCTTTCTTAATTCTCAAGTCTTCCAGAATTAACATCTTACAGTGAAAATCAAATAAACATATTTAAGTAAACAGGTATCATTCTTATTTATCAATACTGATAATTTAAGGTTTTTATATCACATTTAGCTGTAATATGGCATATTAACTCTTTTGAATTAGAGAATTTTTTTTTGAACAACCTATTATTTAAGGACCATATGCACTGACATTTTAAATGGCTTTCTTGTGATTTCACTTTCTATCAACTGCATATTAATTGCCAAATACTTATTTTAGTAATTTTCATATTCATAATTGATATAAAGTCAATTGATTAATTCTTTTTGTAAGGAGTTACTAATTACAGTAAGGACAGTATTAATAATTCTAAATCTTTATAAAAATGGTACAAAAATATTTTCATGCAAAATTATGTATAATTGCATGCTCTAAATGTTTGATTGTTGATACATATAATAAAGAGCTTTTGATGAGTCTCTTCCCCAGTAAAACAGAAAATGCAAAGATATAGTTGGGTATGTATGTCCAAACAAACATATGGAAAAATACACATTATCATCTAGAAACTATTAAATAAAAGATGAAAAGAACAATCCAACACATTGTACCAACTTGTCAGATGAGGTAGTATTCTGGAAGAATAGCCTAAGTCTAGACCTGGTCCAAGTCAAAATATTCACAAAAAAATAAAATATGAAAAATATAGGAAATGCTATGAGTTTTTCTTGAAGGTAAGTGGATTATCCTTTAATATCAATTATGTGCATTTTTAAAAGCCAGTTTTCTGGTAAAATAAATTTGTGATAGTTAAGAGTACACAAAACAAAGTTTCTGCTTAGCAAAATGAATGCATCTCAACTCTTTTTTAGCTGATTTCTTCCCACTCAGCTTTAAACCTTTATTTATTAATTTTTTATTGGTTGTTCAAAACATTACAAAGCTCATCCTATATCATCTTTCATACATTTGACTCAATTGGGTTATGAACTCCCAATTTTCCCCAAATACGAGTTGCAGAATCACATCGGTTACACATTCACATTTTTACATAATGTCATATTAGTGACTGTTGTATTCTGCTACATTTCCTATCCCCTACTATCCCCTACTATACCCCCTCCCATCCCCTCCCATCTTCTTTCTCTACCTCATCTGCTGTTGTTCACTTCTCTCCCTTGCCCCACCTTTCCCCAATTTTCCCTACCCCATTGTTTGAAGATGCTATCCTACTTCCATTGCATGCTTTTAGCCCCTTTTTCAAATATAAGAAAGTTGTAATTTTGAGGATTGGTTTCTGTGTCCTCTATTCTGTACCATTGTTCCACCTGCCTATTTTGTTACCAGTACCACGCTGTTTTTGTTACTATTGCTTTTAGTACAGTTTGAACTCTGGTATCACTATAACTCCAGATTCATATTTTCTGTTTAGAGTTGCTTTTGCCATTCTGGGTCTTTTGTTTTTCCATCTTCTAAGATCTTCTTCTCTCTCTCTCTTTAGGGTTCTGTAGTTTTCAGTATATAAAACTTTCACGTCTTTTTTAAGGTTGATTCCCAAGTATCTTATTTTATTTGAGGATATTGTGAATGGAGTGGTTTTCCTCATTTCCATTTCAGAAGTTGTGTTGCTGACATACAGGAATGCCTTTCATTTATGCGTGTTAATTTTATATTCTGCCACTTTGCTGAATTCATTTATTAACTCTAGCCGTTTCATTGTAGACCCTTTGGGGTCTGTTAAATATATTTTCATGACATCTGCAAATAGCGATAATTTAAATACTTCTTTTCCTATTTTTATGCCTTTAATTTTTTTTGTCTGTCTAATTGTTCTGGCTAGTATTTCAAGAACTAAATTGAATTGAAGTGGTGATAGAGGGCATCCCTGTTTTGTTCCTAATTTTAGAGGGAATGCCTTCAGTTTTTCCACATTTAGGATGATGCTAGCCTGAGGTTTAGCATATATAGCTTTTACAATGTTGAGGTAAGTTCCTGTTATCCCTAGTTTTTCTAGTGTTTTGAACATAAAGTGATGCTGAACTTTGTCAAATGTTTTTTCTGCATCTATTGAGATGATCATATGGTTCTTGTCTTTATGTCTATTGATGTGGTGAATGGCATTTATTGATTTCCGTATATTGAACAAGCCTTGCATCCCAGGGATGAATCTTACTTGATCATGGTGCACAATTTTTTTGATATGCTTTTGTATTCGATTCGCCAGGATTTTATTGACAAGTTTTGCATCGAAGTTCATTAGAGATATTGGTCTGTAGTTTTCTTTCTTTGAAGTGTCTTTGTCTGGTTTCGGGATCAGGGTGATTTATCCTCATAGAATAAATTTGGAAAAGCTCCTTCTTTTTGTTTTTCTTGAAATAGCTTGAAAAATATTGGTATTAATTCTTCTTTAAAGGTTTTGTAGAACTCCGCTGTATACCCATCCGGTCCATGGCTTCTTTTGGTTGGTAGTTTTTGATGGCTTCTTTCATTTCTTCCTTTGTTATTGGTCTGTTTAAATTGCGTGTGTCTTCCTGACTCAATCTGGGCAGATCTTATGACTTAAAAAATTCATCGATATCTTCACTATCTTCTATTTTATTGGAATATAGTGTTTCAAAATACTTTCTAATTATCTTCTGTATTTCTGTAGTGTCTGTTGTGATATTGCCTGTTTCATCCCGTATGTTAGTAATTTGAGTTCTCTCTCTTCTTCTCTTCATTAGCATGGCTGTGGGCCTGTCAATCTTATTTATTTTTTCAAAGAACCAACTTTTAGTTTTATCAAATTTTTAAATTTTTTTTTGTTTCAATTTTGTTGATTTCTGCTCTAAATTTAATTATTTCTTGTCTTCTACTACATTTGCTGTTGTTTTGCTCTTCCTTTTCTAGGTTTTTGAGGTGTAGTGTGAGTTCATTTATTTGTTGATTTTTTTCTTTTTTTGAGGAAAGAACTCCAAGAAATGAACTTCCCTCTTAAACTGCTTTCATTGTGTCCCATCGATTCCGGTATGTTGTGTCTGTATTGTCATTTGTCTCTAAGAATTTTTTTTATCTCCTCCATTATGTCTTCTGTAACCCATTGATCATTCAGTAGCATGTTGTTCATTTTCCATGTGATGTAGGATTTTTCCTTCCTTCTTTCATCATTGATTTCCAGCTTCATTCCATTATTATCAGATATAGTGCATGGTATAATCTCCATGCTTTTATATTAATTAAGAATTGCCCTATGGCATAATATATGGTCTATCTTTGAGTAGGATCCATGTGAAACTGAGAAGAACATGTATCCACTTGATGATGGCTGATATATTCTATATATGTCGTTTAAGTCTAGGTTACAAATTGTGCTGTTGAGTTTGATAGTTTCTTTATTCAGTTCTTGTCTAGAGAATCTGTTTAATGCCGAGAGTGGTGTCTTGAAGTCACCCATAATTATTGTGTTGTAGTCGATTTGGCTATTGAACTTGAGGAGAGTTTGTTTAATGAACATTGCAGCTCCATTGCTTGGTGCATACAAATTCATTATTGTTATGTCTTGTTGGTGGATGGTTTCTTTTAACAGAATATAGTGTCCTTCTTTATCCCTTTTGATTAACTTAGGTTTGAAGTTGATTTTATTCCACATGAGTATGGCCACTCCTTCTTGCTTCTGAGGGCCATGTGAGTGGTATGATTTTTCCCAACCTTTTACCTTCACCCTGTGTATGTCTTTTCCTATCATATGAGTCTCCTTAAGGCAGCATATTGTTGGATTTATTTTTTTTTTTTTTTGATCCAGGTTACTAGCCAATTCTCTTGATTGGTGAATTTAGGCCATTAACATTTAAGGTTACAATTGAAATATGATTTGTTCTTCCAATCATGTTTATTTATTTATTATGTTTTAGTTTGGCTAGTTTTTACTTTTTTGGTTATTTTCCTCCCCCTTTACTGAGATACCTCCTGCTGTTAGTTTTCGGCACTATTTATCAATTCCTCTTCTTGTAGTATTTTGCTCAAAATGCTTTGCAGTGCTGGTTTTCTGGCTGCGAATTCTTTTAGCTTTTGTTTATTGTGAAAGACTTTAATTTTGTTTTCAAATCTGAACCTTAATTTTGCTGGATACAGTATTCTTGGTTGGAATCCATTATTTTTCAGCATTTGAAATACATTGTTCAAGGATCTTCTCGCTTTCAAAGTCTGTGATGAAAAATCAGTGATTAACCTAATTGGTTTTCCCCTGAATGTAATCTGCCTCCTTTCTCTTATAGTGTTTAATATTCTCTCCTTGTTCTGTATGTTGGCTATCTTCATAATTATATGTCTTGGAGTTTGTCTATTATGATTTTGAATGTTTGGGGTTCTGTAGGCTTCCAGGATTTGACAATCCGATCCATCTTTCATCTCTGGGATGTTTTCTAGAATTATTTTATTTAATATGTTCTCCATTCCTTTGGTTTGAATCTCTATGCCTTCTTCTATCCCAATGACTCTCATTTTTTATGACATCCAATATCTCTTGAATAGATTGCTAGTGGGATTTAAGCCTCTTTTCTGTGTTGATTATATTCTTTTCAAGTTGATAAACTTTGTCTTCTTTATCTGATATTCTGACTTCTGCTTGATCTAGTCTATTTGTAATATTCTCGTTTGAGTTTTTAATTTGGTTAATACTTTCCTGCATTTCTAGTATTACTGTTTGATTTCTTTTAAGATCTCTATCTCCTGGTAAAGCTCGTTGTTTGCCATTTGAGTTTGTTTGTTTAATTCATTTTCAAAATATACTTTTATTGCTTGGACTTGCTGCCTCATGTCTTCTGTAATATTCCTTTCCATCTGAGTTAGGTATGCCTTAAGTTCTTTCCCTATCCCTGTTTCTGATGCTTCTAGGTCCTCCTGTAGAATTAAGTTGTCCTGCATTGTTTGTACTCCTTTCTTTCCCTTGTTTTTTCATGATGCTCATGTTACTTTCCAGCTCTATTTGATTGCTGTGTTTCTGTTTTATTCTATAGATTTGTTTCGGTGTTGTATATCTCTGTTGTCTCTCCTTTGTGTTGGTAGACTATGCCTGCTAAAGTGGATTCCACTTGTAGGGAATTCCGAAGGCCGAGCTCCAGTGACGTCACCCCTCTGCTTTGGCGGGCCCAGGCTCCTTGCCGAAATGTTCGAATACGGGGATGGAACTGGACTGTCTCCAGTTGGTTTCAGCTCTAGGTCACTGGCGGGTGGGCAATCACTAGCCACCCAGTGGCGCAGTCGGTCTCCTGCGTGCCGGTGTTCTCCAGACGCCCAGTCACGCGGACAGCAGGTGGACTGTCACCTGCGCTTCTGTGTTCTCCAGCTTCCCAGTCACAAGAGCCTGGCCTCTAGTCCCCTGGTTTCTCCTGCTAGTCCTGGTTTCTCCTGCTAGACTAGATTTCCCCTGAGTGATGCTTCTCTGCAGTGCAATCTGTATTCTGGGCCTGTCATTTGTTGGGTGTGGAGGGTGTCTATTGGAACCCAGACACTCTATTGTTTTGAGGATCAGTCAGACCGGATCTCCGGTTGCACATTTGGCTCGTTTTTCAGACCCAATTACCTAATCTCAGTGCTAAAAATCTTTCTTATAGGTTTTGGTGCACCCCCATTTTGCTGTAAGTTCTTAACAAGATAGTTTTTTGTGGTTCTATCTCGTTATTCACCTGTGCAGTGGCGCGTTACACTGGTTGTGATGCACTCTATTCGTGGCCATCAGGCAATGATGAAATATTATGCTTTGTATGCAGCATTTACTGAAGTTAGTTTTCAGTATTAGGAAACAAATATGTATTTCAGGTGAATGAATAATCTGAATTTCTGAGAATAATCTTGTGAAAAGTTGATTATAAATCCACATACGTGAATATGAATGATTCTAGGGAGTGTATAATAAGACACATATATTTCATATTTTGAAAAATCTGGAGAGTGATATATATATATATATATATATATATATATATATATATATATATATATATATATACACAGAAACACACTCACAGACATTAAAAAGTAGCAATATATATGCCAATCGAAATTCAAAATGAAATATATATCCTTCACATATCCAAAAAAATACATTTTACTGAAAATGGATTTATGTATAATGTTGTTCAACTAGGAGGCTCGCCCATAGGTTGAAATTTCAGTTCCAAAAGGGATTAGGAGGAGTGATCTCTTCTCACAATTTGTATCTGCCAAGTCAGCCACCTCAGAAGAAAGTCTGTGTGATACCAGGTAGTATTCTATATGAGCATATAAAAATACATGTGCTGAATAGGTGACAGAGAAAGGGGAGAGGAATTCACATATTTGTTAACGTTAAAAACACATGGAGAAATATTTCAATAAACATTGACTGTATTTATAACTCCAACCCCATATAATGCAAAAGGGAAGTCCAAGTATACACCATGCCTTCTCTGAACTGTTTGTATTTCCATTCTGTTAGGGTTACTATTCTCCATCATATTAGGATTAGTAGTCAGAGTCTAGTAGGTTATGGATTAGTGTCAGAGATTCAGTATTTCGAATAGAAAATAGGAAAATAAACCCATTGTGTTTGCAAATATGTGTGATACAAAAATCTTCCCACTCTCATTCAGAACAATGCCTTGACATTACCTTCTCCCCTAATAAGACACAATTAGAGGAGAAGAGTTAGAAAATCTGTGAATACATATCTGGAATGGAATATTCTCGGTGTTCACAAGCTTGGAGGTGGTAGAGGAGTTTCCAAAAGTAAGGGACAGGGTAAACACTCCACAAACATGGAGCTCTGCAGGCCTAAAGACATATTGAGAAACTGCCTCTGAGTTTGGGCACTTAAAATGTATGTTGTGGTCCGAAGCTTTAGCTTCCTCTATAGTGAGAGCATCAAGACTGGTCTGCATCTATGTGACCTGGGGGACATGGTATCTTATTTTCCAATGAACATGAGGCAGCAGTGCTGAATTCTCACTTTGTAGGTAAACTGTGGCAACTGGAGTCTAAGGGTCTCTCTGTGTGGACTGTGAAGCTAATTGATCATGCTCTACTTTTCTTAGTAGAACACTGGGAGTTTGTTATTTGCTTCACAAATACAAGGAGTTCAACTTGGTCAGAGTGCTGGAGGGAGTTCTGTCACATGTGGTGCCTCAGGGTCTGCAGGAGAATGCACCAGTCAGGCTTCTATTTCACATAGTTTGCCCCCTTGACCATAGCATCCTGATTCTGAACATTGCCCTGAAACCTCTCCATATAACAAGATGCCTTTACATATAAGGGTCTGCTTGCTGCACCATGTCAGTTAAAGCCATTTGGAAGCCAATGGCAGATCTACATGCCCCCAACACAGATGTTTTATCACACACCTGCCCACCACTGTTCTAGGCCCACTACTCAGCAGGCTCCAACTTACTGGCATCTCTGTTCTACACCATTTTTAAGAAACGCAGTCAGTCAAGGCACTGTCTGGTATACTCATGATCAGCAACTGGACATCAAAAAGTTCTCCAGTGCCACCTGGTCATGAAAATTTCAAAAATTCCATGGTATTTCTCTAGCCATTTTTGAAGGATGAAGTTGGAGGCACTATGATTTTCAATTCACTCAGGAACCATTAAATGTTGAGGAAGCTCATTTCAATGAAAGCTCTGGAGAACACTCACAGGCAAGGCTTCCCAAAGGGTCGCCAAAAGGTCACATGAAGCCAGGCCCATTGAGGTCTGCAATGTGAGATCATGTGTGTTTTGCCTCTCAACTATGGCTGCCAAGTCTTTCAGAATAAAATCATGTGATATTCTGGCTGAGATTCCTCGTGCCTTGTGGAAAGCCTTTCTGGGCACAGATCTCAGTTTCAAAGGGCGACTGTCATTCATGGCCTCCTAAAATCCCAACACAACTCATGGCAATAATTTTCTGAGGTCAGTTCCAGAACTCAGTCTCTAAGGGGAATCACACCAGAGTTCAAGACCAGGTGGAGCCAGTCATCTTTTTCAACCGCCACACAAACTTCCAAAATTAAAACCCAAACACTCCCACAAGGCCCTCATCTTCTTCCATATAGATACTCATTATAAACTCTGGCTGGAGGTTTCCATGAGGGATGCAGAACAAGATAGTGTCCAAAGTTAGCTCCCTTGCCCCTCATTTGCCTAAAGTCGGGGTGGCCTGAACACCTTCCTGTGAACCTGGAGTGATCAAATAGTGTGCCGTTAATACTGCTCTGCTTCTCCAATTTGAGGACGACTGACTGTGGGGTTTAGATTCTTTATGTGAATTGGAAGCATGAGAAAATGCAAGCACCTTTTGGCTTGCCTCTCCTTGGCTTTGAAGAATGCATTTGACCCAAAGAATCCCTCTTCTCACTTGATGGAGGTGAGGAACCTTACAGAGGAAGGCAAGAGACTTCATCCGCAATGACTGATCTTTTGATCATTTTGGTTTTGGATGAACACATGGGATCCATCAGGTGCTGAGAATCTAACCACAGCCTCACACAGGGCCAACAGGCTGTTTCAGACAAATCCATTTCCAAAGCAATTAAGCAAAGAGCTACAGGTGATGTCCATTCATTTCCATTTGAAAACTTTTTTCTTCAGGCTTCACAAAGAATTGGCCTGTGGTAAATACCTTCCTGATATTCAGGGCAACAGAACAATAGGTAAGCAAAAAGCCCAAATCAGGGTTTCTCCACTGAGACTTTCCTGGTCACACTAGCTACCCACTACATGGCCATATAACAGAGTTTTTAGGTGGTAAATATCTTGGACACAAAACCATGAAGCTATTCTGCAGAGTGTCCAGAATTCAGAAAGAAAACAGAAACTTATGAAGATATCAGGTGTTGCCCTTTGATAACAAAAGCCACAGTCCATTTATAAATTGGGCAAGATGAATGCTGGGAAGCTTTCTACTAGACAGGACACATCCTTTGATGCATTCTTATTTCTAATGTCTACAACCACGGACACAGTGGCATACACAGACATAGAAGCACTCGCATTGCAAAACGACTAACTAGAAACAGTCCACGCCAATCCAAACAGTCTTTCCTACCTATTCTCAGAACATGAGACAAGACCATGAACATACACCCACACCCACAAAGGCACCACCTTTGCTCCAAGTAGTTCTGTGATTACCCAGAGTGTCCTCTGAATGGTGGGCCAGACTATATTCCCCCCAAATGGCCTGTCCTGTCTCAAATCTGCTCTCCTTGGCCAATTCTGTGAAGTTGTCATTAGCCATGGGTGAGCCACTACCTGCTTTCTCAGGAAAGGCCCCTCTTCAGAGCTTTTCTGGCATTTGAACATCCTCACATCTGTAGGCACTAAGAAAGACTGACTCTGTCCTTGGTAAATTGAAGCAAGTGAGACCACTGGGCCTGGGACTGCGACTGGCTCTGGGTGCCATTCTTCCTGGATCCCAAGTTCAGAGAGTTCCATCACAAAGGAAGTGAGGTGAGGTCACTTCCTTCAGAAACTGAATGAGGTCACTGCTTTGGCAACAACTTTGTCCAAATAGTTACTTCTAAGGGCCCATGAGATGGAGGCTGTTCCTACTTCCTGTAACACTTTCAAAAGTTAGAATGGTATATCAACCATAGGCACCTGGGAACACCTCATCACACAGGCCTGGTTTGGTCTATCTTCTCTACATTAAGTTGATAGAGGCTGATACAGACACATCCCTTCATCCTCACCAGGTTGTTTGCCATGGAAGATGACTTTTGCTCTCTCGGGAACTTCACAGCTGCCTACATCTTCTCCAGGGATTATTTCTACATGGACCTTTGATGTTCTCAGCAGGTGGAAGATTCCCTACATTCCGGTATTTAAAGAGAAACTCTGTCCCTCCTCTTCTGTAAAGTTAGATTGAGGTAACAGTGTATATTTAGGGTTAATAACATGTTCGATTTGGGTTAGGAATCTCTCTGCCGGATGAATAATGGTATTGGGAACCTGTGATATTTACAAGAATATATAGGTGAAATATAAGTATGAAAACAGAAATGTAGGTAAGATATGAAGCCAGAAGGGCATTGGGCCCTTGAGTGGGATACTTAGGTTTGAATTATGTTCTGCACATGTGTCTCAGATGAATTGATATAAAATGGCATAGGACCTTTTACCTTGAATGATTACTTGTTGAAGAGAACATCGAGTTAAAAAGTGATAGTCAGTAGGATTAGTAAGATAGTCAGTAGGTTTATAAAGAAGAGTGAGTATAGGATTTGGACCAAAAGTTCTTTAGCAATAGAGTTTCGGGCAGAGAGTGAATGTAAATGTCACCATATGTGAAGTATGAGTCACAATGATGAACTAGGGAAAATATGTAGGAAAGCAGATATCAATAGAGATATTAGGAAATCAGGCAAAGTGTAAAGTGAGTGATAGAATTAGACATTTCCAACAGGCTTGAGGTTGAATATATAATCTTAGGAAGAAACAAATATGTAGTCATCAATAGGATTGACATTTGAGAGCATTAGGTAATCAGGACATGGTTGTTTTTGGTAATCCATGCTCACTTTCCATTTAGGCTTTGATACAATCATGAGTTTGACCTTTGCTTTTTGTGTCCAGAATATTACTGTGATAAAATGTATATATAGATAAGGTGACATCAGTATTTCTTCCACCATTTCTGGGAGCAATATTTTGAAGAGGTACAAATTAATAATGGGGGGACAAATAGGTGTACACTGTGTTTATGAATATAGAGATAATGCATTAAAAGACCATACAGTGAATAAATAACATAACTGGTTCCAACTTTAAATAATGGATTGAATTGAAATGTGAAAATATACAGGAAATTTTATATTGATATGCATACATTCATTCCAACGAGTTTTACATCTAATGGTAATATTAATGTTATAGTTTATCATGAAGAGTGTGTGAGTTTAGCTTCAAAATTGATTATGGAAATCGAAAATAATGTGTTTGGAAAGAAGTCTCATGAAAAGACCAGTCAAGTAACATGGAAGAATTCATGTGTTCTGAAGCAGGAAGTGAAACAAATTCTTATTAATTTGCTAACTTGTGGATGAAATATATGTCCTATTATGTGCAAAAACTGAAGAAATACTAATGTACCAGTGTTGAATTAAAATAAAGGTCAAAATAGACATTAAGTCCCATAGGAATCTACTTGCATTGATGTTAAACTGGGTCTGTTACTGTAGAAATATTAGGATTTGTAAGCACCATTGATTGAAGTTAGTTCTCATACTGTGAAACAAATATGTATTTCAGGTAGATGAATATTTCTGAGAATAATCTTGTGAAAAGTTGATTATAAATCCACATACATGAACATGAATGAATTGATGGAGTGTATATAAGAGACATATATTTCATATTTTATAAAATCTGGAGAGTGTGTGTGTGTGTATTATATATATATATATATATATATATATATATATATATATATATATATATACAGAAAAACACAAAAATACATTAAAAAGTATCAATATATATGCCAAACGTAATTTATCAGTAATATATATCATCCACAGATGAAAATATATTTATTTTACTGAACATGGATTTATGTATAAATTGTTCTACTGGGAAGCTCACCCATAGTTTTAATTTTCAGTTCCACCAGCGTTTACGAGATCTCTTTTCACAACTTGTTTCTGCCCAGTCAGCCAACTCAAAAAAATGTACGTGTGAGACCACGTAGGATTCTATATTTGCATATAAAAATACATGTGCTGAGTAGGCTACATAGAAAGGAAGACAGAAATTTACATATGTGTTAACATTAAAAACACATGGAGGACTATTTCAATTAAAAATTGAGTAGATTTAGAATACCTACCCTCTATCATGCAAAAAGGAAGTCCAACAATACACCATGCCTGCTGTAAACTGCTTGTATTTTCATTCTGTTTGGGTATTTTTCTCCATCATATTAGGATTAGTAGTCAGAGTCTAGTAGGGTATGAGTTAGTGTCAAGAATTCAGTATTTCAAATGGAAAATTGTAAAAGGAATCAATGTGTATGCAAATGTGTGCTACACAAAAATTTTCCCACTCTCATTCAGAACAATGCCTTGACATTACCTTCACCCCAAGTAAGACACATTTAGAGGAGAAGAGTTAGACAATCTTTGAATACATATCTGAAATGAAAAATGTACAGGAGTTCACAACCTTGGAGTTGGTAGAGGAGTTTCCAAAAGTAAGGGACAGTGTAAAATCTCCACAAACATGGAGATTTACCAGCCTAAAGACTTCTGGAGAAACTGCCTCTAGGTTGGGCACTTGAAATATATGTTGTTGTCAGGAGCTTTAGCTTCCTTTCTAGTGAGACAATCAAAGCTTGGTCTGCACATCTGTGACCTGGAGGACATGGTTTATAATTCTCCAATGAACATGAAGCAGCAGTGTTGATTTCTCTCTTTGTAGGTAAACTATGGCCACTGGGTCTAAGTGTCTCCCCATGTAGACTGCTAAGCCATTAGGTCATCCTCCACATTTCAAAACGTTTCTTGATACTGCACTCGGAGTTTGGTATTTGCTTCATGAAATACAAGGAGTTCAACTGGGACAAAGGGCTGGAGGAAGTTCTTTCACGTGTGGTGAGTCAGGGTCTGCAGGAGAATGCACCAACAGGGCTTGTATACCACATAGGTTGCTCCCTTGACCATAGAAACCTGATTTTGAACATTGCCCTGAAACCTCTCTATATAACCAGATGTCTTTACATACAGGATCTGCTGGCTGCACCATGTCAGTCTCAAGCCATTTGGAAGCCAATGGCAGATCCACATGACCCCACCACAGATGTTTTATCACACACTTGCTCACCACCGCTCTGGGCCCATTACTCAACAGGCTTCAAATGACTGGCATCTCTTTTCTACACCATTTTCATGAAAACCAGTCAATCAACACACTGTCTGGTACACTCATGATCAGCAACTGGACATCCAAATGTTCTCCAGTGCCACCTGGTCAAAGAAATTTCAAAAATTTCATGGTATTTATCTAGCCAATTTTCAAGGATGAAGTTGGAGACACTGTGGGTTTCAATTCATTCAGAAATTATTTAATGGTGAGGAAGCTCATTTCAATGAAATCTCTGGAGAACTCTCACAGGCAAGGCTTCCCAAAGAGTGGCCAAAAGGTCACATGAAGCCAGGCCCATTGAGGTCTACAATTGAGGTCCATGTGTGTTTTGACTATCAAATATGTCTGACAAGTTTTTCAGAATAAAATTGTGTGATATCCTCCTGAGATTCCCAGTGCTCTGTGGAAAGCGACACTGGGCCTAGATCTCAGTTTCCAAGGGTGACTCTCATGCGTGGCCTCCTAAATCCCAACACAATTCATGGCAATATTTCTCTGAGGTAAGTTCCAGAACTCAGTCTCTAAGGGGAATGACACCATAGTTCAAGCCCAGTTGGATCCAGTCATCTCTTCCAACCGCCACACGAATGACCACAATTAAAACCAAAACACTCCCACATGGCCCTCATCTTGTTAAATATAGACACTCATCATAAACTCTGGCTGGAGGTTTCCATGCGGGACGCATCCCAAGACAGTGTCCAAAATATTCTCCCTTGCCCCTCATTTGCCTAAAGTCAGGGTGGCCTGGACACCCTTCCTGTGAACCAGAAGTGATCAAATAGGCTTGCCGTTAATACTGCTCTGCTTCTCCAATTTGAGCCCTATTGACTCTCAGGTATAGATTTTTTTATGTGATTTGGAGTCACGAGAAAACACAAGCACCTCTGCAGGACTTTGAAAAACTCATTTGACCAAAAGGATCCCTGTCTCACTTGATAGAGGTCAGGTACCTAACAGAGGAAGGCAAGAGACTCATCCACAATTACTGAATTTTTGCCATTATGGTTTTGATTGCACACATGGTATCTATCTTTAGATCCATCATGTGCTGAAAATTTAAGCCACAACCTCATACAGGGTTAGGAGGCTGATTCAAACACATCCCTTTCCAAAGCAAAGAACCACAAGTTATTCCCATTTATTTCCATTTTAAAACTGTTTTATTCAGGCTTCACAAAGGGGTGGCCTGAGGCAAAGACCTTCCTGACATTCAGGGCAACAGAACAATAGGTAAGCAAATGAACCAAAATATGGTTTCTTCACTGAGCGTTTACTGGTCACAATGATGTCTGAGTTTTCTAAGATGTTCCCATTTCCTATAGCTATCAAGTACATGGCCATGTCACAGAGCTTGGGGGTGGTATGTATCTTGGACACAAAACTATGAGGCTATTCTGGAGAGTGGCCAGAATTCAGGAAGAAAACAGGAACTTAGGAAGTTAGTAGGTGTTGCCCATCCATAAGGAAAGCCACAGACCATTCATCAACTAGGCCTGATGAATGCTGGAAAGTTTTCCACTAGACAGGACACATACATTGATACATTCTCTTTTCGAATGTCTACAACCATGGACAGAGTGGGATACACAGACATAGAAGCACTCGCCTAGTCAAACGACTTTCTAGAAACAGTCCACTCCAATCAAAACAACAGCCTTTCCTACCTATTCTCAGAACATGAGACAAAACCACAAACTCACACCCACACCCACAAAGGCACCTCCTTAACTCAAGTAGGTCTGTGACTATCCGGAGTGTCCTCTGAATAGTGGGCCATACTATGTTCCCCTAAAATGGCCTGTACTGTCTCAGATCTGGTCTCCTTGGCCAACTCTGTGAAGTTGTCAACAGCCAGCGGTGAACCACTACCTGCTTTCTCAGTAAAGGCCCCTCTTCAGAGCTCTTCAGGCATTTGGCAATCATCATATCAGTAGGTACCAAGGAAGACTGACTCTGTCCTTGGTAAATCCAAACAAGTGAGACCACTGGGATTGGGACTTGGACTGGCTCTCGGTGCCTGGCTTCCTGGATCCCAAATTCAGAGATTTCCATCACCAGGAAAGTGAGGTGAGGTCACTTCCTTCAGGAACCGAATGAGGTCACTGCCTTGGCAACCACTTTGTCCTACCAGATTCATCCATAGTTCCCATGAGATGGAGGCTGCCACTACTTCCTGTGACACTTTCACAAGTTAGAATGGTATATCAACCATAGGCACCTGAGAACAGCTCTCCACACAGGCATGGTTTGATCAATCTTCTCTACATTAAGAAAGGAGAGGCTGATTCAGACACATCCCTTAATACTGACCAGGTTGTTTGTCATGGAAGATGACTTTTGCTCTATTAGGTCCTTCATAGCTGCCTGCAACTTCTCCAGGGTATCATTTCTGCTTGTACCTTTGATGTTCTCAGCAGGTGGAAGAGCCCCTACATTACTGTATTGTAAGACAAACTCTCTCCCGGCTCTTCTGTACAGTTAGTTTGAGGGTACAGTGTATGGTTAGAGTAATAACAGGTTTGATTTAGGTTAGAAATCATACTGAGGAATGAACAATGGTATTGGGAACTCGCGATATTTACGAGAATATATAGGTGAAATATAAGTATGAAAACAGAAATCTAGATAAGATTTGAATCCAAGAAGGGCATTGGGCTGTTGATTGGGATACTTAGCTTTGAATTATATTCTGCACAGATGTCTCAGATAAATTGATATACAATGGCATAGGACCTTGTACCTTGGATGATTGATTGTCAAAGAGAATTTCCAGTCAAAACGGGATAGTCGGTAGGATTAGGAAGATAGTTGGTAGGTATAGAAAAAAGAGTGAGTATAGGATTTCGAACAAAAGTTCTGTAGCAATAGGGTTTCGGATAGAGAGTGAATGTAAATTTCAGCACATGTAAAGAGTCAGTCACAATGATGAACTCAGGAAAATATGTATGAAAGCAGATATCAATGGAGACATTAGGAAATCAGGAAAAGCATAAAGTGCGGGTTAGTATTAGTCATTTTCAACAGGGTTGAGGTTGAATATATAATCTTAGAAAGCAACAAATATGTAGTCACCAATAGGATTGATTTGCGAGCATTAAGCAACCTGGACATGGATGTTTTTAGAAATCCATGCTCACTTTCCATTTAGGATTTGGTGAAAGGTTAATAAGATAGGTACTTGTCACTTCCTGTTTTTCTGTATGCTTAACAAAACACTGTTGAAACCTTGAGGACTGTTTGCTAATTTTTTTCCCAGAATGTGCTGTCCCCGACTGCCAAACAGAGAATGTACACCCTCACCTGTTTGCACGCAAACCGCCCACTCGCCCTGACCCATCAATAAGCTTCCCTCCCTGCCCTCTTCAAGTAAAGTATATAAGCTCTGCTTAAGCTGTTCTCATTGCTCTCTGCTCTATTCAAGTGAGCACTGAGCCCCAGATTGCTAGACTCCCAATAAACCCAAGGTAACTTTTGATGTGGAGGGGACCCCAGTAAACTTTGAAGTGGATACAGGGGCAGTATACTTAGTCCTTAAGGCCCCACTGGGCCCTCTATCAAATAAAAGCTCTCTAGTTCAAAGTGCTAACACCAGTAAATATGGGAATTAGACAACTAAGAAAACCATGGACATGAGGAAAGGAAAAATCCATCACTCCTTCCTAATAATCCCAGAATGCCTGGCCCCATTGATGGGCAGAGATCTGCTCACCAAGCTCCGGGCCAAAATGACTTTTAACCATGAAGGCCCCAAAATGATATTTCTAAATCCTTTAGTATAAACTCCTATATTCATGGCTTTAAATATGTCAGTAGAAGATGAACAGCAACTCTTCACACCCCCCAAGACTGATCAAACAGGCAAGCTACCCCAGAAATGGATAACAGATTACCCAGATGCCTGGAAAAAAACTGCTGGGTTAGGACTAGCCATGAAACAACCTCCAAAAACAGTGGAGTTCAAAACCTCAGCCTCCCCAATCAATGTCAAAAAATATCCTCTGAGCAAAAAAGCTAAAGATGGGATAAGGCCCCATATTCAGAAATATCTGGCCTTAGGGTCCTAAGGCCTTGTCAATCATCCTAAAACACTCCCCCGCTACCAGTATAAAAAGCCAGGAGCCGGGGACTATCCCCCATTAAAGACATAAGAGAGACCTACAACAGAGTGTAGGACATTCACCCCAGTGTACCTAATCCGTACAATCTGCTTATCACTCTGAACCCTGAGAGGAAATGGTATACTGTTCTGGACTTAAAAGATGCTTTCTTTTGCTTGCCTCTGCATAAATATAGTCAGTTGCTGTTTGCTTGCTAGTGGGTAGACCCAGAAACTGGAACGTGTGGTCAACTAACTTGCACTAGACTCCCCAAAATGGTTGAAAAACTCCCCCACTCTCTTTGATGAAGCCCTCCAAACAGATCTCAACAGCTTCAGAACTATGCACCCCGAAGTCACCCAGCTTCAATACGTGGATGACCTGCTACTGGCACCCAACACCAAGGATATCTGTGAATCTGGGACCCAAGCAGTATTATGTGAGCTTCCTCAACTCGGGTATAGAGCTTCTTCCTAAAAGGCCCAAATTTGCCAGCAAGAAGTAATCTTCCTGGGCTATTCCTTTAGGGGCAGTAAACGATGGCTCACTGAGCCCAGAAATCAAATGGTTGTGCAGAAACCACCCCCATCTAACAGCAGACAACACAGAGAGTTTCTTGGGACTGCTGGGTTTTGCAGGTTAAGGATTCCTGTGTTTGGGTCCTTAACTTCTCATTTACACCCGCTGTTAAAGGGAGATGCCCAATTCTAATGGACCCCTGAGATCCAGCAAGCTTTTGATAACATCTAAGGACACTGACACTGTACTCCTCAACTTCACTGAGCAAAGCCTGAAATTTCAGAAAGCCCTACACTACGTTAAAAATGTACATCAGTTCACTCACCTTGGTTCAAAGAAATTGCAGGCATTCCTGAAGGATCAAGAACAGAGTTTTCCACTAACGGACTCACAGTGAAAGGAAATAACTGAACAGGTAAAAAAAAGCCTGTCGGGTCTGTCAATAGATTAATGCTTACACTTCCAAGCTTCCTGCAGGAAAGCACCTACGAGGAACCAGACCAGGACAATTCTGGGAAGTGGACTTTACTGAAATTAAGCAAGCATGGTATGGACTTAAATATCTCCTACTCTTTGTAGATATATTTCAGGATGGATTGAAGCCTCCCCCCCCCAAAAAAAAAGGCGCAAATGGTGGTCAAGAAGATCCTGAAAGATATTTTTCCAAGGTACGGCCTGCCTAAGGTAATAGGGTCTGATAATGGACCAGCGTTCATGGCCCAGGTAACTCAGGGGTTAGCCAGGACCCTGGGGATTAATTGGAAGTTACATTGTGCTTATAGACCCCAGAGTTCAGGACAGGTAAAAAAATTAAATAGAACCATTAAAGAGACCTAAACGAAATTAAGCTTAAAGAGTAGCATAAAAGATTGGACTATGCTCCTGCCTTATGCACTATTTCATGCAAGAAATACTCCCTCTGTTTCTTTGTGTAACCTCACCCCCTATGAAATTCTCTATGGGGCCCCATCTCCAGTAGGGGACCTAACCCTAACTCAAAGATCTAACGATCCCTTCCACACCACCTTGCTTGACAGACTTAAAGTTCTGGAAGGAACTCAGCAATACCTGTGGAAACAGCTGGCCACTGCCTACCAACCTGCTGAAGAGGGTACTCCACATCTATATCAAGTAAGAGACTTTGTCTACATAAGACAACATCAGGTGTCATACCTGGAACCCGGCTGGACAGGACCATACCAGGTGCTACTTATAACACCTACAGTGCTAAAGTTAGACGGAATCACTTCCTGGTTCCTAATTCTCATCTCAAGCCTGTGCCCTGTCCAGAATCTGTCTGAAAAATGGAAAAGACTGGTAACATTTTCAAATTGTATATTCGCCATCTGAATAAGACTATAGACTCTCCAATTGGTCACCAGTAGTCCTAACCCTCATCAACCCGTTCAGCAGCGATGGCTGATCACAAATCCTACTAGACAAGAAGTATGGTCTATCGCACATACAGCCCACTTAGGGACCTGGTGGCCATCTCTCCACCAAGAAATTTGTCAGCTGGCTATACGTCTTTCCTATTGGGAAATCCCTGATGAAGAGGATCCCCAAAAATTCCATTAAATACTTTCCATACAATAGATAATGGAAACAAACATTATGGATGTAGGGACACGCGAGCCAGATGCAGGTTGGCTAGCCTAGATTACTATGTTTGCCTGGCGGACTACCAAAGCCAAAAACAGCCATGACTGTGTGGGGGAAAAGCCAACTTCTTCTGTAAATAATGGGGATGTGAGGATACAGGGGCTATCTGGTGGAAGCAAAACTCCTCATCAAATTCAGTACACAGCATTGGCCATATTACCAGTTAGATAACAAAAACCGATGGCCACCAGAGGGGTCTCTAGATCCTCAAATTTTGCGTGACCTTTTCAACTTCGACAATTGCTCAAAAGTGTGGAAGGAAATTCCCCTACGTGTAGGCCTTTTCCCTCCTATGCTCAAATCCTGAACTATGCTTCTCCAATAGATACTCACCCGCAGCCTTCTGCCCCAGACTCTCTGCTGTCACTCCCACATCAGCAACCTGATTTCTCAGCTCCAGTTACTAGATCAAAAACCCAAATTTCCGTCGGTTCTCAGACCATTGCCCCTTGCTGAGCTTGCAGGTACTGAGGTACCCTTCCACCCTCTCACTCCTCTCTCCTCCTGTCAGTGCCCACACCGGGTCCCACCAGGTCCTCTTACCAGCTAACCCAAAGCTCAAACCAGCTAAGGAGTGCCCTCAGACGCCTATCAAAGATGTAATTAAAATGGCCTTTAAAGTTGCTTTGTCATCACTGAAAACAGGTTACTAAGAATTTAAAGTCCCTCACAGGCTTTTTGGGATACTCACTCCCGTCTTCCCCTCTGCTCTACCTGTTCTACTGCTCAAGTTTTGTTGCCAGGAAAATCCCAAACCCCTTTCCCATAATTCTTTTATATCTCTTTTTCCTCATCCTCAGATCCACGGAGCTGCTCTCATCCCCTGCCTTCCCTGTCTTCCCCTCTGTACCAGGCCCACAGAAAAGTCTTAAATGACCTTCTCCAGAAGTCTTCACCATGGCTGACTTTAAGCCTTTCAGCAACACAGTTCCTATAAAAGAGTTCAATGTACATAAACTTCCTCTATTCGTGTTGCTCTGTTCTACTTGGCCACTGGCTGGAAAAATCAGCACTCCTAAGCTAGACACCCCCTTAGTAGTTTTTAACAAAATATATTAAGAAGGCCTCTGGCCTAGAGCTGGGGCTTCATAGAGATGGCTACATTTCTAAGATATAGAAGTTACCAACTGGGCTCCATGGTAACAGCTGGCAGGGAGGAAAAGAAAAAAAAGAAGAAAAAAGCTCTCCCCATCCCAGGTGTCATTAGGAAGTTAACTTTCCCAGAACAGAGGAAAAAAAACAGAAACAAAAACTGCTTTTTGTGAACTTCTGCAGACTGTGAACTTCTGAGCCCCTTCCCTTACATGCTGGGTACAAAATTCTGAAACAACCTAAACTTTGGGTTCAGGGATTAATTGATTACAACAGAAGCAATGGCCTCTAAATCCGGATGCAACCAAATAAGACTGTTTCCCTGTCTTCTGTGCTATCTTAGGTACCTTGCCTTGTCCATCTCTACAGCAGTACAATTCTATACACTTAAACATTGTTTATGTTTTCATAAAATGGTCAACAGATGTGATTAATTATGTAATGGTGCAGATGTTTTCCAGAGTGCTCTATCATGACGCAGGTACATTTAAATATCAAATAGGGGGGCAAACAACCCGGTTCTGCCAGGAACCTGTATCCCTCACTTTAGTCATCCTATTATGAATAGGAGTTGCTGCAGGGGTGGGCACAGGAACCACTGCCCTGGTCCATGGGACACAACAAATGACCCAATTAGAAGCAGTAATAGACCAAAATTTAAAGATATTAAAAACCTCCTTCACAGCTTTACACGAATCTTTAACCTCTCTCTCTGAAGTTATTTTACAGAACAGTCGAGGGTTGGACCTCCTCTTCATGAGAGAAGGGGCCTTCGTCCTGCATTGAGGGAAGAATGTTGTTTTTATGCCGACCATACTGGAGTTGTAAAAGAATCTATGATTAAATTAAGAAGATGCCTTGAAGAGCATCAACAAGAGAGAGAGGCCCAAAAAAGGTGGTTTGAGTCTTGGTTCACAAAGCCCCGTCATTAACTACGTTTTCATCAGCCCTGGCCGGTCCATTAATAATCCTCATATTATTGGTAATTGTAGGACCCTGTTTGATCAACCGTGTAGTTTCCTTTCTCCATGCTCAAATTGGACAAGTTAAACTTATGGTAATCAGAAAACAATATACCACACTAGTAAACATAAAATGTGACACCCCCAATGATCATTTTTATGATTAAAAGTAACCAAAAGAAGAAGTGGGGAATGAAAGGTTAATAAAATAGGTACTTCTCACTTCCAGTTTTTCGGTATGCTTAACAAAACACTGTTGATGTCTTGAGAACTGTTTGCTAATCTAGTTCCCTGAAAGTGCTCTACCCAACTGCAAAACTGCAGAATGTACTTCCTCACCCATTTGGACGCAAACCGCCCACTCGCCCTGACCCATCAATAAACTTTCCTATCTGCCCTCTCCAAGGAAAGTATATAAGCTCTGCTTAAGCTGTTCTCAGGGCTCTGTGCTCTATTCAAGGGAGCTCTGACCCCAGCATGGTGGACCCCCATAAATCCTTGGCTGTTGCATGAGACAGTCTCTGGTAGTCTCTTCCTCCAACACTCGCCTGACCTTTACATTGGTAAAATAATAAGGGTCATCTTTGCTTTTTGTGTCCAGAATATTACTGTGATAAAATGTATAGGTAGATAAGGTGACGTGAGTATTTCTTGCACCATTTCTGGGAGCAATATTTTGAAGATGTATAAATTAGTATTGGGGGTACAAATAGGTCTATCCTGTGACTCTGAATATAGAGATAATGCATGAATAGACAATAATGTGAATAAATAATATAATGGGTTCCAAATTTAAATAATGGATTCCATTGATATCTGAAAATATACAGGAAATCTTATATTGATATACATACATTCATTTCAACCACTAATACATCTAATGGTAATATTAGGATTATGGTTTATCATGAAGAGTGTGTGAGTTTTGCTTCAAAAGTGATCATGGAAATTAAAAATAATGTGTTTGGAAAGAAGTCTCATGAAAAGCCCAGTCAAGAAACCTAGAGGAATTTATGTGTTCTGAAGCAGGAAGTGATGAAAGTGAAACCACTGCCTATAAGTTTGCTAACTTGTGGATGGAATATATATCCTATCATGTGCATAAATTGAAGAAATAGTATTGTAGCAGTGCTGAATAAAAATGACCTTCAAAATACACATCATGTCCCACTGGAATCTACTTGCATTGATGTTAAACTGGGTCAGTTACTGTAGAAATAATAGTATTTGTATGCAAAATAAACTGAAGTTAGTTTTAAGTACTGGAAACAAATATGTATTTCAGGTGGATGAATATTTCTGTGAAAAATCTTGTGAAAAGTTTATTATAAATCCATATACATGAACATGAATGAATTTAGAGAGTGTATATAAGACACATATATTTCTGGAGAGTATATATATATATATATATATATATATATATATATATATACACACACACACATACACACACACACACACAAAATACACACACACACAGACATTAAATTAGCAATATATATGCCAATCGAAATTTATCATGATATATATATCATCCACAGATGCAAAAATATTTCTTTAATTGAACATGGATTTATGTATAATGTTGTTCAACTAGGAAGCTCACCTATAGGTTGAATTTTCAGTTCCAACAGCGTTTAAGAGGAGTGATCACTTCTCACAAATTGTATTTGCCAAATCAGCCACCTCACAAAAATGTACATGTGATACCAGGTATGATTCTATATGTGCATTTAAAAGTACATATGCTAAATAGGATACAGAGAAAGGGAGACAGGAATTCACATATTTGTTAACCTTAAAAACACATGGAGAACTATTTAAATTAAATATTGACTAGATTTATAACACCTACCATTAATCATGCAAAATACAAGTACAACTATACACTATGATTTCTCCTAACTGCTTGTATTCCTATTCTGTTTGTGTTATTTTTCTCCATCATATTAGTAGTAGTAGTCAGAGTCTAGTAGGGTATGGGTTCATGTCAGAGATTCAGTATTTTGAATGGAAAATTGTAAAATGAATGCAATGTGTATGTAAATATGTGCTACAAAAAAATGTTCACACTCTCATCCAGAACATTGCCTTGACATTGCCTTTGTTCCGAGTAAGACACAATTAGAGGAGAAAAGTTAGAAAATCTGTGAATATATATCAGGAATGAAAAATGCTCAGGAGTTCACAACCTCCGAGGTGGTAGAGGAGTTTTCAAAAGTAAGGGACAGGGTAAACATTTCTCAAACATGGAGCTCTGCTGGTGTAAAGACTTCTTGAGAAACTTCCTCTGAGGTTGGGCACTTAAAAATATATGTTGTTGTTAGGAGCTTTAGCTTCCTTTGTTGGGAGACCATCAAATCTGGGTGTGCAACAATGTGACCTGGAGGATATTGTTTCTAATTTTACAATGAACATGAGGCAGCCATGCTGAATACTCTCTTTGTAGTTTAACTATGGTCACTGGGTTGTAAGTGTCTCCACGTGTGGATTGTGAAGCCATTTGGTCATTCTCCAATTTTCGTGGTGTTTCTCACAGGTGCACTGGGAGTTTGGTATTTGCTTCATGAAATACAAGGAGCTAAACTGGGACACAGTGCTGGAGAGAGTTCTGTCCCGTGTGGAGGGTCACGGTCTGCATGAGAATGCACCAACCAGGATTCAATTCCACATTAGTTGCCCCCATTTCCATAGCAACCTGATTCTGAACATTGCCCTGAAACCTCTCTATATAAAAAACACCTTTGCATAGAAGGGTCTGCTGGCTGTACCATGTCAGTCACAAGCCTTTGGGAAGCCAATGGCAGATCCATATGTCACCACCACACATGTTTTATCACACACCTTCACACCACTGCTCTAGGCCCACTAATGAGCAGGATCCAACTTACTGGCATCACTGTTCTACACAAATTTCATGAAACCCAGTAAATCAAGGCACTGTCTGGTACACTCATCATCAGCAACAGGACATCCAAAAGTTCTCCAGTGCCACCTGGTCATGGGAATTTCAAAAATTTCATGGTATTTATCAAGCCATTTGTCAAGGATGAAGTTGGAGGCTCTGGGGGTTTCAATTCATTCAGGAACCATTAAATGTTGAGGAAGCTCATTTCAATGAAAGCTCTAGAGAACACTCACAGGCAAGGCTTCCCAAAGAGTAGCCAAAAGGTCACATGAAGCCAGGCCCATTGAGGTCTACAATGTGAGGTCCATGCGTGTTTTGACTCAACTGTGGCTGCAAAGTCTTTCAGAATAAAATCATGTGATATCCTGGCTGAGATTCCCAGTGCTCTGTGGAAAGCCACTCTGGGCCTAGATCTCAGGTTCCAAGGGCAACTCTCATGCATGGCCTAGTAAAATTCAAACACAATTGATGACAATGCTTCTCTGAGGTCAGTTCCAGAACTCAGACTCTAAGGGGAATCACACCAGAGTTAAAGCCCAGTTAAACCCAGGCATCTCTTCCAACTGCCACACAACTTACCACAATTCAAAACAAAATTCTCCCACATGGCCCTTATCTTCTTCCATGTAGACCCTCATCATAACCTCTGGATGGAATTTTCCATGAGGGGCACAGACCAAGACAATGTCCAAAATAACCTACCTTTCCCCCGATTTGCCTAAAATCAGTGTGGCCTGGAAACCCTGACTGTGAACGAGGAGTGATCAAATAGGTCTGCCATTAATACTGCTTGGCTTCTCCAATTTGAGGCCTACTGACTGTGGGGTTTAGACTCTTTATGTGAATTGGAGTAATGAGAACACCCAAGCACGTATGGGCTAGCCTCTGCAGGGCTTTGAATAACTTACTTGACCCAAAGGATCCCTATTCTCACTTGATAGATGTCAGGAACCTTTGAAAGGAAGGCAAGAGTCTTCATCCACAATGACAGCTCTTTTGGCTATTTTGGTTCTGTATGCATCCATGGGATCTTTCTTTAGATCCATCAGGTGCTGAGAATCTAACCCACAGCCTCACACAGGGCCAAGAGGCTGATTCAGACACATCCCTTTCCAAAGCAATTAAGCAAAGAGCCCTAGGTGATGCCCATTCTTTTCCATTTGAAAACTGTTTTCTTCAGGCTTCACAATTTGGTGGCCTGAGGCAAAGAACTTCGTGACATTCATAGCAACAGAATAATAGGTAAGCAAAAGGCCCAAAGCAGGGTTTCTCCACTGAGATTTAGTGGTCACACATATATCTGATTTTTCTGAGATGCTCACAATTCACTTGAGCTATCCAGTACATGGCCATGTCACAGAGCTTGGAGGTGGTACATACCTTAGAGACAAAAACATGAGACTATTCTGGAGAGGGGCCAGAATTCTGGAAGAAAACTGTAACTTAGGAAGATTGCAGGTGTTACCCATTGATAAGGCAATCTGAACTCCATTCATAAATTGGGCAGGATGAATTCTGGGAAGCTTTCTACTAGACAGGACACATCCATTGATGCATTCTTTTTTTCTAATGAGTACAACCACGGACACAGTGAGGTAAACAGACATAGAAACACTCACCTTGTCAAATGACTTACAATAAACAGTTCATTCCACAGCACATAAAGCGCCTTGCCTACCTATTCTCAGAAAATGAGACAAAACCACAAACCAACACCCACAAAGGCAGCTCCTTCCCCCAAGAAGGTCTGTTACTATCTGGAGTGTCCTCTGACTGGTGGGCCATATTATTTTCCCCCTAAATGGCCTGAAATGTCTCAGATCTGGTCTCCTTGGCCAACTCTGTGAAGGTGTCAGGACCCAGAGGTGAGCCACTACCTGCTTTCTCAGGAAAGGCCCCTCTTCAGAGCTTTACTGGCATTTTGCAATCCTCACATCAATACGTACCAAGAAAGACTTACTCTGTCCTTGGTAAATCCAAACAAGTGAGACCACTGGGACTGGGACTGGGACTGACTCTGGGTGCCTGGCTTCATGAATCTCAAGTTCTGAGATTTCCTTCACTAAGGAAGTGATGTGAGGTCACTTCCTTCAGGAACTGAATGAGGTCACTGCCTTGGCAACCACTTTGTCCAACCAGTGGCTTCCAAGTCTCACATGAAAAGGAAGCTGTCCCTAATTCCTGTGACACTTTCACAAGTTAGAATCTTATATCAACCATAGGCACCCGGGAACAGCTACCCACACAGGCCTGGTTTGGTCCATCTTCTCTACATTAAGAATAGAGAGGCTGATTCAGACAGAAACCTTCATCCTGACCAGGTTGTTTGCCATTGAACATGACTTTTGCTCTCTCAGGTCCTTCATAGCTGCGTATATATTCTCCAGTGATCATTTCAGCATGGAACGTTGAGGGTCTCAGTAGGTGGAAGAACCCCTACATTTCTTTACTGTAAGACCAACTCTGTCCCTTCCCTCTGTAAATTTAGATTGAGGGAACAGTGTATGGTTAGGGTTAACAACATGTTTTATTTGTGTTAGGAATCATTCTGCTGGATGAATAATGGTATTGGGAACCTGAAATATTTATAAGAATATGTATTTGAAATATAAGTATGAAAAGAGAAATCTAGGTAAGATTTGAAGCCAGGAAGGGCATTGGGCCCTTGATTATGATATTTAGCTTTGAATTACATTCTGCAATGTGGTCGCAGGTAAATCTACATACAATGGAATAAAACCTAGTACCTCAGATGCCTGAATGTCTAAGAGAACATCCAGTCAAAAAGGGATAGTCAGTAGGATTAGGAAAATAGTAGGTTTAGGTTGAAGAGTGAGTCTTTGAGTTGGAAATATAGTTCTTTAGCAATAGGGTTTCGTTTAGAGAGTGAATGAAAATATCAGCACATATGAAGAGTCAGTCACAATGATGAACTGGGGAAAATATGTAGGAAAGCAGATATAAAATAGAGACATTAGGAAATCAGGCAAAGTATAAAGTGAGTAACAGGATTAGACATTTTCAACAGGGTTGAGGTTGAATATATGATATTAGAAGAAACAAATATGTAGTCACCAATAGGATTGAAATTTGAGAGCATTAGGCGACCTGGACATGGATGGTTTTAGTAATATATATTCACGTTCAATTTAGGTTTTGGTACAATCATAAGTGTTACCTTTACATTTGTGTCCAGAATATTACTGTGATAAAAATGTATATGTAGATCAGGTGATATGAGTATTTCTTCCACCATTATGGGGAGCAATATTTTTACAACCTATAAATTAGTATTGGGGAAAAAAATAGGTGTACCCTGTTTTGATGAATATAGAGATGATGAATGAATAGACCAAACTGTGAATAAATAATATAACTGGACCCAACATTAGAAATTGGAATTGGAATAAATTGATATCTGAAAATATACAGGAAATCTTATATTGATATTGGCATACATACATTCATTACAACCAGTTGTACATCTAATGGTAATATTAGTGTTACGGTTGATCATGAAGAGTGTGTGAGTTTTGCTTCAAAATTGATTATGCAAATCGAAAATAATGTGTTTGCAAAGAAGTCTCATGAAAGACCAGTCAAGAAACATGGAGGAATACATGTGTTCTGAAGCAGGAAGTGATTGAAAGTGAATCAAAAGTTTTAAATTTTGAAATTTTGGATGAAACATTTATCCTATGATGTGCATAAACTGAAGAAATAGTACTATACCAGTGTTGAATAAAAATGAATGTCAAAATACACATCATGTCCCATAGGAATCTACTTGCATTGATATTAACCTGGGTAAGTTACTGCAGAAATATTAGGATTTGTATGCACCTTTCATTGAAGTTAGTTTTCAGTACTAGTAAACAAATATGTGTTTCAGGGGGATGAATATTTCTGATAATAATCTTGTAAAAATTTGATTATAAATCCACATACATGAATATGAATGTATTTAGGGAGTGTATAATAAGACACATATATTTTATATTTTAAAAAATCTGGAGATTGTATATATATATATATATATATATATATATATATATATATATATATATATATATATACACACACACACAAACACAAAACACACACAGACATTAAAGAGTAGCAGTATATATGCCAATCGAAATTCATGGTGAAATATATATCGTCCACTGATCCAAAAATATTAATTTTACTGAACATGGATTTATGAATAATGTTGTTCAACTAGGAAGATCACCCATAGGTTGAATTTTAAGATCCAACAGCATTTACGTGGAGTTATCTCTTCTCATAATTTTTATCTGCCACGTCAGCCTCCAAACAAGTATGTACATGTGATACCAGCTAGGATTCTATATGTGCATATAAAAATACATTTGCTGAATAGGCTACAGAGAAAGGGAGATAGAAATTCACATATTTGTTAACTTTAAAAACACATGGAGAACTATTTCAATTAAAAATTATCTAGATTTATAACACCTACTCTACATAATGCAAAAGGCAAGTCCAACTATACACCATGCATTCTCTGTACTGCTTGTATTTCTATTCTGTTTGGGTTATTTTTCTCCATCATATTAGGATTAGTAGTCAGAGTCTAGTAGGGTATGGGTTCGTGTCAGGGATTCAGTATTTTTAATGGGAAATAGGAAAATGAATCCAATGTGTATGCAAATATGTGCTACACAAAAATCTTCCCACTCTCATCCACAACAATGCCTTGACATTACCTTCACCCCAGGTAAGACACAATTAGAGGAGAAGAGTTAGAAAATCTGTGAATACTTATCTGGAATGGAATATGCTCAGGAGTTCACAACCTTGGAGGTGGTAGAGGAGTTTCCAAAAGTAAGGGACACGGTAAACACTCCACAAACATTGAGCTCTGCTGGCCTAAAGACTTCTTGAGAAACTGCCTCTGAAGCTGGGCACTTGAAATGTATGTTGTATTAAGGAGTTTTAGCTTCTTTTGTAGTGAGACCATCAAAGCTGGGTCTGCATCTATATGACCTGGAGAACATGGATTCTTATTTTCAAATGAACCTGAGGCAGCAGTGCTGAATTCTCTCTTTGTAGGTAAAGTGTGGCCACTGGAGGCTAAGTTTCACCCCGTGTGGACTGTGAAGCCATTTGGTCCTCCTCAAATTTTTGTGGTGGTTCTTGCTGCTGCACTGGGCTTTTTGAACAACAAGTTCAACTGGGACACAGTGCTAGAGGGAGTTCTGTCACGTGTGGTGGGTTAGGGTCTGCAGGAGAATGAAACAACCAGGCTTCTTTCTCACATAGCTTGCACCCTTGACCATATCAACCTGATTCTGATCATTACCTTGAAAGCTCTCCAAATAAAAAGATGCCTTTACAAATAAGGGTCTGCTGGCTGCACCATGTCAGTCACAAGCCATTTGGAAGCAAATGGGCTAATCACATGGACCCACCACAGATGTTTTATCACACACGTGGCTATCACTGCTCTAGGCCCACTACTCAGCAGGCTCCAACTTACTACCATCTCTGTTCTACATTATTTTTATAAATTCCAGTCAATCAAGGCACTCTCTGGTACACTCATGATCAGCAGCAGGACATCCAAAGATACTCCAGTGCCACCTGGTCATGGGAATTTCAAAAATTTCAAAGTATTTATCTAGCCATTTTTCAAGGATGTAGTTGGGAGGCACTGTGGCTTTCAAGAACCATTAAATGTTGAGGAAGCTCATTTCAGTGAAACTCTGGAGAACTTTCATAGGCAACGCTTCCCATAGAGTGGCCAAAAGGTTACATGAAGCCAGGCCTATTGAGGTCTACAATGTGAGTTCCATGTGTGTTTTGACTCTCAAGTATGGCTGCCAAGTCTTTAAGAATAAAATCATGGGATAATTTGGCTGAGATTCCCAGTGCTCTGTGGAAAGCCACCCTGGACCTTGATCTAAGTTTATAAGGGCGACTCTCATGCATGGCTTCCTAAAATCCCAACTCGATTCATGGCAATACTTCTCTGAGGTCACTTCCAGAACTCAGTCTCTAAGGGGATTCACACCAGAGTTCAAACCCAGGTGGACCCAGTCATCTCTTCCAACTGCCACACAAATGACCACAATTAAAACCAAAATAGTCCCACATGGCTCTCATCTTCTTCCATATAGACACTCATCATAACCTCTAGCTGGAGGTTTCTATGAGGAGCGCAGGACAAGACAGTGTCCAAAATACGCACTCTTGCTCGTCATTTCCATAAAGTCAGAGTGGCCTGGACACCCCTTCTGTGAACCAGAAGTGATCAAAAAGGCCTACCATTAATACTGCTCAGCTTCTCCAATTTGAGGCCTATTGACTGTGGGGTTTAGATTCTTTATGTGCATTGGGGTCATGAGAAAACCCAAGCACCTATTGGCTAGCCTCCGCAGGGCTTTGAAGAAGTCATTTGACCCAAAGGATTCCTATTCTCACTTGATAGAGGTCAGGAACCTTACAGAGGAAGGCAAGAGATTTTATCCACAATGACTGCTCTTTTGGCCATTTTGGTTTTGGATGCACACATGGCATCTTTCTTTAGATCCATCAGGTGCTGAGAATGCAAGCCACAGCCTCACACACAGCCAACAGACTGGCTCAGACACATCCCTTTCAAAAGCAATTACTCAAAGAGAGACAGGTGATGCTCATTCATTTCCATTAGAAAACTGTTTTATTCAGGTTTCACAAAGTGGTGCCTTAGGCAAAGACCTTCCTGACATTCAGTGCTACAGAACAATAGGTAAGCAAAGGCCCAAAGCAGGGATTCTCCACTGAGACTTTCATGATCACACAGATATCTGAGTTTCCTGAGATTCTCGCCATTCCCTTCAGCTATCCAGTACACGGCCATGTCACAGAGCTTTGAGGTGCTACATATCTTGGTCACAAAACCATGAGTCTATTCTGGAGAGTGGCCAGAATTCAAGAAGAAAACAGAAACTTAGGAAGACAGCAGGTCTTGCCCATCAATAAAGCAAGCCTCCGTCCTTTCATAAATTGGGCAGGATGAATGTGGGGAAGATTTCTCCTAGACAGGACACATCCATTGATGCATTTTCTTTTGTAATGTCTACAACCATGGACACAGTTGGATACACAGACATAGAAACACTTGCTTTGTCAAATGACTTACTAGAAACAGTCCATTCTAAACCAAAGAAACCGCCTTTCCTACCTATTCTCAGAGCATGAGACAAAACCACATACACACACTCATTCCCACAAAGGCACCTTTTTCCCCCAAGAGGGTCTGTGACTATCAAGAGTGTCCTCTGCCTTGTGGGCCATACTATGTTCCCCCGAAATGGCTTCTCTATTCTCAAATCTGGACTCCTTGGCCCACTCTGTGAAGTTGTCAGGAGCCAGCGGTGAGCCAATAGCTGCTTTCTCAGGAAAAACCCCAATTCAGATCTTTCCTGGCATTTGGCCATCCTCACAACTGTAGATACCAAGAAAGATTGACTCTCTCCTTGGTAAATCCAAAAAGTGAGACTTCTGTGACTGTTATTGGGCCTGACTCTGGCTGCCTGTTTTCAGGGATCCCAAGTTCAGAGAGTTCCATCACCAAGAAAGTGAGGTAGGTCACTTCCTTCATGAAGTGAATGAGCTCACAGCCTTGGCAACCACTTTGTCCTAACAGGTGCTTCCAAGGGTCCCATGAGATGGAGGCTGCCCCTACTTCCTGTGACACTTTCACAAGTTAGAATGGTATATCAACCATTGGTACCGGGGAAAAGATCTCCACACAGGCCTGGTTTGGTCCATTTGCTCTATATTAAAAAGAGAGAGGCTTATTCAGACACATCCCTTCATAGTGACCAGGTTGTTTGCCATGGAAGCTAACTTTTGCTCTCTCAGGTCCTTCATAGCAGTCTACATCTTCTTCAGGGATCATTTCTGCATGGATCTTTGATATTCTCAGCAGGTGGAAGATCCCCAACATTCCTCTTTTGTAAGACCAACTCTGTCCCTGCACTGCTCTAAAGTTAGATTGAGGGAACAGTGTATGGTTAGGGTTAATAATATGTTCAATTTTGGTTAGAAATCATTCTGCTGGATGAATAATGGTATTGGAAACCTGTGATATTTACAAGAATATATAGGTAAAATATAACAGAAATCTAGGGAAGATTTGAAGCCAAGTAGGGCATTGGGCCCTTGAGTGGGATACTTAGCTTTGAATTATATTCTGCACAGATGTCTCAGATAAGTCAATATACAATGAAATTGGATCTTGTACCTCGGATGATTGAATAACAAACAGAACATCTAGTCATAAAGGAATAGTCCGTAGGATTACCAAGGTAGTCAGCAGGTTTATAAAGAAGAGTGAGTATAGGATTTGGACCAAAAGTTCTTTACAAATAGGGTTTCGGGTAGAGAGTGAATGTAAATGTCAGCACATGTGAAGAGTCAGTCACAATGATGAACAGGGGAAAATATGTAGGAAAGCAGACATAAATAGAGACATTAGGAAATCAGCAAAAGTATAAAGTGTGTAATTGGTTTAGACATTTTCAACAGGGTTGAGTTTCAATATATAATCTTAGGAAGAAACAAATATGTTGTCACAAATAGGATTGAATTTGAGAGCATTAGGTAACCAGGACTTGGATGTTTTTTTGTAATCCATGTTCACTTTCCATTTAGGCTTTTTTAAAATCATAAGTGTGACCATTGCATTTTGTGTCCAGAATATTATTGTGATAAAATGTATGTGTAGATCAGGTGACATGAATATTTCTTCCACCGTTTCTGGAGCAATGTTTTGTAGACGTATAATTTAGTATTTGGGGTACAAATAGGTGTACCCTGTGTCTATGAATATGCAGATTATGCACGAATAGACCATACTGTGTATAAATAATATAACTGGTTCCACTTTAAATAATGGATTGAATTGATATCTGAAAATATAAAAGAAATCTCATGTTGATATGCAATCATTCATTCCAACCACTTATACATCTAATGGTAATATTAGGGTATATTTTATCCTGAAAAGTGTGTGAGTTTTGCTTCAAACGTGATTATGGAAATCAAAAATAATGTGTTTGGAAAGAAGTATCATGAAAAGAATAGTCAAGAAACCTGGAGGAATTCATGTGTTCTGAAGCAGGAAGTGATTGAACGTGAAACACATGCATATAAATTTGCGAACTTTTGAATGAAATATATACGGTATGATGTGCATAAGCTGCAGAAATAGTAATGTAGCAGTGTTGAATAAAAATGAACATCAAAATACACATCATGTCCCCTAGGAATCTACTTGCATTGATATTAATCTGGGTCAGTTACTGTAGAAATATTAGGATTTTTATGCACCATTTACTGAAGTTAGTTTTCAGTACTAGGAAACAAATATGTATTTCAGGTGGATGAATATTTCTGAGAATAATCTTGTGGAAACTTGATTTTAAATCCATATAAATCGCAAAACATTATAAACAAAAAACACACACAGACATTAAAATGTAGCATAGTATATGCCAATTGAAATTCATCTTGAAATATATATCATCCACTGATCCAAAACTATTTGTTTAATGAACTTGGATTCATGAATAATGTTGTTCAACTAAGAAGCTCCCCCATAGTTTGAATTTTCTGTTCCAACAGTGTTTAGGAGGAGTGATCTCCTAAATGTGTATGCAAATATGTGCTACACAAAAATATTTCCACTCTCATCCAGAACAATGACTTGATATTACCTTCGCCCCAAGAAAGACACAATTGGAATAGAAGAGTTAGAAATTCTGTGAATACATATCTGGAATTAAAATTCTCGGGAGTTCACAACATTGGAGTTTGCAGAGGAGTTTCCAAAAGTAAGGGAGAGGCTTGATAGACCCAACCTGATTTTTTATTAAAATTGGGAACCATCTTGCCACAAAGCCGTGAAAAGATAATTTTGGCTTTACTCTAAATTACTGCAAATTCTGAACCTGCTTGGAACGCCTGCCCGTGCCTTGAACTCATCCACACCTGGCTCTCTGACCAGATAACAGTACTTTCTGAAACTTTAGTGACACCTCATAAATATTGGCTTTCCCTGGCCAGACAACAACCCTCTCTGAGGCTCTAATGGTCCTCATTATTTCTGATATTGGGGCCAGCAAAAAAAAAAAAATGTAAACTACCATTAGTGTGATGCTTTCAAAGTTTTGTTATCTGTAACCACCCGTTTGTGTAACTTTCTGGGCTATATAGCTGGGCTGTAGGAAAGGTGGGGTTGCTGTCTTGTTCCTGCCATTTTGGGAAGGAGAGGCAGCCCAGCCTGTTGAAATAATAAGCTTGCCTTAATTTGATTTTAATTGGAGTCAGTGGTCTTTTCTTTCATCCTAGTCCAAAATTTTGGAGTTCCCCAGTGAGATGACCCTGCCCGAGCAGATCACAAAACCAGACTGCTGAAAATTCTGAAGCTGGCCTTCCCTCCAGGGCACTGGGCTGGAGAACCACTCTAGGGGGTACACAACTTGAGATGTTCCAAGGCCTTGGAGTGAGCCGTCAGTCTGGGGAGCACTGCAGTGAACCACCACACTAAAACTATTATCAAGCCTCTGGTGGAGGAGGCCTCCATAGGTAAGTGGCGCCTTTATAACATCTGATATCTGGTTAAGGGAGATCTCTTCTGATGACAGAGAGGTGGCCTGGGGAGGCTCACATACACTCCTGTCCAGGACAGTAATGAGAATCATGCTGTCCTCTGTTCTGTTCTGTAGGGAATTCCTCTGGAAGGGTAGAGAGGTGCCCATGGGTACACACACGCTCCTACCCTGGAGCTTTAGCAAGATGTTGCATTGCTCCTCTGTTTTTCTGTTTCGGCACCAGGATTCTGTTTTTCTGTGTTTTGTTCTGTGGTCTATATGTTTTTTGTTGTTTGTTTTTGTGCGTTTTTTTGTTTGATTTCTGTGGTAAAATTTTAAGGATATTGGACGTGAAAAAGGGTAACAAATCAATTAAGCCTGACACCCTTTCGACTGTGTTTTAAGGAACTGTGATGAACTTTACCCACCTTTGTTAAGCAGGAAGAAAGAAGCCCCTAGCTGGCTGCCTGGAGCACACCCACTGCACAGGGCAATGCCTGCTGGGGAACGAAGAACTGAGTATATCCCAGGTTAACAAGTGAAACTCTTTAAAATCCCTTGTCCCTCCAGATCATGAGAGTCACAACCTTTTGGCAGAGTCCCCTTGTTTTTCCTTTGTTAGCAAAGCAATAATCCTCCATTTTCTTTTTCTCAAAACCCTGTCCTCATTATTAAATTAGCATTAATTTGCTTCAGGGTCAGAAACCGAACTTTAAGTTACAAATTTTGATACCCGGCCCCATCCCAGAACTTTTTGAGAGCTGACGACTGAAATGTTAGGAGATGGAGCATGCTTGGAGTGGACCCGAAACAGAAGAGCTAATCCTGTAAGTAAAAGGAGGGACTGAGGGACCCCAGCAACTGCCAAAGCCCTGTTGCTTCAGGGAATTCCCTCCTTCCTTCCCTGCACTGTAAGCATTATGACACCTCTGTCTTCTTTTAAAAGAGAAAAATAAAAAGGGGACACTAAATGCAGTAAAGTCACCATGGAGACCCTTGATTTTACATTTCAGGTAGCTTCTCTGTGAAAACATCTGGTCCCCTTGTGGGGACATCTGTGGTGCCAATGGTGCAGGAGATTTTTCTCTTATGTGCTCTGTTTTAAAGGCTTCTGTCTGTCAGCCATATTCTGGAGTTCCTTTCTGTCTGTCTTGTGCCTTTGTTTTTGGCCCTTTAAGACATGTGCAATAATGTGTTTATATTATAAATTGTTTCTTGAGAATGATCTTAGCTGAATGTGTGTCTAAATGATGATGTTTTATTGTAAAAATCTGGTATCTGAATGCGTTTTTTGAAGCATTGCACAATCTTGCAGGTAAAAGTCGGGTTTAGGTAATTGTTTAGTTTTTGATTTCAGATAATTCATGCCAGAGAACTTAAATACTTAGGATGGAAAACTAAAGAACTCTACTTCCAAGTTGGCAAGTAACTTCCCAATCATGCAGTCTTTTTTTCTCCAATTTTGAATTGGGTAGCCTGGGAAAATGTCACTGTGTTTACCAGTGCATTAATTTGGACAAGGATAGTAAATCATAGTATGATATCTGTTGACAAAACAAGATGTAAAGATATAAAATTTTGTGAATTGTATCTTAAACTTGTAGCATAATTTTCAACATCCTAACCAGAAAATTATGGTTAAAATGCCTTAGGCCTGAGGTGTCTGCTCAGAATAGCAGTTTTTTCCTGCTCCTTCCAGACCTCAGCCAGGACTTCTGTTGAAATGCAAATGAAAGTCTCCTGTAAGCTCAGTAGGAGACTGATCTGAGGCCTAAGGGAAAAAAATGGTAAATTGTATGGTATTTACTAATTACCGGCCAGTCATTTTTTCTAGGACTCATAATTTTTTCTTAGATTCTTTTTTTTTTTTTGAGTTTATGATTTTGATCCTACAGACCTAGGTTAATATTTTTCTGATCAGTTTTATCTTTGACCAACTGTGGAGTTTTAAAAACATTGCAATGGTGATTTCACCTGTGAAAAGCTACAAGGCCTTCACTATTATTAGGTGTGCACACTTTTGTTATGTGTTGTATATCTATATATATATATATATATATATATATATATATATATATATATATATACACACATATGTCCGTATATCATTCAAATGATACACAAATTAACATATATAAGGAGCACTCATATAAAAAAGCGCTCATAAAAACAAATTTTAAAATGTGGACCACAGATCTTTAATTCACATGGTTTAAATGTTTCAATTTAGATTGGATAAACAGATAAATATAAATGTCTTCAAATTTATGCCTATAAGTTTTTCTAGGTGTTCAAAAATCTAATAAAATATTATTGTCTACCAAAGGTCTATATGACTTTGTTCTAGGACTTTTCCTTCAACCAAAAAATGGTTTACACTGTTCAATATATTTGTCTAATATTTTGATTAAAAAGTAAAGTAAATTTGATTTGGATTTACTCATTCATGAGTGTTTTTGTTTGATATCTGATTGATATACTAAGGTCTATCAATTTTTAGTACAAAATCTGTATAAAATGTTTACAATCTTATACAGACTTTCTACTAAAGTCTGTGTAAGATTGTAAAAATTAGTCATGTGTTAAAGAGACAAAAATTTCTTAAAACATAAGATTACTCATAACATTGTGTTTATTAAGTTTTATTTTTTCCAGAGCAAGCAACCATAAAAATTAAACAACTGTTTAAAACAGAACTGTTATTTTAGAGCACTGTACTGCCATTTCTTTAAAAGATAAACTTGGTTAATGTAGAAACATCAATGTAACTGTGATGCTATTAATGTGCTCATATCTTCCAGTTATACAACTCGATAAGGTAGAAACTTTAAAAGAGCATTATATCAAGCTGGTGTTCTGAAGTTGTATGGTAAATAAAATATATATTGGGGATTTATTTACCTGTTATCAATAAGATATGTAAAGTTTTATGTTACACTTTACATTGTGCAACAATTTAAATGTATTTTTAAATTAATGAGAGCCCAATCTATTTGAATGTTAAAAACATTCAGCCATTCTTTAATTCATGTTTCAAAAGTGATATTATATGGTGTTAGCTAATGTTCATGTGACCTCAAACAATTTATGTAAACTTTGTAAAAGGATATTAAAAAACGAAGATCAGCTTTAGAACTAAAACACTTAAGATTTATAAAGAGCCCTGTCTTACCTGAGATAAGGCTCTGTGTCCCATCTTACTACATGTGAGAATGACTACGAAAGCAGTAGGTCAGATTTTATTTCATTTAAAGTTATGTTCAAAAGTTTTGTTTTTTTCTTTTTCTTTTTTTCTCTCAAGTTTACTAGGATCTCAAACAGGGAATATAAAGTATAACTCACCCAAAAAATTCAGGGTTGCATTACATTAACTAAGTATTTTTACTCTTGTTAAAAAATTTTGTTTTCTAATTTGCTTATAAGTGATCTAAAGATTCCCTGTTGGTGTTTTAACTATGGCTGGAATCTTTCAGAATAAAATCTTGTGATATCCTGGCTTAGATTCCCAGTGCTCTGTGTAAAGTCACCTTGGGCCAAGATCTCAGATTCCAATGGTGAATCTCATGTGTGGCCTCCTGAAATCCCAACACAATTCATGGCAATACTTCTCTGAGGTCAGTTACACAACTCAGTCTCTAAGGGGAATCACAACAGAGTTCAAGCCCAGGTGGACCCAGGCATCTCTTCAAATTGCCACACAAATGATGACAATTAAAACCAAAACACTCTCACATGGCCCTCTTCATCTTTTTATATAGACACTAATCATAACCTCTAGCTGGAGGTTTCCATGAGGGGCACAGCCCAAGACAGTGTCAAAAATAATCTCCCTTGTCCCTCATTTGCCTAAAGTCAGGGTGGCCTGGACAACTTAGTGTGAACCAGAATTGATCAAATAGGCCTGCCGTTAATACTACTCCACTTCTCAAATTTGAGGCCTACTGACTGTGGGGTATAGATTTTTAGTGTGAATTGGAGTTATAAGAAAACCCAAGCACCTATTGTCTCCCCTCTGCAGCCCTTTGAAGAACTTATTTGACACAAATGATCCCTATTCTCACTTGATGGAGGTCAGGAATCTTACAGAGGAAGGCGAGAGGCTTCATCCACAATGACTGATCTTTTTTCCATTTAGGTTTTGGATGCCCACATGGGATCTTTCTTTAGATTCATCAGGTGCTGAAAATCTAAACCACAGGCTCACACAGGGCCAAGAGGCTGATTCATACACATCCATTTCCAAAGCAATGAAGCAAAGAGCCACAGGTGATGCCCATTCATTTCCATTTGAAAACTGTTTTCTTCAGGCTTCACAAAGGGGTGGCCTGAGGCAAAGACCTTTCTGACATTCAGAGCAACAGAACAATAGGTAATCAAAAGGCCCCAAGCAGGGTTTCTCCACGGAGACTTTCCTTGTAACTCTAATATGTGAGTTTTCTTAGTTGCTCGCCATTCCCTTCAGCTATCCAGTACATGGCCATGTCACAGAGCTTGGAGGTGGTACATATCTTGTACAAAAATACATGATACTAATCTTGAGAGTGGCCAGAATTCATGAAAAAAATGGAAAATTAGGTAGATAGCAGGTGTTGCCCATGGATAAGGCAAGCCTCAGTCCATTCATTAATTGGAAAGGATGCATGCTGGGAAGCTTTCTACTAGACAGGACACACCCAATGAGCTATTTTTTTCTAATATCCACAAAGAAAAACACAGTGGGATACACAGACATAGAAACAGTCTCCTTGTCAAATGACTTACTGGAAACAGTCCACTCCAATCCAAACAAACCTCCTTTTTTACCTATTCTCAGAACATGGAAAAAAACCACAAACACAAACCAACACCCACAAATGCAACTCCTTCCCCCAAGTAGGTCTGTCACTATCTGGAGTGTCCTCTGACTGGTAGGCCATACGATGTTCCCCACAAATGGCCTTTCTGTCTCAGATCTGGTCTCCTTGGTCAACTCTGTGAAGTTGTCAGGAGGAAGTGGTGAGCCAATTCCTGTCCTCTCAGGAAAGACCCCTCTTCAGAGCTTTCTTAGTATTTGGCAACCCTTACATCAGTAGGTACTAAGAAAGACTGACTCTGTCCTTAGTAAATCCAAACAAGTGAGCCCACTGCAACTGGGACTTGGACTGGCTCTGGTGCCTGGCTTCCTGGATCACAAAATTCAGAGAGTTCCATCGCCAAGGAAATGAGGTGAGGTCACTACCTTCAGGAAATAAATGAGGTCCCTGTCTTGGCCACTACTTTGTCCTAACAGTTGCATCCTAGTGTCTCCTGACATGGAGGCTGCCCTACTTCCTGTGATACTTTCACATATTAGAATGGTATAGAAACCATAGTCACCTGGGAACAGCTCTCCACACAGGCCTGCTTTGGTCCATCTTCCCTGCATTAAGAATAGAGAGGCTGACTCAGACACATCCTTTCATCCTGACCATGTTGTTTGCCATGGAATATGACTTTTGTTCTCTCAGGTCTTTCATAGCTGCCTACATCTTGTCCAGGGATTATTTCTGCATGGATTTTGAGGTACTCAGCAGGTGGAAGATCTCCTAACTTCCTGTATTGTAATATCAACTTTATCCCTGCTCTTCTGTAAAGTGAGATTGAGGGAACATTGTATGGTTAGGGTTAATAGCATGTTCCATTTGGCTTAGGAATCATTCTGCTGGATGAATAATGGTATTGGGAACCAGCAATATTTATAAGAATATAGAGGTAAAATATAAGTATGAAAACAGAAATCTAGGTAATATTTGAAGCCCAGAAGGATTTGGGCTCTTGATTGGGATCCTTAGCTTGAGTAATGTTTTGCACCGAGGTCGATGCAAATCGATATACAATGGCATAAGACCCTGTACCTCAGATGATTGAATGTAGAAGAGAACATCCAGTGAAAAAGGGATAGTGTGTAGGATTAGAAAGATAGTCAGTAGGTTTAGGAGGAAGAGTGAGTCTAGGATTTGGACCAAAAGTTCTTTAGCAATAGGTTTCGGTTAGAGAGTGAATAAAAATGGCACCATATGTGAAAAGTTGGGCACAATGATGAACTGGGAAAAATATGTAGGAAGGCAGACATCAATAGAGACATTAGGAAATCAGGCAAAGTATAACGTGAGTGATAAGATTTGACATTTTCAACAGGGTTGAGGTTGAATACATAATCTTAAAAAGAAACAAAAATGTAGTCACCAATTGGATTGACATTTGAGAGCATTAGGCAAACTGGACATGGATGTTTTTAGTAATCCATGTTCACATTCCATTGAGGCTTTATTGCAATCATAATGGTGACCTTTGCATTTTGTGTCCAGAATATTACTGTGATAATATGTATATGTAGATCAGGTGACATGAGTATTTCTTCCACCTTTTCTGGGAGCAATATTTTGAAAACATATAAATTAGTACTGGGGATACTAAGAGGTTTACCCTGTGTTGATGAATATAGAGATGATGCATTAATAGACCATACTGTGAAAAAATTATGTGACTGGTTCCAAATTTACATAATGGATTGTTTTAATATCTGAAAATATAGACGAAATCATATATTGATATATGTACATTCATTCCAACAAGTTATATATCTAATGGTATTATTAGGGTTACCGTTTATCATGAATAGTGTGTGAGTTTTGCTTCAAAAATGATAATGGAATCGAAAATAATGTGTTTAGAAAGAAGTCTAGTGAATAGACCAGTCAAGAAACATAGAGGAATATATGTGTTCCGAAGGAGGAAGTGATTGAAAGTAAACCAAATATTTATAAATTTGTGAACTTGTGAATGAAAGGATATATTTTATGATGTCCATAAACTGAATAAATAATAACGTACCAAGTTTGAATAAAAATGAACTTTAAAAAACACATCATATCCAATAGGAATGTATTTGCATTGATGTTAAACTTGGTCAGTTAGTCTAGAAATATTAGGATTTGTAAGAACCCTTCCCTGAATTTAGTTTTCAGTACTAGGAAACAAATATGTATTTCAGTGGATGTATATTTCTGAGAATAAACTTGTTAAAAGTTGATTATAAATCCACATATATGAATATGAATGAATTCAGGTGGTGTATAAGAAGACATATATTTCATATTTTGGAAAATCTGGAGACTATATATATATATATATATATATATATATATATATATATATATAGAGAGAGAGAGAGAGAGAGAGAGAGAGACAAACACACACACATTATAGTGTCGCAATATATATGTCAATCGAAATTCATCATGAAAAATAACTCATCCGCATATCCCAAAATATTCATTTTACTGAACATGGATGTATGTATAATGTTGTTCATCTAGGAAGCTCACCCATGGGTTGAATTTTCTGTACCAACAGCGTTTAGGAGGAGTGATCTCTTCTCACAAATAGTATCTGCCAAGTCAGCCACCTTACAAGAATGTACGTGTGAAACCAGGTAGGATTCTATTTGTGCATATAAAAATACATGTGCTTAATAGGCTACAGAGAAAGGGAGACAGGAATTCATATATTTCTTAACTTTAAAAACACATGGAATAGTGTGTAGTGTCCCTCTTTATCCCTTTTGATTAACTTTGGCTTAAAAAAAAAGAATTTTATTGAGAATTTTTGTATATATCTTTGTCAGGAATATTGCTCTGAAGATTTCTTTCCTTGATGTGTCTTTGTCTGATTTTGGTATGTGAGTGATAATAGCCTCATGGAATGAGTTTGGAGGAGTTCCATCCTTTTCTATTTTATGGAATAATTTGAGGAGTATTGTGATGAATGCTTCTTTGAAGGTCTTGTAGAACATGGCTGAGAATCTTTCTGTTCCTGGGCTTTGCTTGATTGGTAGGCTGTTGACAGCAACTTCTATTTCATTGCTTGAAATTGATTTGTTTAAATTGTTCACGTCCTACTAATTAAGTTTGGGTATATCTCTAAAATTTTATTGATGTCATCATGGTATTTTAATTTATTAGACTATAAATTTTCAAATTAGTTTTCAATTATTCTCTGTATTTTAGTTGTGTACTCTGTAAAAGTTTCTTTATGATCCTTAATTTTAGTAATTTGAGGTTTTTTTTTTCTTCATTAGCTTGGTTAAGGAAGTGTCAATTTTATTTATTTTTCAAAGATTAAATTTTGTGTTGTGTCAAAAAAAATAACACATGGAAAATTATTTCAATAAATTGAATAGATTTATAACTCCTACCTTATATTATGCAAAAGGCAAGTCCAAATACACACCATGTCTCTTCTGAAATGCTTGTATCTATTCTGTTTGGGTTTTTCTCCATTATATTAGTATTAGTGGTAAGAGTCTCGTAGGGTATATGAATGTTTCTGAGAATAATCTTGTGAAAAGATAATTATAAATCCACATTCATGAATATGAAAAATTTAGGAAGTGCAAAATAAGACACATATATTTCATATTTTGAAAAATTTGGAGAGTATATCTATATTTATATCTATATATCTATATCTATATCTATATCTATCTATCTATATATATATATATATATATATATATATATATATATATATACACACATACACACACACACACACACACACACAACACTCACAGACATTAAAAAGTACCAATATAAATGCCAATCGAAATTCATCAGTAAATATATATCATCCACAAATGCAAAAAATATTTATTTTACTGAACATGAGTTTATATATAATGTTTTTCTAATAGGACGCTCTCCTATAGGTTGAATTTTCATTTCCAAAAGCATTTAGGAGGAGTGAACTCTTCTCACAATTTGTATCTGCCAAGACAGCCACCTCACAAAAATGTACGTGTGATACCTGGTAGGATTCTAAATATGCATATAAATATACATGTGTGAATAGGCTACAGAAAAGGGAAACAAGAATTCACATATTTGTTAAGTTTAAAAACACATGGACAATATTTCAATTAAAATTTGACTAGATTTATAAGTCCAACCTTATATAAGGCAAATGTCAAGTCCAACTATACAACATGTCTCCTCTGAAGTGCTTGTATTTCTATTGTGTTGCGTTAATTTTCCCGATTATATTAGGATGAATAGTCTGAGTCTACTAGGTATGGGTTAGTGTCAGGGATTCAGTACTTCGAATGAAAAATTGGAAAATGAATCCAATGTGTATGTAAAGATACGCTGCACAAATATCCTCCCGCTCTCATCAGAACAATGCCTTGACATTACCTTCACCACAAGTAAGACACAACTAGAGGAGAAGAGTTACAAAATCAGTGAATACATATCTGGAATGGAAAATGCTAAAGAGTTCACATTATGGAGGTTGTAGAGGAGTTTCAAAAAGTAAGGGACAGGGTAAACACTGCCCAAACATCGAGCTCTGCTGGCCTAAAAACTTTTTGAGAAACTGCCTCTGAGCTTCCGCACTTGAAATATATGTTGTTTTCAGGAGATTTGGCTTCCTTTGTAGTGAGACCATCAAAGCTGGGTCTACATCTATGTGACCTGGAGGACATGGTTTCTTATTTTCCAATGAACAAGATGAAGCAGTGCTGAATTCTCTCTTTGTAGGTAAACTGAGGCCACTGGGGACTAAGTGTCTCCCCGTGTGGACTGTGAAGCCATTTGGTCCTCCTGCACTTTTTGTGGTTTTTAGGCTGCTGCACTGTGAGTTTGGTATTTGTTTCACGAAATACTAGCAGCTAAACTGGGACACAGTGCTGGAGGGAGTTCTGTCACGTGTGGTGGGTCAGGGTCTGCAAGAGAATGCACCAACTAGGCTTCTATCTCTCACAGCTTGCCCCATTGCCCCCTTGTCCATATCAACCTGATGCTTAATTTTCCTCTTAAAACTCTCCATATAACAAGATGCCTTTACATATAAGGGTCTGCTGGCTGCACCATGTCAGTTACAAGCCATTTGGAATTCAATGGTAGATCCACAAGGCCCTTCAACGAATGTTTTATCAAACACCTCCCCACCACTGCTCTAGACCCACTACTCAGCAGGCTACAAACTACTGGCATCTCTGTTCTACACCATTTTCATGAAACTCAGTAAATCAAGGCACTGTCTGGTATAATCATGATCAGCAAAAGGACATCCAATGTTTCTCCAGTGCCACCTGGTCATAGGTATTTCAAAAATTTCATGGTATTTATCTAGCCATTTTTCAAGCATGAAGTTGGAGGCACTGTGGGTTTCAATTCATTCAGCAAAGATTAAATGGTGAGGAAGCTCATTTCAATAAAATCTCTGGAGAACTCTCACAGGCAAGGCTTCCCAAAGAGTGGACAAAAGGTCACATTAGGGGAGGCCCATTGAGGTGTATAATGTGAGGTCCATGTGTGTTTTGACTCTCAACTATGGCTGCCATTTCTTTAAGGAAAAATCATGTGATATCCTTGCTGAGATTCCCAGGCCTCTGTGGAAATCCACCCGGGGCCTAGGTCTCAGTTTCCAAGAGCGACTTTCATGCATGGCCTCTTAAAATCCCAACAAAATTCATGGCAATGCTTCTCTGAGTTCAGTTCCAAAACGCAGTCTCTAAGGGGAATCACACCAGAGTTCAAGCCCTCGTGGACACAGTCATTTATTCCAATGCCACACAAATGAGCAACATTAAAACCAAAACACTCCCACATAGCCCTCATCTTATTCCATATAGTCAATCATCTTAACATCTGGCTGGAGGTTTCCATGAGGGGCGCAGCCCAAGACAGTGTCCAAAATCAGCTCGTTTGCCCCTCATTTGCCTAAAGTCAGGGTAGGCTGGACACCATTTCTGTGAACCAGGAGTGAACAAATAAACCTGCCGTTAATACTTCTGTATTTCTCCAATTTGAGGTCTACTGATTTTAGGTATCAATTCTTTAGGTGATTTAGAGTCAAGCGAAAACACAAGCACCTCTGCAGGTCTTTGAAGAACTCATTTGACCCAAATAATCCCTATTCTCATTTGATGGAGTGCAGCAACCTAACAGAGGAAGGCAAGAGACTTCATCCAAAATGAATGATATTTTTTGCCATTGTGGTTTTGGAAGCTCACATGGGATCATTCTTAAGATCCATCAGGTGCTGAGAATCTAAGCCACAGCCACACACAGGTCCAAGAGGCTGATAAAGACACATCCCTTTCCAAAGCAATTAAGCTAAGAGCCACAGGTGAGGCCCATTCATTTCCATTTGAAAACTGTTTTCTTCAGGCTTCACAAAGGGGTGGCCTGAGGCAAAGACCTTCCTGACATTCAGTGCAACACAACAATAAGTAAGCAAAAAGCCCAAAGCAGTGTTTCTGCACTGAGACTTTCCTGGTCACACTGATATCTGAGTTTTCTGAGATGCTCGCCATTCTCTTCAACTATCCTTTACATGGCCATGTCACAGAGCTTGGAGGTGGTACATATTTTGGACACAAATCCATGAGCCTATTCTGGAGAGTGGCCAGAATTCAGGAAGAAAACAACAACTTAGAAAGATAGCAGGTGTTGCACATCGATAAGACAAGCTGCAGTCCATTCATATATTGGGCAGGATGAATTATGGGAAGATTTATACTAGACAGGACACATCCATTAATGCATTCTCTTTTCTAATGTCTACAACAACGGACACAGTGGGATACACAGAAACAGAAACACTCGCCTTGTCAAATGACTTACTAGAAACTGTCCACTCAAAAACCAAACAAAACGCCTTTCCTATCTATTCTCAGAACATGAGACAAAACAACAAACCCACACCCACTCCCACAAAGGCACCTCCTGCCCCCAAGTAGGTCTTTGACTATCCGAAGTATCCTCTGACTGGTGGGCCATACTATGTTCCCCCGACATGGCCTGTCTTCTCTCAGATCATGTTTCTTTGAACAACTCTGTGAAGATGTCAGGAAAAAGTGGTTAGCCACTACCTGTTTTCTCAGGAAAGGTCCATCTTCAGAGCTCTCCTGGCATTTTTCCATCCTCACATCATTAGGTACCAAGAAAACTGACTCTGTCCTTGGTAAATCCAAACAAGTGAGCCCACTGGGCCTGGGACTGGGACTGCCTCTGGGTGCCTGGCTTCTTGGATACCAAGTTCAGAGAGTTCCATCACCAAGGAAATGAGGTATGTCACATTCTTTGGAACTGAATGAGGTCACTGCCTTGGCAACCACTTTGTCCTAACAGTTGCTTCCAAGGGTTACATAAGATAGAGGTTTTCCCTACTTCCTGTGACACTTTCATAAGGTAGAATGTATATCAACCATTGGCACCCGGAAACAGCTCTCCACTCAGGCCTGGATTGTTCCACCTTGTCTACAATAAGAAGAGAGAGGCAGATTCAGACACATCCCTTCATCCTGACCAGGTTGTTTGCCATGGAAGATGACTTTTGCTCTCTCAGGTGCTTCATACCTGCCTACAACTTCTCCAGGTATCATTTGTGCATGGACATTTGAGGTTCTCATCTGGTGGAAGATCCCCAACTTTCCTGTATTGTAAGAACCCCTCTGTCCCTGCTCTTCTGTAAAATGATTGAGGGAACAGTGTATACTTGGGGTTAAAAACAGGTTTGATTTGGTGACGAATGATTCTGTGCGATGAATAATGGGATTGGGAACCTGCAATATTTACAAGAATATAGAGGTGAAATATAAGTATGAAAACAGAAATCTACGTATGCTTTGAAGCCCAGAAGGGTTTTGCCCTTGATTGGGATACTTAGCTTTGAATTATGTTCTGCAAAGATGTCTCAGATAATTTGATATACAATGGCATAGGACCTTGTACATTGGATGATTGAATTTAGAAGAGAACATCAGGTCAAAAAGGGATATTCAGTAGGATTAGGAAGATAGTCGGTAGGTTTAGGAAGAAGAGTGAGTATAGGATTTGGACAAAAAGTTCTTTAGCAATAGACTTTTGGTTATAGAGTGAATGTAAATGTCAGCACATATGAAGCGTCAGTCACTATGTTGAACTGGGGAAAATATGTAGAAAAGCAGATATCAATAGAAACATTACGAAATCAGGCAAAGTATAAAGTGAGGGATAGAATTAGACATTTTCAACAGTGTTGAGTTTGAATATATAAATTAGGAAAAAACAAATATGTAGTCACCAATAGGATTGACAATTGACAGCATTAGGCAACCTGGACATGGATGTTTTTAGAAATCCATGTTCACTTTCCATATAGGCTATGGTACAATCAAAAGTGTGACCTTTCCATTTTTTGTCCAGAATATTACTGTGATAATGAGGTGACATGAGTATTTCTTTCACCATTTCTGGGAGCAATATATTGAAGATGTAATATTAGAATCGGGGTACAAAGAGGTGTACCCTGTTTCTATGAACATAGAAAAAAAGCATGAATAGACCATACTGTGAATAAATAATATAATTTTTTCAACTTTAAATAATGAATTGAACTGATATCTGAAAAATTAAAGGAAATCGTATATTGATATACAATCATTCATTCCAACCAGTTATATATCTATTGGAAATATTAGTGTTTTGGTTTATCATGAAGAGTGTGTGAGTTTTGCTTCAAATTGATTATGGAAATTCAAAATTATGTGTTTGGAAAGAAGTCTGATGAAAAGACCAGTCAAGAAACCCTGACAATACATGTGTTCTGAAGCAAGAAGTGATTAAAGTTGAAACAAATGCCTATTAATTTGTGAACTTGTGGATGCAATGTATATCCTATGATGTGCAAAAACTGAAGAAACAATAATGTACCAGTGTCGAATACAAATGAATGACAAATTACATATCATGTCCCATAGGAGTCTTCTTGCATTGATGTTAGACTGGGTCAGTTACTGTAGAGTAATTAGGATTTGTATGCACCATTCACTGAAGTTAGGCTTCAGTACTATGAAACAAATATGTATTTCAGGTGGATGAATATTTCCGATTATAATCTTGTGAAAAGTTGATTATAAATCCACATACATGTACATGAATGAATTTAGAGAGTATATATTAGACACATTTTTACATATTTTGAAAAATTTGGAGAGTATATATATATCTATGTCTATACACACACACAGACACACAAACACACACAGACACACACACACACAGAGACACACACACACACACAACATTCACAGACATTAAAAAGTACCAATATAAATGCCAATCGAAATTCATCAGTAAATATATATCATCCACAGATGCAAAATATTTATTTTACTGAACATGAGTTTATGCATAATTTTGTTCTACTAGGACGTTCTCCTATAGGTTGAATTTTCATTTCCAACAGCATTTAGGAGGAGTGAACACTTCTCACAATTTGTATCTGCCAACACATCCACCTAACAAAAATGTACGTGTGATACCTGGTAGGATTCTATATATGCATATAAATATACATGTGTGAATAGGCTACAGAAATTGGAAACAAGTATTCACATATTTGTTAAGTTTAAAAAGAGATGCAGAATATTTAAATTAAAATTTGACGAGATTTATAACTCCTACCTTATATAATGCAAATGTCAAGTCCAACTATACAACATGTCTCCTCTGAAGTGCTTGTATTTCTATTGTGTTGGGTTAATTTTCCCCATTATATTAGGATGAATAGTCTGAGTCTACTAGGTAAGTTTTAGTGTCCGGGATTCAGTACTTCAAATGGAAAATTGGAAAATGAATCCAATGTGTATGTAAAGATACACTGCACAAATATCCTCGCGCTCTCATCCAGAACAATGCCTTGACATTACCTTCACCCCAAGCAAGACACAATTAGAGGAGAAGAGTTACAAAATCAGTGAATACATATCTGGAATGGAAAATGCTCAGGAGTTCACAAACTTGGAGGTGGTAGAGGAGTTTCCAAAAGTAAGGGACAGGGTAAACACTCCACAAACATGGAGCTCTGCTGGCCTAAAAACTTTTTGAGAAACTGCCTCTGAGCTTCCGCACTTGAAATATATGTTGTTTTCATGAGATTTGGCTTCCTTTGTAGTGAGACCATCAAAGCTGGGTCTGCATCTATGTGACCTGGAGGACATGGTTTCTTATTTTCCAATGAACAAGATGAAGCAGTGCTGAATCCTCTCTTTTTAGGTAAATTGAGGCCACTAGGGACTAAGTGTCTCCCCGTCTCCCGGTGTGGACTGTGAGGCCATTTGGTCCTCCTCCACTTTTTGTGGTTTTTAGGCTGCTGCACTGTGAGTTTGGTATTTGTTTCACGAAATACTAGCAGCTAAACTGGGACACATTGCTGGAGGGAGTTCTGTCACGTGTGGTGGGTCAGGGTCTGCAAGAGAATGCACCAACTAGTCTTCTATCTCTCACAGCTTGCCCCATTGCCCCCTTGTTCATATCAACCTGATTCTTAATTTTCATCTTAAAACTCTCCATATAACAAGATGCCTTTACATATAAGGGTCTGCTGGCAGCACCATGTCAGTTACAAGCCATTTGGAATCCAATGGTAGATGCACATGGTCCTACCACGTATGTTTTATCAAACGCCTCCCCACCACTAATCTAGACCCACTACTCAGCAGGCTCCAAATTACTGGCATCTCTGTTCTACACCATTTTCATGAAACTCAGTAAATCAAGGCACTGTCTGGTATACTCATCATCAGCAATAGGACATCCAATATTTCTCCAGTGCCACCTGGTCATAGGAATTTCAAAAATTTCATGGTATTTATCTAGCCATTTTTCAAGCATGAAGTTGGAGGCACTGTGGGTTTCAATTCATTCAGCAAAGATTAAATGGTGAGGAAGCTCATTTCAACGAAATCTCTGGAGAAATCTCACAGGCAAGGCTTACCAAAGAATGGACAAAAGGTCACATTAGGTCAGGCCCTTTGAGGTCTACAATGTGAGATGCATGTGTGTTTTGACTCTAAACTATGGATGCCATTTCTTTAAGAATAAAATCATGTGATATCCTTGCTGAGATTCCCAGGCCTCTGTGGAAATCTACCCGGGGCCTAGGTCTCAGTTTCCAAGAGCGACTTTCATGCGTGGCCTCTTAAAATCCCATCTAATTTCATAGCAATGCTTCTCTGAGTTCAGTTCCAAAACCCAGTGTTTAAGGGGAATCACACCAGAGTTCAAGCCCACGTGGAACCAGTCATTTTTTCCAATGCCACACAAATGACCAACATTAAAACCAAAACACTCCCACATGGCCCTCACCTTATTCCATATAGTCAATCATCTTAACATCTGGCTGGAGGTAACCATGTGGGGTGCAGCCCAAGACAGTGTCCAAAATCAGCTCGTTTGCCCCTCATTTGCCTAAAGTCAGGGTAGCCTGGACACCGTTGCTGTGAACCAGGAGTGAACAAATAAGCCTGCCGTTAATACTTCTATGTTTCTCCAATTTGAGGGCTACTGATTTTAGGTATCGATTCTTTAGGTGATTTAGAGTCATGCGAAAACACAAGCACCTCTGCAGGGCTTTGAAGAACTCATTTGACTCACAGAATCCCTATTCTCATTTTTTGGAGTGCAGGAACCTAACAGAGGAAGGCAAGAGTCTTCATCCACAATGAATGATATTTTTTGCCATTTTGGTTTTGGAAGCTCACATGGGATCATTCTTAAGATCCATCAGGTGCTGAGAATCTAAGTCACAGCCACACAGGACCAAGAGGCTGATAAAGACACATCCCTTTCCAAAGCAATTAAGCAAAGAACCACGGGTGAGGCCCATTCATTTCCATTTGAAAACTGTTTTCTTCAGGCTTCACAAAGGGGTGGCCTGAGGCAAAGACCTTCCTGACATTCAGTGCAACACAACAATAAGTAAGCAAAAAGCCCAAAGCAGTGTTTCTGCACTGAGACTTTCCAGGTCACACTGATATCTGAGTTTTCTGAGATGCTCGCCATTCTCTTCAACTATCCTTTACATGGCCATGTCACAGAGCTTGGAGGTGGTACATATTTTGGACACAAATCCCTGAGCCCATTCTGGAGAGTGGCCAGAATTCAGGAAGAAAACAACAACTTAGAAAGATAGCAGGTGTTGCACATCGATAAGACAAGCTGCAGTCCATTCATATATTGGGCAGTATGAATTATAGGGAAGATTTATACTAGACAGGACACATCCATTAATGCATTCTCTTTTCTAATGTCTACAACAACGGACACAGTGGGATACACATAAAGAGAAACACTCGCCTTGTCAAATGACTTACTAGAAACTGTCTGCTCCAAACCAAACAAACTGCCTTTTCGATCTATTCTCAGAACATGAGACAATACAACAAACCCACACCCACTCCCACAAAGGCACCTCCTTCCCCCAAGTAGGTCTGTGACTATCCGGAGTGTCCTCTGACTGGTGGGCCATACTATGTTCCCCTGAAATGGCCTGTCTTCTCTCAGATCTTGTTTCCTTGACCAACTCTGTGAAGATGTCAGGAAAAAGTGGTTAGCCACTACCTGTTTTCTCAGGAAAGTTCCATCTTCAGAGCTCTCCTGGCATTTGGCCATCCTCACATCATTAGGTACCAAGAAAACTGACTCTCTCCTTGGTAAATCCAAACAAGTGAGCCCACTGGGCTTGGGACTGGGACTGCCTCTGGGTGCCTGGCTTCTTGGATACCAAGTTCAGAGAGTTCCATCACCAAGGAAATGAGGTATGTCACATTCTTTGGAACTGAATGAGGTCACTGCCTTGGCAACCACTTTGTCCTAACAGTTGCTTCCAAGGGTTACATAAGATGGAGGTTTCCCCTACTTCCTGTGACACTTTCATAAGGTAGAATATATATCAACCATTGGCACCCGGGAACAGCTCTCCACTTAGGCCTGGATTGTTCCACCTTGTCTACAATAAGAAGAGAGAGGCAGATTCAGACACATCCCTTCATCCTGACCAGGTTGTTTGCCATGGAAGATGACTTTTGCTCTCTCAGGTGCTTCATACCTGCCTACAACTTCTCCAGGTATCATTTGTGCATGGACATTTGAGGTTCTCATCTGGTGGAAGATCCCCAACTTTCCTGTATTGTAAGAACCCCTCTGTCCCTGCTCTTCTGTAAAATGATTGAGGGAACAGTGTATACTTGGGTTTAAAAACAGGTTTGATTTGGTGACGAATGATTCTGTGCAATGAATAATGGGATTGGGAACCTGCAATATTTACAAGAATATAGAGGTGAAATATAAGTATGAAAAAAGAAATATAGGTATGCTTTGAAGCCCAGAAGGGTTTTGCCCTTGATTGGGATACTTAGCTTTGAATTATGTTCTGCAAAGATGTCTCAGATAATTTGATATACAATGGCATAGGACCTTGTACATTGGATGATTGAATTTAGAAGAGAACATCCAGTCCAAAAGGGATATTCAGTAGGCTTAGGAAGATAGTCGGTAGGTTTAGGAAGACGAGTGAGTATAGGATTTGGACCAAAAGTTCTTTAGCAATAGACTTTTGGTTATAGAGTGAATGTAAATGTCAGCACATATGAAGAGTCAGACACTATGTTGAACTGGGGAAAATATGTAGAAAAGCAGATATCAATGGAAACATTACGAAATCAGGCAAAGTATAAAGTGAGGGATAGAATTAGACATTTTCAACAGGGTTGAGTTTCAATATATAAATTAGGAAAAAACAAATATGTAGTCACCAATAGGAGTGACAATTGACAGCATTAGGCAACCTGGACATGGATGTTTTTAGAAATCCATGTTCACTTTCCATTTAGGCTTTGGTACAATCATAAGTGTGACCTTTCCATTTTTTGTCCAGAATATTACTGTGATAATGAGGTGACATGAGTATTTCTTTCACCATTTCTGGGAGCAATATATTGAAGATGTAAAATTAGAATCGGGGGTACAAATAGGTGTACCCTGTTTCTATGAACATAGAGAAAAACCACGAATAGACCATACTGTGAATAAATAATATAACTTTTTTGAACTTTAAATAATGAATTGAACTGATATCTGAAAAACAAAAGGAAATTGTATATTGATATACAATCATTCATTCCAACCAGTTCTATATCTAATGGAAATATTAGTGTTTTGGTTTATCATGAAGAGTGTGTGAGTTTTGCTTCAAAATGTTTATGGAAATTCAAAATAATGTGTTTGGAAAGAAGTCTCATGAAAAGACCAGTCAAGAAACCCTGACAATATATGTGTTCTGAAGCAAGAAGTGATTAATGTTGAAACAAATGCCTATTAATTTGTGAACTTGTGGATGAAATGTATATCCTATGATGTGCAAAAACTGAAGAAACAATAATGTACCAGTGTCGAATACAAATGAATGACAAATTACATATCATGTCCCATAGGAGTCTACTTGCATTGATGTTAGACTGGGTCAGATACTGTAGAATAATTAGGATTTGTATGCACCCTTCACTGAAATTAGTAGTCAGTACTAGGAAACAAATATGTATTTCAGGTGGATGAATATTTCTGATTATAATCTTGTGAAAAGTTGATTATAAATCAACATACATGAACATGAATGAATTTAGAGAGTGTATACTAGACACATATATTTCATATTTGGAAAACTTTGGAGAGTATATCTATATCTATATCTATACACACACACACACACACACACACACACACACACAAACACTCACAGACATTAAAAAGTACCAATATAAATGCCAATCGAAATTCATCAGTAAATATATATCATCCACAGATGCAAAAATATTTATGTTTCTGAACATGAGTTTATGTATAATGTTGTTCTTCTAGGACGCTCTCTTATAGGTTGAATTTTCATTTCCAACAGCATTTAGGAGGAGTGAACACTTCTCACAATTTGTATCTGCCAAGACATCCACCTTACAAAAATGTACGTGTGATACCTGGTAGGATTCTATATATGCATATAAATATACATGTGTGAATGGGCTACAGAAATTGGAAACAAGTATTCACATATTTGTTAAGTTTAAAAACACATGGAGAATATTTCAATTAAAATTTGACTAGATGTATAACTCCTACCTTATATAATGCAAATGTCAAGTCCAACTATAGAACATGTCTCCTCTGAAGTGCTTGTATTTCTATTGTGTTTGGTTAATTTTCCCCATTATATTAGGATGAATAGTCTGAGTCTACTAGGTATGGGTTAGTGTCAGGGATTCAGTACTTCGAATGAAAAATTGGAAAATGAATCCAATGTGTATGTAAATATATGCTGCACAAATATCCTCCCGCTCTCATCCAAAACAATGCCTTGACATTACCTTCACCCCAAGTAAGACACAATTAGAGGAGAAGAGTTACACAATCAGTGAATGCATATCTGGAATGGAAAATGCTCAGGAGTTCACAACCTTGGAGGTGGTTTAGGAGTTTCCAAAAGTAAGGGACATGGTAAACACTCCACAAACATGTAACTCTGCTGGCCTAAAAACTTTTTGAGAAACTGCCTCTGAGCTTCCGCACTTGAAATATATCTTGTTTTCATGAGATTTGGCTTCCTTTGTAGTGAGACCATCAAAGCTGGGTCTGCATCTATGTGACCTGGAGGACATGGTTTCTTATTTTCCAATGAACAAGATGAAGCAGTGCTGAATCCTCTCTTTATAGGTAAACTGAGGCCACTGGGGACTAAGTGTCTCCCCGTCTCCCCGTGTGGACTGTGAAGCCATTTGGTCCTCCTCCACTTTTTGTGGTGTTTAGGCTGCTGCACTGTGAGTTTGGTATTTGTTTCACGAAATACTAGCAGTGAAACTGGGACACAGTGCTGGAGGGAGTTCTGTCACGTGTGGTGGGTCAGGGTCTGCAAGAAAATGCACCAACTAGGCTTCTATCTCTCACAGCTTGCCCCAATGCCCCCTTGTCCATATCAACCTGATTCTTAATTTTCATCTTAAAACTCTCCATATAACAAGATGCCTTTACATATAAGGGTCTGCTGGCAGCACCATGTCAGTTACAAGCCATTTGGAATCCAATGGTAGATCCACATGGCCCTAGCACGGATGTTTTATCAAACGCCTCCCCAGCACTGCTCTAGACACACTACTCAGCAGGCTCCAACTTACTGGCATCTCTGTTCTACACCATTTTCATGAAACTCAGTAAATCAAGGCACTGTCTGGTATACTCATGATCAGCAATATGACATCCAATGTTTCTCCAGTGCCACCTGGTCATAGGAATTTCAAAAATTTCGTGGTATTTATCTAGCCATTTTTCAAGCATGAAGTTGGAGGCACTGTGGGTTTCAATTCATTAGGCAAACATTAAATGGTTAGGAAGCTCATTTCAATGAAATCTCTGGAGAACTGTCACAGGCAAGGCTTCCCAAAGAATGGACAAAACGTCACATTAGGCCAGGCCCATTGAGGTCAACAATGTGAGGTCCATGTGTGTTTTGACTCTCAATTATGGCTGCCATTTCTTTAAGAATAAAATCATGTGATATCCTTGCTGAGATTCCCAGGCCTCAGTGGAAATCTACCCGGGGCCTAGGTCTCAGTTTCCAAGAGCAACTTTCATGCGTGGCCTCTTAAAATCCCAACAAAATTCATGGCAATGCTTGTCTGATTTCAGTTCCAAAACCCAGTGTCTAAGGGGAATCACCCCAGAGTTCAAGCCCACGTGGACCCAGTCATTTTTTCCAATGCCACACAAATGAACAACATTAAAACCAAAACACTCCCACATGGCCCTCACCTTATTCCATATAGTCAATCATCTTAACCTCTGGCTGGAGGTTTCCATGAGGGACGCAGCCCAAGACAGTGTCCAAAATCAGCTCGTTTGCCCCTCATTTGCCAAAAGTTTGGGTAGCCTGGACACCGTTGCTGTGAACCAGGAGTGAACAAATAAGCCTGCCGTTAATACTTCTGTGTTTCTCCAATTTGAGGCCTACTGATTTTAGGTATGGATTCTTTAGGTGATTTAGAGTCATGCGAAAACACAAGCACCTGTGCAGGGCTTTAAGAACTCATTTGATCCAAAGAATCCCTATTCTCATTTGTTGGAGTGCAAGAACCTAACAGAGGAAGGCAAGAGACTTCATCCACAATGAATGATATTTTTTTGCCACTTTGGTTTTGGAAGCTAACATGGGATCATTCTTAAGATTCATCAGGTGCTGAGAATCTAAGTCACAGCCACACACAGGTCCAAGAGGCTGATAAAGACACATCCCTTTCCAAAGCAATTAAACAAAGAGCCACAGGTGAGGCCCATTCATTTTCATTTGAAAACTGTTTTCTTCAGGCTTCACAAAGGGGTGGCCTGAGGCAAAGACCTTCCTGACATTCAGTGCAACACAACAATAAGTAAGCAAAAGGCCCAAAGCAGGGTTTCTGCACTGAGACTTTCCTGGTCACACAGAAATCTGAGTTTTCTGAGATGCTCGCCATTCTCTTCAGTTATCCAGTACATGGCCATGTCACAGAGCTTGGAGGTGGTACATATTTTGGACACAAATCCCTGAGCCTATTCTGGAGAGTGGCCAGAATTCAGGAAGAAAACAACAATTTAGAAAGATACCAGGTGTTGCACATTGATAAGACAAGCTGCAGTCCATTCATATGTTGGGCCGGATGAATTATGGGAAGATTTATACTTGACAGGACACATCCATTAATGCATTCTCTTTTCTAATGTCTACAACAACGGACACAGTGGGATACACATAAACAGAAACACTCGCCTTGTCAAATGACTTACTAGAAACTGTCTGCTCCAAACCAAACAAACCACCATTTCTATCTATTCTCAGAACCTGAGACAAAACAACAAACCCAAACCCACTCCCACAAAGGCACCTCCTTCCCCCAAGTAGGTCTGTGACTATCTGGAGTGTCCTCTGACTGGTGGGCCATACTATGTTCCCCCGAAATCGCCTGTCTTCTCTCAGATCTTGTTTCCTTGACCAACTCTGTGAAGATGTCAGGAAAAAGTGGTTAGCCACTACCTGTTTTCTCAGGAAAGGTCCATCTTCAGAGCTCTCCTGGCATTTGGCCCTAGTCACATCATTAGGTACCAAGAAAACTGACTCTGTCCTTGGTAAATCCAAACAAGTGAGCCCACTGGGCCTGGGACTGGGACTGCCTCTGGGTACCTGGCTTCTTGGATACCAAGTTCAGAGAGTTCCATCACCAAGGAAATGAGGTATGTCACATTCTTTGGAACTGAATGAGGTCACTGCCTTGGCAAACACTTTGTCCTAACAGTTGCTTCCAAGGGTAACATAAGATGGAGGTTGCCCCTACTTCCTGTGACACTTTAATAAGGTAGAATGTATATCAACCATTGGCTCCCGGGAACAGCTCTCCACTCAGGCCTGGATTGGTCCACTTTCTCTACAATAAGAAGAGAGAGGCAGATTCAGACACATCCCTTCATCCTGACCAGGTTGTTTGCCATAAAAGATGACTTTTTCTCTCTCAGGTGCTTCATACCTGCCTACAACTTCTCCAGGTATCATTTTTGCATGGACATTTGAGGTTCTCATCAGGTGGAAGGTCCCCAACTTTCCTGTATTGTCAGAACCACTCTGTCCCTGCACTTCTGTAAAATGATTGAGGAAACAGTGTATACTTGGGTTTAAAAACAGGTTTGATTTGGTGACGAATGATTCTGTGCGATGAATAATGGTATTTGGAACCTGCAATATTTACAAGAATATAGAGGTGAAATATAAGTATGAAAACAGAAATCTACGTATGCTTTGAAGCCCAGAAGGGTTTTGCCCTTGATTGGGATACTTAGCTTTGAATTATGTTCTGCAAAGATGTCTCAGATAATTCGATATACAATGGTATAGGACCTTGTACATTGGATGATTGAATTTAGAAGAGAACATCCAGTCAACGAGATATTCAGTAGGATTAGGAAGATAGTCGGTAGGTTTAGGAAGAAGAGTGAGTATAGGATTTGGACCAAAAGTTCTTTAGCAATAGACTTTCGGTTATAGAGTGAATGTAAATGTCAGCCCATATGAAGAGTCAGTCACTTTGTTGAACTGGGGAAAAAATGTAGAAAAGCAGATATCAATAGAAACATTACGAAATCAGGCAAAGTATAAAGTGAGTGATAGAAGTAGACATTTTCAACAGGGTTGAGTTTGAAAATATAAATTAGGAAAAAACAAATATGTAGTCACCAATAGGATTAACATTTGAGAGCATTAGGCAACCTGGACATGGATGTTTTTAGAAATCCATGTTCATTTTCCATTTAGGCTTTGGTACAATCATAAGTGTGACCTTTCCATTTTTTGTCCAGAATATTACTGTGATAATGAGGTGACATGAGTATTTCCTTCACCATTCCTTGAGCAATATATTGAAGATGTAAAATTAGAATCGTGGTTACAAAGAGGTGTACCCTGTTACTATGAAAATAGAGAAAAAGCATGAATAGACCATACCGTGAATAAATAATATAACTTTATTGAACTTTAAATAATGAATTGAACTGATATCTAAAAAATTAAAGGAAATCGTATATTGATATACAATCATTCATTCCAACCAGTTATATATCTAATGGAAATATTAGTGTTTTGGTTTATCATGAAGAGTGTGTGAGTTTTGCTTCAAAATGATTATGGAAATTCAAAATAATGTGTTTGGAAAGAAGTCTCATGAAAAGACCAGTCAAGAAACCCTGACAATACATGTGTTCTGAAGCAAGAAGTGATTAAAGTTGAAACAAATGCCTATTAATTTGTGAACTTGTGGATGAAATGTATATCCTATGATGTGCAAAAACTGAAGAAACAATAATGTACCAGTGTCGAATACAAATGAATGACAAATTACATATCATGTCCCATAGGAGTCTACTTGCATTGATGTTAGACTGGGTCAGTTACTGTTGTTAATTAGGATTTGTATGCACCTTTCACTGAAGTTAGTTTTCAGTACTACAAAACAAATATGTATTTCAGGTGGATGAGTATTTCTGATTATAATCTTGTGAAATGTTGATTACAAATCCACATACATGAACATGAATGATATAGAGAGTGTATATTAGACAAATATATTTTATATTTTGAAAAATTTGGAGAGTATATCTATATCTATACTATACCTATATCTATCTATCTATATATATATATATATATATATATATATATAATATATATATACACACACACACACACACACACACACAAACACATACACACACACAACACTCACAGTCATTAAAAAGTACCAATATAAATGCCAATCTGAATTCATCAGTAAATATATATCATCCACAGAGGCAAAAATATTTATTTTACTGAACATGAGTTTATGTATAAAGTTGTTCTACTAGGACGCCCTTTTATAGGTTGAATTTTCATTTCCAATAGCATTTAGGAAGAGTGAACACTTCTCACAATTTGTATCTGCCAAGACTGCCACCTCACATAAATGTACGTGTGATACCTGGTAGGATTCTATATATGCATATAAATATACACGTGTGAAGAGGCTACAGAAGAGGGAAACAAGAATTCACATATTTGTTAAGTTTAAAAACACATGGAGAATATTTCAATTAAAATTTGACTAGATTTATAACCCCTACCTTATATAATGCAAATGTCGAGTCCAACTATACAACATGTCTCCTCTGAAGTGCATGTATTTCTATTGTGTTGTGTTAATTTCCCCCATTATATTAGGATGAATAGTCTGAGTCTACTAGGTATGGGTTAGTGTCAGGGATTCAGTACTTCGAATGGAAAATTGGAAAATTAATCCAATGTGTATGTAAATATATGCTGCACAAATATCCTCCCACTCTCATCCAGAACAATTCCTTGACATTACCTTCACCCCAAGTAAGACAAAATTAGAGGACAAGAGTTACAAAATCAGTGAATACATATCTGGAATGGAAAATGCTCAGGAGTTCACAACCTTGGAGGTGGTAGAGGAGTTTCCAAAACTAGGGGACAGGGTCAACACTCCACAAACATGGAGCTCTGCTGGCCTAAAAACTTTTTGAGAAACGGCCTCTGAGCTTCCGCACTTGAAATATATGTTGTATTCAGGAGATTTGGCTTCGTTTGTAGTGAGACCATCAAAGCTGGGTCTGCATCTATGTGACATGGAGGACATGGTTTCTTATTTTCCAATGAACAAGATGAAGCAGTGCTGAATCCTCTTTTTGTAGGTAAACTGAGGCCACTGGGGACTAAGTGTCTCCCCGTGTGGACTGTGAAGCCATTTGTTCCTTCTCCTCTTTTTGTGGTGTTTTTGCTGCTGCACTGTGAGTTTGGTATTTGTTTCACGAAATACTAGGAGATAAACTGGGACACAGTGCTGGAGGGAGTTCTGTCATGTGTGGTGGGTCAGGGTCTGCAAGAGAATGCACCAACTATGCTTCTATCTCTCATAGCTTGCCCCATTGTCCCCTAGTCCATATCAACCTGATTCTTAATTTTCCTCTGCTAACTCTCCATATAACAAGATGCCTTTGAATATAAGGGTCTGCTGGCTGCACCATGTCAGTTACAAGCCATTTGGAATCCAATGGTAGATCCACATGGCCCTACCACGGATGTTTTATCAAACACCTCCCCACCACTGCTCTAGACCCACTACTCAGCAGGCTCCCACATACTGGCATCTCTGTTCTACACCATTTTCATGAAACTCAGTAAATCAATGCACTGACCGGTATACTCATGATCAGCAACAGGACATCCAATGTTTCTCCAGTGCCACCTGGTCATAGGAATTTCAAAAATTTCATGGTATTTATCTAGCCATTTTTCAAGCATGAAGTTGGAGGCACTGTGGGTTTCAATTCATTCAGCAAACATTAAATGTTGAGGAAGCTCATTTCAATCAAATCTCTGGAGAACTCTCACAGGCAAGGCTTCCCAAAGAGTGGACAAAAGGTCACATTAGGCCAGGCCCATTGAGGTCTACAATGTGATGTCCATGTGTGTTTTGACTCTCAACTATGGCTGCCATTTCTTTAAGAATAAAATAATGTAATATCCTTGCTGAGATTCCCAGACCTCTGTGGAAATCCACCCGGGGTCTAGGTCTCAGTTTCCAAGAGTGACTTTCATGCTTGGCCTCTTAAAATCCCAACAAAATTCATGGCAATGCTTCCCTGAGTTCACTTCCAAAACCCAGTCTCTAAGGGGAATCACACCAGATTTCAAGCCCACGTGGACCCAATCATTTATTCCAATGCCACACAAATGAGCAACATTAAAACCAAAACACTCCCACATGGCCCTCATCTTATTGCATATAGTCAATCATCTTAACTTCTGGCTGGAGGTTTCCATGAGGGGCGCAGCCCAAGACAGTGTCCAAAATCAGCTCCTTTGCCCCTCATTTGCCTAAAGTCTGGGTAGCCTGGACACCGTTTCTGTGAACCAGGAGTGAACAAATAAGCCTGCCTTTAATACTTCTGTGTTTCTCCAATTTGAGGCATACTGATTTTAGGTATCGATTCTTTAGGTGATTTAGAGTCATGTGAAAACACAAGCACCTCTGCAGGGCTTTGAAGAACTCATTTGACCCAAAGAATTCCTATTCTCATTTGATGGAGTGCAGGAACCTAACAGAGGAAGGCAAGAGACTTCATCCACAATGAATGATATTTTATGCTATTTTGGTTTTGAAAGCTCACATGGGATCATTCTTAAGATCCATCAGGTGCTGAGAACCTAAGTCACAGCCCCACACAGGTCCAAGAGGCTGATAAAGACACATCCCTTTCCAAAGCAATTAAGCAAAGAGCCACAGGTGAGGCCCATTCATTTCCATTTGAAAACTGTTTTCTTCAGGCTTCACAAAGGGGTGGCCTGAGACAAAGACCTTCCTGACATTCAGTGCAACACAACAATAAGTAAGCAAAAGGCCCAAAGCGGGGTTTCTGCACTGAGACTTTCCTGGTCACACTGATATCTGAGTTTTCTGAGATGCTCGCCTTTCTCTTCAGCTATCCTGTACATGGCCATGTCACAGAGCTTGGAGGTGTTACATATTTTGGACACAAATCCATGAGCCTATTCTGGAGAGTGGCCAGAATTCAGGAAGAAAACAACAACTTAGAAAGATAGCAGGTGTTGCACATCGATAAGACAAGCTGCAGTCCATTCATATATTGGGCAGGATGAATTATGGGAAGTTTTATACTAGACAGGACACATCCATTAATGCATTCTCTTTTCTAATGTCTACAACCTCGGACACAGTGGGATACACAGAAACAGAAACACTCGCCTTGTCAAATGACTTACTAGAAACTGTCCACTCAAAAACCAAACAAACCGCCTTTCCTATCTATTCTCAGAACATGAGACAAAACAACAAACCCACACCCACTCCCACAAAGGCACCTCCTTCCCCCAAGTAGGTCTGTGACTATCCGGAGTGTCCTCTGACTGGTGGGCCATACTATGTTCCCCCGAAATCGCCTGTCTTCTCTCAGATTTTGTTTCCTTGACCAACTCTGTGAAGATGTCAGGAAAAAGTGGTTAGCCACTACCTGTTTTCTCAGGAAAGGTCCATCTTCAGAGCTCTCCTGGCATTTGGCCATCCTCACATCATTAGGTACCAAGAAAACTGACTCTGTCCTTGGTAAATCCAAACAAGTGACCCCACTGGGACTGGGACTGGAACTGCCTCTGGGTGCCTGCCTTCTTGGATACCAAGTTCAGAGATTTCCATCTCCAAGGAAATGAGGGATGTTACATTCTTTGAAACTGAATGAGGTCACTGCCTTGGCAACCACTTTGTCCTAACAGTTGCTTCCAAGGGTAACATAAGATGGAGGTTGCCCCTACTTCCTTTGACACTTTTATTAGGTAGAATGTATATCACCCATTGGCACCTGGGAACAGCTCTCCACTCAGGCCTGGTTTGGTCCACCTTCTCTACAATAAGAATAGAGAGGCTGATTCAGACACATCCCTTCATCCTGACCAGGTTGTTTGCCATGGAAGATGACTTTTTCTCTCTTAGGTGCTTCATACCTGCCTACAACTTCTCCAGGTATCTTTTGTGCATGGATATTTGAGGTTCTCATCAGGAGGAAGGTCTCCAACTTTCCTGTATTGTAAGAACCACTCTGTCCCTGCTCTTCTGTAAAATGATTGAGGGAACAGTGTATACTTGGGGTTAAAAACAGGTTTGATTTGGGTTACGAATGATTCTGTGTGATTAATAATGGTATTGGGAACCTGCAATATTTACAAGAATATAGAGGTGAAATATAATTATGAAAAGAGAAACCTAGTTATGATTTGAAGCCCAGAAGGGCTTTGCCCTTGATTGGGATACTTAGCTTTGAATTATGTTCTGCAAAGATGTCTCAGATAATTCGATATACAATGGCATAGCACCTTGTACATTGGATGATTGAATTTAGAAGAGAACATCCAGTCAAAAAGGGATATTCAGTAGGATTAGGAAGATAGTCAGTAGGTTTAGGAAGAGAGTGAGTATAGGATTTGGACCAAAAGTTCTTTAGCAATAGACTTTTGGTTATAGAGTGAATGTAAATATCAGCACATATGAAGAGTCAGTCACTATGATGAACTGGGGAAAATGTGTAGAAAAGCAGATATCAATGGAAACATTACGAAATCAGGCAAAGTATAAAGTGAGGGATAGAATTAGACATTTTCAACAGGGTTGAGTTTCAATATATAAATTAGGAAAAAACAAATATGTAGTCACCAATAGGATTGACAATTGACAGCATTAGGCAACCTGGACATGGATGTTTTTAGTTATCCATGTTCTCTTTCCATTTAGGCTTTGGTACAATCATAAGTGTGACCTTTCCATTTTTTGTCCAGAATATTACTGTGATAATGAGGTGACATGAGTATTTCCTTCACCATTTCTGGGAGCAATATATTGAAGATTTAAAATTAGAATTGGGGGTACAAAGAGGTGTACCCTGTGTCTATTAAGATAGAGATAAAGCATGAATAGACCATACTGTGAATAAATAATATAACTTTTTTGAACTTTATATAATGAATTGAATTGATATCTGAAAAATTACAGGAAATCGTATATTGATATACAATCATTCATTCCAACCAGTTATATATCTAATGGAAATATTATTGTTTGGTTTATCATGAAGAGTGTGTGAGTTTTGCTTCAAAAGTGATTATGGAAATCAAAAATAATGTGTTTGGAAAGAAGTCTCATGAAAAGACCAGTCAAGACACCCTGAAAATACATGTGTTCTGAAGCAAGAAGTGATTAAAGTTGAAACAAATGCCTGTCAATTTGTGAACTTGTGGATGAAGTGTATAACTTAAAATGTGCAAAAACTGAAGAAATAATAATGTACCAGTGTTGAGTACATATGAACGTCAAATTACATATCATGTCCCATAGGAATCTACTTGCATTGATGTTAGACTGGGTCAGTTATTGTAGAATAATTAGGATTTGTATGCACCATTCACTGAAGTTAGTTTTCAGTACTAGGAAATAAATATGTATTTCAGGTGGATGAATATTTCTGATTATAATCTTGTGAAAAGTTGATTATAAATCCACATACATGAACATGAATGAATTTAGAGAGTGTATACTAGACACATATATTTCATATTTTGAAAAATCTGCAGAGTGAACAGATATATTACACACACACACACACACACACACAAACACACAAAACACTGACAGACATTTAAAAGAAGCAATATAAATGGCAATAGAAATTCATCAGTAAATATATATCATCCACAGATGCAAAAATATTTATTATACTGAACATGAATTTATGTATAATGTTCTTCTACTAGGAAGCTCCCCTATAGGTTGAATTTTCAGTTCCAACAGCGTTTAGGAGGTGTGAACTCTTCTCACAGTTTGTATATGCCAAGTCAGCCACCTCAAAATGTACGTGTGATACCTGGTAGGATTCTATATATGCATATAAATATACAAGTGTGAATAGGCTAAAGAGAAAGGGAAACAAGAATTCTCGTATTTTTTAAGTTTAAAAACTTATGGAGAACTTCTTCGATTAAAAATTGACTAAATTTATAACTTTTACCTTATATAATGCAAAAGTCAAGTCCAACTATACAACATGCCTCCAATGAACTGCTTGTATTTCTATAGGTTTGGGTTATTTTTCTCTATCATATTAGGATGAGTTGTTTGAGTCTAGTAGATATGGGTTAGTGTCAGGGATTCAGTATTTCAAAATGAAAATTGGAAAATGAATCCAATTTGTATGCATATATATGCTGCACAAATATCCTCCCACTCTCATCCAGAACAATGCCTTGACATTACCTTCACCCCAAGTAATACACAATTAGAGGAGAAGAGTTAGAAAATCAGTGAACACATATCTGGAATGGAAAATGCTCAGGAGTTCACAACCTTGGAGGTGTTAGAGGAGTTTCCAAAAGCAAGGGACAGGGTAAACACTCCACAAACATGGAGCTCTGCTGGCCTAAAAACTTTTTGAGAAACTGCCTTGAGATAGGGCACTTAAATATATGTTGTTGTCAGGAGATTTGGCTTCCTTTATAGTGAGACCATCAAAGCTGGGTCTGCATCTATGAGACCTGGAGGACATTGTTTCTGATGTTTCAATGAACATGAGGCAGCAGTGCTGATATTTTTCTTTTTAGGTAAACTGTGGCCTCTGGGGTCTAAGTGTCTCCCCATAGAACTGTGAAGCCATTTGGCCCTCCTACACTTTTTGTGGGGTTTTTGCTGCTGCACTGGTAGTTTGGTATTTGCTTCATAAAATAGAAGGAGTTCAACTGGGACACAGTGCTGGAGGAAGTTCTGTCACGTGTGGTGGGTCAGGGTCTGCAGGAAAATGCACCAACCAATCTTCTATCCCTCAAAGCTTGCCCCATTGCATCCTTGTCCATAGCAACCTGATTCTGAACATTGCCCTGAATCCTCTTCATATAAAAAGATGCCTTTACTTATAAGGGTCTGCTGGCTGCACCATGTAAGCCACAAGCCATTTTTAAGCCAATGGAAGATCCAAATTGCTCCAACACAGAAGTTTTATCACACTCCTGCCCACCACAACTCTAGGCCCACTTCTTAGGAGCCTGAAACTTACTGGGACCTCTGTTGTACACCATTTTCATAAAACCCAGTCAAGCAAGGCACTGTCAGGTACATCCATGATCAGCAGCAGGACATCCAAAGGTTCTCTAGTGCAACCTAGTCATGGGAATTTCAAAAATTTCATGGTATTTATCTAGACATTTTACAAGGATGAAGTTGGAAGCACTGTGGGTTTCAATTTTTTCAGGAACCATTAAATGGTGATGAAAATTATTTCTATGAAAGCTCTGAAGAACCCTCACAGGCAAGGCTTCTCAAAGAGTGGACAAAAGGTCACATTAAGCCAGGCCCATTGAGGTCTACAATGTGAGTTCCATGTGTGTTTTGACTCTCAAATATGGCTGCCAAGTCTTTCGAATGAAATCATGTGATACCTTGGCTGAGATTCCCAGTGCTCTGTGCAAAGCCACTCTGGGGCTAGATCTCAGTTTCCAAGGGTGACTCTCATACATGGCCTCTTTAATCCCAACACAATAAATGGCAATACTTTTCTGAGGTCAGTTTCTGAACTCAGTCTCTAAGGGGAATCACACCAAAGTTCAAGCCCAGGTAGACCCAGTTATGTCTTCCAACTGCCACACAAATATCCACAATTAAATCCAAAACACTCCCACATGTCACTCATCTTTTCTATATACCCACTCATCATAACCTCTGGCTGGAGGTTTCCATGAGGGGTGCTGCCCAAGACAGTGTCCAAAATAACCACCCTTGCCCCTCATTTGCCTAAAATCAGAGTGGCCTGGACATCCTTCCAGTGAACCAGGAGTGATCAAATTGGCCGGCCATTAAGATGGCACTGCTTCTCCAATTTGAGGCCTACTGACTGTGGGGTTTAGAGTCTTTATGTGATTTGGAGTCATGAGAAAAATCAAGCACTTATGGGCTATCCTCTGCAGGGTTTTGAGGAACACATTTAAACTAAATGATCACTATTCTCACTTGATGAAGGTCAGGATCCTTACAGAGGAATGCGAGAGACTTCATCCAAAATGAATGCTTTTTTGTCCATTTTGGTTTTGGATGCACACATGGGATCTTTCTTTAGATCCATCAGGTGCTAAGAATCTAAGCCACAGCCTCACACAGGGCCAAAAAGCTGATTCAGACACATCCCTTTCTAAAGCAATTAAGCAAAGAGCCACAGGTGATGCCCATTCATTTCTATTTGAAAACTATTTCTTTTGACTCTACAAAGGTGTGGCCTGAGGCAAAGACGTTCTGACTTTCAGGGCAACAGAACAATTGGTAAGCAAAAGGCCCAAAGCAGGGTTTCTCCATTAGAATTTTCTGGCCACACTCATATCTGAGTTTTCTTAGATGCTCCCATTCCTTTCAGCAATCCAGTACATGGCCAAGTCTCAGAGCTTGGAGGTGGTACATATTTTGGACACAAAACGATGAGACTATTCTGGAAATTCGTCAGAATTCAGGAAGAAAACAGGACCTTAGCAAGATTGTAGGAGTTGCCCACCCATAAGTCAAGCCACAGTCCATTCATAAATTGGGCAAGATGAATCTTGGGAAGCTTTCTACTAGTCAGGACACATACAATGATTCATTCTCTTTTCTAATGTCTAAAACCACGGACACAGTGGGATACACAGACAAAGAGACACTGGCCTTGTCAAACGACTTACCAGAAACAGTTCACTCCAAAACAAACAAACCGCCTTTCCTACCTATTCTCAGAACATGAGACAAAACCTCAAACCCACACACACACACACAAAGGCAGCTCCTTCCCCCAAGTAGGTCTGTGACTATCAGGAGTGTCCTCTGACAGGTGGGCCATACTATGTTCTGATGAAATCGCCTGTCCTGTGTCAGATATGGTCTCATTGGCCCAATCTGTGAAGTTGTCACTAGCCAGCTGTGAGCCACTACCTGCTTTCTCAGGAATGGCCTCTCTTCAGAGCTTTCCTGACATTTGTCCATCCTCACATCAGTAGGTACCAAGAAAGACTGACTCTGTCCTTGTTAAATCCAAACAAGTGAGACCACTGGGACTGGGAATGGGACTGGCTCTGCTTGCCTGGCTTCCCGGATCCCAAGTTCAGAGAGTTTCATCACCAAGGAAGTGAGGTGAGATTACTTCCTTCAGGAATTTAATGAGGTCACTGCCTTGGCAACCACTTTGTCTTAACAGTAGCTTCCAATAGTCCTATGAGATGGAGGCAGCCCTTACTTCCTGTGACACTTTCATATGTTAGAATGGTATATCAACCATAGGCACCCAGGAACAGCTCTCCACACATGCCTGGTATGGTCCATCTTCTCTACATTAAGAAGAGAGGCTTATTCAGACAAAACCCTTCATTCTGGAAAGGTTGTTTGCAATGGAAGATGACTTTTGCTCTCTCAGGTCCTTCATAGCTGCCTAATCTTCTCCAGGGATCAAATCTGCATGGACCTTTGAGGTTCTCAGCAGGAGGCAGATCCCCTACATTCCTGTATTGTAAGATGAACTCTCTCGCTGCTCTTCTGTAAAGTTAGATTGAGGGAAGAGTGTATGGTTAGGGTTATTAACATGTTCGATTTGGATTACGAATCATCCTGCAGGATGATTAATAGTATTGGGAACCTGCGATATTTATAAGATTATAGAGGTGAAATATAAGTATGAAAACAGAAATGTTGGTAAGATTTGAAGCCCAGAAGGGCATTAGGCCCTTGATTGGGATACTTAGCTTTTAATTACGTTCTACACAGATGTGTCAGATAAATTGATAATCAATGGCATAGGACCTTATACTTTGGATGTTTGATTTTAGAAAAGAACATCCACTCAAATTGAGATAGTCGGTGGGATTAGGAAGATAGTCGGTAGGTTTATAAAAAAGAGTGAGTATAAAATTTGGACAAAAATTTCTGTAGCAATAGGGTTTCGGTTATAGAGTGAATGTAAATGTCAGCACATGTGAAGAGTCAGTCACAATGATTAACTGGGGAAAATATGTAGGAAGGAAAATATCAATAGAGACATTATGAAATGAGGCAATTAAATAGTGAGTGATAGGATTAGACATTTTCAACAGGGTTGAGATTGAGTACATAATCTTTGGAAGAAACAAATATGTAGTCACCAATAGGAATGACATTTGAAAGCATTAGGCAACCTGGATATGGATGTTTTTAGTAAGCCATGTTCACTTTCCATTTAGGATTTGGTACAATCATAAGTGTGACCTTTGCATTTTGTGCCCAGAAAATTATTGTGATCAAATATATATGTAGATCATATGATATGTGCATTTCTTCCACCATTTCTGGGAGCAATATTTGAGGACACATAAATTAGTATTGTGGGTACCAAGTGGTATACCCTGTGTCTACGGATATAGAGATAATGCATGAATAGACCTTAGTGTGAATAAATAATATAACTTTTTTCACTTTAAATAATGGATTGAATTGATATCTTAAAATATATAGGAAATCATATATTGACATACAATCATTCACTCCAACCAGTTACACATATAATGGTAATCTTAGGGTTATTGTTTATCATGAAGTGTGTGTGAGTTTTGTTTCAAAAGTGTTTATGGAAATCGAAAATAATGTGTTTGGAAGGAAGTCTCATGAAAAGACCAGTCAAGAAATATGGAGGAATCCATGTGTTCAAAGCAGGAATTGATTGAAAGTGAAACAAATGCCTATAACTTTGCTAAATTGTGGATGAAATATATATCCTGTGATGTGCATAAACTGATGAAATAGTAATGTACCAGTGTTGAATAAAAATGAAGGTCAAAGTACACATCATGTCCCATAGGAATCTACTTGCATTGATGTTAAACTGGTTCAGTTACTGTAGAAATATTAGGATTTCATGCATTATTCACCATAGTTAGTTTTATTTTTTTTCATTTTTATTTATAATTTTTCAAAACATTACATAGTTGTTGTTATATCATATTTCACACTTTGATTCAAGTGCATTATGAACTCCCTTTTTTACCCCATGTACAGATTACAGAATCACATCATTTACACATCTATTGATTCACATATTGCCATACTAGTGTCTATTGAATTCTGCTGCCTTTCCTATCCTCTACTATCCCCCCTCCCCTCTCCGCCCCTCCCCTCTTCTCTCTCTACCCCCTCTACTGTAATAAATTTGTCCCCCTTGTATTATTTTTCCCTTTCCCCTCACTTTCTCTTGTATGTAATTTTATATAACCCTGAGGGTCTCCTTCCAATTCCATGCAATTTTCCTTCTCTCTCCCTTTCCTTTCCACCTCTCATCCCGGTTTAATGTTAATCATCTTGTCATGCTCTTTGTCTCTCCTCTGTTCTTAGTTACTCTCCGTATATCAAAGATGACATTTGGCATTTGTTTTTTAAGGATTGGTTAGCTTCACTTAGCATAATCTGCTCTAATGCCATCCATTTCCCTCCAAATTCTATGATTTTTTTCATTTTTCAATGCAGAGTAATACTCCATTGTGTATAAATGCCACAGTATTTTCTCCATTCTTTCATTGAAGGGCATCTAATTTGGTTTCACAGTCTTCCTGTTGTGAATTGTTCTGCTATGAACATCGATGTAACAGTGTCCCTGTAGCATGCTCTTTTTAGGTCTTTAGTGAATAGACTGAGTAGGGGAATAGCTGGGTCAAATGGTGGTTCCATTGCCAGCTTTCCAAGAAATCTCCATACTGCTTTCCAAATTGGCCGCACCAATTTGCAGTCCCACCAGCAATGTACAAGTGTACATCTTTCCCCACATCCTTGCCAGAACTTGTTGTTGTTTGACTTCATAATGTCTGCCAATCTTACTGGAGTGAGATGGTATCTTAGGGTGGTTTTGATTTGCATTTCTCTGACTGCTGGAGATGGTGAGCATTTTTTCATGTACTTGTTGATTGATTGTAAGTCCTCATCTGATAAGTGTCTGTTGAGGTCCTCAGCCCATTTGTTGATTGGGTTATTTGTTATCTTATTGTCTAATTTTTTGAGTTTTTTGTATACTCTGGATATTAGGGCTCTATCTGAAGTGTGAGGAGTAAAGATTTCTTCCCAGGATGTAGGCTCCCTATTTACCTCTCTTATTGCTTCTTTTGCTGCGAAAAAACTTTTTAGTTTATGTCCCATTTGTTGATTCTAGTTATTAACTCTTGTGCTATGGGTGTCCTATTGAGGAATTTGGAGCCCGACCCCACAGTATGCACATCGTAAGCAAATTTTTCTTCTATCAGACACTGTGTCTCTGATTTGATATCAAGCTCATTGATCCATTTTGAGTTAACTTTTGTGCATGGCAAGAGAAAGGGATTCAGTTTCAATTTGTTACATATGGATTTCCAGTTTTCCAAACACCAATTGTTGAAGATGCTATCCTTCCTCCATTGCATGCTTTTAGCCCCTTTATCAAATATAAGATAGTTGTAGTTTTGTGGATTGGTTTCTGTGTCCTCTATTCTGTACCATTGGTCCACCGGCCTATATTGGTACCAGTACCATGCTATTGTTGTTACTATTGCTCTGTAGTATAGTTTGAAGTCTGGTATCGCTCTACCGCCTGATTCACACTTCCTGCCTAGCATTGTTTTTGCTATTCTGGGACTTTTATTTTTCCATATGTATTTCATGATTGCTTTCTTTATTTCTACAAGAAATGCCTTTGGGATTTTGATTGGCATTGCATTAAACCTATAGAGAAATTTTGGTAATATCGCCATTTTGATGATGTTAGTTCTGCCTATCCATGAACAGGATATATTTTTACATCTTCTAAGATTTTCTTATATTTCTCTCTTTAGGGTTCTGTAGTTTTCATTGTATAAGACTTTCACCTCTTTTGTTAGGTTGATTCCCATCTTTTTTTTTTTTTTTAGGATATTGTGAATGGAGTGGTTGTTCTCATTTCCATTTCAGAAGATTTGTCGCTGATATAGAGGAATGCCTTTGATTTATGTGTGTTGATTTTATATCCTGCCACTTTGCTGAATTCATTTATTAGCTCTATTAGTTTCTTTGTAGACCCTTTTGGGTCTGCTAGGTATAGAATCATGTCTTCTGCAATAGTAATAATTTAAGTTCTTCTTTTCCTATTTTTATGCCTTTAATTTCTTCCGTCTGTCTAATTGCTCTGGCCAGTGTTTCGAGAACTGTATTGAACAGAAGTGGTGAGAGAGGGCATCCCATTCTTGTTCCAGATTTTAGAGGGAATGCCTTCAATTTTTCTAGATTCAAAATGATGCTAGCTTGAGGCTTAGCATAGATTGCTTTTACAATATTGAGGTATGTTCCTGTTATTCCTAGTTTTTCTAGAGTTTTGAAGATAAAGGGATGCTGTACTTTGTCGAATGCTTTTTGTGCATCTATCGAGATGATCATATGGTTCTTATTTTTAAGTCTATTGATGTGGTGAATAACATTTATTGATTTTCGTATATTGAACTAGCCTTGCATTCCACGGATGAATCCTACTTGATGATGGTGCACAATTTTTTTAATATGTTTTTGTATCTGATTCGCCAGAATTTAATTAGGGATTTTTGCATTTAGGTTCTTTAGGGATATTGGTCTGTAGTTTTCTTTGTTTGAAGTGTTTATGTCTGGTGTAGAAATTAGGGTGATATTGGCCTGGTAGAATGAATTTGGAAGATCTCCCTCTTTTTCAATTTCCTGAAATAGCTTGATAAGTATTGGTATTAGTTCATATTTAAGGGTTTGTAAAACTCTGCTGTATACCCATACTGTCCTGGTCTTTTCTTAGTTGGTAATCTTTGGATGGTTTCTTCTATTTCCTCAATTGATATTGGTCTGTTTAGGTTGTCTATATCCTCCTGACTCAATCTGGACAGATCATATGACTTAAGAAATTTTTCGATGCCTTCACTATCTTCTATTATATTGGAGTATAACGAATCAAATTAATTTCTTATTATCTTCTGTATTTCAGAAATATCTGCTGTGATTGCCAGGGGGTGACAAATAACTTGTGTAGATTGATACAGCAGGAGTGGAAGTCGTTTATTGTAGAATCCAAGAGATATTTATACATTTTATAAAGCTTATCTAATTAGCATAAAATAGATACAGCAGTCAACCAATAAGGAATCTCCACACTTAATGGCTTGCTTTTGTTACTTCAAAAACCACTCCCTATGGCATTTGGCCAGGCGCCATCCAGACTTGTTTACAGACCCTAACATTTCTCTGGCAAAATACCAGGTGCCATGCTGACTTGTTTATAGACCTTAACATGTGATATTGACTTTTTCATCCCGTATGCTAGTAATTTGAGTTTTCTCTCTTCTTCTTTCATTAGCATGGCTAAGGGTCTGTCAATTTTATTTATTTTTTCAAAGAACCAACTTTTAGTTTCCTCAATTTTTTCAATTGTTTCTTTTGTTTCGATTTCATTAATTTCAGCTTTGATTTTAATTAAATCTTACCTTCTACTTATTTTGCTGTTGTTTTCCTCTTCTTTTTCTAGGATTCTGAGATGAAGTATGAGATCATTTATTTGCTGTTGTTTTTTTTCTTTTTTTAAGGAATGAAATCCAAGCAATGAATTTTCCTCTTAGAACGGATTTCAATGTGTCCCATAGATTCTGATATGTTGTGCCTGTGTTTTCATTTATCTCTAAGAATTTTTTAATTTCCTCCTTTATGTCTTCTATAACCCATTGTTCATTCAGTAACCTGTTGTTCATTCTACAAGTGATGCATGATTTTTCCTTCCTTCTTTTATCATTGATTTTTAGTTTATATTCCATTATGATCAGATAAGATGCATGGTATTATCTCTACTGCTTTATATTGTCTAGGAATTGCCCTGTGACATAATATATGATCTATTTTTGAGAAGGATCCATGTGCTGCTGAGGAAAAATGTAACTGCTTGATGTTGTGGAGTATATTCTATATATGTCAATTAAGTCTAGGTTATTAATTGTGTTATTGAGTTCTATAGTTTTCTATTTCAACTTTTGTTTGGAAGACCCGTCCAGTGGTGAGAGAGGTGTGTTGAAGTCTCCCATGATTATTGTATGGTGGTCTATTAGACTCTTGATCTTGAGAAAAGTTTGTTTGATGGACATAGCTGCACCATTGTTTTGGGGCATATATATATTTATAATGGTTATGTCTTGTTGCTGTATGGTTCTCTTGAGCAGTATATAGTGTCCCTCTTTATCCCTTTTGATTAACTTTGGCTTGAAATCTATTTTATTTGATATGAGTATGGACACTCCTACTTGTTTCCGAAATCCATATAAGTGATATGATTTTTCCCAACCTTTCCCCTTCAGTCTATGTATGTCTTTTCCTATCAAATGCGTCTCCTGTAGGCAGCATATTATTGGGTCTTGTTTTGTGATCCATTCTACTAGCCTCTGTCTCTTAATTGGTGAGTTTAAGGCATTAACATTTATAGTTATTATTGAGATAATGGTTGTTCTTCTAGCCCTATTTGTTTATTTATGTTATTAAACATGGATTGTTTTCTTCTTTGATTATTTCCCACTTTTACTGTACTACATCCCACTGTTGGTTTTTATTGTTATTTCCCTTTCTTCTTCCTGTAATATTTTCCGATGATGTTTTGAAGAGATGGTTTTCTAGCTACAAATTATTTTAACTTTTTTTTATCATGGAAGGTTATAATTTTATCTTCCATCCTGAAGCTTGATTTCACTGGATACACAATTCTTGGTTGGAATCCATTTTCTTTCAGTGTTTGAAAAATGTTATTCAAGGATTTTCTAGCTTTCAGAGTCTGTGTTGAAAGATCAGCTGTTGTCCTGATTGTTTTACCCCTAAATGTAATCTGCTTTTTTTCTCTTGTAGCATTTAAAATTCTCTCCTTATTGTGTACGTTGGGCATCTTCATTATAATGTGTCTAGGTGTGGATCTCTTATGATTTTGCACATTTGGCGTCCTGTAGGCTTCTAGGACTTGGGAGTCAGTCTGATTCTTCAAGTCTGGGACGTTTTCTCGTATTATTTCATTGAATACATTCCTCATTGCTTTGGTTTTAACCTCTATACCTTCCTGTATTCCAATGACTCTTATGTTTGGTCTCTTTATGTTATCCCGTATTTCTTGGATACTCTGTTCATGGTTTCTTAACAGTCTTGCTGAGCTGTCTATGTTCTTTTCAAGTTGGAATACTTTGTCTTCATTGTCTGATGTTCTATCTTCTAAGTGTTCTACTCTGCTGGTAGTCTTCTCAATTGAGTTTTTTAGTTGGTTTATTGCTTTCTGCATTTCTAGGATTTCTCTTTGTTATTTTTTACAACCTCTATCTCTCTGTATAGCTGATCTTTTGCTTCTTGGATTTGTTTATGTAATTCATTGTCGAAGTGATCTTTCATTGTCTGATTTTGCTGTCTAATGTCTTCCTTGAGACTCCAGATCATATGAAGCATGTATATCCTGAGTTCTTTATCTGACATTCCATCTGCTGCAGCTATTACCCGTGGACCCCTGGGGTGTTCTGCCGATCGGTCGCAGGGCTGCCTACCTTGTAGGTGCTGGCGGCGGCTCTGCTCTGCCCCTATTCCAATTGGGGTGACGTGACTACCATGCAGGTGTGTTGCTGGGCCTGTTCCGCCAGTTTGTCGCAGGTCTGCCTACCTTGCGGGCACGGGCAATGGATCTGCTCTGCTCCTATTCCAAATGGGGTGAAGTGTCTGCCGTGCCGGCAGGGCAATGGGCCTCTTCTGCCAGTCAGGTGCAGGTGTGCCTACCTTGCGGGCGTGGGTGATGGCTCTGCTCTGCCCCTACTCCAATTCGGGGGTCGTGACTACCATGCCGGCAGGTTGCTGGGCCTGTTCTGGGTGCGGGTGAAGGCTCTGCTCTTCCCCTACTAATATTGGGGTGACCTGACTACCATGCCGGTGGGCCACTGGGATTGTACTAGGTGCGGGAGAAGGCTCTGCTCTGCAACTACTCCAATTCGGTTGATGTGACTACCACGCCTGCGGGTCGCTGGGCCTGTTCTGGGCAAGGGCGGCGGCTCTGCTCTGCCTCTATTCCAATTGGGGTGACGTGACTACCATGCAGGTGTGTCGCTGGGCCTGTTCCGGGCGTGGGCGGCGGCTCTGCTCTGCCCCTCTGGCTTGATGACAAAGTGAGAGAGACCCGGGTGTTTGTGACTCACTTTCTTTACCAGGAGACCAACTGTTTCTGTCACCGCTGGTATCAATGAGGTTATCTCCTCTGCTGCTTTCTGATGACATCAGATCTCTGCCATGTTGGTATCCCATGCAAAAGGCAGCATTTCGTTCCCTTTGTTGGGTGACTAAAGCAATCGGTGAGTCCTGACCGGCATTCACAAGCCCCGTCTCAATCCTGTTGCCACTGCCTATGAAGGCTCGGTTGATATTTACTGATATTCAGCAAGACCCGGACCGAGAAGCAGTTTCCGCCGGTTCTTTAGCCCTGGGCCAGATCAGTTCCTGGAGGCGGAATTCGGCCGCTCTGGGCTCGCTGTATGTTCTAATAGAAGCAGGCTCCAAGACGCAGTTTCTGCGGGTTCTTTAGCACTGAGCCTGAGTAATTTGTCTGCAACACAAAGGTGAATGGCATCCTGAAATTACCTGTTCTATAGCTGAATAAGCTGCGATCAGTCGAAAACAGGGATGATGAAGTCACCTCTCCATGATGGTGGCCGCTGGGTTCCTCTGTGGTCTGACGGGTGTGGAGAAACGAGTTGGACTGCATGCTTTCCTGTCTCAAACCCAGAATTCAGCACTGAGCACAGTGATTGCATACCTGGCAGGAGCCCACAGTACCTGCACCACTGTATATTTGCCTTGCTATCTCGTCGTTTCCCAGCACGCGCCACAGACTCTAGCCATGGAGCGATTTCCTGAATAAGTCGCATGACCTTCTGTGAGGAAAAATCACTCGCGTTTGAGCCCCGGTAGCTGATCCTCCTGAAATGGAAATATGTACACTTGGTTTTGAAGAACCACAATTTTGCAGGAAATTCCTAACAAGATAGGTTTTAGCCATTCTAACTCGTCATTCTCCCTCACAGTGACGCAGTACATGGGCGTGATGCACTCCCTTCGCAGCCATCATATGATCCCCTGAAGTTAGTTTTCAGTACTAGGAAACAAATAAGTATTTCAAGTGGATGAATATTTCTGAGAATAATCTTTTGAAAAGTTGATTACAAATCCACATACATGAATATGAATGAATTTAGGGAGTGTATAATAAGAAAAATATACTTCATATTTTGAAAAATCTGCAGAGTGAAAAAAATATATATATATGTATATATATATATATATATATATATATATATATATATATATATATACACATACACACAGAGACATTAAAAAGTAGCATTATGTATGCCAATCGAAATTCACCATGAAATATATATCATCCACAGATCCAAAAATATTCATTTTAATGAACATGGATTTATGTCGTTCAACTAAGAAGCTCACCCGTATGTTGAATTTTCAGTTCCAACAGCATTAAGTAGGAGTCATCTCTTCTCACAATTTGTATCTGCCAAGCCAGCCACCTCACAAAATGTACGAGTGATACCAGGTAGAAATCGATATGTGCATATAAAAATACATGTGATGAATAGGCTACAGAGAAAGGGAGACAGTTATTCACATATTTGTTAACTTTTAAAACACATGGAGAACTATTTCAATTAAAATTTGCTAGATTTATAACACCTACCATTTATCATACGAAAGGCAAGTCCAACTATACACCATGCCTCCTGTGAACCTCTTGTATTTCTATTCTGTTTGGGTTATTTTTCTCCATAATATTAGCATTAAAAGTCAAAGTCTATTAGGGTATGTGTTAGTGTCAGGGATTCAGTATTTCGAATGGAAAATTTGAAAATGTATCCAATGTGTATGCAAATATGTGCTACACAAAAAACTTCCCACTCTCATTCAGAACAATGCCTTGACATTACCTTCGCCCCACATAAGACACAATTAGAGGAGAGGAGTTAGAAAATCTGTGAATACATATGTGGAATGGAAAATGCTCAGGAGTTCACAAATTTGGAGGTGGTAGAAGAGGTTCCAAAAGTAAGGGACAGGGTAAACACTCCACAAACATGAAGTTCTGCCAGCCTGACATCTGGAGAAACTGCCTCTAAGGTTTGGCAATGAAATATATGCTGTTGTCAGGAGCATTAGCTTCATTTGGAGTGACACCATCAAAGCTGGGTCTTCATCTATGTGACATGGATGACATTGTTTCTTATTTTTCAATGAACATGAGGCAGCAGTGCTGAATTTTCTATTTGTATGTAACTTGTGGCCACTGGAGTCTAAGTGTCTCCCCGTGTGCACTGTAAATCCATTTGGTCATCCTCCACTATTCATGGTGTTTCTTGCTGCTGCACTGGGAGTTTGGAATTTGCTTCATGAATTACAAAGAGTTCAACAGGGACACAGTGCTGAAGTGAGTTCTGTCAATTGTGGTGGGTCGGGTTCTACAGGAGAATGCACCAACCAGGCTTCTATCCCACATTGCTTGCCCCATTGACCATTGCAACCTGATTTTGAACATTGCCCTGAAACCTCTCCATATAACAATATGCTTTTACATATAAGAGTCTACTGGCTGCAAAATGTCAGTCACAATCAATTTGCAAGCCAATGGCAGATCCACATGGCCCACCACAGATGTTTTATCACCCACCTGCCAACCACTGCTCTAGGACAACTACTCAGCAGGATCCAACTTACTGGCATCTCTGTTCTACACCATTTTCATAAAACCAAGTCAATCAGGGCACTGTCTTACATACTCATGATCAGCAACAGGACATCCAAATGTTCTCCTGCCACCCGGTCATGGGAATTTCAAAAATTTTTATGGTATTTATCTAGCCAATTTTCAAGAAAGAAGTTGGAGGCACTGTGGGTTACAATTTATTCAGGAACCATTAAATGGTGACTAAGCTCATTTCAATGAAAACTCTGGAGAATTCTCACAGGCAAGGCTTCCCAAAGAGTGGCCAAAATGTCAGATTAAGCCAAGCCCATTTAGGTCTACAATGTGAGGTCCATGTGTGTTTTGACTCTCAAAAATGGCTGCCAAGTCTTTAAGAATAAAATCATGTGATATCCTGGATGAGATTTCCTGTGATCTTTGGAAAGTCAACTTGGGCCTAGATGTCACTTTCCAAGGGCAACTCTCATGCATGGCCATCTAAAATCCCAACACAATTCATGGCAATACTTCTCTGAGATCAGTACCAGAACTCAGTCTCTAAGGGGAATCACACCAGAGTGCAAGCCCAGGTGGACCCAGTCATCTCTTCCAACCACCATTCAAATGTCCACAATTAAAACCAAAACACTCCCACATGACCCAAATCTTCTTCCATATAGACACTCATCATAACCTGTGGCTGGAGGTTTCCATGAGGGGAGCAGCCCACGTCAGGGTCCAAAATAAGCTTCCTGCCCCTCATTTGCCTAAAGTCAGGGTGGCGTGGACACCCTTCCTGTAAACCAGGAGTGATCAAATAGGCCTTTCTTTAATACTGTTTGGCTTCTCCAACTTGAGGACTACTGACTTTGAGGTTTAGATTCTTTAAGTGAATTGGAGTCATGAGAAAAAACAAGCATCTATGGGCTAGCCTCTGCTGGGTTTTGAAGAACTTATTTGACCCAAAGGATCCCTGTTCTCACTTGATGGATTTCAGGAACCTACCAGAGGAAGGCAAGAGAGTTAATCAACAATATCTGATCTTTTTGCCATTTTGGTTTTGAATGCATGCATGGGATCTATCTTTAGATCCATCAGGTGCTGAGAATCTAAGCCACAGCCTCACACAGGGCCAAGAGACTGATTCAGACATATCCCTTTTCAAAGCAATTAAGCATGGATCCACAGGTGATGCCCATTTATTTGCATTTGAAAACTGTTTTCTTCAGGCTTCACAAAGTGGTGGCTTGAGGCAAAGATCTTCCTGACATTCAGGGCAACAGAACAATAGGTAAGCAAAAGGACCAAAGCAGGGTTTCTCCACTGAGACTTTCCTGGTCAACTGATATCTGAGATTTCTGAGATGCTAGCCATTCCCTTCAACTATCTAGTACATGGCCATGTCACAGATATTGGAGGTGGTACATATCTTGGACACAAAACCATGATACTATTCTGGAGTGTTGCCAGAATTGAAGGAGAAAACAGGAAATTATGAAGCTAGTAGGTGTTGCCCATCTATAAGGCAAGCCTGAGTCCACTCATATATTGGGCACAATGAATGCTGGCAAGCTTTCTAGTAGACAGGAAACATCCATTGATCCATTCTCTCTTCTAATGTCTACAATCATGAACACAGTGGGATACACAGACACTCGTATTGTCAAAGGACTTACTAAAAATAGTCCACTCTAAACCAAACAAACCGCCTTTCCTACCTATTCTGAGAACATGAGCCAAAACCACAAAATCACACCCACACCCAAAAAGGCACCTCCTTCCCCCAAGTAGGTCTGTGACGCTCCGGAGTGTCCTCTGACTGGTGGGCCATACTATGTTTCCCCAAAATGACCTCTCCTGTCTCAGTTCTGGTCTGCATGGCCAACTCTGTGAAGTTGTCAAGAGCCAGTGGTGAGACACTACCTGCTTTCTCAGGAAAAGCCCCTCTTCAAAGGTTTCCTGGCATTTCGTCATCCTCACATCTGTAGGTTCCAAGAAAGACTGACTCTGTCCTTGGTAAATCCAAACATGTGAGACCACTGGGACTGGGACAGGGACTGTCTCTGAGTGCCTGGCTTCCTGGATCCCAAGTTCAGAGAGTTTTATCACCAAGGAAGTGAGGTGAGGTCACTTTCTTCAGGATCTGAATTATGTCACTGCCTTGACAAGCACTTTGCCCTAACAGTTGCTTCCAAAAGTCGCATGAGGTGGAGGCTGCCCCAGTTTTCCTGTAACACTTTCACAAGTTAGAATGTCATATCAATCATAAGCACCCCAGAACAGCTCTCCACACAGAACTGATTTGGTCCATCTTTAATACATTAAGAAGAGAGAGAATGATTCAGACACAACCCTTCAACCCAACCAGGATGATTGCCATGGAAGATGACTTTTGCTTTCTGAGGTCTTTCATAGCTGCCTTCATCTTCACCAGGGATCATTTCTAAATGAACATTTGAGGTTCTCAGCAGGTGAAGATACCCTACATTCCTGTATTTTAATACCAACTCTGTCCCTGCTCTTCGGTAAAGTTAGTGTATGGTTAGGGTTAATTATATGTTCGATTTTGGGTTAGGAATCATTCTGCAGGATGAATAAAGGGATTGGGTACCTGCGATATTTATAAGAATATATAAGTGAAATATATGTATGAAAACGGAAATCTAAGAAAGATTTGAAGCCCAGAAGGGCATTGGGCCCTTGATTGGGATACATAGTGTTGAATTACGTTCTGTACAATTGTCTCAGTTAAATCAATATACAATGGCATAGGACCGTGTACCTTGGATGATTGAATGTAGAAGAGAACATCCAGTCAAAAAGTGATAGTCGGTAGGATTAGAAAGATAGTCGGTAGGTTTAGGAAGAAGACTGAGAATATGATTTGGAATAAAAAGCTTATTTAGCAATAGGGTTTCGTTTAGAGAGTGAATGTAAATGTCAGTACATGTGAAGAGTCATTCACAATAATGAACTGGGGAAATTATGTAGAAAAGCAAGTATCAATAGCGACATAACGAAATCAGGCAAAGTATAAATGAGTGATAGGATTAGACATTTTCAACAGGGTTGAGTTTGAATATATAATCATAGGTAAAAACAAATATGTTGTCACCAATGGGATTTACATTTGAGAGCATTAGGCAACCTGGACACGGATGTTATTAGTTATCCATGTTCACTTTCCTTTTAGGCTTTGGTACAATCATAAGTGTGACCTTTACATTTTTTTTGTTCAGAATATTACTGTGGTAAAATGTATATGTAGATCAGGTAACATGAGTATTTCTTTCACTATGTCTGGGAGCAATATTTTGAAGACATATACATTAGTATTAGGGGTACAAAGAGGTGTACCCTGTGTCTATGAATATAGAGATAATGCATGAATAGACGATAATATGAATAAATAATGTAACTGGTTCCACTTTAAATAATGGATTGAATTGAAATCTGAAAATATATAAGAAATCTTATATTGATATATAATCATTCATTCCAACCAGTTATATATCTAATGGTAATATTAGGATTATGGTTTATCAGGAAGGGTGTTTGAGTTTTGCTTTATAAGTGATGATGTTAAACGAAAATAATGTGTTTGGAAAGAAGTCTCATGAAAAGACCAGTCAAGAAACATAGAAGAATCATGTGTTCTGAATCAGGAAGTGATTGATCGTGAAACAAATGCCTATAAATTTTCTAACTTGTGAACGAAATATATATCCTATGATGTGCATTAACTGAAGGAGTAGTAAAGTACCAGTGTTGAATAAAAATGAAAGTCAAAATACACATCATGTCCCCTAAGAATATACTTGCATTGATGTTAAACTAGCTCAGTAACTGTAGAAATATTAGTTTTTGTTTGCACCTTTCACTGAATTTAGTTTTCAGTACTAGAAAACAAATATGTATTTCAGGTGGATGATTATTTCTGAGAATAATCTTGTGGAAAGTTGATTATAAATACACATATATGAATATGAATGAATTTAGGGAGTGTATAATAAGACACATATATTTCATATTTTAAAAAATCTGGAGAGTGTATATATATATATATATATATATATATATATATATATATACACTCTCATACATACACACTCACATGCACAGATATAAAAATTAGCAATACAGGAGATCCATCATGAAGGCAGGCATGGAAAAATCAAGTCTCTGACCTCTTCAGCTGAGCGGGCATAGGGAGTCGTAAACTGTCTAAATGCTGTTTGCTCAGAATCAGTAGGCAATGTTGACCTGATGTGGATCTGGGGCGAACATTCTGGGCCCCTCAGAATACACACCGAGCCTGGATGGGCTGCATTCAACCTCCGGTTTGCCTGGTTCTCATGACTCAGCACTAAGATCCCACTGAAATAACTGTTCGGCCCTTCTGAACTTTCAGAGGTAAAAGCCAACCAAGCCTTCAAAAGCAGTGGCCACAGGATTGAAACGGCGCTTGGGAGAGACAGTCAGGACCCACCCGTTTCGTTGGTTACCTTGCAAAGGGAACAAACGGTCACCATTTGCATGGGATACCACCATAGCATAGAAATGACGTCACGGGCAGAGGAGATAACTTCATTAAAACCAGCGTGACAGGTGTGTAATCCCCTAGCCATCTCTCTCAACACAGCGGGGTAACCTTAAGGGCCCCTCCCAGCTCAGCCTTAAGGGCCTCTCCCAGCTCTCCCGTGAGCACGATAGCCAGACCTAGGGAATCAGGATTGGCTCGGGACTAGCGCGTGGAATTCCCGGCTCCTGATCCCACAAGTGCTGACAATTGAGGTCTCTTACACCACGTACCGGGGGCATGGCTCCCAGAGGGCAAGAAAATTCGCTGGGGGTCCTCAGCCCCAAGCTCTACAAAACTAGGGTCTGAGGGAGGCAAACAGGGAGAGTGTGCCCAGGCATTCATGAAAACAGGGCTGCCAGGAGTAGAGTTCTGGCTTGTAACCACTATTGTGGTGAGCGTCACAGGTGAGCAAGGCATGGATTGAGGAAGCACAAGAGAAGGCCCTAGGCACTCAGGATTGGAGATCCGCCAAGTCTGGGAGGAAGAGCTGCTGCACAGTGATTGGTTCCCACTTATTCAGAGGAGAAGCTTGGCCCAGTGCACACAGCTCCACCTACTGAAAGAGAAGTTAATTGAACTCTATGACTGCATTTATTATTATTATTTTTTTAATTTATATTTTTTCTATTTCTTTCATTTTCATTTTTGTTGTTGTTGTTCTTTAACTTTTTTTAATGTTTTTATTATTTTTTATTTTATCATTATTATTATTAATATTATTTTAAATTTTAATTTTCATCTTTTAATTATAATTATTATTTAAATTTTTTTTCTTTATTTATTTTCTATTTTTCTTTTGTCTTTTCATTTCTTTTCAATTTTCTTATTCCCCCTTCCTTGAATTCTACCTGCCTACTCTCATTCTCTTTAGTGACTTCTTCCCTTCCCTTCTAATATCTTTCCTCCGAAGCATCAAATAAATTTATAAGAGTAAGCAGTAACTCAGCAGTCAAACAAAACAAGAAGTAACATGAGCAGCATAAAAAAACAAGGAAGAAAAGGAGTACAAACAACAATGGACAGCCTAAATATTCAGAAGGAATCATCAGAAAAATGGTCATATAAAGAACTCAAGGAATACCTTAGACAGATGGAATGGAACCTTAAAGAGGATACGAGACATCAAAACCAAACAGTGAAAGAACACATTGAAAATGAATTACATAAACAGATATAAAAAGATATTAAGCATCTTTATTAGGAGATAGAGATTATAAAAAAATCAAACAATAATTCTAGAAATGAAGGAAATGATAAACCAAATTAAAAACTCAATTGAGAGTATCACTAACAGAGTGGAGCGAGTAGAAGACAGAATGTCAGATAATGAAGACAAAATATATCATCTTGAAAAAAGTCTAGCCAACAAAGAAATGCTGGTAAAAAGTCATGAGAAAAACATCCAAGAGATATGGGATATCATAAAAAAAAAAAAAAAAACTTATGAGTCATCTGGATAGAGTAAGGTACAGAGATTCAAACCAAGGGAATGAGTAACCTGCTGAATGAAATAATTACAGAAAACTTTCCAGAAATAAAAATGGAAACGGATAAAAAAAATTGTAGATGCTTACAAGACACCGAGTACAAAAAAATCACAGTAGACCAATGCCAAGAAACATTGTTATGAAGATATCCAATGTACAAAACAAAGAGAAAATATTAAAAGCTACAAGAGAAAGGAGGCAGATTACAATCAGGGGTAAACCAAAAATGTTAACAACAGATTTTTCATCACAGACGCTGAAAGTGAGAAGATCCTGGAACAACGTATTTCAAACACTTAAAAACAATGGATGACAACCAAGAAATCTGTATTCAGAAAAATTAAGTTTCAGGTAAGACAACTAAATAAAAATATTTTGTGATAAAAAAAGCTAAAAGAATTTGCAGCCAGAAAACCAGCATTGCAAAGCATCTTAAGGAAAACACTACACAAGGAAAAAATGAATATCAACAACGAAAACCATCAGTGGGAATTGCCTCAGTAATGACAGAGGGAGGGGGAAAAGCTAATCACGGATAAACAAACTAAATTTTAAAAAAAAGATAAATAATCAAAGACGGGTGGCAATACAAACCATATATCAATAGTAACTCTAATCGTTAATGGCTTAAACTCTCCAATAAAGTGACATAGGCTTGTAACGTGGATTAAAAAAAACAAATCCAACAATATGTTGCTTCCAGGAGACACATCTGAATGGAAAAGACATACACAGGCTGAAGGTGAAAGGTTGGGAAAATTTATACCATGCACACGGTCCTTGTAAGCAAGCAGGGGTGGCCATCCTCATATGGAATAAAATCGACTTCAAGACTAATTTAATCAAAAGGGATAAGGAAGGACATTATATACTGTTAAAAGAAACCATTCACCAACAAGACATAACAATTATCAATATTTATGCAGCAAAAAATGGTGCTGCGACATTTATAAAACAAATTCTCCTCAATTTCAAGAATCAAATAGACCACAACACAATAATTATGGGAGACTTCAACTCACCTCTCTCACCATTGGACAGATCCTCCAAACAAAAGTTGAATAAAAAAAATATAGAATTCAATATCACAATCAATACCCTAGACTTAACTGACATATATAGAATATATCAACCATCATCAAGTGGATATACTTTTTTCTCACCAGCACATGGATCCTTCTCAAAAATAGACCATATATTATGCCGTAGGGCAACACTCAGTAAATATAAAGGGGTGGAGACAATACCATGAATTCTTTTCTGATCACAATGAAATGAAACTGGAAACCAATGGTAAAAGAAGGAAGGAAAAATCCTACATCACATGGAAAATGAACAATATATTACTGAATGATCAATGGGTTACAGAAGACATAAAAGAGGAAATCAAAAAATTCTTAGAGATAAATGAAAATACAGACACAACATATCAGATTCAATGGGACACAATGAAACAAGATTCAAGAGGCAAATTCATCACCTGGAGGTCATTCCTCAAAAAAAGAAAAAAAAAACAAAAACAACAAATAAATGAGCTCTCACTTCATGTCAAAGCCCTAGAAAAGGAAGAGCAAAACAACAGCAAATGTAGCAGAAGGCAAGAAATAATTAAAATCAGAGCGTAAATCACGAAATTGAAACAAAAGAAACTATTAAAAAATTAACAAAACTAAAAGTTGGTTCTTCGAAAAAATAAATAAGATGGACAGACCCTTAGCCATGCTAACGAGGAGAAGAAGAGAGAGAACTCAAATTACTAACATACTGGATGAAAAAGGCAATATCACAACAGAAGCTACATAAATACGAAAGACAATTAGAAATTATTTTGAAAACCTATATTCCAATAAAATAGAAAATAGTGAAGACATCGATACATTTGTTAAGTCATATGATTTGCCTAGACGGAGTCAGGAGGATACACACAATTTAAACAGACCAATATCAATCGATGAAATAGAAGAAGCAATCAAACGACTACCAACCAAGAAAAGCCCAGGACCGGATGGGTATACAGCGGAGTTTTACAAAACCTTTAAAGAAGATTTAATACCAATACTTTTCAAGTTATTAAGGAAATAGAAAAACAGGGAGCTCTGCCAAGTTCATTCTATGAGGCCAACATCACCCTGATTCTGAAACCAGACAAAGACACCTCAATGAAAGAAAACTACAGACCAATATCTCTGATGAACCTAGATTCAAAAATTTTCATTAAAATTCTGGTGGTTTGGATACAAAGGCACATCAAAAAAATTGTGCACCATGATCAACTAGGATTCATCCCTGGGATGCAAGGAGGGTTCAATATATGGAAATCAATAAATGTTATTCACAACATCACTAGACTTAAAAATAAGAACCATCAGATCATCTTGATAGATGCAGAAAAACCATTAGACAAAGTAGAGCATTCCTTTATGTTCAAAACATTAGAAAAACTAGGGATAACAGGAACATACCTCGACATTGTAAAAGCTATCTATGTTAAGCCTCAGGCTAGCATCATTCTGAATGGAGAAAAAAATGAAGGCATTCCCTCTAAAATCTGGAACAAGACAGGAATGTCCTCTATCACCACTTCTATTCAATATAGTTCTCGAAAAACTGGCCAGAGCAATTAGACAGATGAAAGACATTAAAGGCATAAAAATAGGAAAAAAAGAACTTAAATTATCACTATTTGAAGATGACATGATTCTATACATAGAAGACCCAAAAGGGTCTACAGAAAAAACTACTAGAACTAATAAATGAATTCAGCAATGTGGCAGGAAATGAAATCAACATGCATAAATCAAAGGCATTTCTGTATATCAGCGACAAAACTTCTGAAAAGAAAATGAGGAAAAACATTGCATTCACAATATCCTCATAAAAAATTAAATACTTGGGAATCAACCTAACAAAAGAGGTGAAAGATTTATACAATGCGAACTACAGAACCCTAAAAAGAGAAGTAGAATAAGATCTTAGAAGATGGAAAAATATACCCTGTTCATGGATAGGCAGAATGAACATCATCAAAATGGCGATATTACTAAAAAGTTCTCCATAGGTTTAATGAAATGCCAATCTAAATCCCAAAGGAATTTTTTGTAGAAATAAATAAACCAATCATGAAATTCATATGGAAAAATAAACGACCCAGAATAGAAAAAGCAATTCTAACCAGGAAGTGTGAATCAGGCGGTATAGCGATACCAGATTTCAAACTATATTACAGAGCAATAATAACAAAAACAGCATGGTACTGGTACCAAAACAGGCGGGTGGACCAATGGTACAGAATGGAGGACACAGAGACTAATCCAAAAAGCTACAACTATCTTATATTTGATAAAGGAGCTATAAGCATGCAATTGAGGAAGGATACCATCTTCAACCAATCGTGTTGGGAAAACTGGAAATCCACATGCAACAAAATGAAACTGAATCCCTTTCTCTCGCCATGCACAAAAGTTAACTCAAAGTGGATCAAGGAGCTAGATTCAAATCAGAGACTCTGCATTTGATAGAAGAAAAAGTTGGTTCCAATCTACATATTGTATGGTCAGGCTCCAAATTCCTTAATAGGACACCCATAGCACAAGAGTTAATAACAAGAATCAACAAATGGGAGTTACTTAAACTGAAAATTTTTTTTCTCAGAAAGAGAAACAATAAGAGAGGTAAATATGGAGCCTAGATCATGGGAACAAATTTTTACTCCTCACCCTTCAGATGGAGCCCTAATATCCAGAGTATACAAAGTATACAAAGAACTCAGATAATTAGACAATAAGATAACAAATAACCCAATGGGCCAAGGACCTGAACAGACACTTCTCAGAGGAGGACATAGAATCAATCAATAAGTACATAAAAAAATGCTCTCCATTTCTTGCAGTCAGAGAAATGAAAATCAAAACCACCCTAAAATACCATCTCAATCCAGTGAGATTGGTAGCCATTATGAAGTCAAACAACAACAAGTGCTGGCGATGATGTGGGGAAAAGGGTACTCTTGTACATTGCTGATGGGACTGAAACTGGTGCAGCCAATTTGGAAAGCAGTATGGAGATTCCTGGGAAAGCCGGGAATGGAAGCACCATTTGAACCAGCTATTGCCCTTCTCGGACTATTCCCTGAAGACCTTAAAAGAGCGTACTACAGGGATACTGCCACATCGATGTTCATAGCAGCACAATTCACAATTGCTACACTGTGGAACCAACCCAGATTCCCTTCAATAGATGAATGGAAAAAAAAATGTTTTTTTTTATATACTATGGAGGATTACGCAGCACTAAAAAATGACAAAATCATGGAATTTGCAGGGAAATGCATGGCACTAGAGCAGATAATGCTTAGTGAAGCTAGCCAATCCCCCCCCAAAAAATACCAAATGACTTATTTGATATAATGAGAGCAACTAAGAACAGAGCAGAGAGGAAGAGCATGAAGAAAAGATTAACATTAAGCAGAGACATGAGGTGGCAGGGAAAGGGAGAGAAAAGAGAAATTGCATGGTAATGGAGGGAGATCCTTATTGTTACAAAAAAATTACATATAAGAGGTTGTGAGTGTAATGGGAAAATAAACAATAAGAGAAATGAATGACAGTAGGTAGGGTAGAGAGAGAAGATGGGAAGAGACGGGAGGGGGGATAGTAGAGCATAGGAAAGGTAGCAGAATACAACAGTAACTAATAAGACATTATGTAAAAATATGGATGTGTAACTGATGTGATTCTGAATTCTGTATTTGGAGTAAAAATTGGAGTTCAAAACCCACTTGAATTTAATGTATGAAATATGATATGTCAAGAGCTTTGTAATGTTTTGAGCAACCAATAAAAGAAAAAAAAAGTAGCAATATATATGCCAATCGAAATTCATCATGAAATATATATAATCCAAAGATCGAAAAATATTCATTTTACTGAACATGGATTTATGTATAATGTTATTCAACTAGGAAGCTCACCCGTAGGTTGAATTTTCAGTTCCAACAGCGTTTAGGAGGAGTGATCTCTTCTCACAATTTGCATCTGCCAATTCAGCCACCTCACATGTGTGTACAAGTGATATCAGGTAGGATTCTATATGTGCATATAAAAATACATGTGCTGAATAGGCTACAGAGAAAGGGAGACAGGGATTCACATATTTGTTAATTTTAAAAACACATGTAGAACTATTTCAACAAAAAAATTGACTAGATTTAAAACTCCTACATTATATAATGCAAAAGGCAATTCCAACTATACACCATGCCTCCTCTGAACTGCTTGTATTTCTATTCTTTTTGGGTTATTTTTCACCATCATTTTAGGATTATTAGTCAGAGACTAGTAGGGTACGGGTTAGTGTCAGGGGTTAAGTATTTCAAATGGAAAATTGGAAAATGAATCCAATGTGTATGTAAATATGTGCTACAAAAATATCTTCCCACTCACATCCAGAGCAATGCCTTGACAATACCTTTGCCCCAAGTAAGACACAATTAGAGTAGAAAAGTGTAAAAATTTAGGAATACATATATGGAATGGAATATGCTCGGGAGTTCACAACCTTGGAGGTGGTAGAGGAGTTTCCAAAAGTAAAGGAAAGGGTAAACACTCCACAAACAAGGAGCTCTGCTGGCCTAAGAATTCTTGGGAAATGGAGTCTGAGGTTGGGATCCTGAAATATATGTTGCTGTCATGAGCTTTAACTTCCTTTGTAGTGAGACCATCAAAGCTGGGTCTGCATCTATGTTACCGGGAAGAGATGGTTTCTTATATTCCAATGAACATGAGGCAGCAGTGCTTAATTCTCTCTTTGTAGGTAAACTGAGGCCACTGGATTCTAAGTGTCTCCCAGTGGGGACTGTGAAGACATTTGGTCATCCTCCACTTTTCATGGTGTTTTTTGCTGCTGCACTGGGAATTTGGTATTTGTTTCACAAAATATAAGAAGTTCATCTGGGATACAGTGCTGGAGGGAGTTCTGTCACTTGTGGTGGGTCAGGGTCTGCAGGAGAATGCACCAACCAGGCTTCTATCGCACAGAGCTTGCCCCAATAACCATAGCAACCTTATTCTGAACATTGCCCTTAAAACTCTCGATATAACACGATGCCTTTACATATAAGGGTCTCATGTCTGCACTATATCAGTCACAAGCCATTTGGAAGCCAATGGCAGATCCACATAGCCCCTCCATGATGTTTTATCACACTCCTTCCCACCACTGTTCTAGGCGCACTACTCAGAAGGCTCCAAATTACTGGCATCTCGTGTTCTACATCATTTTCATGAAACCCAGTCAAACAAGGCACTGTCTGGTATATACATGATAAGCAACAGGACATCAAATTTTCTGCAGTTCCACCTGGTCATGGGAATTTCAAAAATTTCATGGTATTTATTTAGCAATTTTTCAAAAATGAAGTTAGAGGCACTGTGCGTCTCAATTCATTCAGGAACCATTAAGTGTTGAAAAAGTTCATTTCAATGAAAGCTCTAGAGAACTCTCACAGTCAAGGCTTCTCAAAGAATTACCAAATGGTCACATAAAGCCAGGCCAATTGACGTCTACAATGTAAGGTCCATGTGTGTTTTGACTCTCATCTATGGCTGCCATGTCTTTCATAATAAAATCATGTGATATCCTGACTGAGATTCCAAGGCCTCTGTGGAAAGCCACCCTGGGCATAGATCTTAGTTTCCAAGAGTGAGTCTTATGTGTGTCCTCCTAAAATCCCAACACAATTCATGGCAATACTTCTCTGAGGTCAATTCCAGAATGCAGTCTCTAAGGGGAATCACACCAGAGTTCAAGCCCAGGTGGATCCAGTCATCCCTTCCAACCGCCAGAAAAATTACCACAATTAAAATCAAAACACTCCCACAGGCCCATCATCTTCTTCCATGTAGACACTCCTCATAACCTCTAGCTGGAGGTTTCTATGAGCCCAAGGTAGTGTCCAAAATAAGCTCACTTGCCCCTTATTTGCCTAAAATCATGGTGGCCTGGACACTCTTCCTGTGAACCAGGAGTGATCAAATATTCCTGCTGTTAAAGTGTTCCACTTCTCCAATTTCAGCCTACTGGCTGTAGGGTATAATTCTTTATGTGATTTGGAGTCATGAGAAAACCCAAGCACATATGGGGTAGCCTCTGCACGGATTTCAAGAACTCATTTGACCCAAATGATCCCTATTCTCACTTGATGGAGTTCAGGAACCTAAAACAAGAAGGCAAAAATATTCATCCACAATGACTGCTCTTTTGGACATTTTAGTTTTGAAAGCACATGGGATCTTTCTTTAAATCCATCAGGTGCTGAGAATCTAAGCCACAACCTCATACAAGGACAAGAGGCTGATTCAGACACATCCCATTCCAAAGCAATTAAGCAAAGAGCCACAGGTGGTGTCCATTCATTTCCATATGAAAACAGTGTTCTTCAGGCTACACAAAGGGGTGGCCTGAGGCAAAGACCTTTCTGACATTCAGGGTAATAGAAATAGAATTAAGCAAATGGCCCAAAGAAGGGTTTCTCCACTGAGACTTTACTGGTCACACTGATATCTGAGTTTTCTGAGATGCTCTCATTCCCTTCAGCTATCCAGAACATGGCCATGTCACAGAGCCTTGTGGTGTTACAAATCTGGGAAACAAAACCATGAGTCTATTCTGGAGAGTGGCCAGAATTCACGAAGAAAAGTGGAACTTTAGAAGATAATAGATGTTGCCCATCCATAAGGCAAGCTGCAGTCCATTCATCAAATGCGCAGTATGAATCGTGGAAGCTTTCAACTAGAGACAACACATCCATTGATGCATTCTGTTTTCTAATGTCTACAACCATGGATACAGTGGGATACACAGACATAGAAACACTCACAATGTCAAACGACTTACTAGAAACAGTCCACTCCAAACCAAACAAACCACCTTTCCTACCTATTCTCAGAACATGAGAAAAAACCACAAACTCACACCTACAATGGCAAAGGCACTTTCTTCCCCTAAATAGGTCTGTGACTATCCGAAGTGTCTTCTGACTGGTGGGCCATATTATGTTCCCCCAAAATGGCCTGTCCTGTTTCACATCTGGTCTCCTTGTCCAACTCTGTGAAGTTGTAAGGAGCCAGCGGTGAGCCACTACCTGCTTTCTCAGGAAAGGCCCCTCTTCAGAGCTCTGCTGGCATTTGGCCATCCTCATATCAGCAGGTACCAAGAAAGACTGACTATGTCTTTGGGAAAAGCAAACAAGTTAGCCCACTGGGTCTGGAGTGGGACTGGCTCTTGGTGCCTGGCTTCCTGGATCCCAAGTTCAGAGAATTCCATCACCAAGCAAGTGAAGTGAGGTCACTTCTTTCAGGAACTGAATATGGTCACTGCCTTGGTAACCACTTTGTCCTAACAGTTGCTTCCAAGGTTCCCACGAGATAGAGGCTGCCCCAACATCCTGTGACACATTCAGAAGTTAGAATGATATATCAACCATAGGCACCCTGGAACAGCTCTCCACAGAGGCCTGGTTTGGTCCATCTTCTCTACATTAAGAAGAGAGAGGCTGACTCAGACACATCAATTCATCCTGACCAGGTTGTTTGCCATGGAAGATGACTATTGCTCTCTCAGGTCCTACATAGCTGCCTACATATTCTCCAAGGATCATTTCTTCATGGATCTTTGAGGTTCTCAGCAGGTGGAAGATCTTCTACATTCCTATATTGTAAGACCCACTCTGTCGCTGCTCTTAAATTAGTTATATTGAGGGAACAGTCTATGGTTAGGGTTAATAACATGTTCGATTTGGGTTACGAATCATTCTGCAGGATGAATAATGGTATTGGCAACCTGTGATATTTACAAGAGTATACATGTGAAATATAAGTATGAAAGCAGAAATCTAGGTAAGATTTGAAGCCCAGAAGGGCATTGGGGACTTGAGTGGGATACCTAACTTTGAGTAATGTGCTGCACAGATGTCTCAGATAAATAAATATACATCGGACCTTGTACCTTGGATGATTGAATGCTGATGAGAACATCCAGTCAAAAACCGATATTCGGTAGGATTAGGAAGGAAGTTGGTAGGTTTAGAAAGAAGAGTGAGTATAGGATTTGGACCAAAAGTTCTTCAGCAATAGGGTTTCGGGTAGAGAGTGTATGTAAATGTCAGCACATGTGAAGAGTCAGTCACAATGATGAACTGGGGAAAACATGTAGGAAAGAAGATATCAATAGAGATATTAGGAAATCAAGCAAAGTATAAAGTGTGTGATAGGGTTAGACATTTTCAACAGGTTTGAAGTTGAATATATAATCTTAGGAAGAAACAAATATGTAGTCACCAATAGGATTGATATTTGAGAGCATTAGGCAACCTGCACATGGATGTTTTTAGTAATGCATGCTATCTTTCCATTTATGCTTTGGTACAATTGTAAGTGTGATCTTTGCTTTTTGTGTCCGGAATATTTCTGTGATAAAATGTGTATGTAGATCAGGTGACATGAGTATTTCTTCCACCATTTCTGAGAGCAATATTTTGAAGATTTATAAATTAGTATGGGGGTAGAAATAGGTGTACCCTGCTTCTATTAATATAGACATAATGCATGAATAGACCATACTGTGAATAAATAATATAACTGGATCCACTTTAAATAATGGATTGAATGAATATCTGAAAATATATAAGAAATGTTATATTGATATACAATCATTAATTCCAACCAGTTATATATCTAATGATTATCTTATGGTTATGGTTAATCATGAAGGGTGTGTGAGTTTTTCTTCAAAATTGATTATGGAAATCGAAAACAATATATTTGGAAAAAAAAGTCTCATGAATAGACCAGTCAAGAAACATAGAGAAATACATGTGTTCTGGAGCAGGAAGTGACTAAAAGTGAAACAAATGCCTATAAATTTGCTAACTAGTGAATGAAATATATATCCTATGATGTGCATAAACTGAAGAAATAGTAATGTACCAGTGTGGAATAAAAATTAACGTCAAAATACACATCATGTCCCATAGGAACCAACATGCATTGATGTTAAACTGGGTCAGTTAATGCAGACATATTAGAATTTGTATGCACCTTTCACTGAAGTTAGTTCTCAGTACTAGGAAACAACTATGTATTTCATGTGTATGAGTATTTCTAAGAATAATCTTGTGAAAAGTTGATTATTAATCCACATCCATGAACATGATTGAATTTAGGGAGTGTATATAAGACACATATTTTTCATATTTTTAAAAATCTGGACAGTATATATATATATATATATATATATATATATATATATATATAGATAGATAGATAGATACACAAATATGGACACACACACACACACAAACACAGAAATTAAAAAGTAGCAATATATATGCCAATCGAAATTCATCAGTAAATATATATCATCCACAGATGCAAAAACATTCATTTTACTGAACATGGGTTTATGTATAATGTTGTTCCACTGGGAAGCTCACCCATAGGTTGAATTTTCAGTTCTAACAGCATTTAGGACGAGTGATCACTTCTCACAATTTGTATCTGCCAAGTCATGTAACTCAAAAGAATGTACGTTTGATACCATGTAGGATTCTATTTGTGCATATAAAAATACATGTGCTGAATAGGCTCCAGAAAATGAGAGACAGTAATTCACATATTTGTTAACTTTAAAAACACTTGGAGAACTATTTCAATTAAAAATTGACTAGATTCATAATACCTACCCTTTATCATGCAAAAGGCAAGTCCAACCCTGAACTGCATGTATTTACGTACTGTTTGGGTTATTTTTCTCCATCATATTAGGATTAGTAGTCGGAGTCTATTAGAATATGGGTTAGTGTCAGGGATTCAGAATTGCGAATGGAAAAATAGGAAAATTAATCCAATGTGTATGCAAATAAGTGCTAAAACAAATCTTTCGACTCTCATCCAGAACAATGCCTTGAAATTATCTTCGCCCCAAGTAAGACACAATTAGAGAAGAAAAGTTGCAAAATCTGTGATTACATTTCTGTAATGGAAAATGCTCAGGAGTGCACAAACTTGGAGGTGGTATAGGAGTTTTCAAAAGTAAGGACAGGGTACACGCTCCACAAGCATGGAGCTCTGCATGCCTAAATCTTTTTGAGAAACTGCCACAGAGGTTGGGCACTGATATATAGGTTTTTGTCAGGAGTTAAGCTTCCTTTGTAGTGATACCCTCAAAGCTGGGTCTGCATCTATGTGACCTGGAGGACTAAGTTTCTTATTTTCCAATGAACACGAGGCAGCAGTGCTGAATTCTCTCTTTGTAGATAAACTGTGGCCCCTGGGGGTTTATTTTCTCCCCGTGTGGACTGTGAAACCATTTGGTCATCCTCCAATTTTCGTGGTGTTTCTTGCTGCTGCACTTGGAGTTTGGTACATGCTTCACGAAATACAAGGAGTTCAACTGGGAAACAGTGCTGGAGAGAGTTCTGTCACGTGTGGTGGGTTATGGTCTGCAAGAAAATGCACAAACCAGGTTTCTATCTCTCAAAGATTGCCCCCTTGTTCATAGCAACCTGATTCTGAACATTGCCCTGAAACCTCGCCATATAAAAAGATGCCATTACATATAAGGGTTTGAAGTCTGCACTATGTCAGTCACAAGCCATTTGGAAGTAAATGGCAGATCCACATGGACCCACCATGATACTTTATCACACACCTGCCCACCACTGCTCTACGCCCACTACTCAGCAGGCTACAAATTACTGGCATGTCTGTTCTAAACAATTTTCAGAAAACCCTGTCAATCAAGGCACTCACTGGTACACTCATGATAAGCAATAGGAGATCCAATGTTTCTTGAGTGCCACCGGGTCATGGGAATTTCAAAAATTTCATGGTATTTATCTAGCCATTTTTCAAGGATGACATTGGATGCACTGTGAATTTCAGTTATTCAGAAACCATTAAATGTTGAGAAAGCTCAATTCAAAGAAAATTCTGGAGAACTCTCACAGGCAAGGCTTTCCAAAAAGTGGACAAAAGGTCACTTGAAGCCAGGACCATTGAGGTCTACAATGTGAGGTCCTATGTGTTTTGACTCTCTACTATGGCTGCCAAGTCTTTCAGAATAAAATCATGTGATATCCAGGCTGAGATTCCCAGTTCTTTGTGGAAAGCCACCCTGGTCCTAGATCTCAGGTTCCAAGGGCGACTCTCATGCGTGGCCTCCTAAAATCCCAACACAATTCATGGCAATACTTCTCTGAGGTCAGTTTCAGAACTCAGTCTCTAAGGGGAAACACACCAGAGTTCAATCCCTGGTGACCCAGTCATCTCTTCCAACCGCCACACAAATGACCAGAATTAAAACCAAAACACTCACACATGCCCCTCTTCTTCTTTCATATAGACACTAATCATAACCTTGGCTGGAAGTTTCCATGAGGCACACAGCACAAGACAATGTCAAAATAAGCTCCCTTGCCCTTCATTTGTCTAAAGTCAGTGTTTCTGGACACCGTTCCTGTGAACCAGGGCTGATCAAAGATGCCTGCCATTAATACTGTTCTGCTTCTCCAATTTGAGGCATACTGACTGTCAGGTATAGTTTCTTAATGTGATTTGGAGTCATGAGAAAACCCAAGCACCTATGGGCTAGCCTCTGCAGGGCTTGAAGAACTCAGTTGACCCAAAGGATCCCTCTTCTGACTTGATGGAGATCAGGAACCTTACAAAGGAAAGCAAAAGACTTCATCCACAATGATTGCTCTTTTGGCCATTTTGGAATTGGATGCACACATGGGAGCTTTCTTTAGATCCATCAGGTGCTGAGAATCTGAGCCATGGACTCACACTGGACTAAGAGGCGGATTCAGACATATCCCTTTGCAAAGCAATTAAGCAAAGATCCTCAGGTGATGCCCATTTATTTCCATTTGAAAACTGATTTTTTCAGGCTTTCGAAAGGTGTGGCCTTAGGCAAAGACCTTCCTTACATTCAGGGCAACAGAACAATAGGAAAGCAAATTCCCAAAGCAGAGTTTCTCCACTGAGACTTTCCTGGTCACACTGATATCTGAGTTTTCTGAGATACTCACCATTCCCTTCAGCTATCCAGTACATGGCCATGTCCCAGATTGTGGAGGAGATACATATCTTGAACACAAAACCATGAGCCTATGGGAGAGTGGCCAGAATTCAGGAAGAAATCAGGAATGTAGAAAGGTAGTAGGTGTTGCCCATCTATAAGGTAAGCTGCAGTCCATTCATAAATTGGACAAGATGAATGCTGCAAAGATTTCTACTAGACAGGACACATCCTTTGATGCATTCTCTTTTCTATTGTCTACAACCACGGACACAGTGGGATACACAGAAACACTCACCTTCTCAAAGGACTTACTAGAAACAGGCCACTCCAAATTAAACAAACCAACTTTCCTACATATTCTTAAAACATGAGACAAAATCACTAACACACAAACACACCCACAAAGGCACCTTCTTTCCCCAAGTAGGTCTGTGACTATCCAGAGCATCCTCTGACTGGTGGGCCATACTATGTTCCCCTGAAATGGGCTGTTGTATGTCAGATCTGGTCTCCTTGGCCAACACTGTGATGTTGTCAGGAGCCAGCGGTGAGAAACTGCCTGCTTTATCAAAAAAAAAAAAAAAGCCCCTCTTCAGAGCTTTCCTGGCATTTGTCCATCTTCAATTCAGTATTTGCCAAGAAAGACTGACTCTGTCCTTGGTTAATCCAAACATGTGAGACCACTGGGACTGGGACTGGGCCTGCCTCAGGGTGCCTGTCTCCCTGGATCCAAAGTTCAGAGTGGTACATCAACAAGAAAGTGACGTAGGTCACTTCCTCCAGAACTGAATGAGGTCACTGCCTTGGCAACCACTTTGTCCTAACAGTTGCATCCAAGGGTCCATGAAATGGAGCGTGCCCCTACTTCCTATGACACTTTTACAAATTAAAATGGAATATCAACCATAGGCACCCGGGAACAGCTCTCCACACAGGCCTGGTTTGGTCCATGTTCTCTAGATTAAGAAGAGAGAGACTGCTTCAGACACATCCCTTCATCCTTACCTGGTTGTTTGTCATGGAAGATGACTTTTGCTCTCTCAGGTCCTTCATAGCTGCCTATATCTTCTCCAGGGATCATTTCTGCATGGACCTTTGAGGTTCTCTGCAGGTTGAAGATCTCCTACATTCCTGTATTGTAAGACCAACTCTGTCCCTGCTCTTCTATAAAGGTAGATTGAGGGAATCGTGTATGGTTAGGGTTAATAACATTTTTGATTTGGGTTAGGATCATTCTGCTGGATGAATAATGGTATTGGGAACCTGCGATATTTATAAGATTATAGAAGTGAAATATATGTATGAAAACAGAAATCTCAGTAAGATTTAAAGCCCAGAAGGTCATTGGGTCCTTGATTGGAATAGTTAGCTTTGAATTATGTTCTGCCCAGATGTCTCAGATAAATCTATACACAATGGCATAGGATCTTGTACCTTAGATGATTGAATGTTGAGGAGAACATCCATTCAAAAAGGGAGAGTTGGTAAGATTACGAAGATAGTTGGTAAGATTAGAAAAACGTGTGAGTATAGGATTTGGACAAAAAGTTCTTTAGCAATAGGGTTTCAGGTACACAAAAAAATGTAAATGTCAGCACATGAGAAGAGTCAGTCACAATGATGAACTGGGGAAAATATGTAGGAAAGAAGATATCAATAGAGACATAAGGAAATCAGGCAAAGTATAAAATGAGTGATAGCAATAGATATTTTCAACAGGCTTGAGATTGAATATATAATCTTAGGAAGAAACAAATATGTAGTCACCAATAGGATTGACATTTGAGAGCATTAGGCAACCTGGACATGGGTGATTTTCATAATCCATACTCACATTCCATTTAGGCTTTTGTACAATCGTAAGTGTGACTTTGCATTTTGTGGCCAGAATATTACTGTGATAAAATGTATATGTAGATCAGGTGACATGAGTATTTCTACCACCATTTCTTGGAGCAATATTTTGAAGAGGTATAAATTAGTATTGGGGGTACATATAGGTGTACCATGTGTGTATGAATATAGAGATAATGCATGAATAGACCATAGTGCGAATAAATAATATAACTGGTTCGAACTTTAGAAATTGGAATAAATTGATATCTGAATATACACAGGGAATCATATGTTGATATACATACATTCATTCCAACCATTTATACATCCAATGGAAATATTATGGGTGTGGTTCATCATAAAGAGTGTGTGAATTTTGCTTCAAAATTGATTATGGAAATCGAAAATAATGTGTTTGGAAAGAAGTCTCATGAAATGACCAGTCAAAAACAAAGAGGAATACATATGTTCTGAAGCAGGAAGTGATAGAATGTGTTACAAATTTCTTTAAATTTATGAAGTTGTGGATGAAATGTATATTCTATGATGTACAAAAACTGAAGAAATAGTAATGTACCAGTGTTGTATAAAAATGAACGTCAAAATACACATCATGTCCCATAGGAATCTACTTGCATTGATGTTAAAGTGGGTCAGTTACTGTAAAAATATAAGGATTTGTTTGCACCATTTACTGAAGTGAGTTTTCAATACTATAAAACAAATATGTATTTCAGGTGGATGAATATTTCTGAAAATAATCTTATGAAAATTTGAATATAAAACCACATACATGAACAAGAATGGATTTAGGGAGTGTATAATAAGACACATATATTTCATATTTTGAAAAATCTAGAGAGTATATATATATATATTTTGTATATATATATATATATATATATTTTGTATATATATATATATATATACAAAACACACACAGAGACATTAAAAAGTAGCAATATATATGCCAATTAAAATTCATCTTGAAATATATATCATCCACAGATCCAAAAATATTAATTTTACTGAACATGGATTTATGTATAATGTTTTTCAACTAAGAAGCTCACTCATAATTTGAATTATCAGTTCCAAAAGCATTTAGGAGGAGTGATTTCTTCTCACACTTTGTCTCTGCCAAGTTAGCCACCTCTCAAGAATATAGGTGTGATACCAGGTAGGATTCTATATGTTCATATAAAAATACATGTGCTGAATTGGCTACAGAAAAAGGGAGACAGGAATTCACATATGTGTTAACTTTAAAAACACATGCAGAACTCTTTCAACAAAAAATTGACAAGATTTATAACTCCTACCCTATATCATGCAAAAGGGAAGACCAAATATACACCATGGCTCCTCTGAAGTGCTAGTATTTCTATTCTGTTTGGGTTATTTTTCTCCATTATATTAGAATTAATTGTCAGAATCTAGTAGGGTATAGGTTAGTGTCAAGGATTCAGTATTTCAAATGGAAAATTGAAAAATGAATCCAATGTGTATGTAAATATGTGCTACACAAAAATCTTCCCACTCTCATCCAGAACAATGCCTTGACAATACCTTCGCCCCAAGTAAGACACAATTAGAGGAGAAGATTTAGAAAATCTGTGAACAAATATCTGGAATGGAATATGCTCAGGAGCCCACACCTTGGAAGTGGCAGAGGAGTTTCCAAAGGTAAGGGACAGGGTAAACCCTCCACAAACATGGAGGTCTGCTGGCATAGACACTTCTTGAGAAACTGCCCGTGAGGTTGGGCACTTGAAAAATATGTTGTTGTCAGGAGCTTTAGCTTTCTTTCTAGTGAGACCATAATAGCTTGGTCTGCATCTATGAGACCTGGAGGACATGCTTTCTTATTTCCCAATGAACATGAGGCAGCAGTGCTAAATTCTCTTTTTAGGTAAACTGTGGCCACTGGGGGCTAAATGTCTTTCCATGTGCACTTTGAAGCCATATGGTCATCCTCCATTTTCGTTTTGTTTCTTCCTGCTGCACTGGGAGTTTGGTATTTGCTTCACGAAATACAAGGAGTTCAATTGGGTCTCAGTGCAAGAGGGAGTTCTGTCATGTGTGGTGGGTCAGGTTCTGCAGGAGGATACAAGAACCAGGATTCTATCCCACATAGCTTGCCCCCTTGACCATAGCAACCTGATTCTGAACAATGTCCTGAAAACTCTCCATATAACAAGTTGCCTTTACATGGAAGGTTCTGTTGGCTGCACCATGTCAGTCACAAACCATTTTGAAGCCAATGGAAGATCCATATGGCCCCACCACAGATGTTTTATCACATACCTGCCCACCACTGCTCTAGTACAACTACTCAACAGAGTCCAACTTACTGGCATCTCTGTTCTACACCATTTACATGAAACCCAGTCAATCAAGGCACTGTCTGGTATATTCATGATCAGTAACAGGACATCCAAAGGTTCTCCAGTGCCACCTGGTGATGGGAATTTCAAAAATGTTATGGTATTTTTCTAGCCATTTTTCAAGGATGAAGTTGGAGGCACTGTGAGTTTCAATTCTTTCAGGAACCATTAAATGGTTAGGAAGCTCATTTCAATGAAAGTTCTGGAGAACACTCACAGGTAAGGATTCCATAAGAGTGGCCAAAAGATCACATGATATTATGCCGATTGAGGTCTACAATGTGAGGTCCATATGAATTTTGACTCTCAACTATGAGTGCCAAATCTTTCAGAATAAAATCATGTGGTATCCTGGCTGAGAGGCCTAGTGCTCTGTGGAAAGCCATCCTGGGCCTAGAACTTAGTTTCCAAGGGCGACACTCATGCCTGGCTTCATAAAATCTCAACACTATTCATGGCAATACTTCTCTGAGGTCAGTTTGAGAACTCAGTTTCTAAGGGAATCACACCAGAGTTCAAGAACATGTGGACCAAGTCATCTCTTCCAACTGCCACCCAAATGACCACAATTTAAAACAAAACACTCCAATGTGGCGCTCATCTTTTTCCATATAGACACTCATAATGACCTCTGGCAAAAGTTTTCCATGAGGGGCACAGCCCAAGACCGTGTCCAAAATAAGCTCTCTTGCACCTAATTTGCCTAAATTCAGGGTGGCCTGGACACCCTTCTTGTGAACCAGGAGAGATCAAATAGGCCTCCCATTAATACTGCTTTGCTTTTTCAATTTGAGGCCAACTGACTGTGGAGTTTGGATTCCTTATGTGAATTGGAGTCTTGAGAAAACCCAAGAAACTATGGGCTAGCCTCTGCAGGGCTTTGAAGAACTCATTTGACCCAAAGGATCCCTATTCTGGCTTGATGGAGGTCAGGAAAGTTACAGAAGAGGCGAGAGACTTCATCCACAAGGACTGCTCTTTTGGCCATTTTGGTTTTGGATGTACACATGGGATCTTTCTTTAGATCCATCAGGAGCTGAGAATCTAAGCCACACCCTCACACAAGGCAAATAGGCTGATTCAGACACATCCTTTTCAAAGCAATTAAGCAAAGAGCCACAGGTAATGCCCATTCATTTCCATTTGAAAACTGTTTTCTTCAGGCTTCACAAAGTGGTGGACTGAGGAAAAGACCTTCCTGACATTCAGGGCAACAGAAGAATTGGTAAACAAAAGGCCCCAAGCAGGGTTTCTTCACTGAGACTTTCTTGGTCAAACTGATATCTGAGTTTTCTTAGATGCTCGCCATTCCCTTCAGCTATTCAGTATATGGTCATGTCACAGAGCTTCAAGGTTGTACATATCTTAAACACAAAACCATGAGCCTATTCTGGAGAGTGGCGAGAATTCAGGAAGAAAACAGGAACTTAGGTAGATAGCAGGTGTTTCACATCAATAAGGCAAGCTGCAGTCCATTCATAAATAGGGCAGGATGAATGCTGGGAAGCTTTCTACTAGATAGGACATATTCATTGATGCATTCTCTTTTCTAATGTCTACAACCACGGACATAGTGGGATACATAGACATAGAAACACTCACCTTGTCAAACGACTTACTAGAAACAGTTCACTCCAAACAAAACAAACCGCCTTTCATACCAATTCTCAGAACATGAGACAAAACCACAAACCCACACCCACACCACAAAGGCACCTCCTTCCCCCATGTAGGTCTGTGACTATCCGGAGTGTCCTCTGACTGGTTGGCCATACTATGTTCTCTGGAAATGGCCTGTTCTGTCTCAAATCAGGTCTCCTTGGCCAACCCTGTGAAGTTGTCAAGAGCCAGCGGTGAGCCACTGCCTGCTTTCTCAGGAAAGGCCCCTATTCATAGCTTTACTTGCATTTGGCCATCCTCACATCAGTAGGTTCCAAGAAAGACTGAGTCTGTCCTTGGTAAATCAAAATAAGTTTGACCACTGGGACTGGGACTGGGACTGGCTCTTGGTGCCTGGATTCCTGGATTCCAAGTTCAGAGAGTTCCATCACCAAGGAAGTTATGTGAGGTCACTTCCTTTAGCAACTGAATGAGGTCACTGCCTTGGCAACAACTTTGTCTTAACAGTTGCTTCCAAGGTTCCCTTGAGAAGGAGGCTGCCCCTACTTCCTGTGACATTTTCACCTGTTAGAGTAGTATGTCAACCATAGGCATGCAGGAGCAGCTCAACACATGCCTGCTTTGGTCCATCTTCTATACATTAAGAAGAGAGTGGCTGATTCAGACACATCCCTTCATCCTGAGCAGGTTGTTTGCCATGGAAGACTTCTGCTCTCTCAGGTCCTTCATAGTTGCCTACATCTTCTCCAGGGATCATTTCTGCATGGACCCTTGAGTTTCTCAGCAGGTGGAAGATCCTCTATATTCCTGTATTTTAAGACCAACACTGTCCCCACTTTTCTGTAAAATTAGATTGAGAGAACAGTGTATGGTTAGGTTTAATAACATGTTCGATTTGGTTTAGAAAGGAAACTACACGGTTGAGCAAACAGGGTCCTACCGTTAGCAATAATATGAGGATTATTAATGGAACGACCCTGGCAGATAAAAGCGTAGTTAACCAGGTTGACTATGTGAACAAAGACTCAAACCTTCCTTCTGGGGCCTCTGTCTCTCTTTGACGCTCTTCAAGTCGTTTTCTTAATTTACTCATTGATTCTTTTACAACTCCAGTATTGTCGGCATAAAAACAACATTCTTCCCTCAATGCAAGCAAAAAGGCACCTTTCTCTCATGAAGAGGAGGTCCAACACTCGCCTGCTCTATAAAAGAACTTCAGAGAGAGAGAGGTTAAAATTCCTGTAAAGCTGTGATGTCGGTTTTTAATGTCTTTAAGCTTTGGTCTATTTCTGCTTCTAATTGTGTCTTTGTTGTGTCTCATGGACTAGGGCAGTTCTTCCTGTGCCCACGCCTTCAGCAATTATTATTCCTAATAGGATGGCTAAAGTGAGGGATACAGGTTCCCGGTGGAACCGGGTTGTATGCCCCCCTATTTGAACTTTAAATGAACCTGCGTCATGATAGAGCACTCTGAAAAACATCTACATCATTACATAATTAATCACATCTATTGACCATGTTATGAAAACATAAATAATGTTAAAGTGTATAGAATTATACTGTTTTATGGATGGACAAGAAAATGCACCTAAGATAGCACCAAAGTGAGGAAAACATTCTTATTTGGTTGCATCCGGATATAGAGGGCATTGCTTCTTTTGTAATCAATTAATCCCCTGAAACCCAAGTTTTGGTAGTTTTAGAGTTTGTACCCAACATGTAAGGGAAGGGGCTCAGAAGTTCACAGTCTGCAGAAATTCACAAAAATTAGTTTTTGTTTCTGTTTTTTTTCCTCTGTTCTGGGCAAGTTAACTTTTCTAGGACACCTTGGGAGGGGAGAGCTTTTTTGTCTCTTTTTTTTCTCCCTGCCAGCTGTCACCATGGAGCCCAGTTGCTAACATTTTTATCTTAGAAATGTAGCCATCTCGGTGAAGCCCCAGCTCAAGGCCAGAGGCCTTGTTCACATATTTTGTGAAAAACTGGTAAGGAGGTGTCTAGCTTAGGGGTGGTGATTTTTCCAGCCAGTGGTCAAGTAGAACAGGGCAACACGAAAAGTGCAAGTTTATGTACATTGAACTCTTTCAGAGGGACTCTTTTGCTGAAAGACCTAAAGTAAGCCTTGGTGAAGACTTCTGGAGAAGGTCATTTAAGACATTTCTATGGACCTAGTACAGAGGGGGAAGACGGGGTAGTCGAGGCTGAGAGCAGCTCCGTGGATCTAAGAATGAGGAAAGAGAGATGTAAAAGAAAAATGGGAAAGGGGTTTGGGATTTTCCTAAAACAAAACTTGAGCAGTAGAACAGGTAGAGCAGAGGGGAAGATGGGAGTAAATATTCCAAAAAGCCTTTGAGGGACTTTAAATTCTTAGAAACCTGTTTTCAGTGATGACAAAGCAACTTTAAAGGCCATTTTCATTACATCTTGTATAGGGGTCTGAGGCCTCTTATCAGCTGGTTTGAGCTTTGGGTTAGCTTGCTAGAGGACTTGCTGGGACCTAGTGCAGGCACTGACAGGAAAAGAGAGGAGTGAGTGGGTGAAGGGGTACCTTGGTACCTGCTACCTCAGCAAGGGGGCAATGTTCTGAGAACCAGTGGAGGTTTGGGTTTTTGATTTAGTAATTGGAGAGGAGAAATCAGGTTGCTAAGATGGGAGTGATAGCAGAGAGTCTAGAGCAGAAGGCTGAGGGTGAGGAACTATTGGAGAAGCATAGTACAAGATGTGAGCAAAGGAGGGAAAAGGATTCCACATAGGGAAATTTCCCCCTTTTGAGAACTTGCCAAAGTTAAAAATGTCACGCAGAATTTGAGAATCTAGAGAACCCTCTGGGGGCCATAGTATTTGGTTGTCTAATTGGTAATATCGCCAATGCTGTGTACTGAATTTGATGAGGAGTTTGGGTTCCACCAGGCAGCCCCTGTATGCTCACATTCACTTGACTTACACAAGAGGTCGGCTTCTCCCCGACACAGCCTTGGCTGTTTGTGCCTTTGATAGTCCGCTAGGCAAACATAGTAATCTAGGCTAGCCAACCTGAATCTGTCTCGCGTGTCCCTGCATCCATAATGTTTGTTTCCATTATCTATGGTACAGAAGAGATTTAATGGAATTTTAGTGGGATCCTCTTCATCAGGGATATCTCAATAGGAAAGACCTATACCGAGCTGACAAATGTCTGGGTGGATAGATGGCCACCAGGTCTCTAAGGGGGCTGTATGCGAGATAGACCATACTTCTTGTCTAGAAGGATTTGTGATCAGCCATTGCTGCTGAACGGAATGATGAGGGTTAGAACTACTGGTGGCCAAGGGGAGAGTCTATAGTCTTATCCACATAGCAAATACGCAATTTGAAATGGTTAGCAGGCTTTTCCAGTTTCCAACAAGAGTCTGGACACAGCGAAGGCTTGAGATGAGAGGCATGGATCCAAAAAGTGATTCCGTCTACTTTTACCGCTTTAGGTTTTATAAGTAGCACCTGGTATGTTCCTTTCCAGTGGGGTTCCAGGGATGACACCTGATGTTGTCTTATGTAGACGAAGTCTCTTACTTGATATTGACTTAGAGTCCCCTCCTCCCAAGGTTGGTAGGCAGTGGCCAGCTGTTTCCACAGGTATCGCTGAGTTCTTTCAATGACTTTAAGTCTGTCAAGCAAGGGGGTGTGGAAGTGATCGTTAGGCCTTAGAGTTGGGGTTAGGTTCCTTACTGGATGATGGGCATCATAGAGAATTTCATAGGGGGTGAGGTTACACAAAGAAAGAGAGGGAGTATTTCTCGCATGAAACAGTGCATAAGGCAGGAGCATAATCCAATCTTTTATGCCGGGCTCTAAGCTTAATTTCGTTAACGTCTCTTTAATGGTTCTATTTATTTTTTCTACCTGTCCTGAGCTCTGGGGTATATAAGCATAATGTAACTTCAAATTAATCCACAGGGTCCCAGTGAACACCTGACTTACCTGAGCCATGAACACCAGTCCATTATCAGACCCTATTGCCTTAGGCAGACCGTATCTTGGAGAAATATCTTTCAGGATCTTCTTGAAAACCATTTGTGCAGTTTGGGTGTTTTTTTGTGTGTGTGTGTGTGTGTTTGTGTGTAAGGCTTCAGTCCATCCTGAAAATGTATCTACAAAGACTAGGAGATATTTAAGTCCATACGTTGCTGGCTTAATTTCACTATTGTCCACTTCCCAAAATTGTCGTTTTCTGGTTCCTCGTAGGTGCTTTCCTCTAGGAAACTGGAAGGGTAAGCATTAACCAATTGACGGACTCGACAGGCTTTTGTTACCAGTTCAGTTATTTCCTTTCACTGTGAGTCGGTTAGTGGAAAACTCTGATCTTAATCCTACAGGAATGCCTGCAGTTTCATTGAACCAAGGTGAGTGAGTTGGTGTACATTTTTAACGTAGTGTAGGGCTTTCTGTAATTACAGCCTGAGCTCAGTGAAGTTGAGGCGTTCAGTGTCAGTGTCCATAGATGTTATCAAAAACTTCCTGGTGATCAGGGGTCCATTGGAATTGGGCATCTCCCATTAACACCGGGTATAAAGGAGCAGCTAAAGACGCAAACCCAGGTATCCATAACCTGCAAAAGCCAGCAGTCCCAAGAAACTCTCTGAGTTGTCTCCTGTTAGATGGGGGTGGTATCTACACAATGGTTTGTTTTCTGGGCTCAGTGAGCCATCGTTTACTGCCCCTAAGGTAACAGCCCAGGAAGATTACTTCATGCTAGCAAATTTGGGCTTTTTTGGCCGAAACTCTATACCCAAGTTGAGCAAGCTCATATAATAGTGCTTGGGTCCCAGACTCACAGTTTTCCTTGGTGTTGGCTGCCAGTAGCAGGTCATTCACGTATTGAAGCTGGGTGATTTGGGGTGCATAGTTCTGAAATTGCTGAGATCTCTGTGGAGGGCTTCATCAAAGAGAGTGGGGGAGTTTTTGAACCCCAGTGGGAGTCTAGTCAAAGTTAGTTGACCAGACGTTCAGGTTTCTGGGTCTACCCACCCAAAAGTAAACAGCAACTGACTATCTTTATGCAGAGGCAAGCAAAAGAAAGCATCTTTTAAGTCCAGAACAGTATACCATTTCCGCTCAGGGTTCAGAGTGCTAAGCAGATTGTACGGATTAGGTACCGTGTGGTGAATGTCCTGCACTCTGTTGTTGATCTCTCTTAGGTCTTTAACAGGACAATAGTCCCCGGTTCCTGGCTTTTTTTTTCTAGTAGCAGGGGAGTGTTCCAGGCCAATTGACAGGGCCTTAGGAGCCCTAAGTCCAGATATTTCTGAATATGGGGCCTTATCTCATCTTTAGCTTTTATTGCTTAGAGGATATTATTTGACATTGATTGGGGAGGCTGAGGTTTTTAACTCCACTGTTATTGGAGGTTGTTTCACGGCCAGGCCTAACCCAGCAGTTTTTGCCCAGGCATCTGCGTAATCTGTTATCCATTTCTGGTGTAGCTTGCCTGTTTGATCAGTCTTGGGGGGTGTGAAGAGTGGATGTTCATCTTCTACTAATATAGTTAAAGCCGTGACTATAGGAGTTTTTACTGAAGAATTTAGAAATTTCATTTGGGGGCCTTCAGGGTTAAAAGTTATTTAGGCCAAGAGCTTGGTGAGCAGATCTCTGCCCATCAATGGGTCCAGGCATTCCTGGATTACTAGGAAGGAGTGATAGATTTTTCCTTTCCCAAGGTCCATGGTCCTCTTAGTAGTCTAAGCCCGATATTTACTGCCATTAGTTCTTTGAACTACAGACCTTTTATTTGATAGAGTGCCCAGTGGGGCCTTAAGGGCTGAGTATACTGCTCCTGTTTTCATTTCAAAGTTTACTGGGGTCCGCTACACTTCAAAAGTTACCCTGAGCTAGGGGAAGTGATCTGAGCCCCAACTTTTTTAGTCATGCTCCAGAGTCAGAATGGCTGGCTGGCGTGGCTGTCTCTTTATAGGGCACTCTTTGGCCCAGTATCCTTTTTTTTTACAGTAGGCACATTGATCTGAGGCCAGGGGTGGCCTCTGGCATGGCCCCATGTATCCCTTCCTGTCACCTTACGTCTTAATTTCTGGCCTCTTTCTTGTTGTGACCAGGATCTTGGTCAATCCCTTAGTCTGTCTTTTGCTTCTCTCATCCTTCCTTTGCTCCCTTTCTTTCTCCCTGTTTCTCTCTTATAGTATATTTTCTCGGCTTCTCTGACTAAATCTCTCTTTTAAATTTTTTTAATATCCATGGCAGCTTGCCCAATTAAGGCCATCGTTACAGATGAATTTTGATCCGCTGCCTGAGGATCGAAAGGAGTATATCTCTTATATGCCTCCATAATTCTTTCTAGAAACAAAGAGGGAGATTCATCAGACCTTTGAATAATTTCTCTTACCATGGCCAAATTAGTTGGTCACCGAGTAGCCCCTTGGAGACCTGCTATTAGAGCCAGGCAATAATTGGACAGATGCTCTTTATCTTCAAAGGTGTTGGGGTTCCAGTTGGTTTGGTTTAAGGGTAAGCTGGCTTTGATTATGTTGGGAAGTTGTGTTGGTCGCCAATCAGGTCCGAGGATTTTTTTTTTAGTTTCTTGGAGGTTTTTCTCTTATTCCTCTGTCATAAAGAAAGTCCCTAGGAGTTGTTGGCAGTTATCCAAAGTAGGCAGGTGTAAAAACTTTGGCGAGTTCTCTGAGTTCTTTTAGCCGGGCCAGCTTCCTCCAGGGAAGGAGGGGCTCTGTGTGCCACGGGACAGTCATCTGGATGGTGCTGGGCCATCCTAGCTTCTTTGAATGGTGGAGAGGCTGAGTCAGCAGGAAGGGAATCACTTAGAGGGTGTTGGGAGTTGGGGGGTGAAGGCAGAGGATAAGGAGGGGGAGGAGAGTCCAGTAGAGTCTTGAGACTCATGGAGAACAGAGGGTGCAAGAGGAGGAGCAGAGAGTTAAAGAGATAGAATCGTGGGGGAAGAAGTAGGAGGGGGTGCAGGGACAAGGAAAGGCTTCATCCTTGGAGGAGGAGATTTGTAGAGGTCCTGACAAGTTAAGATATATGGCTGTTGATCTGGATGTCTACGTGGCCCCTGCTAAAAGACAATATCTCGAACTTTTCAAATTAGTGCGAAGTAGAAAGATCCTTCTAGGGGCCATCCGACTACAAAGGTGGGTCATTCTGAGACACAGAATCTGCCAGATCCGGCATTTTACTGAAAAAGAAAGATTCTGAGCCCTTAAGCAGACTTTGGTCTAGTGATCAAGGGTCAGGAACAGAGGCATTGAAGTGCTCTGTCCCATAATGAAATATACACAGACAATAAAAGCAATGACACATGACACAGACAAGACAAGACAATAAAGACAGGCAATGGACGTCCAATACTGAGACCAGGACTGAGTAGCCGGCAAAACATGATGGGCTGGCAATACCGAATCCGAAACAAAATATCACTGAATCAAGGAGACTATTGTTCCTCGATTTCATGAGTTCATCCCCCAGGGACATGGCCTGTGGCTCTGTGACATGTGTGTCAGTCACCGTGGGAGAGAGCTCACGCTCTTTACCAATAGCCATTTTGTGAAACCCTAACCTGAATCCTGAAATCAGAAAGAGGGGCCTTATTTACCCCCAGAGGAGCCCGTTGGGGGTCTTTCATCTGCGGCTGCCGGATCTCACTGGGGCCACGAGATGTAAAGATCGGGCAAGGGTCGGTTGAAGAGACCACCAAGAGACTGTCTCATGCAACAGCAAAGGCTTTATTGGGAGTCCGGCATGCAAGGGCTCAGAGCTCTCTTGAATAGAGCAGAGAGCCCTGAGAACAGCTTAAGAAGTGCTTATATATTTTCCTTGGAGAGGGCAGGGAGGGAAGTTTATTGATGGGTAAGGGCGAGTGGGCGGTTTGCGTGCAACTGGTTGACCGAGTACATTCTGCAGTTTGGCAGTTGGGGACAGCACATTCTGGGAAAAAGAATAGCAAACAGTTCTCAAGATTTCAACAGTGTTTTGTTAAGCATACAGAAAATCAAGAACTGACAAGTACCTATTTTATTAACCTTTCAATATATGTATGAAAACAGAAATATAGGTAAGATTTGAACCCCAGAAGTTCATTGGGCTCTTGATTGGTATACTTAGCGTTGAATTACATTCTGTAGTGATGTCCCAGAAATATGGATATACAATGGCATAGGACCTTATACATTCTCGGAGGTCAATTCCAAAACACAGACTCTAAGGGGAATCACACCAAAGTTCAAGCCAAGGTGGACCCAATTATCTCTTCCAACCGCCAGACAAATGACCACAATTAAAACCAAGACACTCCCACATGCCACTCATCTTCTTCCATATAGACACTCACCATAACTTCTGGCAAGAGGATTCCATGAGAGGCACAGCACAAGACAGTGTTCCAAATAAGCTCCCTTTCCCCTCATTTGCCAATAGTCAGGGTGGCCTGGACACCCTCCCTGTGAACCAGGAGTTATCAAACAGGTCTGCCATTAATACAGCTCTGTTTTCCAATTTGAGGCCTACTGACTGTGGGGTTTAGATTCTTTATTTGAATTGGATTCATAAGAAAACCCAAGAACCTATGGGCTAGCATCTGCAGGGCTTTGAAGAACTCATTTGACCCAAAGGATCCCTATTCTCACTTGATGTAGGTAAGGAACCTTACAGAGGAATGTGAGGGACTTCATCCACAGTGACTGATTTTTGGCCATTTTGATTTTGGATCCACACATGGGATCGTTCTTTAGATCCATCAGGTGCTGAGAATCTAAGCCACAGGCTCACACAGGACCAAGAGGCTGATTCAGACACATCCCTTTACAAAGCAATTAAGCAAAGAGCCACAGGTGATGCCCATTCATTTCCGTTTGAAAACTGTTTTCTTCAGGATTCACAAAGGCGTGGCCTCAGGCAAAGAACTTACTGACATTCAGGGCAACAGAAAAATAGGCAATCAAAAGGCCCATTGCAGGGGTTCTCCACTGAGACTTTCCTGGTCACATTGATATCTGAGTTTTCTGAGATGCTTGTCATTCCCTTCAGCTATCCAGTACATGTCCATGTCACAGTGCTTGGAGGTGGTACATATCGTGGACTCAAAAGCATGAGCCTATTTTGGAGAGTGGCTAGATTTCAGGAAGAAAACAGGAACTTAGGAAGATAGCAGGTGTTGCCCATCGATATGGCAAGCCCTAGTGCATTCATAAATTGGGCAGGATGAATGCTGGTAAACTTTCTACTAGACAGGAAACATCCATTGATGCATTCTCTTTTTCTAATGTCTACAACCATGGACACAGTGAGATACACAGACATAGAAACACTCGCCTTGTTAAACAACTTACTAGAAACAGTTCACTCCAAACCAAACAAACCGACTTTCCTACCTATTCTCAGAACATGGGACAAAACCACAAACACACATCCACACCCACAAAGGCACCTCCTTCCCCCAAATAGGTCTCTCACTATCCGGAGTGTCCTCTGACTGCTGGGCCATACTATGTTCCCCCGATATGGCCTATCCTGTCTCAGATCTGGACTCCATGTCCAACTCTGTGAAGTGGTCAGGAGCCAGCTGTGAGCCAGTACCTGCTTTTTTAGGAAAGGCCCCTCTTCAGAGTACTCCTGGCATTTGGCCATCCTCACATCAGTAGGTACCAAGAAAGACTGACTCTGTCCTTGCTAAATTGAATCAAGTGAGACCACTAGGACTGGGACTGGGACTGACTCTGTGTGCCTGGCTTCCTGCATCCCAAGTTCAGAGAGTTCCATTACCAAGGAAGTGAGGTGAGGTTGCATCCTTCAGGAACTGAATGAGGTCACTGCCTTGGCAACCACTTTGTCCAAACAGTTGCTTTCAAGCATACCATGAGAAGGAGGCTTACCCTACTTTCTGTGGCACTTTCACAAATTAGAATGGTATATCAACCATAGGCACCAAGAAACAGCTCTCCACACAGGCCTGATTTGGTCCATCTTCTCTATATTAGGAAGAGAGCCTTTAGTCCGGGGAGCACTGCAGTGAACCTCTGCACTAAAACTATTAGCAAGCACCTGGTGGAGGAGTCCTCCATAGGTAAGTGGCGCCTTTATAACGTCTGATATCCGGTTAAGGGAGATCTTTTCTGATGACAGAGATGTGGCCTGGGGAGGCTCACATATACTCCTTTCCAGGAGAGAAACGAGAATCTTTCTGTCCTCTGTTCTGTTCTGTAGGGAATTCCTCTGGAACTGTAGAGAGGGGCCGACAGGCACGCACGCGCTCCTACCCTGGAGCTATAGCAAGATGTTGCACTGTTCCACTGTTTTTCTGTCTAGGCGCTGGTTTTCTGTTTTTTGTGTTTTGTTTTGTCTTCTTTTTTTTTTGATTGTTTGTTTGTTTTTGTTTGTTTTGTTGTGTGATTTCAGTGGTAAAAACTTAAGTATTTTGGACGTAAAAATGGGTAATAAAGAGAGTAAGCCTGACACCCCTTTGGACTGTGTTTTAGGGAACTGCGATGAACTTTACCCCCCTTTGTTAAGCAGGATGACAGAAGCTCCTAGCTGGCTGCCTGGAGCACACCCATTGCAGAGGGCAATGCTTGCTGGGGACCTAAGAACTGAGCATCTCCCAGGTTAACAAGTGAAACTCCTTTAAAACCCCTTGTCGCTCCAGATCAAGAGAGTCACAACATTTTGCACAGTCCCCTGTGTTTCTCCTTTGTTCGCAAAACTCAGTCTTTTTCTCAAAACTCAGTCCTCATTATTAAATTGGTATTAATTGGCTTCAAGTTCAGGAATCGAACTTTAATTTACAAATTTGGTACCCCCCCTTCTCCCCGGAACTTTGTGAGAGCTGTCTACTGGAATATTAGGAGATGAAGCATGCTTGGTGTGGAACTGAACAAGAGGAGCTAATCCTGTAAGTAAAAGGAAGGACTGAGGGACTCCCAGCAGCTGCCAAAGCCCTGTTGATTCAGGGAATTACCTCCTTCCTTTCCGCACTGTAAGAATTATGCCACCTCTGTCTTGTTAAAAAAGAGAAAAAGAAAAAGGGGACACTAAATGCAGTGAAGTCACCATGGAGACACTTTATTTTACATTTCAGGTTGCCCCTCTGTTACAACATGTGGTCCCCCCCCCTGTGGATATCTATGGTGCACACTGGTGTAGGAGATTTTTCTCTTATCTGCTCTGGTTTAATGGGTTCTCTCTGACAGCCATAGTCTGGACCTCCTTTCTGTCTGTCTTGTGTCTTTGTATCTGGCCCTTTAAGACATGTGCAATAATGTGTTGATATTATAAATTGTTTCTTGGGAATGATCTTAGCTGAATGTGTGTCTAAATGATGATGTTTTATTTTAACAATCTGGTATCTGAATGGGTTTTTGAAGCATTGCACAATCTTGCAGTTAAAAGTCGGGTTTAGGTAATTGTTTAGTTTTTGATTTCAGATAATTCATGCCAGAGAACTTAAATACTTAGGATGGAAAACTGAAGAACTCTACTTCCAAGTTGGCAAGTAACTTCCCAATCATACAGTCTTTTTTTCACCAATTTTGAATTGGATAGCCTGGGAAAATATCACTGTGTGTACCAGTGCATTAATTTGGACAAGGATAGTAAATCATAGAATGGTATCTGTTGACAAAACAAGATGTAAAGATATAAAATTTTGTGAATTGTATCTTAAATTTATATCATAATTTTCAACATCCGAACCTCAAAATTATGGTTAAAATGCCTTAGGCCTGAGGTGTCTGCTCAGAATAGCAGTTTTTCCTGCTCCTTCCAGACTTCAGCCATGACTTATGTTGAAATGTAAATGAAAGAAGCCTGCAATCTTAGTAGGAGACTGATTTGAGGCCTAAGGGGGGAAAAAAAAGGTAAATTGTATGGTATTTACTAATTACTAGCCAGTCACTTTTTCTAGGACTCTTTTTTTTTTCCTTAGATACTTTTTTTTTTTGAGCTCATGATTTTGAACATACAGACCTAGGTTAATGTTTTTCAGATCAGTTCTATCTTTGACCAACTGTAGACATTTTGAAACATTGCAATGGAGATTTCACCTGAGAAAAGCTACAAGGCCTTTACTATTATTATGTGTGCACACTTTTGTTATGTGTTGTATGTCTCTATATATATGTCCGTATATCATATATATGATACACAAACTAACATATACAAGGAGTGCTCATAAAAAAGCGCTCATTAAAACAAATTTAAATAGGAGATCCAAAGATCTTTAATTCACGTGATTTAAATGTTTCAATTTAAATTGGATAAACAGATAAAAATCAATGTCTTTAAACTTAAGCTTACAAATTTTTCTAGGTGTTCAAAAATCTAATAAAATATTAATATCTACAAAATGTCTAATATGCCTTGGTACTAGGACCTTTCCTTCAACATAAAAATGGTTTACACTGTCAATACATTTCTCTAATATTTTGATAAATAAATAAAGTAAATTTGATTGGGATTACTCATTCATGAGTACTTTTGTTAGATATCTGATTGATTTACTAAGGTCTGAATAAGTTTTTATTAAAGTCTGTATAAGAATATAAAAATCAATCATGTGTTAATGAGACAGAAATTTCTTAAAACATAAGTTTACCCATAACGTTGTGTTTATTAAGTTTTATTTTCTCTAGAGCAAGCAACCATAAAAATTAAACAACTGATTAAATAAGAACTGTTATTTTAGAGCACTGTACTGCCATTGCTTTAAAAGCTAAACTTGGTTAATGTAGAAACATCAATGTAATTGTGATGCTATCAATGTTTTCATATCTTATATGTATTCAAGTCTGTAAGGTAGAAACTTTAAAAGAGCATTATATCAAGCTGGTGCTCTGAAGTTTTATGGTAAAAAAATATATTGGGGATTTATTTACCTGTTATCAATAAGATATGTAAACTTTTATGTTACTTTTTACATTGGGGAAAAATTTAAATGTATTTTTTAGTTAATGAGAGCCTAATCGATGTAAAGGTTAAAAACTTTCAGCCTTTCTTTAATTCATGTTTTAAATGTGATATCATATGGTGTTAGCTAATGTTCATGTGACCTCAAACAATTTATGTAAACTTTGTCAAATGATATTTATAAATAAAGATTATCTTTAGAACTAAAATACTTAAGATTTATAAAGAGCCCTGCCTTACCTGAGATAAGGCTCTGTGTCCCATCTTACTACATGTGAGAATGACTACAAAACCAGTAGGTCAGATAATATTTCTTTAAAGTTATGTTAAAAAGTTGGTTTTTTTAAGGTCGATATTCCTAGGATCTCAAACAGGGGATATAATGTATAACTCAGCCAAAAAATTCAGGGTAGCTATTACACAAGCTAAGTATTTTTACTTTTGTTAATTTTATTTTGAAATTATTTTATAAGTGATCTAAAGATTCTCTGTTACTGTTTTACAAACGTGTTGCTTTAAGAACACAACATGGGTTTATTCAAGATAATAAGTCATTACTTACAATACAGACAGAAAAATACAGATCCCAATTAATAAAAAGATAATGATATAGTTATAGACATTAAAGCCCAGTACTCTTAATATAAGGCTGTTAAAATTTATTTGCTGGATGTTTAAGATTAGGATTTAAAATTAAAGTTAAATGAAAAGCGCCAAGAAAACCAATATTTGGCTTTTGCCCTCTGAGTCAGTCTGAATCCAGGGAACAGGGAACTTCTCTAAAGAGCTTTGAAACTCTGAGCCACATAACCTCCTCCTGATCAGGGAGATTAATGAGACCACTGGAGAACAGAAAGCCAATCAGGGTATTTGTTATGAAGAGGAGAGTCATCAAAGAAAGGAGACATCCCTGATGCTTCTGAGGGAAGCCAAATGGTCAAGCAAGATCTGGACCCACCTAGCGCAAATGGCACTAGCAGAACTGAGAATCTGCTCTCAAGTTTCCCCAGAATTGACTCCCATAAAAGCTCAGCTGACTGTTAACAATAGATGGAAACAAAAGTCAGTTTGACTGCTTCATCTTAAACACTTAGCAAAGACAGTTAAGAACAAAATACATCCATTCCTGGGCATTTTAAATAATAATAATAATAATATAATTTTAAGGTATGCACTTTATGTTTGCCTCCCAAAATAAGTAAGACTGGTGGCTACAAAGAAGAATTCTCAGAAAGGAATGCCTGATACTTATAAAAAGAGACTATCAAGAAGACCTGCCACAGGGATAAGTTTTCAGTTTAAGGCCTACAGATATTCCTAACCTACACAGGTAGGCTTGGTGTTTGCTAGTACAATTATCCATCCCTGAGTAACAGAATTAAAGGTTTCTCTAAGAGACACAGAGGTCATACTAGTAAAAAGATTTTACAAGATCAGATGACATTAAATTATTAAACTGTATCTTATGGGGAGGGACAAGTGTAACAGTACAAGTTAAGTTGACAGTCTGGATAACTGGGGATATTAAAGACTGGTGATGGAACTTCTATACAGTGACATGTTCCAGCTGCTGCAACATTTTTTCACTACTCATGGTTTTTGTTTCTCTCATAGAAGAACCCATCCCCAGATGACTTTACAACCTGTTCTTCCCCAATCAGACTTCAAACCGAACTGACTTCTAAAAGGCAACTCATGTCCCTCAACTGACTTCTAAAAGGCAACTCATGTCCCTCATGCCATGCCTACTCATGTCACCCTGTCTCAGGTCAGAAGAAGAAAAAATGAGTGACACCACTCTTCTTAAAACAATGGAGAGAAAGATAAATAGACTATCAATATAAGTAATTAATTAAGTCAGGTAAAATCAGGGAGATCGGTTTTGGGTGAGTTCTAAAAATTTGGAGACTCTTACCTGAGGGATTAAAATTTCCTCAGTGCTCTTCCCGTAATCTATCAAAGATTTGAAAGGGACACAAAGAAAAGGGGGGAATGATAGACCCAACCTGATCTTTAATTAAAATTGGGAGCCATCTTGCCAAAAAGCCATGAAAAGATAATTTTGGCTTTAGCATAAATCACTTCAAATTCTAAACCTGCTTGGAATGCCTGCCCACGCCTGGAACTCACCCATGCCCGGCTCTCTGACCAGATAGCAGCCCTCTCTGAAACTTTAGTGACACATCATAAATATTTGCCTTCTCTGGCGAGACAACAACCCTCTCTGAGGCTCTAATGGTCTTCATGAACTCTGATGTAGGGACAGCAAAAAAAATGTAGACTGCCATTAGTGTGATGTTTGTCAGAGTTCTGTTATCTGTAAACCCCCTTTTGTGTAATTTTCTGGGCTATTAAGCTGCCTGTAGGAAAGCTGGGGTTGCTGTCTTATTCCCGCCATTTTGTGAGGGAGAGGCAGCACAGCCGGTGGAAATAATAAGCTTAATTTAATTTGATTTTAATTAGAGTCAGTGGTCTTTTCTTGTGTCCTGGTCTAACAGGTAATCACTCCAAAAACATGGAGCTCTGCTGGCCTAAACACTTCTTGAAAAACTTCCTCTGAGTTTGGGCACTTGAAATATATGCTGTTGTAAGGAGCTTTAGCTTCCTTTCTAGTGATACCATCAAAGCTGAGTCTGCATCTATGTGACCTGGACGACATGGTTTCTTGTATTCTAATGAACATGAGGCAGCAGTGCTGAATTTTCTGTTTGTAGGTAAACTGTGGCCACTGGATGCTAAGTGTCTCCCCGTGTGGACTGTGAAGCCATTTGGTCATCCTCCACTTTTTGTGGTGTTTCTTGCTGCTGTACTGGGAGTTTGGTATATGCTTTATGAAATACAACGAGTTCAACTGGAACCCAGTGTTGAAGGGAGTTCTGTCACTTGTGGTGGGTCAGGGTCTGAAGGAGAATGCACCAACCAGGCTTTTATCTCACAGAGCTTGCCCCCTTGTCCTTAGAAATCTGACTCTGAACTTAGCCCAGAAACCTCTCCATATAACATGATGCCTTTACATAGAAGGGTCTGCTGGCTGCACCATGTCAGTCACAAACCATTTGGAAAGCAATGGCAAATCCTCATGGCCACACCACATATGTATTATCACACACCTACCCACCACTGCAATAGGCCCACTACTCAGCAGGCTCCAACTTACTGGCATCTTTGTTCTACACCATTTTCATGAAACCCGGTCAATCATGGCATTCTCTGGTACACTCATGATCAGCAACAAGACATCTAAAGGTTCTCCAGTGCCACCTGGTTAAGGGAATTTCAAAGATTTCATTGTATTTATCTAGCCATTTTTCTTGGATGAAGTTGGAGGCACTGTGGGTTTCAGTTTATTCAGGAACTATTAAATGTGAGGAAGCTATTTTCATTAAATTCTCTGGAGAAATCTCACAGGCAAGTCTTCCCATAGAGTGGGCAAAAGGTCACATGAAGCCAGGCCCATTGAGGTCTTTAATGTGACGTCCATTCGTGTTCTGACTGTCAACTATGGCTGCCAAATCTTTCAGAATAAAATCATGTGATATCCTAGCTGATATTCCAAGGCTCTGTGGAAAGCCACCCTGGTATTTGATCTCAGTTTCCAATGGCGAATCCCATGCGTGGCCTCCTAAAATCTGAATGCAGTTTATGGCAATATTTCTCTGAGATCAGTTCCAGAACTCAGACTCTAAGGGGAATCACACCAGAGTTCAAGCCCAGATAGACCCAGTCATCACTTCCAACCGCCAAACAAATGAACACAATTAAAACCAAAACACACCCACAAGGCCCTCATCTTCTTCCATATAGACACTCATCATAACCTGTGGCTGGAGGTTTCCATGAGGGACTCAGCCCAAGACAGTGTACAAAATAATCTCCCTTGCCCGTCATTTGCCTAATGTCAGGGTTGCCTGGACACCCTTCCTGAGAACCAGGAGTGATCAAATAAGCCTGCCGTAAATACTGCTCTGATTCTCCAATTTGAGGCCTCCTGACTCTCGGGTATAGATTCTTTATGTGAATTGGAATCATGAGAAAACCCAAGCACCTATGGGCTATCCTCTGCAGGGATTGAGACAAAAAGGATCCCTATTTTCACTTGATGGAGATCAGGAATCTTACAGAGGAAAGCGAGAGACTTCGTCCACAATGACTGCTTTTTTGGCCATTTTGGTTTTGGAAGCACACATGTAATTGTTCGTTAGATCCATCAGGTGCTGAGAATCTATTCAACAACCTCACACATGGCCAAGAGTCTGATGCAGACACATCCCTTTCCAAAGCAATTAAGCAAAGATCTACAGCTGATGCCCATTAATTTCCATTGAAAACCGTTTTCTTCAGGCTTCACAAAGGGGTGGCCTGAGGCAAAGACCTTTCTGACATTCAGGGCAACAGAACAATAGGTAAGCAAATGGCCCAAGGCAGGGTTTCTGGAATGATAACTGAATTTTCCGAGATGATCCCATTCCCTTCAGCTATCCAGTACATAGCCATGTCACAGAGCTTGGAGGTGGTACATGTCTTGGAAAAAAAACCATGAGCCTATTCTGGAGAGTGGCCAGAATTCAAGAAGAAAACAGGAATTTAGGAAGACAGTGGTTTTTGCCCATCCATTAGGCAAGCCAAAATCCATTCATAAATTGGTCAGGATGAATGTTGTGAAGCTTTCTACTATTCAGGACACATCCATTGATGCATTCTCTTTTCTAATGTCTACAACCACGGACACAGTGGGATAAACAGACATAGAAACACTCACATTGTCAAAAGACTTACTAGAAACAGTCCACTCCAATCCTAACAAACCGACTTTCCTACCTATTCTCAGATCATTAGACAAAACCACAAACTCACACACACACCCACAAAGTCACCTCCTTCCCCCAAGTAGGTCTATGACTATCCGGAGTGTCCTCTGACTGATGGGCCATAGTATGTTACTCCAAAATGGACTGTCCTATGTCAGATCTGGACTCCTTGGCCAACACTGTGATGTTGTCAGGTGCCAGTGGTGAGACACTACCTGCTTACTCAGGAAAGGCCCCTCTTCAGACCTTCCTGGCATTTGGCCATCCTCACATCAGTAGTTACCAAGAAAGACTGATGCTGTCCTTGGTAAATCCAAACATGTGAGGCCACTGGGAATGGGACTGGGACTGCCTCTGGGTGCCTGGCTTCCTGGATCCCTAGTTCAGAGAGTTCCATCACCAAGAAAGTGATGTAGGTCACTTCCTTCAGGAACTGAATGAGGTCACTGCCTTGGCAACCACTTTGTCCTAACAGTTGCTTCCAAGTGTCCCAATTGATGGAGTCTGCCCCTACTTCCTGTGACACTTTCACAAGTTTGAATGGTATATCAAACATAGGCACCCGGGAACAGCTCTCCACACAGGCCTGGTATTGTCCATCTTCTCTACATTAAGAAAAGAGAGACTGCTTCAGACACACCCCTTCATCCTGACCAGGTTGTTTGTCGTGGAAGATGACTTTTGCTCTCTCAGGTCCATCATAGCTTCCTATATCTTCCCCAGGGTTCATTTCTGCATGGACCTTTTTGTTTCTCAGCAGGTGGAAGATTTCTTACATTCCTGTATTGTAAGACCAACTCTGTCCCTGCTTTTCTGTAAAGTTAGATTGAGGGAACAGAGTATGGTTAGGGTTAATAACATGTTTGATTTGGCTTAGGAATCATTCTGCTGGATGAATAATGTTATTGGGAACCTGCAATATTTATAAGAATATATAGAGGGGAAATATATGTATGAAAACAGAAATCTAGGTAAGATTTGAAGCCCAGAAGGGAATTGGATCCTTGATTGGGATACTTAGGTTTGAATTATGTTCTGCACATGTGTCTCAGATAAATCTATACACAATGGCATAGGACCTTGTACCTTGGATGATTGAATGTCAAAGAAAACATCCAGTCAAAAAAGGATAGTTGGTAGGATTAGGAAGATAGTTGGTAGGATTAGGAAAAAGAGTGAGTATAGGATTTGGACAAAAAGTTCTTTAGCAATAGGGTTTCGGGTAGAGAGAAAATGTAAATGTCAGCAGATGTGAAGACTCAGTCACAATGATGAACTGGGGAAAATATGTAGGAAAGCAGATATCAATAGAGACATTAGAAAATCAGGCAAATGATAAAGTGATCGATAGGATTAGACATTTTCAACAGGCTTGAGTTTGAATAAATAATATTAGGAAGAAACAAATATGTAGTCACCAATAGGATTGACATTTGAGAGCATTAGGCAACCTGGACATGGGTGATGTTCATAATCAATACTCACATTCCATTTAGGCTTTGGTACAGTCGTAAGTGTGACTTTGCATTTTGTGGCCAGAATATTACTGTGATAAAATGTATATGTAGATCAGGTGACATGAGTATTTGTTGCACCATTTCTGAGAGCAATATTTTGAAGAGATATAAATTAGTATTGGGGGCACAAATAGGTGTACCATGTGTGTATGAATATAGAGAGAATGCATGAATAGACCATACTTTGAATAAATAATATAATTGTTTCCAAATTTAGAAATTGGAATAAATTGATATCCCAAAATACACAGGAAATCTTACATTGATATACATACATTCTTTCCAACCAGTTATACATCTAATGGTAATATTAGGGTTGTAGTTTATCATAAAATGTGTGTGAGTTTTGCTTCCAAATTGATTATGGAAATCGAAAATAATGTGTTTGGAAAGAAGTCTCATGAAATAACCAGTCAAAAACAAGGAGGAATACATGTGTTCTGAAGCAGGAAGTGACTGAATGTGTTACAAATGTCTTTAAATTTGTGAACTTGTGGATAGAAATGTATATTCTACGATGTATAAAAACTGAAGAAATAGTAATGTACCAGTGTTGAATTAAAATGAACATCAAAATACACATCATGTCCCATAGAAATCTACTTTCATTGATGTTAAATTGGGTCAGTTACTGTAGAAATATAAGGCTTTGTTTGCACCATTCACTGAAGTGAGTTTTCAGTTCTAGGAAACAAATATGTATTTCAGGTGGATGAATATTTCTAAAAACAATCTTATGAAAAGTTGATTATAAAACCACATACATGAACATGAGTGAATTATTTAGGGAGTGTATAATAAGACACATATATTTCATATTTTGAAAATTATATATATATATATATATATATATATATATATATATATATATCACAGATACATTAGAAATTAGCAATATATATGGCAATCAAAATTCATCATGAAATATATATCATTCACAGATCCAAAAATATTAATTTTACTAAACATGGATTTATGTATAATGTTTTTCAACTAAGAAGCTCACTCATACTTTGAATTTTCAGTTCCAAAAATATTTAGGAGGAGTGATCTCTTCTCATACTTTGTATCTCCCAAGTTAGCCACCTCACAAAAATGTACGTGTGATACCAGGTAGGATTTTATATGTGCATATAAAAATACATGTGCTAAATTGGCTACAGAAAAAGGGAGACAGAAATTCACATATGTGTTAACTTTAAAAACACATGGAGGACTATTTCAACAAAAAATTAACAAGATTTATAACTCCTACCCTATATCATGCAAAAGGCAAGACCAACTATACGCCATGCCTCCTCTCAACTGCTTGTATTTCTATTCTGTTTGGGTTATATTTCTCCATCATATTAGGATTAGTAGTCAGAGTCTAGTAGGGTATGTGTTAGTGTCAGGGATTCAGTATTTTGAATGGAAAATTGAAAAATGAATCCAATGTGTATGTAAATATGTGCTACACAAAAATCTTCCCACTCTCATTCAGAACAATGCCTTGACAACACCTACGGCCCAAGTATGACACAATCAGAGGAGAAGAGTTAGAAAATCCGTGAATACATATATAGAATGGAATATGATCAGGAGTTCACAACCTTGGAAGTGGTAGAGGAGTTTCCAAAAGTAAGGGACAGGGTAAACCCTCCACAAACATGAAGGTCTGTTGGCCTAGAGACTTCTTGAGAAACTGCCTGTGAGGTTGGGCACTTGAAATATATGTTGTTGTCAGGAGCTTTAGCTTCCTTTATAGTGAGACCATAAAAGCTGGGTCTGCATCAATGTGACCTGGAGGACATGGTTTCTTATTTTCCAATGAACATGAGACAGCAGTGCTGAATTTTCCATTGTAGGTAAACTGTGGCCCCTGGGGGCTAAATGTCTCCCTGTGTGGACATTGAATCCATATGGTCATCCTCTATTTTCATGGTGTTTCTTGCTGCTGTACTGGGAGTTGGGTATTTGCTTCACGAAATACAAGGAGTTCAACGGGGACACAGTGCGGGAGGGATTTCTGTCACGTGTGGTGGGTCAGGGTCTTCAGAAGAATACAAGAACCAGGCTTCTATCCCACATAGCTTGCCCCCTTGACCATAGCAACCTGATTCTGAACAATGTCCTGAAACCTTTCTATGTAACAAGGTGCCTTTACATATAAGGGTCTGCTGGCTTCACCATGTCAGTCACAAGCCATTTGGAATCCAATGACAGATCTACATGGCCCCACCACAGATGTTTTATCACACACCTGCCCACCATTGCTCTAGGCCCACTACTCAGCAGGACCCAACTTTCTGGCATCTCTGTTAAACACCATTTTCATGAAAACCTGTCAATCAAGGCACTGTCTGGTATACTCATTGTTGGGAAAAGTATAAACGGCAGCCATACCCCAGAAAAAAAACCCAACATGGTGCCTAAGGACTTCTTCTTCCTACCTTCTTTTTTCTGCAGTGGTGCGAAATGTTTCCACCCGTGTGAACTCTCTTGCTGGCGCCAATTTGAAATCTCGCTGGTGGGAAACCTTAGCCCCAATAAGAACTAATTCCTGGGCTCCAGAGCTGATATCTGAAAGAACTTACCAATAAACGTTTTGCCTGCCATTTATCTAAGCCCTTCCATCTTCCCCTTAGTTCTATATAAGCACACAGCTTTTTGCAATAAAATTGGAATTCTCCCAGCAAAGTGCCTTTGCGTGGGAAGTTCTTTCATTCTGTTGCCCCGTGTGAGAATATGGGTGAGCTGTTTCTAACAAGAGCTCCGTCCCCTGCCCCGCCAAGACACTCCGCCCTGGTCCACTCTTTTCAGACGCCGGCTTCCTGCACTCACAACAGATCTGATATATGTAAGCCTCCCCTGACCCTGGCTCTCCAACTCCCTTCAGGCTACCGCTGGTTTTGTGACTGTGATCATCTGGCACACTCTAGACGCCCTGTAGGGGGCAGGAAATTCCTGCCACTAAGACCGTTACTGGTCGCAGTGGACCCTCTGGTGATCCCTTTTCCTTTGGGGCGTGAGGCTTCTGAGTTTACATGAGAGGCTCTTTGGTTTTTCTCCTCTGCTGCCGCTGCCGCTGCTGGCTAGAGTTGCTGTTTGCTGCAGGGCTGCTGTGTCTGGCTGAAGCTGCCTCTCTGCTCTGGGAAAACTGAACTCCCGTCCTGGAACTGCATTCTGCCGGAAGCAGAGTTCTGTTTTCATTACTGACTTTTTCTGCTGCGTTCGAAAACTTTCCTGACGTCAGGTTGCCCGTGGCTCCGAACCCATTGGGTCTCACAGATCGCACTTCACTGGTGACGACCAGGTAGTGCCCTCTGTATTTCCTCATGACGGCTGGTCATTTTGGGGACGCCCACCTGACCACCGTTCACCCTGAGCTTCCTGGAAGCCGTTCCAGCCCGGGTTTTCTCTTTGTCTCTCTCGCTTACTCTTATTCTCTCTCTCTCTCTCTCTCTCTCTCTCTCTCTCTCTCTCTCTCTCTCTCTCTTCCTTCTCTCCCTGTGACAATGGGCACCTCTTCATCTGTACCTGAAGCCTCACCTCTCAAATGTTTAATAAAAAATCTGGCCACACTCTCCCTCACACCAGACATCAAGCCCAAACTTCTAATCAAATTCTGTACCCAAGATTGGCCTACATATCCACTGGATAATGGAAATCATTGGCCTTCAGAAGGCTCCTTACATCCAAACCTTCTCTGGGATCTTTTTAACTACTGCCAGCATCTGAAAAAGTGGAGTGAGATTCCCTGCATTTAAGGTTTTAGCCTTCTCACACAGCACCCTGTCGCTGCTCCTCCTGCCCTCCCTCTCAGGTCCTCCTTGTTTGCAAACCCTTCTCTTCCCCTACTTCTACTCCTGACTTCACAGATTCTTCCTCATTCAGCCCAGCAGATTAACCCCCACCTTATCCCCCAGTCCTATCTGCCCCTTCTCTCCCGCTATACCCTCCTCTTCCTCTGCCTGATTCCAAGGATCCTCAGCCTTCCATTTCATCCTCCTCCCCTCCGCCCTCTTCTGCCTGCTCCACCTCCTCCTCTTCCAAAGAGACACTCCCTTCCCCTCCCTCTCCTTCCTGTCCGCCTCCTGCCTCTTTCAGTCCTCCTGTTACCAGGTCTAAGGGACTCCTTCCCACCCCCAAGACCATCGCACCCCTTCGTGAGGTAGCTGGTCCCGAGGGTGTCATCAGAGTCCACGTGCCCTTCTCCATGTCGGACATTACTCAGCTAGAGAGGAAGTTAGGCTCATTCACCACTGACCCCACCACTTACATTCGGGAGTTTCAATGGGTCCTGCAAGCATATAGCCTCACTCAACATGACATCTACATGCTCTTGGCCAATACACTTCTCCCTGAGGAAAGGCAATGGGTCTGGGAGCTAGCCCAAGCCCATGCTGATGAAAATCATAGGACCAATCCTAACCACCCCACAGGCCCTCATGCTGTCCCAGAGCAGGATTCTCTATGGGATTACAACACCCCTGAAGGCTTACAGTCTCGTGACCTTTTTACATCCTGCCTCTTGGCGGGCCTGAAAAAGGCCATCCATAAGGCTGTTAACTTTAAAAAGGTGCAGGAGGTCATTCAAAGGAAGGAGGAAACACCTTCAGAATTCCTGGATAGACTAACCAAGGCCCTTCAACAGTACACAAACCTCAACCCAGAAACCCCTGATGGCCGTCATGTCTTAATGACATATGTTCTGGCCCAAAGCTACCCTGACATTAAAGCCAAGATTAAAAAGCTTGAACAGGGCCCTGCTACTCCTTAG